>NW_027181688.1:2400000-3600000 GCF_028537555.1 Battus philenor
TATTTTTACAGATTTTAGTATCATTTTTTATATCTATATTTATATATATTGATAAATTTTTCCATGTGTGGTGTCGAGCCTTCAACTTGTCTTTAGTCATAGTAATAACAACACAGTAAGCGAATGACTAAAATCAAACCAGATAAAAATGATACGGGGACAAGATGCACAACAAACAGAACACTTTACTCTCATATAGACATTTCTGATATTTGTCATATATATGACATTCACAGACTTTTCCTCTGCTAAGACGACGTGCACTTGTGACTGTATTATTATTAATAATCATTATAGTTAGAACAAACGGAAGGCTTCAACCCGATCACCTCCCAAGGATGTATCAATATAGTTAACTTCCTTATAAATAAAATGTTGTCACTAGAAGTGATAGTGGAGTAATACATTATCCTTATAAGCAGGTAAGGGCCGGGGAAATTAATTTCCCAACAAGGCTGTCACGCCGGCAATGAAAAGTTTTGCGATTAGCAATTAGCAAATAAAAATACTCGACATATTTAACCGTACATGTCCTGATCTACGATTGTTGTTACCGCGATTTATAGTGAAGTGACATTTGCATTTTTTATCGATATAGATTTTGTTCACATTAGACATTTTAATTTAAAAAAAAAAACACTATTTATATATACCACATCTGATTTTTTTAAAAATAAGAATATATTTTAATTAGCTGTTTAATTGTCTATGGAATATACTATGGAATACTTTCGATGTTTTATGTGAATTAATTCTGTAAAAAGATCTAAGTTTTGCTTTTTTACAACCTTTATATTCTTCTAAAGTTCTTAGCAAGCGTAAATACAGTAGATTTCGTTAGGAATCTTTTGATTTTATCTCAAAGCTGTATGACATCCGGATCAGTTATTAATTCTTCTTTGACCAACTAGTTACAGAATATTGATGTTTATGTCAACTAAAATAATGTAATTATAAAATCGAATCTAAACCTTGTGAAATGATCAGTCAATGCACACCCACTGCAAGGCATAGGGCTCAATGATGATGTAATTTATGATGGTGATAATATTATCTACGACTATGATATTGTTCTTAATGATGGTATTTAATATTATGTTATCTATGATGATGACAATGTTATTGACGGTAATGATGACGTCAATTATGATGATGATGTTATTTATGACAGTGATGTTGTTTAAGATGATCGTATTTATGATAATAATGTCGTTTACGATTATGATAATGCTACGATAACGATGACATTATTTATGATGGACATCTTATTTATTACAGTGATGTTATTTAGTATGATGATGGTTTTAATGGTGATGATGTTATTTATGGTGATGGTAGTACTATCACTGATGATGGTATTTGTGGTAATAATGGCATTCAAATACAAATTCTTAGTAATATACATCAATGAAATATATCGATAAAATAGAATATTTAACATCCACATCACTAATTATACCTCATCAAGGTGAGAGTAGAATCGAAGACCAGATCCAGCATCCATATATAGTCTGGACCACTCTATCACTAGGTCTGTGGTCTACGGATGTAGGCCAGATAAAAGTAGTGTTAGTTTTTTTTCTTTATTTATAATCTATCGACTGGATTTATCTGTGGTCTATTCCTTATAGGAATAAAACATGTCTCATGTCTGTGTTGAGATATACCTATAAGGAATCTTGAATATTGCGAAAGATTACAATAAATACATATCCTTGTATTGTTCTTAATGTATCTCTATTTATATTTTGTGCTAGATTAAAAAGTAGGTAAAGAAATTTTTAAATTTAAAAAAGATATTTATGCGTTCCTTTTAAAGTAATTGATAGGTTATTTTATAAAGTCATTTAAAGCATTTATTCCTTAAAGCGATCCCCCTGTATACAGGGTTAATAACAAAACGTGTTCTTGTAAAATAAAGAAGACATCGATATAATAATAACTTAAAATGATTGTTACATTTCCAAGTATATAAGGAAAGAAGTTTAAATTGCAAATGTATATATATATCGACATAAACATATCGTCAATGTCATCATGTGAGTCAATAGACGTCCACTATTGGTCCACTGGGAAAGTGATTTTTAAAGAATAAAAGATGAGAAGGAAATTAAATGAAAACGCAAATAATACGATGAAAAAGAAATATATGTTGTCCCAATATAGTCCCTTTGTACCAAAGACAAAAAAAATGTTGTAAAAAAAATAAGACCTGTTGGAAACGGTCTCCCTCCAGGATTCGCGACGATCTATATGAGGTAATTTACTCAGATCGGTGATGGATGTCCCACATTCTGCAGGTCAGTGATGTTAACTTTAGAATTTTAAATGCCTTAATCTTCTAAAGTTATAAATCTAACATAATTGAATAAACATTTTGTTATTAAAAAGGCTTTTTACATCAACGCCTGAGATTTTATTTTTAATAATTGTGTGCATGTGTTTCTGTATGTTTTTTAATATAATTTAATATTAATAAAGTTGCATATATGATCCAATAACGTCTGTATGTACACGTAAAATATATTCAATCAATGTTGACTCAAGTGTGAGGCTTGGAGCAAAAAACGCATTCCTCAGTGTACAGAAGGCCACCGGAGTTGCATAGTGTATATTGAAACAGAGACTTCGATTAAAAATAATATTCGTTTTATTACCAGTTGTGTATGTCAGAAGGCGCTGTTTAAAACTACAATAGTTTCAAACGCATCGTCTTCAGAGAGCCCACAACTAACTTTAATGTGTTGTTGTGGTCATTTTTACAATACAGTAGAAGAAAAATTTATCCCCAAACTCCGTTTTCGTTTAAAAATCCATTATACTGAAATAAGAATTTTTTCTAACAAGTTTTTTAAATCAACTTCTTAAATCTAATACAAGACTGACCCCGCGACATCATCCGCTTGGAACTTAAGAAAATTTTTTTTCTTCATATTTATTTTTATTACGTGATCCGGACATGAATTTCACAATCCACATACATTCTTATGTAACTTACAATTCAAAATGTCATCATACGTTCGTTGTTTTCATTTCAATTAAAATAACTATGTTTGTACATATACATACATATGTACAAACATAGTTATATAAATATATACATATAAACATATATCATTATACACTTTACGACTACTACAGCTATACGAGCTATACGCCATTTTAACAAAGTAACTAGCAGTGCCCCACAACTTTGTCGCGTGGAAATAAATAAAAAAAATATCCCGTTCCTATTTTAATTATGTGAGCCGGAAATGAATTTTAGAAATTAGATAAATTCTTATGTCAACCATAACCAGAAACGTAATCATTCGTCCGCTGTTTTCGTTTCAATTCAAATCAGGATGAACTGTCACGGCGATATATGAAATGACAGTGGCGTCATCTGTCTAAAATTGGTCATATCAACTTGGAAAGGTTCGTGCTAATGAACTTTGCTGAAGACGATCATATGATCAAATGCATAGTTTACGATACCGGGTCTCACGTTTTATGGTCCGTGGAGGACTCTTTCTCGTCCTCATATTGCAGGCGTATTTAAAAAATTCATATAAGAACCAATAGTCCGCCAATGAAGATAGAACGCCCAAGCGCAATGCAGACACATTATTTATGATGCCCGCGCAGTTCTGTCTTATAAAAATTAAAAACAATCACCAGATCTTCAAAGTTTGGGATGTTCTTTCTGAATATAGCTGGCTAAAAACAATAAATCTAGGTAAATAATTAACATGTCAGCTACAGGAAGTACAATACTTGACTACCTATCGCATTGATTTCTAAAAAGACCAGTTCTTAGTCCACTTTGATGGCAGAGATGCACTGCGCTTCCCGATCCTTGATCTCTTACAGAACTTTCACAGCAGCCATTTTTCAACAATTTGCTAATTCGCTGTTCCTATTGCTTTCGTTTATAAATCTCCTTCGTGTATTTCCGGAAAAAATTTCATCAATATAAAATATGTTTGAAAATCATAAGCTCTCTGTCAACTTGTTACACTATGATCATTATCCGATGCGACTATCGGTCCGCTTAACACATTTTCATAAAGTTTTATGGAGCAGATACGCGCGTATGATATAAAAATGTTATGTTTACGTATTCTTTAGCTTCTGACGGAACATTAGACCTTCACACAGATCCGGTAATGACGCGAGAATTCTGTTTACATGTCACGTTAGATGAAAATATCTCGATAGACATTTCTCATAAACATCCAATGAGTTATTTAGGATTATATCCCATATATATAGTTGCAAGAAGACCAGCTATCGTGGCAATCTTTGAGAGAAGACCTATATCTTGCAGGGGGCGTCCATCCGCTGATAAGAAGATATCCCATATCGACGTTTTGATTAGTTTATTATAGTGCTATCAAAACCCTTGCATGACTCAGAAATACGTGGCGAGGTGAAAGTCTGGCGGCTGATACTCCCCCCCCTGCACCATCTTACCCCACATACCTAAGGCGCGGTAAAGCGGTTTCGGTAACACTATAGCCTAATCATAAATGGGCAAGACTCAGAGACGAAACAAAAGGTATAAGATTTACGGTAAGTTATACATGAAAGTAGAAATAGATGCATAAATAAGGTTAATAAGATTAGATATACAAGAAGTTGTATTGGAAACAGAATTATAATTAGAAATAAAAGTTAAAAGAATTTTACCTATACGTTAATATCATACATTCTCACTTTTAAAAGCTTCTAGATCTATATTTACATTCTATAACGAAACATTGAGCACCTGTTAAAAGTGTTATTAGTGAGATAAAAATTGTTATAACACTGATGCAAATATTTTAGTCAGATGCATATTCTGGCAACTTGCCATAATTAAAAATTCTGTTTGTGGCTGCGCACAATGGAGTCATCACTTACATTTGTTAACTATTCAGAATCCAATAATAAAAATGAAAATAAAGATTTATTCGCGATGTTAATTCTTATGTTAACATATATTCTATTTTTAAATGTTCGTATGCAAGACTTTTTTCTTTATGGTCTCTATTTTTTTGGATCTTTGGTACACAAGGACTATTTTTACAATAATTCTTTCCACAGACTTCTCAATGTAAATTCTTTCATTCATCACATTCGTCGCTTTTCCATCATAATACTACCATGTTTACATTTTGTTTTGTTCAAATTCTATTCGTTCATTTATTTCTACATTACATATTTTATCGTTTGATTTTTGATTTCCTATTTATATTTTCATTATATCATAGATTTATCTCATGATTTAGCAATTTGTTTTGCCTAGTCTATTATGCTTTTTTTGGCTTTCCTATTTGGACCTTTTTAAGATCTCTCTTAAGATCTTCCCGTACTACTTCACGAAAGTTCCGCGACTTTTGTCGTTTCTCGACCTTTTGCTACAAATATATATTCTTTTAATACCAAAATTCGTTATATACTATACTTGTTACTTCTGCTTTGTTTGGAGCAGAGACGTCCATCACTCTTTCTTCTCTCTTTTCTCTCAAATTCTTTCTCTCTTTTTCTCATTTACAAAATCTTTCATTCTCTTCGTTTCGTACTACTTTCACAAGTCGCCTTTCTTTCCGAGTCTATATTCCTAATTAGATTTGTTCTTATTTTGCAGCATTTATTTTTATATTTTATAGGATATCTACAACGTAAAAGGTTGGATCATAAAGTGTAAATTGTTAACTTCACCATATGTGTGTGACATTGGAAGACAGTGATATCATATCTTGATAAAAACGTATTGAATTCGCACACAACGCGCTCAGAAAGGGCAGATGACTGTACAATCTGTCCTTACGTATTTATTAAAGTTCCATCAATTCCAATTGTGGGAGACTTCCTTATTGACTTCCTTAAATATAATGATGGTATGACGTTATTCTCTATAGATATATAACGTAGAAGAAGTAGTCTACATAGTGTCAGCTTTGCCGAAATCATAAAAATAAATTTGGCGATTACAATAAACCTATGAATGTTTTGAAATTCGTACGCACCAGCAAATTCAAAACGCGATCTCTATGTAATGTATTACCACTTATTTATACATATTTCATACACTTTTCATACACGTTTCATATATCTTTCATACACCTATCATACACCTTTCATACACTATTTCATACACCTTTTGTACATCTTTCAAACACATTTCATACATCTATTAAACACCTTTCACATACCTTTCCTACACCGTTCATACATCGTTCATACACCTTTCATACACCCTTGTTTCATTTCTCAAACACCTTTCATACAGCTTGCATTATACTTTTCATACACCTTTCGTACACATTTTGTCCACCTTTCATACACTTTTCATACAGGAATGATGTAAACGTATGTTTTATAATACATGATATGAATTTAAAGAACATTATCATCTCACCGACGTCTACTGCTGAACATATTGTTCTGGACTGTGCGTTGTATTCTTTAGAGATTATATTTCAAATTGCTTTTCCTGTAAATGATATTTTAATGTTGATTTTACGTAATTCCGATCTTAAAACTTACACGTAATAGTCGTATGTTTTCTAAGCGAAAAAATATAGAAAGGAGTAAAAAAGTCTCTTGAAATTTTTCCGTAAGGATCAACAAAAGCCTCCTCCATTGATTTAGTAAGGTCAGTTTGAGGTGGTCTGTATACAGCGTGTGCCAAAAACCCTTAACAAGGTCGTTTCTTGACGAACCATGGTCTCCACTTCAATACCTGGAAAAAAAAGCTATGTCTGCGATCTATATATACTAATATTTCTAAATATAATAGGTTGTCAAATATCTCTCTTCCGCCTTTTTGTCTTTTGAATTTCGCGGCTATGTACAAAGCGCTACAGAGCTCGTATCTGGCAATACTATACATAATTTGAAAGGTCTTGACATAACCTACAAAACGACGCTATGCATGATTAGTTTGGATATTGCGTTCAACAGTTATAGACGTGTAAACATGGAGTTCACTAACGCCGAAATTCGCGCTATTTTAAAGTTTTCCTTCGTTAAAGGCAAATCCGCTAGAGAAACGTTCTGTGAGATTAATGGTGTTTTGGGGGATGGTACTCTATCACTTCGAACCGCGGAGGAATGGTTTCGACGATTCAGAGCCGGCGAAAACGACACCATGGATAAGCCAGCCGGCGGAAGACCTGTGACGACAAATACCGATCAAATCATGGACTACATCGAGTTAGACCGGCATGTGGCATCTCGTGACATCGCCCAGGAGATGGGAGTTAGTCACCAAACCATTTTAAACCATCTGCAGAAGGCTGGATACAAGAAAAGCTTGATGTTTGGGTGCCGCATGATTTGACGCAAAAAAACCTTCTGGACCGAATTAACGCCTGCGATATGCTGCTGAAACGGAACGAACTCGACCCATTCTTGAAGCGGATGGTGACTGACGACGAAAAATGGATCACATACGACAATATCAAGCGAAAACGGTCGTGGTCGAAGGCCGGTGAATCGTCCCAAACAGTGGCCAAGCCGGGATTGACGGCCAGGAAGGTTTTGCTGTGTGTTTGGTGGGATTGGAAGGGAATCATCCACTATGAGCTGCTCCCATATGGCCAGACGCTTAATTCTACCATCTACTGCGAACAACTGGACCGCTTGAAGCAGGCAATCGACCAGAAGCGTCCAGAATTGGCCAACAGGAAGGGTGTAGTGTTCCACCAGGACAACGCCAGACCACAGACTTCGTTGATGACTCGTCAGAAGCTACGGGAGCTTGGATGGGAGGTTTTATCACATCCACCATATAGCCCGGACATAGCGCCAAGTGATTACCACCTGTTCCTGTCCATGGCGAACGCCCTCGGTGGTGTAAAGTTGAACTCAAAAGAGGTTTGTGAAAAGTGGCTGTCCGAGTTCTTCGCAAATAAGGAGGGGGGCTTCTACGAGGGAGGTATTATGAAGTTGCCGTCTAGATGGAAACAGATTATCGAACAAAACGGCGCATATTTGAACTAAATCCGATCACTGTAACACTTTTTATAAAGCATTGAATAAAGAGCAAAAAAGCGGAAGGGAGATATTTGACAACCTGTTATAATAACTTAATAAAAGTCAACAAAAGCTCTTAAATTTAAACGGAATGTATATGACATATATATAGTATAAATTACACTTCACATGTTCTTCGCGCACGGTTGCACCGGGCCTGTATTAAAGTTTAATAATAAAGCACCCTTGTTTCAAGAGCATCGCTTTGTACAATCATGCACGAAAACATTTACAGATATGACTGTATATTTTATTTTTTTATTAAAATATCTAAACTACATCTTTTGTTCAAATGATATAAATATTTAATAGAATGTTATCATTGCATATTTAAATAATATTTAAAAAGCCAAAGTATGCATCATCTATAAAACTGTTATAAGTCTAGAAAGTTCTTGTTAAATTCGTGAGACATATTTAGTACAGGAGGCTTTCAAGATATTATTGGGTATCTATGGGCAAAGGCTATGTCCAGTAGTGGGCGTCTTTGGAATGATACGATGATGATAATTACAGGTTTTTTTAATTTCAAATCATAGCCTGTTATTTTGCAAACCCTTTCTCGCATGTTTGTTTGTAAAGTGTAAAAATTATTAATAATGAAACACATAAAAATGTTTTATACCAGTATATAAAATAAATATTACTGTAAACAGTTTTTAACACGATTGTACCAATGAATGTTTACAAGAGTTTACTCAGACAAGGTTAGGTAAACAATCGCTTTGGGCCGCCGTTAAAAACGACGGTGGATTCATTCTTTGTACATTTGTAAACAGAAAGCTGTTGCGACAGTACATGTTGGAGAAATGCATTTTAAATTACGTAAATAGAAACTTTTTGAAACATTACATAAACAAGAAACAATAGGCGGTAAGAAATTACAATCTTAGAAATATAAAGTTAGTTACAATTTTATGTACTATATATTTAATGGAATCAGTTGTTATTTTGCGGAAGTCCATCCACACTCTGTGTTTGGCACTAATCAATGTAACATAACTCCTGAAGATGCCTTGTGGAGGGGTGAAACACGTGTTGAGTGATTTAACGGTGGTAGTTGTGTAATTCGCATTGTTTGCCGCACGCGCATTTATCAGCGGGCTGACGGGCGGTGCACTTTGTTGCACGACTACCACTGCATGTTCGGAAGTGGCTAAATATTGGTCCTTTTCTTAATTTATGTACTACACACTAATTGACGGTAGATGGTCTGTATGTTTGGCAACCTTTTTGTCCCATGCCCCACTTTAGCCTTTCTAGGATTCTCACGTCTTCCTATGTAACATACATAATTTTTATATTAAAGTTAAAAGGTTGTACTCGTGTTGAGTCCACTTGCCATCCTGAGAGTTGCATATAGAAACACTGATCTATACATACTTCTTTTGCACCCAATCATCCTGTATATATATTTTATGTATATACAGGGTGATTGAGCGCAACAATCTTTTTAGCATCTTATAATGGTAGTTTGTTCATTTACTAAAATTTGCAAGATTTAAAAGTTAAGTTGTGCCAACTTGGTGGTTGGACGATATGGTCAAGATCGCTGAAACGGAAGTACCAGAAGACCGAAGACCATTGAGGCGGTCTTTGCGGGAGGCGTATGTCTTGCAAATGGCGTTTATCGGCTTACATGTTTATGATAAAGTTATAAGAATCTCTATCACGACTCCATCTTTTAGAACAGAGATGGGTAGCTAGCGAGCCAAAGACAAGAAAGATATATATCTTTGCAAAAGATATAATCACTCTTCAGCCCGCGCGTTTCAATTTTATCTCTATATCTTTACACTTAAGACTCAATTTTCGTAATGAGTTACAACTTGTTCAGAGTTAGAGAGAAAGAGATGGACTTATATAGCAATTTACACAAAAAAGATAGAGACGGATAGCTATTGCATGTTTGTATTAAAAATGTAAACTACGAATTTTTGAAACGACATCACAAGCGCGGGCGTTTAGCTTTTTTGTGCTTTATGACAAAGACATGAAATGTTCAATAGGAATATATTTCACACGTTTTATTAAGTTCTAAGTCTGAGCTAAAAGAGTCGAAGATATAAAGGATATGTATAGTTTTAGCTGCCTTATTCTCTCTATGAGCCGCACTGAGTTAAAGATATAAGAGTGATATATATACCAAGATCGAAAACATATAAATCACTCTTTTCTTGTCAGGAATACATTTTTCCTATGTTAATGATATTCACAATTATTTCAAAAGAAAGTTTTTATAATAGGACATATGAATCTCGATGCAGTGGAAAATATATAAATTTTATAAATATGCTCAATAGTTTTCTAATTCCAATCCGCTATTCCGCTGCGCTAGGGGAATAAATTTCAAGTTTATACGCGTTAGAATGTACTGCATGGTTATTAGCTGGCACCTTGTGTTGTAAATCACTTTATCGGATCTCTCTTTGCGCTTACAAGACTTTAGTGATGATTTAGTGATGTACGTATATTAAATTAATATCGATATGTTTTAATCTGTTTAGTATAGTATACCACAAAATATTATTTTCACACCAACCAGTCTTATTGGAACTACCAAAGATGGATGAGAAGATCTTTATTCAGTACCTGATATTTACTTTATATTTATACCTTTTATTTTTCTAGTTTGTAAGTTTTTAAGTTCACGGACCCTTCCGCTATGTGAACTCAGTTCAGGTGAAGCTGTGAAAGCCTTAGGGCTAACTTTAACTATTTGTACAGAGAAAATGCAAATTGTAATGAATATACACACTTCTACTTCGGATTTGATGTTGTTGTTACCTCCAGGATCCACAAGCCCAAGGAAAATCACACATCAACAAAAAAACGACCATTATAGTGTAATTAAACAAAAATCGATTCTTCTGCCTTTATTACTGTTGGTGATGATAAGCTCTTTCCATACCGTGCTATCATCTGCTTTCCAAGAGACTGTAGTAATAGAGAGTTTAGTTATTGACTTGAATTGATCAAATCGACGATTTTTATTGGTTGAATATTACTCGGTTATAAATATGTGATAAGCTTGAATATACACACTTCTACTTCCGAATTAGTGTTGTAATTATCTCCAAAATCAAACGTGGGAAAAATCCAACAAAAAATGTTACATTGAAAATTAATCGATAAATTTTCTAATATATGGCATGTCACTATTCCGATCGTCTCGGATGAATCGTACATCCGTACAATTCGTAACGATTCCGAAATATATCGATTCACAGAACTAAAATCGATATTGAACACATCGATATATTTAAAATATATTCATTCGCCGAACGTTAGATGAGGCGTGTATCCTGAAATAATTTATTTCATATTCCATCACATGTGCTGTAATTTTATACGAGTTGCGCAATGCTGTGTTTGTGTCCAATGTTGTACATGGTGCTGACGTCACGACAATTTAAACACAACATTGTTGGTTATGTATTGTACATAGATGTCGCCTGTTCCGGTGTTTGTAAGGCATTAAAGTAATTTATTTAGGCATCATAAAATAGAATCAATTATGTTGTGTCTTATAACACTA
Source organism: Battus philenor (assembly GCF_028537555.1). Classification (NCBI taxonomy): domain Eukaryota; kingdom Metazoa; phylum Arthropoda; class Insecta; order Lepidoptera; family Papilionidae; genus Battus; species Battus philenor. Next base: position 2,411,543 of record NW_027181688.1, read on the forward strand.
GTAGAATAAGCGCTATGTTTCCGATATTTTTTTAATATTTTTTCAATTTTATATCTGTCGGGTCAGTAACATAGATGGTTGGGACGGAAAGAAATATTTGTCGTGACGTGATAGACAATGGAGACGTGAGACGAGATAAACTTGGTATGAAAATGGGTCAAACGCGTACTTTCCGCGCGTTACACGGCTGTCTCGTTTTATAAGTTCCACTGTCGTTCTGACACGAAAAACCGTTTCAAACGCCATAGCGGCGACATCAAAAAGAATAATTTGATGAGAAAAAAATACGTCGCATATAATTAAATTATTTGTATGTACAGGCCTAATTTATAAGTAAGAAAAGGACTAATATATACCTACTTCCGCTATGTAGCAGTACTATTTTGTTTTGAAAGGATGATTACTAAATTGAATCATCGTAAAACATAGCTAATTCTATGCACCTAACAATATCACATCCTGATACTACTACTACTACTCCGCTGGCTCAGTGACCCAAAGTGGGTCTTGGCCTCCGAAGCGAGAGACTTCCACTTTCCTCTATCTTGCGCCATCGTCTGCCATTGGCTGACATTCAATTCGCGCAAGTCTGCCTCAACGCGATCGATCCAGCGATACCTGGGTCTACCCACTGGTCTTCGACCCCTCGGTTTTTCCAGGTACGCTACCTTCACGCTCCGATCCGATCCCATTCGCTCCAAGTGACCAAGATATATTTAATCATCACATCCTGATGATTAAATATATCATTAATGATTGATTCGTCGTCATCATCTCTGCCTATATGCGCCCACTGCAAGACATAGACCACCTCCAAATATATCTATGATGGGATATACCATAATCGCCATGCGTGGCAGGTGAATTGGCGATCGTGGTGTGGTATTATGGCACGCAGAGGACTCTGCAATCTCTGGCACTTGTTTGTTCACAGTAGCAATCATATATAATTAATTCAGTGTGAATTATATAAGGCTGTATCTCGGAAATCGAACCTCGAAACCTATGAAGGTAAGTCTTGGTACTCAACCACTGGGATACTAGTCGTCATCTCAACAAAATAACGATATTAGTTAGTAATGAAATATGAAATAAAATTAATACCAAGTTGATATTGTGTTAGTAATTTATTATCTATCCTAAACAGACTTTATAATGCCGGCAGTTATTTGCGCGTGGTATTTTATTAAAAAAAAAACAAATGTAACCTTTTTTGTAATAGATAAATAATCAATAAATAATAAAATATTGATATTGTTGGTAAAGAAAATTAAAAGCGAATTGTAAAATGTGCAAAGTTTCAAGTCATTGTTTTCTGAATTTTTGTATATTATTTTTTTGCATTTTTGTACAAATAAAAAAGTAACAAAACCGAATTTACATTTATGCATATATGGTATAGTTTTTATACTAGACAAGCTTGTGTTAAGACCGTAGAAAACAAATGAACATTTTAATTTTTTTGTTATTATTAATTCTAATTTGTACCAACTAACTATTAAATGTTTGCTAGTGTTTTGTTTACAATATTTTTTTCGCTTTTACTAAGCGCAGAGTTGTGAGTGGGTTGCAGATATTTGATACGTATTTTTCTTCTCCAGCTACGAGTCACAACAGCGTATTATTATTATTTACAATTTTTTATGGATAAATACAGCTAAAATATATAAACGATACAATTTGAAAGTTTTACTCAATTATACATTAATTGGTACATTATTTCATTTCAAGTCGCCGCCCAAGTGGTACAGACCGAATGCCTTGAGGTTTAGAACAAAGTTACCATATATCGAGGTGAGCAAAAAATTAAGTTATGGTACTTGACTTCAAGTACACCTGACCTACTTACACTGAAAGTACTTGTTCGTCTTCAGCATCATTTCGTAAGCAAGTTTATTGTGTGTTCATTATGCCATAGAGTAAGCAAACAGATAAAGTAACTTGAAAGTGTCTTAGATAGTGCAAATGTTTGCATGACCACATTCTAAAATTTGTACATAGGCCGTTGATAAATCAAAAAATATTGCAAAATGCTTCTTTATCTAATATATTCAGGAGTTACTTTGCGAAAGTCCATACTAAGTAAGAAATACTAGTATATAGCTACTTCCGCTATGTAGCAGTAGTTGTTAATTCACTAAACACGTGTTTCACCCTTCCACGGGGCATCCTCAGGAGTAATGTTACACCAATTAGTGCCAAACACCGAGTCGATTGGTAGTTGTGTAATTCGCATTGTTTGCCGCATGCGCATTTATCAGCGGGCTGGCGGGTGGTGCACTTCATTGCACGACTACTGCTACATAGCGGAAGTAGCTATATATTTGTCCTTTTCTTACAAATGCTTCTTTCACACCTCCACGGGGCATCCTCAGGAGTAATGTTATACCAATTAGTGCCAAATACCGAGTCGATTCGGTAGTAGTTGTATAATTCGCATTGTTTACCGCATTTATCAGCGGGCTGACGGGTGGTGCACTTCATTGCACGACTACTGCTATATAGCGGAAGTAGCTATATATTTGTCCTTTTCTTACAAATGCTTCTTGTTGCAATACATTAAGCAAACTCCTACTACAATCTGCTATCTCATATACACTCACTGTACAACATATGCCTTACTCAAAGATCGCTACGATGACCATTCTTATGTTATCCACATTCAGTGATTTCACGCGACATTTTCTATGTCATCGGACCACCTAGTGGGAGTCAACCCACAGTCTTCCAGTTCGTGGTCAGAAACAACAGCCGTCGACTGCACTAGCGATGTTCCTCACCCGCTGCCAATTCAGGTGAGCAACTCTTCGAGCTAAATCCATGACTTTTTGACATCCTTTTTAATATTTAACTTTTGATAAATAATGTAAACTCCCTAATGTAATAATAAATCTGTCTCCCATATTAAATCTAATATATAAAATTCTCGTGTCACGGTGTTCGAACTTGAACTCCTCCGAAACGGCTTGACCGATTTTTACCAAATTTTACATGCGTATTCAGTATGTCTGAGAATCGGCTACTATCTATTTTCCATACCCCTAAGTGATAAGGATGGTCCGCCCCTAAATTTTATTTTTAATTTTTTAGACAATTTTTTTGGTTTTTATTTTATTATGATACAGCATACAAAAATACATACAAACCTAAATTTTCACTCCTCTACGATCAACCCTTATTTTTTATTTGTAAATTAAAATATCATTTTTTTTGCAAAACAACGTTTGCGGGATCAGCTAGTATGATAATAAATCTGTCTACCATATTCAATAAATATATAAAAAAACAACACGAACGTTTATCTGTTTTGACTAAAACAGTAAAATGTCCCACGCATTCGACAAATTTAGGGCACCCTATAAAGTTTAACTGTGATGTATATATTTTCCGGCAAATGGTAATCGTAGGTGCAGATGCGTTGGCCACACCTTACGACGTCCCGGACCGTGACCGGCGGTGTTAAATAAAAATATATGGGGGTCAGGGTGACCACTTTTGATGATTTGTGGATAGGTAAGAAAAGGACCAATATTTAGCCAAACACAGAGTGACTTGTTGGCACTAAGCGGTGTAGCATGACTCCTGAGAATGGCCCTTGGAGGGGTGAAACACGTGTTGAGTGATTTGCGGTGGCGGTTGTGATATTCCCATTGTTTGCATGTGCATTTATCAGCGGGCCAGCTGGCGGTGCACTTTGTTGCACGACTACCACTGCATGTGCGGAAGTGGCTAAATATTGGTCCTTTTCTTACTTAGGATGGACTTCCGCAAAATAACGCCTGATTCCATTAAATATTGTGAATAGGTATTAAAAAAATTATAGATATGTAATTTCTTAGGGTTTCTTGGATTCAACTTGAGAGTGCCGAGGCCATTGTAATAAAGGAACATACGCTTGGTGCGGTCCTTGTGGCTGAAGACACGCATTGCAGGTTTAAAAAGCCTTCTTGCAGCATATTGACGACCACATTCATCGACCAGACGGGAGCTCCACCACCCATTTAATCACAGCTTAATTAATGCTACCAATGTTACTTTAGTAGCCCGTTCCAAAAATGATCTGATATCCTCTCTTGACAGGCATAAATCTTTCAGCATTGATATTTCGTTCTTATATCTATTATTCCACACAAACTCATTAACTGTAAGTTTGTTTCTAGTTATTTAGTTAACTAGGAAGTAGTGACTTGAAGAATTGCTTGTCCGGATTGGCAGTAGGCAAGGCACATCACTTGTTCAACCTTGATGATCTTTGAAGGCCAAAGGTTCTTGCTCTTAGTACTTGTTCATCATAGTTGTGTGGTCTTTAAGTATATTTCCTAGAGAACAGTAACTTCTGGATAATGATGATAAGCGCCAATGCAAGGAAACTGAAGACAGTGTAACGCGATGGAACTTGCACCCGCACGATAAATCTACGGATTGTAAACGACGAGAGAGCTATCTCTGGTAAAATACGTACCAAAGTGAGAAATTATTTTCAGCCGGCTAAAATCCTATTCAACAATTTACCTGAAACAAAAACAAATATATTAATTCATATAGTAAAACAAATGTAACGATATAAAACAAAATCAACTGTTTTATATTTTTATTGATCTATTTTAAGACAAGGATGGAGACTGATTGACTGATGGAGAAAGATGGAGGAAGAGTGGATAAAGTCGTCCAAAGAGGCTCGATGCAGGCTGCTATCAACTGCTCTTACTGGAAATCTATCAGAGAAGCCTACGTACAGCAGTGGTCGTATTTCAGCTGAAATTGAACGCCTTGAAAAGAAAAGTTTTCGTCGTGATAATCACACAATTTTTAAAATAAAAAAAGACTGTCTTGAAAAACGAATAATCATGGTGACCCTACATAATTTCGGAAATAACGCGTGGGGTTCCAGATGACTGGACACGTACTGTGGACTCTGTATGGGGTCATGACGGGTGGCTAAATTGTTCCGGGAAACATTGGTTTTATTATAATTATAATGTCACCTATAAAAATATGTTATTAATTTTTGAAAAGACTACGAATCAGGAATGACGTGGAACAAAAGTAACTGATACAGCGCAGCGGATTAGCAAGTTAAAGTGACAGGGAGCAGTTTATTGAAGTTGTAATGTCCCTGTTCAACATATGGGGATGAACAGGAGGACCCAAAAAAGTTAAGCCTTAAAAAAAAATCAAAGCATGGTCAATGTAAAAACAAAATAGGACGACGTAATTATAGTAATCACGCGATTTTTCAGAACCATTGTAAATATCTATCGGTGATAATAGCAAAAAAAAAATTTTAAAATTTTGACTCATATTTGGCATTATAAAAGAAAGACGATACACAATAAAAATATTTATGCGTATACTCGTGTAAACTGGCACAGGTTTCCAATCAAAATATTTACGCTAGATTATCTATTCGCAGCCAAAGAAAGCAGTTGCACGGGTCAATGACACGCTATTCAGATCTTTCAAGCGGTCCGAAACATAAGCGGATGGCGGTTTTATCCTCGCATAGTGTATTTTTTTAATAATATAGTGCCAAAATAATTATTTGTAACTTACGATCGTAATTCGCGGATTCGATTACCAGAATACAGTCTTAAATTCACACTTTGTGCATTAATTATATAGGGTTACCACTACTCATAAACAAGTTTCCAGAGAATAAGTAGCAGTATCCTCTGCGTACCATAATACCACACTGCGATCGACAACGCGCCTGATAAGCGTGGTGATTATGGTATATAGGTAGATAACTTTGAGGAAGGCCTATACCTTGGAATCAATCATTAATGATATTTTTAAATCATTACAAAGTGACTTTAAATATTGTATAGAATTAACAGTGTTTTAGATTGCAGTCATTAATTAATCAATGAAACACCTTTCCATTGAACCTTTTTATTAATAATAAAAGAGCATCTTTATCAACCATCGGTTTACTGTAAAATTATTATTTTTTATTGAAATGATGTTTAAATGATTTTTATATCACAATAGAATCTATACCAATGTATAGAGAATTATGGAATATCTTTTATAAAAAAAATTATTAAAGGACACGGTATATACCGGATGTTGGCGCTTCATGCTGGTTTTATTGAAAATCTAAAGGGAAGCCCAATTCCAGGAGTAGATGTTCTGTGGAATTATGATGATAGAGATAGTTATATCTTGTCAGTTAATAATTATATTTACTCCTTAGTAACTGGTAATTTTTTTTTTCGAAATTCAATTGTATTTGGCCTACTCCTTAGTTTTTTAATGTGACGGTTTTAAAGTGACATGCTTGAAGAGTCTTTCTACGAAACTTAAGAAAGTCATCTATCCAACATATGTGTCGTTAAGTTCCAAAACCTTAAGAATTCAGCAGTCATTAGTTCTACACCCAATGCAGCCTTTCAATCTTAGTATAGTTAAGTAATATACATAAGACATTTCCAGTAAAATAGGTTGAAAACGGTTTGAGAGCGTCTAAAGCAGTAATTCCCAAAGTGGTCTATATCGACCCCTAGGGGTCTATGACAACCTGCAAGGGGTCTACGTCAGCGAAAAAGAATTTGGAGGTCCATGAAATGAAAATGGGGGTCCACGATAGTGGGACTTAACACATACACTGATAGTACCTATTTACTTACATCATACTATCTTATAATATCCGAACAACATTATTAATAAAAGTATCTATGAAGTAAAAAAATCATTATATATGTTTATAAAATGGTGTAAGTTGTAGGATGTTGGTATTCGCTTTATGGTCGCAATACATTTTGACCTTGTAAAATTAAAAATAAGTTAAATTTAATTAATAAATGTATAAATTAACACGAGTTTTTACTTTAAGTTTTTAACACTAAACTTCACTACAGTAAGAAATTTATAGGAAATGAATATCAGGTAAGTAGGAGTCTACCCAACACGGAAAAACATGGCAAGGGGTCTACGGCACAAAAAAGTTTGGGGAACTCTGGTCTAAAGTGACAATAAGTAAAAAACCGCTAGTAGCTTATATCTTGCGCCGTTCTGCCCAGTAATAAAAATCGGGAGTTGAATCAGGTAGACCTATTTAGTGCGAATCATCAAATTCGGTCAGGTCTGTTTTCTCTCGGCCCATTATTGGATGTGATCGATATGTTTTCTCTCATTCAGATGATATGGTGAAGAAATCTTGGTTTGTAGTTCACCGTACCATCATTTATTTCACTTATACAGGTCATCTATTTATAATTCGGTTCGAAATAGTTTCTTTAAAAATTTAGAGCGGATAAAAATATGCTTTAGTATCGAATTACCATTTCAATTTTGGAATATTCTCATATGTTAATATACATTAATTATGGAATCGTATTTATTTGATCATGTGATGATCTGTAGCAAAGTTGTTGCTCTCATGAAGGTTGTGTGGGACTGTTGAAGTCCCACGAAGGTTTTTAAGTAGGTATGACAAATTATTCATCTGTCAAAAATTAGTCGCTGTCATTCCAATTAATTCTATAACGCCCTGACAGTTCGAAACGAAAGAAACGAAAACAGCGAACCAATGGTGACGTTTCGAATTGTATTTGACATAACACACAGAATTATTAATTGAAAAATTCATATCTGGCTCATATAACTAAATTAATAACGAAAAAAAATTTTTTTTTATTCAATTCCACGCGAACGACGTCGCGGGGCACAACTATATAGTTTATTTCGTAGATTAAAATAGATGATTGTTTGATACAGGCCGCTTCCAACCGATTTTACAGAAAATCTGCGGAAGGGATATCTAGCAGACTATGTGGGTAATGTCTTACGGCTGAAATGGCAGATGATCATGAGGATTTTAATAATTTTTTACAACATAAAGTTTACTTCATTATTTTAGAAGAAATTGCACAATTGTTTTTAAAAAAGAATCTGGACATACAAAAGATAATCTGGACATACTCGTATTAAATAAATAAGGTAAAAAATGTACAATTAAAATGCCTGGTAGAAGGAAATCACAGTAATTTATTCCATTGGAATATTAATAATTCTAACGAAATTCAGTTAGGTAGTTAAAATAGATATCTAATATATTCAGGCGTTACCTCGCAGAAGTCCATCTTAACTAAGAAAGGTACGAGGGTGGATTGAAAAGTACTCGGCCTAACCAAGAAAATAAACACATACTAAATCAGTTATATTTTTATTTTTCTACATAATCACCATCAAGTTCAATACACTTTTGCCACCTCCCCTTCCAAGCATTTAGACCGTTGAAAAAAAATGATTCTTCCTTAGAGTCAAAATATGCGTCTACAGCTGCTTTGACCTCGTCGTTTGTCGAAAATCTTTGACCTCCCAAGTGCTTTTTTAGGTTAGGGAACAGAAAGAAGTCTGATGATGCCAGATCAGGTGAATACGGCGGATGCGGTAACAGTTCAAAGCCACAGTCGTGAATTTAAGCCATTGACTATACTGACGTGTGAACACGGGCGTTATCTTGATGAAACAGGACTTTTCTTCTGAGCATTCCTCGACGTTTTTCTTTTATTTCTTTTCGTAAACGACGTAGTAAGGTGCAGTAGTAATCAGAGTTTATAGTCTGACCTCTTTCAAGATAATCAATCATAATCACACCTTTCGAGTCCCAGAATACTGAAGCCATCACCTTATTTGCCGACAAAATCGACTTAGCCTTTTTAGGGGGTGGTGAACCAGGTCTTCTCCACTGTTTTGATTGTTGTTTTGTTTCCGGTGTATAGTAATGAACCCATGTTTCGTCCATAGTAACAAAACGATTCAAAAAATCATCTGCATCGGCTTCAAATAACTCCAAACAGTCGCGTGAAATAGTCAATCGCGTCCTTTTTGGTTCAACTGAAAGCAGTCGCGGAACCCACCTCGCAGACACCTTGTGGAAACCCAACTCGTTGACAATGATGTTTTGAGTTCGTTCATAAGAGATGCCTATAATCTCGGCTATCTCTCTAATTTTTAATCTGCGGTCTCCCATTATTAAATCAAGTAATTTTTTAATATTTTCGTCAGTAGTTGACGTCGAAGGCCTTTCAGAGCGGGGTTCATCTTTCACACTCTCTCTACCACGCTTAAATTCTGCTATCCATTTTTTGACGGATGAATATGACAGAGCACAATCGCCTAATGTACTGACCATGTCATCATGGATGGCTTTTGATGATAGCCCCTTCTTATGGAGGTACTTAATGACGGCACGCTGCTCGATTTGCTCCATTCGCGGAAATTATGTCCGATTACTTTGTTAATTAATTTTAAAAAATCACAACTAATTATCGCACACGTTTCGAATTTCACACAATGAACTAGTCTGAACTGAACTAAATAATGTGCGTAGATTTGATTTTTGGAATTGAATGGATCTGTGTTAGGCCGAGTACTTTTCAATCCACCCTCGTACTAATATATAGCTACTTCCGCTATGTAGCAGTAGTCGTGCAATGAAGTGCACCGCTGATAAAAGTCAGCAAATCTTTAGGAGTATGCCCCGAGGAGGGGTGACGTGTAGAGTAAATTAACAGTGGTAGTTGTATTTCGCATTGTTTACCGCACGCGCATTTTATTATGATTTCAATTCAAAATAACATATATTTCGATTATACCTTTACTATTCCCATTATGTAGTAGTTGGTAACAGTTCATAGGATGTTATCTTATATCAAACGTTTATTATTTTTCTTTTTATCAGTCGATGGACACATACTGTAAGGCATATGCCTCTCCCAAATATTGTCACGAAGACAGGTCCTGCGCTGCATTCATTCAGCGGCTTCCAGCGACCGTAAATATATCGTGGGTCCAGCTAGTGGGCGCCTACCCACCCTGCATCTGTCATCTCGTGGTAACCACTCCATCAACTTTTAACTGCCACTTCAGACGCAATTCTTCAAGCTACGTTGATATATCTTGGTACTTCCGCGTATGTCCTTATTTCTGATTTGATCTCGCGGGGAAACCCCGAGAAAAGGTTTATTAAATTTGTAATATTATATTCGTACTAAAAGAAGTCATACAGGGTGATTGTTTAAAGATATATAAGGTTCTAAGGCGTCTATATACTATTCGCAAAAAGCTTTAAGGCTTTTACAATTATTCTTAATTACTCTTTATAAAGTGAACACTTCTTCTTCTTCTTCTTCTTCCTTCCCTTTTCCCTTTATTTGGGATCGGGTCTCCTTATCAATTTGCGCCAGGCCACTCTATCCTGGGTTGTCCCTACATTAAGTTGAAGGATTTCCAGTTCCTTTCTGATATTAGACCACCACGTAGCTTTGGGACGCCCTCTCCCTCTTGGGAATTCTGGGAGGCTTAAGGCAGTTTTTACTACGTGGTTATCTGGTTATAAAGTGAACACTCTGAAATATTTATTTTTTTGTATTAATATGCGATAAGCAAAATAACTTTTGACAGTATAGAGTCCACACGAACAGATAATAAAGGATAATTTTAATAGCCAGTAATTCGAATTTTGTAATCTTTTTTTTTTTTTAATTGAATATAATGTACAATAGATTAACAAATAGAAAAAAAGTGTACATCCACCTCTTTAAATATTTTACAACAATTAATGTATCCACGTGTTATCTCCATAATTTCTATACATAAAAGAGTCAAAATTAATAATACGCTATTTCAAATTTATTATCAATAATGTTAAAACTACAATTCAATGTATCTACGAATAATTACGATAAAATTATCTAAACTCAATAGACCATTAAACGAAGTCTTGTATATGTATTAAAATTCAAAATAGGGTGACCATATGGTACTGATGTAAATCGTACAATCGGAATGTATTCATGTCTGTTTAGTTTTATATGGCAATGATGTTTGGCCATACTAGGATGCTGAGAAACGTCTTATCTTGTCGGTCAAAGGTTTATGTAGGTAGACATTCACATTGACTACCTGCATTGAAAACGTTTATGGATGACACAAAATTGTATTATCATAGAATCTTAAAACTAAATTGTATTTTAATTAAATACCTTGTGAAAGGTTTCGATCGAAATTTCATTTTTATTATCTTAATTTTACACTCAATGGGATATATCGTCTTCGTCATAAATTAAGCTATAGGATGTTCATAGCCACACAACCCCAATCCCCAGATTTCCAAAATTGCATTTTTATGTGTTTAAAGTTGTCCTACTAGCTGAATTCGGCTTTGTGCAGCGGACTAAAAATTTACGCTAGGTGGAAGATGGACTATACCGGTGTAGGTGTATAGTGTAGTGAATGAGGTGTAGTGTAAGTTATACGAAGCGAGGACTACTCGGCGGTCGGGAGAGACACGGGCCTCTCCAGACCGCCCTAGCTTGAACGTGGGCGGGCGCGGCCGCCGTGACATGAGGTTGATGAAGGTGCATCGTGCCTGAAGGGGGCTTGATGTGGGGTAAATGTCCTGGCGTCGATACGGGGAGAGATTTCCAAATGGAGCCTTTGGAAGCTTCTAAATCCAGCAAATTATCCTTATCAACCTTTCCACCTTATGAGCAGACTTCATACACCTCGCTTACTACTCTGTGGTCTCTATTCAAAAATGGAATACACCTAAAGTATATGAAATGTTTTTTTTTTAATATGAGTTATGAGACCAGGATGTATTCGTTACTATGTATATTATTAAACACGTTATATTAATTTACGAATTAATTATTGATATTTTAATTAGAAATGGTTTTAATTTGTTCATTAAATACGTTAAAATATCCATATCTATTAGGATTTGAATTAAAAACAATCTGTCAATTTATTTTAAATTAATATTATTTTTTATATTATATAATCTTTTCCGAGATTTGACTACGGAAGCTTGGAATGTCAAGTGTATGAATTCGAAATTCGAAGGAACAGTATAGCGCAGTCTTCCGGTTCCTGTATTGCTCGTTAAGGCTGTGCTCACTGAAGCTAACTTATTTAACGACAACTTAATAAGGCTTTTGATACATGAAGTTGTAATTAATGATTTTATTCTCTCATTATTGTCATCGGCGAAAAAGAAGAAACCTTCGAACAGTAAATTGTTCGAGATATACTAAAAAATGTAGATAAAAGAAATAATGTTTACGTGGAAAATAAATTTGATTTAATTTTATATACAATGCGTGGTTTCCTTAGTTATTTGTTATCTCGTATAACGGACGAGGCAATGTATAGGTAGTTTTGTTGGATGCTCTAAAACTTAACAACAGATCATAGTACTAGTACAGTCACTTACTGATATGAAGTTGGTTTACTAATTTTTGTGTTTTAATATCTAAAGGTTCAAGTGGTGACCACAAGCCGGTAGACGCAGCATAAGTAGACCCCCCCCCCACTAGGTAGACCGACAACATAGTTAAGATAACAAGAAGTTGCTAGATGCAGTATAAGACCGGACATCGTGGTGATCTTTGGATGAGGCGTCTGCCTTGCAGTGACTCTCTATCGACTGAAAAGAAGACGAAAAAGAATATCGACACTACGAGTGTTTTATTCGTGTATATGGAATTTGACATTTAATGGAATCAGGCGTTGCCTTGCGGAAGTCAATCCTAAGTAAGTAAAGGACCAATATTTAGCCACATCTGCACATGCGGTCGTAGTCGTGCAACAAAGTGCACCGCCTCCAGCCCGCTGATAAATGCATCTTCAGGAGTTATGTTACACCGATTAGTGACAAACACAGAGTGACAAAAAAGAGTGGCACTAATCGGTGTAACATAACTCCTGAAGATGCCCCGTGGAGGGGTGAAACACGTGTTGAGTGGTTTAACGGTGGCAGTTGTGTGATTCGAATTGTTTGCCGCATACGCATTTATCAGCGGGCTGGCGGGCGGTGCACTTTGTTGCACGACTACCACTGCATGTGCGGAAGTGGCTAAATATTGGTCCTTTTCTTACTTATATGGAATTTGATATTTTTGTCTGATACTGCGTTGATAGCCTATTTACTCGAGAGCTCCTTCTATAAATTCATCATTAGCCGATGTATTAGATTTTCTTTAAGATTACGAATAATATTAAAGAATCTCAGAATTGTGGACATTTGCGGTGAGACCATAATATAACCACAACACCTTGTGGTTGTTCGGGTCAAAGTACAGTAAGTTATTAGAATTTAAATAAATGTTATAGGGTAACCATTAGCTCAATATTGTAATCTCGGACACGGCTAATTTAATCGGCATCTGTCAAGGATGCGTTCATTTCTAAGGAAGAAAAGGAAAAAATTTTTAGCCACTTCCGCGTAGTTCACCCTTCCATGGGGCATCTTCAGGAGTTGTTACACCGATTAGTGCCAAATGCAGAGCCAACTTGTTGTCAACAACAACAACAACTTGTTGTCAACGTGTTGAGTGATTTGGCGGTGGCAGTTGTGTGATTCGCATTGTTTACCGCATACGCATTTATCAGCGGGCTGGCGGGCGGTGCACGTTGTTGCACGACTACCACTGCATGTGCGGAAGTGGCTAAATATTGGTCCTTTTCTTACTTAGAATGGACTTCCGCAAGGTAACGCCTGATTCCATACAACATATTTAACGTTCATTTTTTCCCCATGCTTCTAATAAATTTCTTATTGTAGTTGAAATATTTTGTAAATTATTAATTATTAATAATTTACAAATTATAAATTTTTAATAAATTAATTTAATAATATTTATACAGAAAGTGCGTGGAATGCTTTTCCTAAATATGTAAATTGGATAAAGGGTACCATAGATGATATTAAATGTATCAGTTTAAGAATCTTGAAAGTATATCCGCTTGGTATCTTAATATTTTTTGTGGAAATTGGATTCACTCATACTTTAAAATTAATCAAATGATACTTAGGTATTAACTCCACCACAACATAAGGTAAGATTAAAGTTAGTTTAGTTTGTTTTTCATTGAAATATTTTAAATTTTGGTGCTTTGACATTAAACAGTATTGTTTTATTATTTGTTCCAAAAATAGATGTAGAATGTACGTAATATGTGAGTGCCTATCAAACATCAACATATCCACGCCATCAAATTTTAAAAAAAAGTAAAGAACAAAGTCTTAAAAAATTATAATAATTTAATCCTGATTTCTTTGCGAGTAGTATGGTGAACCTAGTGCCGCTACTACCTCCCGTTGTCCCAACAAATTCGGCGCATTGTCTATGCAATACGAAAGTACACGAGTACGTATTTACCTGTTTAATGTACTGTACAAATTACGACGCGCACCATTTCCGGTGCGATTGTTGCGTCGGTGTTACCGAAATACAATGTGACAGTTAAATTTTTAGTCCAAATGCAAGTTTCTAAAGCGTCATAGAAATATACAAAATTCTATTTGTATTTGAACATTATTCACGGTGCATCTGTGTGAATTCTTCCCTGCAAATGCCATTACGGAAACGTTAAATCATCTAAATGTTTGGGCATTTTTATTTGAAACGTGAACTTAGGTTTTTAGAAATAAAGTTGAATTTGCAAGGCGCAAGTCACATAGCGTGTAACAGACGACAACCACTGCACCAGCGACACTACCTACATGACACCGGGTTATACGTAACAGAAGCAAACACTACTCACCACACCACAACACCCGTTTTTAGAAGGTGGCCGCCCACTCCCCAACCTAAGTTGGATCCGGATCCCACCTCGGCTCGCCTGTGATCCACGCTACCGTCCCAACCCGCATACACAACGTCAACACAAACAATACACAACTCTATTTAGATAGAGCGCTTTACTACGTGCGGACGTCTTCATGTAACTGGTACGCGTCAGACCAGCTTTTTAAGTTCACGGACCCTCCCGCTCCGTGAACTCAGCTCCGGTGAAGCTGTGAAAGCCTCCGACCTGACAGCAATAACATCAGAGAATAAGTAACAGAAGACCATCGGGGCTTTAAGGCTGTCGAGTGGAGAACACGGAATTGCAAGCGAAGCGTAAAATATTCACCCATAAGGTGACCATACGACTTTGATAACGTCGGAAGCTTTGATAACGTTTGATAAGTCGGTGAGATTATATAAACAGTAAGTAAAGGACAAATCGACTTTAAGATTACATGCAATACTGGATTTAATGGACGATGAGGTCTTAGATCTTCTTATACGAGGCCCAAAATATATCAAGGCTGTTTAAAATTACCATCACTCTGGAAAGCGTTAGCTCTGATAGAAGAATTGTTATAAGAAACTCCAGCAATAGTACTATCTATGACAAAGTAAACTCTGTGATGTTTGAGGAACGAAGCGGAAAAAGTGAGACGATGAATGAACGGAAATTATTATGGAAAAGAATGAAAGAACAGGAAAGATAGATCTTAAAAGGAATGATAGAAGAGTATAAAAATAAAAAAGGACGTGAAAAAAGGGCAACTAAAAATAAAATAGGTTACGTTAGAAGGTAAACAATATAAAGTTAATAATGCGTGTCAATTATTAATTTTATGCAAAAAACATAAATGCTTATTTAAAAATTAGTGCAGTGCATTATTAGAATATAACAAGAGAGCCGATATCGACATAGATAACCCTTAAGTTTATCGCGACCGCACTACCAAGGCGTAGTTGAACAAACATCACTAGGAGTCGGACGTGAGATATTGGGTGCTATTTTTCAATCGATACGAAGCTCTTTGGTGTATGCCATAAGTTATAGGATACAGCGTTTTTATTTATTTACAATTATTATTTTATTAAATGTCGTCAACTTTCTTGTAAAATTTACGTCATATCATATTCTTACTATATGTAACTAATCAGTAAGAGAATTTTATTTCTACATAAAATGAAAAAAAAGCGCAGATTATTATAAAAAAAGATCGAAAGTTTATATTAAAGCAGTTAACGTTATAAGTCAACGTTCTATATCTTCTTTTCAGCTGATCAACGCCCACTGCAAGGTATAGGCTTCCTTAAAAATCGCTACTATGACCAGACCTGCGCTTCTAGCGACTTCCCTTAACTATGTCGATTGTCCACCTAGTGATGAGGTTTCTAACGCCGTCTGCCGGCTCGTGTTCGCCAATCGAGAACCTTCTAACCCCAAAGACTATCAGTTGCATAAGCAATGTGCCCCATCTGCTGCCATTTTAGACGAGCGATTCTTCCAGCAACTTCAGTCTCTCTTACCGATTTGATCTCGCAGTGAAAATCCGACCATAACTCTTTCCATTGCTCTCTTGGTGACTTTGCGCCTTCCTTTAAGGCCCCATGTTAGTGATCACGTCACAGATCTATATATGTCATAGCAAAAGTTGCACTTTTAAGTATTTTTAAGGTCAAATTGTATTTCTATCAGATAATCGATTGCCTCGTCTCGTCAATAAACTCCTTTTTAACGCATTGGTCGAACTATTTATTTTATGTACATCAAGACTTCGCTGATTAATCTTTAACAATTAAATCCTAAATCATCCGAGCAGTACTCCTTATATAAACGCGGTAAATGAACCAACAACTAGCGCCATCTATCGACACCGTCTGAAATTACAATGTTCTGATATATGTAACCTGATGTGATAACTTTAATGAAGTCATTATGCAAAATAAAAAATCGAACCAACCGATTCACTCTTAGACTGGTTCACGTCAAGATGAGCCTTAGGCATGGAGCGAGAAAAAGTGTAATGAGATATAAGATAGGCTTTTTATGAAGGCATTAAGCGAAAATAAGTTCAAGATATATGACGTTTCTGATTATACTTCAGTAAATTAGACACTCCTGTACATAATCATGCAAAATCATTATCTATATTATTAGACAATCATTTGGTTGTTATTTAATATAAGAATATGTATACGAATATGTTTTCCTGGAAGAATCTGCTGTAAAATTTACATATATACCACACTGCGATCGTCATCTTGCCTGCCAAACGTGGTAATTATGATATATCTGTTTACGTATATCTTTGAAAAAGGCCTTGCGTCTTTGGGATTAGGCGACAACGACCAAGTCCATCCACGTCACAATAAGATTGGAAAAATTTCACGGAATTACAAGCATTTGAACCTAACACTATCATCAAATGCACCGCACAATTTTTGACAGTGTAACAATGACAGCTGTCACTTCTGCTCTTTGACATTTAAGCGGCCATCTTGTATAAATTATATTCTTTGTGAAGTCGAAAATACAATCGATTATTGCAGTTTAATAATTAATTTATTTATAATATTAGTAATTAATTAATTTATTCATTTATATTAATTTATTTATTATATATATTATAGTATATATTTGTTAGATAATAACTAAAGAACGTCATAATATTTAAAAAAAACCCGCGAAGTTAACTATACCGCGTGGAGAGAAATCTACCCACGCCGCGTTTACTGGATCGTTGTCTTTACCTTTGGGCCCAACGGTCGACGCTTGAAACTGATACAGGTAGAGTAAGCAACCAAATAAACAGGATGTAGAGAAAATAAAAATAAAACTAGAATTTAAGGAACTAGAAAGAAATTATAAAAACCAAAAATTATGTTAAGATAATTAATATTAATGTTAAAATAATTAGTAATAAATAAACATATTAAATAAGAATGTAAATATCACAAGATAAATATAAATTAAGTTTAACAAATGTGACATAGCCCGGATCTGTGAGTCGATGAATGAACGGAAATGAGTATGAAAAAGAATGATAGAAAATTGTGTAATGAAAGAAGAAGAAAGATAGATCATACGAAGAACGATAGAAGAGTACAGACATAAAAGGAAAAGGAAATGATAAAATCATTAAAGAATATTAAACCCTATCTTACAAGATACGAGAGGTCCAAAATAACGGAGTCCTTTAAAAAAAGAGCAGTCGGTGTTACTTCATACGAACAATTCTTCAATCGTTTATAACAGTAAAGGAGAAATTATGTCATTGAAACATCCGAATTTCATGGCCGTACATTTCTTAGATGGAACGCAATAGAACATGAAAGTAACTTTACATTCAACAAAATAACCCGATTGCGCGGTCTAAAAACGCTTCAGTTTATATCTTGCTCCCGTAATACAGCGGAACTACTCACCTCTGCTGCACGATCCCAGCAGTTAACCTAATTATTCGTTCAAATATAATTACTGCACGCATCACGTTCTGAATAATTTTCGTATCATCATCATCTATTGTTAAGACTTCTGTTTATTTAGATATACAGAACGATTGGTTATGGATGTAAAACATTTAAAGGGCTGAATGTGTAGTTCACTTGCTTTCAATTTATGTATTACACACCCTTTTTTAAAATGGTGATATTTTTATGGTTTTAAAAATGATGAATAATATGAAAAAGTTTTTTTTTAATTCGGATGAGTATATATTAAAATTAATTATTATATACTATCTGTCCCTTCAGACTGCCAGATGTCATTTAGCCATTTAAATTCCGGAATAAAAGATTTATGTCACACATTTCGTTGTGATCAATTTAGAAATAGAGCATCGGTATCCCAGCGGTAGAGTGACACTTGCGATTGTAGGTCGCTGGTTCGATGCCCGGGATACAATCACATATAATTCACATTTTGTGCATTTATTTTAATGGATTGCCGCTACTCAGAAACTAGTTTCCAAAGGATGGACGGCAGCGTTATAACCAACATATACACATACATACTTATATATATATCTTCAGGCATTTCAGTGTGCTTCTATGTAGATATATGAGCTAAATGGCTGAAAAAAATAATAAATTAGATAATTGGACTTTATGAATAGTATAAGTAGATTTAAATACGTATATTATAATATATTTATATATAATTATAGTAATTACTGGCTATTAACATACGTATATAAGGTGTTTATATACGTATGTTAATAGTTATGTTATTTATTTTATCTACTTTATTTTACAGAAAGCTTACAGACTAATAACAAATTTTAAGATACGACAATTGTTTGTGACAATATCAAAATACAAGCTTCCACTTATATGGCATCATTAGCGTATATATTGATTGATGATAAACCTTCCAAAAAAAAAACAGAGAAAAAATAAACCAACAAAACGAATGAACCTTTCTAAGCCGTGATATATTGTCGCACTTATTGCCTATCTCCCATCATCACCAAAATGTTCCCTACTAAGGGTATTTCTAATTTGACTTGCGCTGGTGTTAAATAGATCAATATCTAAGTGTAATTGCAAATCCATCTATAAAATCTGTTAAATTATCTTAGTGATTATTTTCCTTTTCAATTTCTTTTTAAATTTCTTTTAATATTTTATAATATTAACTTGCTTCACCTACCTTGAATAATATATCTCTGCATCGTCCTAACAGTTAACTGGTAAAGAATGTCTTCGGCATAAAGTTCGCAAACGTAAAACGTATAAAAAGTTTTAAATAAATAAGTTCCTATTGCACTATGAAATTATAAAAAGAAATTATTGCTATCGAAAGATTTGTAATAAATATCACAATGGTATATATATTTGAACCATTTCCAGAACTATTTCAGTTGCGTAATATTCTATGGATCACTGCCAAAAATATTATGCCAGTTGAAATTGACTTGCTTTATGCATTCTATGCCAATACGTTAGAATATATTTATTTATATCTTTTATTTGCGGCCAGTATTGACACCTTTAATACAGTCAACTACCTTAAAAGCCTTTTCTAATAGTTTTATTTTAAACGGCTCCTGCTATTGGAGGTCGCTCGTACCCCTATTTTTGGAAAGGACAGGGTCGTTTTATTTTATTCAATAATTTTTTCACATTACTTTTATTTGCGCGCTATTCTTGCATTCTTCTTATAATCTTTCGTACTTTATCTTTCCTTCCACATTTCTTCTGCATTCTTTCATTCGATATCATTCATTCCTCACCTTCCCCAGTTTTATATTTCTTAATTTTATTTAATACATTTTATTATATATACAGTTCATTTATAATTTGCTTTTTTTGCTATTTTATTGTTTACACTTATTTTTATTTTTAATACGCCAGAAGTGCTATTAGAAGCTATTTGTAATGCGCTAGAAGAAGTGGCGGGAGAGACTCCAGTAAAGATTCTATCTAGTATGATAGAGTTTGACGTCCTCTGATATTTTGAGACCGATTGGTTATCGAAAGGCATTAAGTTAGAATTAAGTTGAAGGATTCTATATATCTTAATTTGATTTGATTTTGTGTCAAATTGAGTTCCTAAATAATACTAAAGGATAATAATGAATCAACATAGATATCAAAAAACAACTTAATTATTTTAAAAAGTGTTTTTTGAATAACACATCATTGTATACCTTTTTATGAATTAAAATTTATATAGATTATCTATACTTACATTATTGTTATAAAATTATGATGAAAAAAGATTACAGTAGAGCTAACACAATCAACTGTTAGAGTGAGATGTAATAATGTTAAAGTGAGACAGGCGCCTAACTCGACGGCTGATCGTTCTTTGATGATAAATACACTCTTTGCTTTTTAATTTAAAATTTAATTCCGATCCGAGAGGCGTGGAAGAAAGGGAATTATTGCTTTATAATGGTCTTACTGTTCGTAGTTTTTTTTTTAAACTTTCTTCCTTATGAGGCAAAGATTGCTCTTCGATAGAGCCACGGCTAATGCTTCTATCTTTGTCTGTTGATACAACAATTTCTATTTTGATTTATAAAACTTATATTTTAGATAATTATCTGATGTTTTTAATACACCACATTAAATATTTACACACATATTTGTTACGTTTTTTTTTAAATTTTAACTCGAAGACGTGGCTGCCTAAACCTGGGCGGACGATCACTGTAGAAGTGAAGGCAGTTGGAATGACACGGAGCGAAGTAAAGCGCGAGACCGCTCGGAATGGCGACGTACTGTGGACGCCCTCTGCCCCATCTTGGGGACATAGGAATAAATGAAATGATAATGTTACGTTTTTTTTTAAATTTTAACTCGAAGACGTGGCTGCCTAAAGCAAACCTAGTGGCGGACGATCACTAAAGAAGTGAAGGCAGTTGGAATGACGTGGAGCGAAGTAAAGCGCGAGGCTCAAGACCGCTCGGGATGGCGACGTACTGTGGACGCCCTCTGCCCCATCTTGGGGACATAGGAATAAATGATAATGTCACGTTTATTTTAAAGAATGTTTCAATATCAGCTTCTATGAGCTTGTATATTATCTGAAGCTATAATAATAGAAAATGAATAAATATATGAATCAAACTGACCTGGAGTTGAATATCAAGCCAGCTTGCATATGGTAAATGACATACCTGTACACCTGATAGAACACTCGTCAATCTCGTCTCCTTCTTTAGCAATACATAGTCTCAGAAGTCCGTTTTATACATACATATATATATATATTATATACATATATTCGTATTTATTTATAAGTCCTTTAAAAGTCTAAAGAAAATACTTAGTGAAAAAGATTTAAAATTTTGTGTAAACTTTAAAAATCGATACATTATATTGACTATTGAAACTTTGCGCATTTGAAAATACGCCATGAACCCTGACCGTTTGACAGTTCGCTTTGAGCTTCAAAATGGTTATTCACAGCTAAGGCCAATTGTTCTGTGGTAGTGGAAAGTACTGTAGTCAGATTTACAGGACTCCGGTATGATCTTGACGTATGCCTGTTTCTAATGCCGAGGAAAGTGATGAAATTTCAAACATCTATTTAATAAATCTGTTTTTAGCTGTGGGTAAGCCTGGGCAAATTTTGTGCATATGTCTGAAGTGAGGCCATCCATGCATGGTGCCTTTTGCATTCCTAAGTTTCAGTAAATCCAGTACCTCCTCCACAGTGAAGGGAGGTTCGATAGGGGCGCCAGATGTTTACTGTCTGTGACTGCGAAGATGCCTATGTCGAAAACCTTTCCGCCCTAACCACCGCTTATTGCTATGGCAAAGTGCTACTTCAGATACTGCCATTTCATACAAGTAATTCTTAGAGTTATGTCCGTGACTTTCGTTCTTCCATACTATATTATACCTATATATTATAAGTTATGTTTACCTATATTTCACTTAATTATAACCAATTTAATTGGAAGAAATGTATACCTGGCAACACATAATAAATCAAAACACCGTTGCATATGATTGATTGAAAACACGTTTCGTGTACACGAAAAATAATTATATTCCGTAATCATAAACCGTCGTAATGCGCGGGCGCATTAAATTGAAACACCTCGCGCGGACAAGGGTCGTACATCAAAATCTGTCGAAAGCTTTGATTAGGGAATAAACTAATCATGACATAGGTTAAGAGGAAGCGAGATAAAAGTATAATACGTAATCTGTTTATTTATACGTAAAAAGTTGTAACAAATTGACTTGATATATTTTCTCGAATATTTTCTCATGTAGTATAGTATTAATTTATTTATTATATTTCAGAAAAATATACTCAATAATGTTTTTAAAAGTTTGAGATGTCAGAGCTGGCGTTACGAGACATCCAATGTAACACAGTTTCGGAGAATCTTATATTTGACGAACATTATAAAAATGTCGCCAGACCAATTCACCAATAAACAACATATTAATATTTGTCTATTAAACAAATTATGTGTTTACAAAATGTATACAGTAATCAATTTACAATAATTAAGAGATTATACAACGGTCACACCTTCTTGGAAATAGCAAAGAAAATAGAAAAACATGTCATATCAGTCGTGGACGAAAATGGCCGCCGTGTGTTTCTTAGGTTCTGCAAGGTTGTACAATAGGCATCGATAAGAACCAAACTAATGATTGAAGTAAGGTTCATAAAAAGAAACCAAAAGTTAAATGTTAAAGAAGAAAAAATATATAGATACAAACTATAAATAAATATGCTTTGATATAAGAAGTAAAGGTAAACAGGAATGTAGAAATAAGGCGACGTGTGTAAAGATCAGGATGAGAATAATAATAGATTTTGTGAAGGATTTAAGGAGAGAGAGAAAATGTTTAAAAATAGGGGCAAATTTAAAGAAAAAAAAAATCTGTAAAATGATTTACACCCGAAATATAACATTCATGTCCCACAAATGGCAGAAGAACAAATAAAAAACAAGAAAAAATTCTTCGGTCACAGCGACATATATGTAAAATGAAATTGCAGTTTATTTTGGTTAAGTTTCGAAAAGTTTAAAACAAACATAATCATAATAATACAATAAATTAAGAAACTAACAAAACTAATTGAACAACAATAGTATCAAATATCTAACATCTTTTTGTCTGAATGTTATTATAAAATAATATTATTGTTAAATTATTAAAATGTATCCTAACGTGTATATTAAAAAAATGTTTATTATTATATTTTAATAATTAAATACAGTTATAATTTAGGTTATATTGGCACCTGATCAAGTTTATTTTGATTACAATTATTGAATGTACATTAGAAAGAGAATATCCGGTAATCCTTTAAGACGCTGTGTTCAAGTGACCGGTTTCCAAGCGTGGGTGTCGTAAGTTCAAATCCTTTGTTCCGTTACTACATAAACATTGATACTATATCCGTAAGAGTCTATTGTAGACGTAATATATGTGTTACATTTCTTCTAAGCATTTAGATGGTCTTAAAGAAAGTATTGGACAGCTCTATTAGGAGAGTGTCTTGTTTTATTCCCAACATTTACAAGTACAATAAATATGCAATAAATTATTAGGCTGGCAACAATTTTATAGTTAAAAAAATATATTTTCTTGTAACGTAAAATTCACACAATATATTCACCTTCGTTATCAACAACCTTTTGTCATCTAGCATACAAAATCAATACCGGAGCGGTAACAAATCAATCGATTTTTTTTTGTAAAATATGTCTACAGAAACGACATTACTTTCCGGTTCCCCTAATACGTACATATACACAATATAACAAGAATGTGCATAAGAATTTTTACTAGTTTATTTTTATTTTAGGCTTGGTTTTTAGCCAGGTTTGAACACACCTCAACATGAGCATTATAAATATTCGCCATTGCAACATTAAAAAATCATTACGTAGGCAAAACGACAATTTGCAAAATTGTTTACATACTTCCGACTTAAATTCAGTTAAAATAGATACACAGTATTTCTGTCTTACTTCGATTGTTAGCACATTCCATTAACACATATTTGATTGTTATGAAACTTATATAATAAAATTTTAATGCAAGTTTTGTTTGACAGTTAAGAACAGATATTTTTCTTTACCAGTCGTGAAATTAGATACAAGTTTTTGTCCAGATTCTTTCTACAAAAACAATAAGAAATACAAAATGCATCAGCCAAGGAGATAATGTCATGATTGTATGACGCTAAATGATGCCTGGGTAATGACTAATCTTACATAATCCTGGCATCTCGGTTGGCTGCCAAAGCGAATGCAAATTCGCGGAACACCTGTAACTACAGTGGCCATGATTAATAGTAACATTTCAGGATAGCTCCCAGTCCTAGATGTACATATGTAAAGTTCCACAAGATATCTAAGACATTTCTTTTCTTAGCTCTAAATCTAAAAATAAAAATGTAACATTAAATAAATCTTATTATATATTAAAAACAAGATTTTAAGTTGTCATTTTCACATTGTCCACAGATTATATAGATACAAGTCCGAAACGACGCCATGTTGTATGGTTAAAAGGAATAATGATGATAAAATGTTTTTAAATAAATCGGTATTTTGACAATTGCTAATAAATTTTTTGTAATATTTTATTAATGCGATTTAAAACCTTTTATGACAAATATAAGAAATAAAAATAAACTTGTAACGTTTAAATTTCGTCTCAAAGATTACAAATCCTTCAAGGGTCTGAGTGTACGCATATATAATCAAATTCCACAAGACAAAACCTCTTTTAAGGCTAGATGAATCGAAGGCTATGTTGACAAATTGGTAGACCGAGTTATTACATCGCTTTGGCGAACGCTCCAAGGAGTGAATATACACTTGTCAATATTACTCGCAACTGACAATAATACCCATTTATAATTTCAACACAAGGGCACCAGAAAGGGTGAATCTCTACTTCGCCGATCGCTTTTGCCTGGCTAATACAAATAGAAAGTCCTGAAGTAAGCAGCAAGTTAGTTAAGTGAAACAAGCTTGTTATAAAATTCTTAATCAAGTAATAATTTTTTAATGATAACATTGCTTGCGGATTAATTACTTTAGATACTGTTAAGAGAACTGTAAAAGTTATCATAAAAAACTGAGTCTATTTTCTACATCAGTTTTGGAACACCTGTAGTTTTAAATGGACGTATGACATAGAAGCTCTATTTAATTTTAGTTTCTATCAAACTGAGCAAGTTTAGTATTACATTAAAAGTTTATAATAATGTATTAGGGGGACCGGAAAGTAATGTCGCTTTCTTAAGTTAAATTCACAAGTTTTTATTTCTAATTAACAATGTTTTCACCTTCGTCATCAACCGTTTGCCATCTTGTATACAAATTTTCAATGCCAGAGCAATTTTTCTGTAAAATATGTCGACAGAAACGCAATTACTTCCCTGTCCATCTAATATATATAAATAAACAAGAGTCTTAATAACTTAAAAAATAAAAGTGAATCCGTCAAAAACGGAATTCATTGTCACACTAAAACTAGTCGGTGTCATTGTACGTGTTAAATTTATTTGTGGCGATGTCGTAAAAGCTAAAATACAAAAGAATGTTTTGCGGAAATAATGCATAATATATACAAATAGCTGAAGTAATATTAATAATTATATTTTAACCACTTGAGTCTTTAAAATTTATTACTTTTAAAGGTCTATGCTAATTTCTTTCTGAGAATTTAAGCCCAGCAAACTATATAGGGAGATTGGTGTAAAAATTTTTAAAGAGGTAAATGTATAGCACATATTTAATTAAAAAGTTTTAAAGCTTATTTACCTATTTTTAATCATACTGTATAAATAATCGTTCTAAAATACGTTAAATTA
Source organism: Battus philenor (assembly GCF_028537555.1). Lineage (NCBI taxonomy): Eukaryota > Metazoa > Arthropoda > Insecta > Lepidoptera > Papilionidae > Battus > Battus philenor. The sequence goes on from NW_027181688.1 coordinate 2,437,433, forward strand.
AATTATTTTTTATATTGGAATGCGATAGGTCAATGACTTCTGTCAAAATCTTACGAATTGTCTAATAATTCGAATTTAGAAGACGCTATATTATCATTACATTATTTATAATTACAAGAAAATAATTGACAGCAATTAAGATATGAAATCAATTATTTAAAGCTTTTACGCTAATATTACTTTGTTATTATTTATGTTTAAAGTTAATGTTAGAAAATAAATACATTTAAAAAACTTTTAAATTAAACGGTTTTTTGATACCCAAATTTGTTGTGGTTGTGGAAAAATATGTTCCTAGTCCGCCATATTGGAACGGCGTCCATCTTGAATTTTAAATTTTGACATAATAATCGTATTTTACTAATGTAGCTCTTTCATTTGATACCCATATTGAGGGGGTTAAGGAAAAATATGTAATCCGCCATTTTGTATTGGCGGCCATCTTAGATTTATAATGTTATTGATTTTATTATATTGTATTGTCATCTAAATTAAATGTCTGTACCAAATTTCAGATCAATCTGACAACGGGAAGAAACAAATAAATTCCGTACGGGTCGAACTTAATAAAACCGTTTAAAAAAGGATTGGCTAATAGACGTTGGTATAAAAATAAAACTAATAAATAGATTCGCCAACACACTAAACAAAAATGCATACCAAGATAAATATATGTAAACAATTTCTGTATATAGGCCATCGGGAACATTTGAATGAGTGTTCAGACATTTTTAAATAGATTACGCTCTTCGGACATTGTGCAAGAGAAAGTCGGTACAGATTAAAGCAGATTTATTTTTTTTACGTTCTTAATTTAAACATGCTCTACATACATACGGTTTTAATTCGGTGCGTATGTTTTTTTTTTTGGGCAAAGGCATCGTGTTCGTTCTGCCTGTCATTTCTCATTATTAAATATTTTATCTGTTGACAGGCATTGCAGATTCAATATGGCTTTCACATACGACATACGCTTCCCACTATGATGATGACAGGTCATCTTGTTGATCTTTAAGGAACGCATATACCGTGCAGTGGGCGTTTTTCCGCCAGAATAATAATAATGTTACTTAACCATGGCTCTAATTAAATCTTTTCTTTAGTAATCTTCATAAATTTTGACATATGCTAGGTATCTTAGTTCAACAATTACTCCGTATTAAATTGCTTTTATCACAATTTCCTTTCATACACCAATGTACTTACTTGTACGTTGATTTAGCAGTAATAACAAAATTACGTGAAATAAAAATAGAAATAATTAATACAAGATACATAGCATAACTGATGGCGGTTCATACTTTAAGGATCTGGGGAAGAGACCACGAATCGGCAAGTCTACAAGGTGGAGAAATGCCCTTGTTATGGTCGTCTGCAAAACCCTAGATGCAGGGCGTTTCCTACTGATCCTATCGGAAAACTATGGAGGAATGTCATGATCTTTTTAACAAAAATCTGTTCACATTAATTGTTATGCCTGGAGATATTGTTCCGGATCAACGAGGTGCTTCCTAAAAATCGCCGGCGATATCAAAAGTCTTCAGAAATTTCTCGAGGAGTTGGATTAGCTTGAGTAAAGCCAATCCCTACGCATAAAGACCGCAGAGTAGCTTGGTTTCAGATACCAGCAGGGACAAGACAATAACATGGGCGGAGCTATCTTCATCAGTGAACATACTAAGGCTGAAATACAATTTAACAATAGAGAAAGAAAAGGACCAATATTTAGCCACTTCCACACATACAGTGGTAGTCGTGCAACAAAGTCCACCGCCCGCCAGCCCGCTGATAAATGCGCATGCGGCAAACAATGCGAATCACACAACCGCCACCGCCAAATTACTCAACACGTGTTTCACCCACCACGGGGATCTTCAGGAGTTATGTTACACCGATTAGTGTGACTCTGCGTTTAACAATAGAGTATTTCTATGAATTAAAAATATATATTCCTTGTATGATTTCGCGGTTGAATTTTAATTTGTTGTTCACCATTCTTAACTATGATCTCACCTGAGTTATAACGTGACTAAAATAGTTAGTGGAGGAATAGTTTAGTCAGATTTTTTGATGAGCTATTGTAGCTCAGCGGTTGGACTGACACTTGCGATTATAGGTCGCGGGTTCGATGAAGATACAATCTTATATAATTCACACTTTATGCATTAATTATATAGGATTGCCACTGTTGACTGACAAGTTTGAGGATGATGGACATCAGCATCCTCTGCGTACCAGAATACCACTCTGCGATAGCTGACCCGTCAGCCAAGAATGGCAATTATGATATATCTCCACATATATATCTCTGGTATAGGCGTACACCTTTAGCGGACGTCTAAGAGTCGCTTTCTTTATGGACGTAGCCACTCAGGATAATTTAAAAGAGTTTGATTGGAAGGTGATACTACATCTGCCATAAAGCCTTGATCGTCAGATTTCAACCTGTATCCTCCTCTTCAGAATTCTGTAGATAGTGATAGATTGACGTCAATAGATAATTGCCTTTTTGTGGTGTTCTTGAAATTTCTATAGCAATGAGAATATTACACTAGCTACAACATTGCAGAAAGTCATTTAACTTAAAGGTTTCGAAGATATTTTTGAAACTCTATCACAAAATTAATGGTTTCAGAAATATTTATTAACACACACACACACACACGCACACACTCGCGCGCGCGCATACGCACACACACACGCACACGCGCGCGCGCACACACACATACACATAAATATACATAAATAGTTGAAAAAATGTTTTCATAATTTTAATTGCTATATATTAAAAATCAGCAGACATTATTGTACTGTTAGTTAGACTGTCATATTACAATTGAAATAATAAATTAATGTAACATATTTCAAAGCGATCAGTTTATACAGGATGATGTAAAAGCTGTATAAGTTTTGCAGCTTTTTGCGAAGAAATTAGCCATATTTACCCATTATAGATAAATCTTTTACATCGGTTACCAATCATCCTGTATATATTAGTTATACTGCATCAATGAGATGGCATTTCGTTGAATGAAACAAGACAGCTATAGTCCCTCTTAATAACGTTATTGGGTCGATAGGCCTTGTTTTATAAGCGTGAAATGGTCATTATCAAGCGATAAATTAGACAATGGTGTCCTTTTAAGTGGCATATGGTCTTGTTTTTGTTTAAGATACACAATGGAGACGTATTAATAAAAGTTTCACACTGCTATTATGCCAAAGAGAACAACGAAAGTGATCAGATATGAGATGCATTTGTATTAAAAAAACCATTTAAAATTTTAACCAAAAATTTATTTTAATTTAAAAAATGTAGCAGTTTTTAAGAAGTTTCTCATGTAGTGGCTATGAACACTGCACAACATTAAACAGAATAGACTTTTTCTAGTATCAAGACCATCTTTAATTCAGTTTTTATCTCTTAAATCGTGTTAAAACGGTGTCGCATTATCCTTTCGAGTTTGATGAATGCCCAAAAGTCGCACGGAGTCAAATCAAACAAATACGGTGGTTGTCGAACGATATGAGTTCAGTTTTTGCCAATGCAGTATGTATGTCGAGCAATAAAGACAACGCGTTTAAGGCAAAATATATCCTTAAAAATATGACTTAGTCAAATAATATTTCAACTTTTAACAAACATACGCTTGGCAAATGCTATAGACAGTTCTACCAACCTAAAATAATTCTACTCGTATGACAACATATAGTATACATTGTATTTTAATTTGAGTTTTTAAAATATTTTCTGTCTGTATATGTCATAAGTCAACACTAATATTTATTTAATTAATCTAAAATTGTTCATCACAGCTGTGGCTCGGGTGATAAGAGAAGAAGACCAAAGTAAGGAGTCAGGGAATGAAGTACCAGAAGCACAAACTATGGAGGAAGGCCTAGAGGTCAAATTTAAAATAGTTATGTTGACTCGTTGATGCGTCTATTATAAAGGGTGTTCAATTTGATTACATTTTATATTCAATTGAAATATTCTAGCAATCTTAACACATATACAAGTGGTCAATTTAAATGTAAATATCTAAATGAATAGCTTAAATTAGTTCATGAAAATTTGTTAAAATGAAAATTATTGTATCCAGAAAACATATAATAATAACAATTACGTATATAACAGTAGACAAATAAAAACAAAAAAAGAAGAGTCAAATCAATAGACTTTCGTAAAAAAAAACCTGTTGAAAGGTAGCGGAACTTAAAAAAAAATGGCATACCGGTTCGCAAATCTACCTGAGATTCTTATAACAACTCACTTCTTAAATTCCACACTTAATAATAAATGTTTTTGTCAATTTGAAGTATTGTAATGAACAAATATTTCACAGGGTTTTGTATGATTGATTTGCATCCGATCCGCGCCGGGATACCACAAGGATCGGGTTTAGCGTGGGGGGCCTTACCTCCCACCAGCTTCGGCGACTCTGAGGCTGACGATGGTTCGACGTGGTCTCGAACCATCGTGATAGCACCACGAGGGTTTCGGGGGCAGCGTGAACCATACATGCATACCCCGGGACGGGCTATCGAAAATAGCATGGCGCGAGGGAAGACCGCGTAGCGATCCCTGACCGGACAATTGATTTGTCTACTAGACGGCAAAAGGTTGTTGAAAACGAAGGTGAATATATTGTTGACTAGAAATAAAACTTCATAAAAATGTAGTCTTGTGAATTTAACTTATGAAAGCGACATTACTTTCCGGTCCCCCTAACACTTTGTACTTTTGTACAAAAATAATACCTTTTTAAAATGTTATTATTGGCGGCTCGCGAAGTTTTAATTTTGAAAATTGGCTCGAATTATCAAGTCGCTTGGTTACCCCTGCTATATGCTGTTGAATATCACTTACCAGGCAAACTTTATCTCTTTAAATTCTAGACGCATTGCTTTAGTTTTTGGAGCTGTGTATAGTAATAAAATTCTCTATTATTTTGAGGCCATGAAGTGGGCGATTATTGGCTAACGTAATGATTATGAAGTTCAAGCCAAACACCCTAGTAGTTCCACTACCTAAAACCTAGAGAAGCTAAATACTCTAACGTACAGTATATAACCTTAAATCTATTCTATAGTTCTCTGCAACACTCAAGAATGTTTTCAACAACTACAAAAAAATGTATAATTGAGGTCCAAAATTACTTTTTATAACTAGCATATTAAAACCTCTCCATTCTATACATTATACATTAAAACATAGGTCAAATTATATTTTACGAACTACTGGCACATAATGCACGGAGTATAAGAAAAAGAAAACAAAAGTACATTCGTGAACAAAAAGCGTCAGCGTCCAAATGGAAAAATTAAAAAACGAATGAAAATTGACATTTCGGTATGACCAGCGCGTGAGCAGTATTAGAATATGAGAGACAAAGCCTTCCCGTGACGTTGCGCAGCCGAGGTTATCTCCTCCCAATGTGGGTGTTACTCATATTGGTACAGTCGTGCACGACCAGACTTTAGCCTTTGTAATTAAAAAAATCGTATTTTTAGACATTTTTTCTTATAATATTCTACTTATTACTTTTATAATATCTAGACCATGGATGCACAGACCGCGGCCCGCCGGTCGAATACTGGTGGCCCGCCGGCAGCAAAAATAATACTCTCGTACATTCGAAAAATATTGAATTCTAATTTTTATCAATTCTTTATTGTGTTTAATTACCTATACTTCTGGCGGCCAGCCCGCCATCAGTTCATGATTTGCCCGAGTGGACCCTAGTCTTTATAAGTCTGTGCAACCATGATCTGGACTTATAAACCACCTATAATAACAATAAACCCTTTTCTTTCGAATGTAAAATATTTTGTAATATATTAACGAAACCAGGACCATATATTTATTTAGTTTAAATAACTAATTATAGCTCTTCTTTTGACTCACTTGAATGCATTCCTTTCTTCTTCAGTATTTATTTTAAACAGAGTGATTGATGAGCAATGGTAGCCCAATGGTCAGGGTCTGAGGTTTGCAATCGTAGGCCACTGATCCGATTCCAGGAATACAATGTTATATTCATACTTTCTACATTAATTATATAGGATTGCCTGTTCTCACAAACAAGTTTCTGAGTTCAGCTGACCTCAGCGTACTACAATGCTACACTGCGAACGCCTAATAGATATATTTGAGTGAGACCTATGTCCAACAGCGGGCCTCTATGAAATGACGAAGAATGACGTTTGGTGTGAGATGTAAAAGCTTTGAAAATGTAATAGTATAGCTCACGAGACAATTCTCGTTGCCCATGAAGGAGGCGATACTTCCGATCATACGGCCGTTAGAAGGAAAGGTGGATTCCCCTGTTCATGAATGACACCAGGGCAGAGGATGGTTGGGCATATCCTTCTGCAACGCCCAAGCAGGCAAATGGGTGGAAATATCCCCTGGAATTGCGGCTTGGTAACAGCACATCGAAACATCTTGAAGAGGAGTAGATACGAAGAACTAGCGCTGATTCATGTGATAGGCCAACCCTGTACATTAGTGAGACATAGAGGAGAGGCGGTCTTGGTTTTCTACAAAGTACTTGTATCCACCCGAAATAGCTACCAAGAAATGAAGTTGAAGTTAGACCAAAAGTTATTGGCGTGGACGTCATTGTGGTGAGGTATGATAGGGCAGAGAAAAAAGACTACAAGGTAAGCAGTATGAGAATCGGAGAAACGTTAAAACCAGGCTTCAACTCATCCGCATCAAGTATCTAAGTATCTAAGTTTAAGTAATACTTTAAGAGACAAATACTGACATGAAGAAACGCAAACAAACTAAAATAATTATTAAATATAATTGTAAAAACAAAGTCACAGGCGCTAATGTGTATATAAACATTTAATAAAATAAAAATTGACCACAATAAATAGTTAACATAATGTTATATTATTGACCAATGGTACATCTGTTACTATTTATTATCTTATTCTTATCATAGTACAGTCGTGTGATAAATTTTAATTAAAAATTATTATTTATTTCAGATACTCTATTTCAGTGATAAATTACGTTTAATGTAATACTTAAATAAAATGTACTTATAGATAGTTGTCAGTTTAAAATAAATAAAAAACTTGTAACGATTTTGTGCGCGTCTGTACTAACACTCTGGTGGTCTAACCCTTTGTAATTTCGGAGTCATCGTAGTTCACCGATCCCACAGACGATATCAATTCGACACGAGCCAGTACGTATTTTAATGTTTATATATAATAGTTTATTGTCGCACTAGATATATACAGGATGTTCGTATACACTAAAAAGATTACCTAGATCCCAAAGTGGTCTATATCGACTCCTAGGGGTCTATGACAACCTGCAAAGGGTCTACGTCAGCGAAAAAAAATTTGGGGATCCATGAAATGAAAATGGGGGTCCACAGACTGGACATCATTAGCCGAGGAGATTCAAGATTAACCCTTACAAAATTGACGCCAAGTGTTGATAATTTATTATTAAAGCATCAGGTTCATCCTTCTCAATAAAAATATTGACTTATTGCTTATGTTATTTTATTTATAGTTTATTTTATGTTTATTTAATGTTACGTATATTTTACATAACAGACACAAAATTTTATTTTGAGTAGTTTTAATTTAAATTCAATTAATATATGTAAAAATAACATGTGTTTTTACTTTAAGTTTTTAACACTAAACTTCACTACAGTTAGAAATTTACAGGAAATCAATATCAGGTAAGTAGGGGGTCTACCTAACACGGAAAAACATGGCAAGGGGTCTACAATACAAAAGAGTTTAGGGAACTCTGACCTAGACCGATCAAGTCGCATATGTTGTTAACTCTCTCTTGCATTAACTTAAGCTATATGTGTTCTTATAACTTCGATAATCATATTTAATTTCCCTTTTTTAGTTACTGCATTAATCAACTTTTCCGCTTTTTATTTAATTCAAAGTTTTATATATACATTCATAGCGCTCTTAAACCCCGGTCATGCTAGATTTTCTTCGTTGCTGGAGTTACTTCCGTCATTTCAAGTTTCAAACCACGAATAGCAACCTGCCAAGCCAAGGTTTGGCACTTTCGATCATGACAATTGAGAAGAAGATGACGGATGATGCAAAGAAGAAAATTAAGAACGAATGAGAGTGTAAGATTATATGATATATGATAGAAGAGTAAATGAACGATTATGTGTAGACCGGAAGATGTGAATGAAAATGAAAAATATCCCTTTCCTAAAAACGATAGCGGTTTACGAGAGGTCCTCAAAACGGAGGCTTCAAAGCAAAAAATACCTTTTTAATCAGTTTTTTGGTTAACGAATTCTAAATATTAACTTTAACACATACTTAAATTAAGTAATTTACTTAATAGACCTACACACGTTTCGAAAGACGTTTAATTTGAAATCATATTTACAACGTGACAGCTTCTTTATAAATTCAAATGGTTAAAGAATTTAAAACACGTAAAGTATAAGGAATGCAATAAAACTGAGATTTACGAATGACCATTATAGCAGTGGGGTAATGGTACATCCCACTCAAATTGTACCACTTAATAATAGACTGCATTTGGGACCACCGAAATAGATACGAAATGAATGGTTTTAATTACAACCATATAAAAAGGTTTACGATATATGGTAGCATGGTACGACTGTGTCGTCTATATAAAAACACTATTAATAAACATAGATAGAATTAAATATTAAAAAGTTAGTTATACCAAGTCTTTTTTGGTCAACTGTGCTATTACCATCATCTTTGTATCAGTCAAATGACGTCCCTTGCAAGGCATAAGGTTTCCCCGAAGGTTGTGACCACAACTAGTCCTGCGCTGCACACTTCCATCAACCTCTGGCGACTTTGCGAAGCTCAGACTGGAAACGCTTGATGAATGGAATAAGAGATATATGGAAGGTACGACGACGTCGACAACGCGGAAATTTTTCCCGGACGCCATCTCGGCCTACCGCGTGTTCCGCAGTATCGAAGTGGACGCGGTCTTGGTCCAGTTCTTCACGGGGCACGAGGGGTTCTCTGAATACCTTCACCGGTTCTCAAGGAGGACCCCTCGTGCTTCTGTGAACCGGGCGTGGACCAGACCGTTGTCTACCTGGTAGCCCACTGTCCCGCTTTCGGACTCCGGTTCGACTTCGAGTGCCTGTCTGGTAAAGTCAGGTAGGACTCAATAGGCTCCTTGATCAGAGAAGAAACGACTTAAAAATAATTCCTTAACCTCTCTAAAAATATAATTAGTAAAGTAATAAATGAAAATCAATAAAACTAATGAAAATAATTTAAAATAGAAATAGATATGAGAATATAAAAATAAAGAAAATTTAAATTGAGAAATAAAGGATGAATGGAAGGCGTCATAGAGTGAAAGGGAAAGAAAGAAGAAATGTAGTAAGAATAGAAATGAATGAGCATAGGAAGCATGATAGAAGAGTAAGAAAAGAAAATGTTACGTGAAAAAAATTAATGTCAAAATAGGTCCTGTCCCACACCAGATAGGGGGTAAAAAAATAAGGAGGACACCGCGTTTACTGGCTCATGGTAGCTATTCTAGAATCTTCTAGCCGCCGGGAACACTTCAAGCTATATATATTGAATATTTAATGGAATATAATACCTTGCGGAAGTCCATCCTAAGTAAGAAAATGACCAATATTTAGCCACTTCCGCACATGCAGTGGTAGTCGTCCAACAAAGTGCACCACCCGCCAGCCCGCTGATAAGTTCGTATGCGGCAAACAATGCGAATTACACAACTGCCACCGTTAAACCACTCAACACGTGTTTCACTCCTCCACGGGGCATCTTCAGGAGTTATGTTACACCGATTAGTGCCAAACACAGAGTGACTGCCCTAATTGGTACCATTGCATGTGCGGAAGTGGCTAAATATTGGTCCTTTTCTTACATATATATTCAAGCTATATCAGTGTCCTTGGTTCTTCTTCGGATGTACCAATTTCAGATTCGATCTCTCAGCGAAGTTTCGACAAAAACTTTCTCCATTGTTCTCCGAGTGACCTTGGACCTTCTTATAAAACCAAGCATCTGTATAGGGTTTCGTAATACAAAGTGTATTGTATGTAATATCTTTGAATTGTCATGTATAATTAATTTAAAAAATTATTATACATTGTTTTTAAAATAATTACAATTGCAATATAAACGATTGTAAGTTATATTAAAACTGTTATCGTTATACCAATGTATTGAATACATTGTGATAAATCTAAAACAACATGTCTGAGTTCGTAGAATATTTTCGCAGTTTATATAAAGATATATCTAGATAGTATATACAAATGGATTATAACTATATTATGTAAGATTTTTGAATTTCGAATTGCCACTGAAATTCTATGATTTAAGAAGATTCCTGAAGTCAGTAGAAATACATACGATTCTATAAATAGTATATTACACTTTTATTAATAAGAAACTGAAACATTCTGATATACAGGATGATTGTTTATGGGTGTAAAAGCTATAAAGGCGTGAATATAGTTCGAGAACACCGTATTCAAAAATCAAAATTCGAATAACTGCATTCTAAATTTAATTATTATTTATTATCTGTATTTACAGACTGTACTGCCAGAAGTTATTGGCCAGTCGGATTACAATAGAAAACTCAATGAAAAAAACATAATTAAAATTGCTAACTTGATACATGAAGATTGTAAATAGGTGTAAAAGGTTTTTGCTAACGAATAAGGAATACATTTACTTTTTTTCCGTGTTATATTGAACATTATTTTTGGTTAAAGAAGAGTAATTATTCACGGATGTTACAGTACGTAAAATGTTGGTTGAATACAGTAAATGGAAAAATGTTTTTATTATTCGGAGAATAACTTTCATTCAAATATGTTTCAGATTTTGTACATCGTTTAGTTTTAAATATATGCCATTCAATGCTTTTCGTGTGCTAATATGATTTTAATTTAAAAAAAAGTAATAAAACCTAATAACAATACATTAGTTTTAACAAAATATTTTTCTTATAACAACGCTATTATAATGTTATTCTATGATAGAGATAATCAAAGCAAAATCTATGGTATGTTACCAACTGACCACCGATAGTATGGTCCAAACATTACAGAATAGCATAAATTTGGACTCTATTACGTAAGAAATAGAGTTGCATTTATATAATCTGTAAAATTGAAGTTATAAACCATAGGAGTGGAGGTTGTGAATAATAATACTAACGAAAAGTCGCGTGCGTCCGTCTGTACATCACCTGCCCATAGCGGGTGTGCCTCTTTCGTGATCGGACATAAATCTCCCCCTTTTGGGTGAAGCGTGCCGATACTGTAGGGTGACCATGGTTTTGTAATGAAATATCAGAATTGTCCTAAACTGGAATTTGGATTGTTCATTTGCCTTGATTAAATTTGCCTATTATTTATGATAAGATTTATGTCCACATAGCTAGGAATGGTGACATTTTGAAAATACTTTAGATCCTTGGAGAAGTGAACGGAATCATAGTCGCAAAAGCAATGAACATCACCGAATATCTATGCCTATATTCGGTGATGTTATTGATTTAAAATACTCATATTCTTCAGTATCAAGGGATTAGTAAATAAATTTTGAATAATGCAAATCTTTTCGGCAACTATGTGAGAAATTGCTTGGATTTAGATCTTTCATAGTCCAGCTGATTTTTTTAATTTGAATAAACAGTAGACAGACCACAATGTGCGCAGAATAGATAGCTGAAAAGGCCGCAAAGTGCTTTAGTGGACATGGTGGACTAATAACCTTGTATGAATCGGCCCAGGTTGCTCACTGTTGGGAATGTATGGAGAAGGCTTTTTGTCCAACAAGACGTCCTATGGCGGAACAATGATGGAAGAATTTTTTTTTAAATCACAAAAACTGTGTTGACTGTGTTAAAATTATTATGTGCACAAAATTTTAAAACCTAAGTAAATAAAGAATAATTTTTTAATCCATGATTTTACATTGTAGTATTTTTATTAAAATTTCTCGAGAATATATTATCACGGTCACACTACACTAAGTGTACTATTTAAAATCATTGTTAAAATTGAATGAAACTTTCAATTGTGGACGCACCTTTACAACACCTACGCTGCCTTTTGTCGATGTACATTCCATTTTTGAACTTTTAAATTTATCTCCAAATTCTTGTAACTGTAAGGAACAACTGTCTTACTAAATTCGAGGAAATAGACAAATATTCTATTCTTTTTATTAAAGAGGGTAAAATTGTTCATGTTAAGAAGTTTCTAGTTTTCTACACCCACAAATAAAAAGGCACACACGGCGGATTTTGGACTCAATAATGTTGCAGACGAAATGACCAGGAGACACGGAGCATATTTGCTTACGACCCGAAGATCATCCAAAACCAACCGGTAAGACCAGATCTCAAAGTCAACACATTGATCAATGGAATAACTGTGAGAAACTCCATCAAGCTAAGGATGCAATGCCGGCTTTCCTAAACCCTGCTAATGCTGTCGTGACCTCTGCGTCTGATGATCGTTATATATATATATATATATAATTACTTGAACTCCTCTGAAACGGCTTGACTGATTTTTACCAAATTTAATATGCGTATTCAGTAGGTCTGAGAATCGGCTACTATCTATTCTCTATACCCCTAAGTGATAAAGGTTGTTCACACTTAATTTTTTTTTAACGAAATTTTTTGTTTTTATTTTTTTTATGATACAGCATACAAGAATACATACAACCATAAATTTTCACCCCTCTACGATCAACCCTTATTTTTTTTATTTGTAAATTAAAATATCAATTTTTTTTTTGCAAAACAACGTTTGCGGGATCAGCTAGTATATATATATATATATATATATACAAATGAACGTAACCAAGTCTAGCGAATTACAAAGTTGAAGTGACAGACATGCATGCAGAAGGTTCTTGAGAGAGTTCTACAGACCAGCAAGACAGATGACTTTCTTCAGGTCGTCAAAAGATCCTGGATGCAGGCCAATAAGACCTATTGAAAGTATCCGGCGGAGGTCTATGTCTAGCAGGACGCCTTTCAGTCGAAAGAATGATGAAGTTGATGATATATGTGATTAGTCTCCCGTAATTACCACCTTAGCAAAGACAGGAAGTTAAAAATCTGTTTTAATGATTGCATCACAAAACTATATATGTAATCTAATTTATCTCTAACAAAATCATTCGATACTCAATTTACATTTGCAAAGTGTATTTAAAAATAGAATGTAATAAAAACATACCATATGCAACGGTACAACAGAAACTTATGACAAATTCGACTTTATTCCGATGTGATAAAATGTTTAAAAGAAATTTGAAATATTATCTTAAATTTGTGGAACACCTTCTCAGGTAAGCCGTCTCGAAGAATTTCGTGACAAAAAAAACTTTTAAAATCCCTTAACAAAAAATGCGGTTTCTTTGTATCGAATTGAAGGAACAGCGGTCAAACTTTACTGTTCACTTCTGATACAATCGCAAAGTTATAAACAATTGTTTACTGTATTTTTAACGAGCGCTCTCAATAATCAACCTTATTGCAACAAGCATAAGGCACTTCAAAGTTTATACTCGAAAAATTGGTTTTTATTACTTATCACTTTTAGCATGAATAAGTTTACTCCAAGGAATATAAACTTTTGATAGCCTTTTTATATTCGTGTATTTCTCGACCTACTTTTAGGTCTTTGATTCTAGAAGCCCCCTGAGTTTGGACCTATAAGACAGCTTATATGAAGTCAGTAACAATCTATGTATGTTTGCATGCTATAATTGGCCAAAAAGACCTTCATATTTGGATGACTGTAAAATTCACTTATTTTATAGTGAAGTCCGCATGAAATTATTTTATATACTATACAAAACTTCGCTTATCTTTTATTAAATAATCTATGATCTACATTTATTTTTTTTATTTTTTAACAAGAAAAATTTTAAGTCAATTTTTCTGTTTTTTAAGTCATCAGCAGAATACTATTACTCATAACGTCATGTAAAAGGTTCAGTTAAACTTAACGTAGAATATTTGAGAGGTTTCTTCGGCTAATTAGTATAAGAGTGTCAATAAGTAACTCATGGGAATATTAGTAATTAGCACTGCAATGAAGATTTATTAAATAGTCATAGCGCTTAGCGTATATTTTAACAAGTGTTCTAATTATAATGCTATTATAACTCTATTACATATATGTATATATATATATATATATAAATATGTTACATTTTTTTAATAAATTAAAATAACTAAAATAGATTCTGAGAAATGCTGAGCAGTCAAACAGGTAATTGAGTCACATATGTAAATAAAACTTATTACTATTTATTAATTATTTTACGACCGTAAAAACCTTAGTTCAATTTGTCTACTGTGCCTTTGATTAAGGGATTAAACGTGACAGTAAATCAAAACACCCGGTCGAAACGAAAAATGTCTGAAAAACACGCCTAAAAACAATGGAATGTCGATATGGTTTGACAAAAAATGCGGACATTTTACGATTTGACTAAAACAGTTCACAACAGGTGGCATTAGAAAAACAACACCTCACCGTGTTGCTGCTATAAAACAATAACAATTTATTGTGGAATTTTTATTTTCTTCAATCTCGGAATGTAGATTATAAATTCATATGATATTAAAGTATGGAAACATTCTCGTATTTCAATAAATAAAATATTATCTCAAGTGCGACTAAGTCAATTATCGACTAAGGTAAGAAAAACAAGACGCACATGAGATAATTGAGTAAGACTTAACGTCTTTTTCCGTTGTTTTCACGCACATATAGTGTAAGATATTAAAAGAACATGTCTGAAATCTATAAAATAACTTATTTAATCATTAAAGGTCCAAAATACAAGAAAATGAACTACACAACTCTTGTGCGGCAGACAAAAGAATCAATTAAGTGAAATATTGTGAACTAATGTGTATTAATTCTAATCGAAGTAGTGGTAGTCCAGCGGAAGAGGACTAAGACTTGCGATCCCAGGTCGCAGGTTCAATTCCCGGGATCTTACGTAATTCAAATTTTGTGCATTAATTGATGGGCAGCAGTGACCTCTGCGAACCGTGCGAAAAAAAATCGAAAGTAATAAATGTGAATGTAAAACAAAGGCACGGAGGGTAATGTCTGTGAAATACATAAAATACAGTAAAAGTATATATATATATATATATATATATATATATATATATATATATATATATATATATATATATATATATATATATATATATATCCTAAATCGCATATCGGTTGATATGACTGTGGCGTTAGCATTTCTATATCGTTAATAGGCGGCGATCTACCAAAGTTACATACATTCATTTTTATCATAATTTGCTGCTTATCATAATTAAACAGTAAAACACAATAAAAAAAATAATGGAAAGAGTCATCGACTATTCATAGCTTATGGCTATACAATATATATAAGAAATATCTGCCGGCAACGCGATACGTCTGAATGGCTGCCCCGATTTCATTCTATTGATCCGCAAACAGATGTCGATCTGCTCATTCTATGCATATCGATGTCGATGTAACGGTCCATACTCTATTATTGTCGATAGAAACGAGTAATTTGAGTTCTCGTGTCTACCAAATGAATGTCGCATTTTATAGTACATACAATTTATTTAATTTTTTTATTTATTTACATTTTCTATACATCATAGACAATAATTAGAAAAAAAGTAACAAATCTCATGGTACAAGAGACGGTCTTATCGCTAGAGACGATCTCTACCAGACAACCTTTGAATATGAGAGACATGAAGGAGAGGGCAGTTAAGAGTGTATATACATACAAATACATACATATGTACAAACGTGCTTATATAAGTGTATACATATAAACATATATCACTATACACTTTACGAAGTGAAAGTTTATTCATATTTTGCATGCAAATTTAACCAATATAGATATCATCACAGTTATCATCATTTTAAACGTAAGACACTGCCTGGATAGACTTCTATAGATTTTCGATAGGACTGGTCGGTAGACCCTTGTATCCAGCGAAGACCTTGAAAAAAGTCCTCAGCGCTATGTTCCCTTCGACTTCCTTTCTACTGCCAGTTCGACTTTTATATCCACTGGATAGAATAATATTGTACATAGCTAACAATAATTATTTAGAAATAGTTTACCTAAGTTTGTATAAATAGTTTATATTCGTTTCTTTAATAAAGATAGAAATTATAGCGATTCTGATATCAACTGAAACAAAATTGTTTTGCATCTATCTCATTTCCGTTTTAATCTCAAAACCTCAAAGCGTATCAAATTTATTCGTTGCACTACTTATTTTTTGGCGAATCGAAAAACAATAGAAAAATGGCGGCTATCTATTTCAAGATTTCACATTCTCTTTTTACATGTCATCTATTTTACATTGCAAAGTCCAGTTATATAAAATCAATTTAAATAAAACGATTTAATTCAGTTTTTGGTTAAAAAAATACAGAGTAAAAAAAGATCTTGTTATATTTCCCGCCAAAAAGTGACATCTACCAAAAAAAAAACTAATTAAGGCAAAAGTAATTATCAATTCTGCCACATTGTGTTAATACAGATATTGATGCAGTAACGTCAGTTAAATTAACTGTAACTGTCCATTTAACGGACTCATCCGCCCCCTCACACATTTTAATAGAGAGATCGTGAAATTGAAATACAGATAATCGACGACTGCATGGCAGATGTCGGCGCCATGTTGTGGATATGACGTCATGTGCGCATTGACTCAGATAGATTTAATATGAATTATTTACTAAACAAAGTTTTAAATATTTTACTAACAACCGCATATATGTCAAATACTCCTTCTGAAAGGCATATGACTCCCGCCAAAGATCGACACAATGACAGGTCATGCGCATCATCGGTCTTAATGGGTGCGTCTACCGTAAAATAATATAAGAAGATAAAAATATGTAACAAGTAAAAATAAAACGAACACTAAAATATAGAAATAAAAGGAATAATACGTGTTAAATATTTGAACAATAAATAATGTTGCAAAATAAAATAGTAAGGAAACCTAGAATGTAGTGGTTGAGGATGAATGTATGGCTAATGGAATGAAAGAGAAAGACTGGGAAAATTGTAGAATGAAAGAAACAGTACGACAGATAAGATAATATATGAAAGAGAAGAATGATAATAAAAAAATTAATAAATTACTAGAATGAAAAAGTCTCTGTCCCACACGAGATAGGGGACGAGAGGTCCCAACAGCGAGGACCATTTAAAGAAAAAAAAAGAAGTTAAAAAATTAGATATACTCCAATGAATCCTATTATAATATAGCATTTACCGGGGTTTTCTAACCGTTTTTCAACAACTGGCAATATTGTACTTTCATATAAAGTACTCTATTCTCGGATATCTAACTGTCTTGTGATCATACATCACGTATCTGACCAGTAGGTAGTCATTGTTCATAATTACACCAATACCTCGCTTTGCGTGGTTTCGTTTTGAGCTTTTTTCGAAGTTGCGTCGCTGCTTAATTAGTACTAATTTTCACTGCGCGTCGTTAGATTTTCGAGGTTGCGTTGTTTCGGTAACGAATCTTTTTTTTTTTTTTTTTGAAAGATGGCAACACTTTTGTTCTAATCGCGCCATACCATCAAATCTCGGGGATTCCCTTTCTAACTAACGATCAACGCAATTTGAATACAGTTTTATTTTCACTTTGTTTTGCTAATTTTAAGAATTCAGTTTCAATTACGAAGTGTGTTGTGCTTTTTTAAAAGAGAATAATAAATTTATATTAAATTTACTTGCGGTTTCTGGTTACAAAAAAAGTATATATTTTTCCAATTTATTTACTGGAAGAGTTATATAATTTTTATAATGTTTACTTCGTTCAATTTTCTTTTTAAAAAGTAGTATTTTCGTGACCCTGAAGCCTATCTTCGATCTTTAGATGGTTTGCTAAAGAAAATCTCAATTCATTTTGCGGCTTTTCAATTTGCGTCATGTTTTTATGGAACGTAACTACGACGCAAAGTGAGGTATTGGTGTATATATATAACAAGACGATAGGTATACAAATGTCAAGTTTTTTTTCGTGCTAAAGGTGAAACTTGCATAGACTTGTTACTGTCCTGAACCGAATCAAATAAGTTATAATTAATGTTTATTTGCAACTTATTAATAATGTAAGTAACTGCGCGGGAGGCTCTTGAGGTAGCCCTTGAGGAGTGTTGCTTAAAACAAGGCATAAGCCCTGAGCGCTTCGACCAGGTAAGTGTTCGAAATTTAAATATATATAGCACAAAAATTTAAATATAATCGTATCCTTATTTTGCTTAATTACAGTCTAGATACACGACATCGACTCGACTGATGTGTATAATTTCAGGGAGCGCCGACATTCGACAGGCGCCAAAGAGACGCAGTTCGTTGCTACGGCAACGGTTAGCTTCTATTTGTGGGGTGACCATAATGTACACGTATTGAAGACTTCATTTATTTATATTTAAAATATGGTCATTTAAACTAACAATTTTTTATAAATATCTTTGCTGGCATATATCGGATTTCCTTCGTGTTATATGTATACATAAATATGTATTTATATTATTTGTCTAATATAATAATGTTTTCCTCACTTTTATATAGACATGTTCATTATATTTCTGGAAGTTTCTCAAATATATTTAGAGTTACACCGATCCAAGTAAGTTTTATATTTTTATATTTGTATATATATATACATATATACTACTGTTTCCTTACTATGGTTGCCTGTAAAAACCATTACGCAACTAAATATTTATTTTCTAGAGTATACAATATAGAATATTAAATAAATAAAAAACACTGGCATTAATGGGTGTAGCTATAAAATATTTAATATTCCACTTAAGATAGTTTTATCAATTGACTTTCATTTTTTAATTATTGTTTACTATCTGTCTCTCCAGACTTTTAACTGCCAGATGAAATTTGTCTGTCGAATTCGAATAAAAAAAAAATGTATCATATTTCAGAGTGATTGGAAATAGGTGTAAAAACTAGTCCCGTATAATTAATTACACTGTGGGGGAGTTTAATAGATTCGGTAGACAATGTTAGAGACAACAAGTAACGAGCTGGAGCACAAAAATTAAAACGCTTGGAAGATAGACACTGTTTAAATCATTTTTACATAAAATTTTCACGACTCATTTGTACGTATTAAACATTGAACGAAAATTGACATAAGATAGTCTTTAATTCCATATTCCATCACAGCACTAAAGATTTAATACAAATTCACAAACAACAACACATACGTCACTTGACGCTGTTCGCCATTATTATCTAATATATAAAATTCTCGTGTCACGGTGTTCGAACTTGAACTCCTCTGAAACGGCTTAACCGATTTTTACCAAATTTTATATGCATATTTAGTAGATCTGAGAATCGGCTACTATCTATTTTTCATACCCCTAAGTGATAAAGGTTGTTCACACTTAAAAAAAAATATATTTTTTTAACGAAATTTTTGGTTTTTATTTTATGTATGCTGTATTCATACAAGAAAACATACAACCATAAATTTTCACCCCTCTACAATCAACCCTTATTTTTTATTTGTAAATTAAAATATCAATTTTTTTTTGCAAAACAACGTTTGCGGGATCAGCTAGTATTTTATAATATTTTTCGGCGTGAGACGCGGTTTTGACAACCTATCCACCTACCACCTACAAATCATACGCCGCGCGTCCTTTTGCGCATGCGTAGACCGATGGATTGACAGATAAGCGAAAGCATTTTGACAACTGTGATTATTTCGCTACAACACTGTATAGGGTAAGAGCCATAGCCTGAGAAGTGTCTGAAATCTGATACGAAAGTTCCAAATCTCGAGGTAAGTTGCATTTATTTGATTAATTTTGAAACTAAAAAGTGACTAAGACGTTATATAAGGAGCAAGTTATTCGGACACAATTAATATTTAAATATAGAATTCCCGGAGAAATCATGGCTATCCTATTCATAGCAGCGGAGCGGGTGAAAGTAGAACGAGCGTATTTAAATAGACTGCCAGCGAATTCGGAAGGACGTGAACACGGTACGGGATGTAAAAAATAATTCACTGGAAGTGTTTCATATAAACAAAGACATTTCCCAGAATTTTACACAAGTAGAACACTTAGAAAACTTAACTGGTTCCTGTGGAAAACCCGTATTTATATCTACACCTTGCTACGAAAATTGAATATGGAATATGAAAACTTTTACGAATTACAATACCTGATTTGGCTTTTTTCGTAGAAGCAACCAACATAGACGAATTATCACAATAAAGTCTTTATTTATTTATTAATTTCGTTTAAAAAATATCTTCTCTAATATATAAAATTCTCTTGTCACGGTGTTCGAACTTGAACTCCTCCGAAACGGCTTGACCGATTTTTACCAAATTTTACATGCGTATTCAGTATGTCTGAGAATCGGCTACTATCTATTTTCCATACCCCTAAGTGATAAGGGTGGTCCACCCCTAAATTTTTTTTTAATTTTTTAGATAATTTTTTTGGTTTTTATTTTATTATGATACAGCATACAAAAATACATACAAACCTAAATTTTCACCCCTCTACGATCAACCCTTATTTTACATTTGTTAATTAAAAACTTTAATTTTTTTTTGCAAAACAACGTTTGCGGAATCAGCTAGTTTTTTTATAAATATTGCACTATATAAACTATTCGTATGTTTTAATCCTTACATTCACTTACATTATAAAGTAAATAAATTAAGTATAGACTTTTAACAGTAACTTAAATTACAACGTCAACTGCTGCAAGCGGTCTGCAGACGTCTTCCAAGGACCTTAATGAAGTCCTCTGCCCACTAAACGGCGATCATATTCTGGGCGCCATGTGGGCATGCCCACTGCCTCTTGATCCTTTTTTAAAACTAATATAAATGACATCGTCCTTACTGAATGCGCTTGTATAATCTCAAAATAAATTATTATAAAACTAACAACGTAAAACAAAACAAATCCTTTCCAAGTACAGACGAGTACATAAATGTAAATATTTTCACGTGTACTAAATCATTATCGATTCAATCCATTTCCAAACCTGACGTATCTTTCGATTTAGAAGCGGTCTTCGGAAACGTACACCTAATGTACAGACATGCACAAAATATTAATTTGATTTATACACGAAGATTGGTTATAGATTTAAAAACTTTGATAAGATAAATGTTGAATATTGTAATGATAATATATTTAGAAAAAGCATTTTAAAAATTATTTTAATTACATATTGAAAATGATTATTAATAGTTTTTTCTCCTGGCTGTACTGTAAAAAAATTATTAGCCTTTCGCAATCTAATAGAAAAAAAAATATAACATATTTCAAAGTGAACACGTTATACAAGGTTATTTCAAATAGATATAAAACCTTAAAACTGCTGACTAATGTGCTATATATTCATAATTTAAAAAATAACATAAAATCATTCACCCTGTATATAAGCTTGTGCGGTTTTATATACCTTAGTGAACTAAGAGTTGATTATTACTAAAATAATATAATTGTTTTGGATTGATTTGTTTCCTTGCTTCCTCATCACTAGGTGTCGTGGCCCAAGTTCAATATCTGCTAGTCTTTTTCCAGAATGTTCTATTTAGCGAAAATTTTAACGAGTCGTGCACGGTGGCGATGCAATATTAAATATTTATGATCCAATTATAGAACTAATTAATAATTGCGTTGTAACCAAAATAAATACATTTCAAAATCTTTTAAGTTAAACGGTTTTTTGATACCCATATTGTGGTGGTTGTGGAAAAATATGTACCTAGTCCGCCATATTGGAACGGCGTCCATCTTGAATTTTAAATTTTGACATAATCATCGTGTTTTACTAGTGTAGCCCTTTCATTTGATATCCATATTGAGGGGGTTAAGGAAAAATACGTAATCCGCCATTTTGTATCGGCGGCCATCTTACATTTATAACGTTATTGATTTTATTATATTGTATTGTCATCTAAATTAAATGTGTGTACCAAATTTCAGATCAATCTGACAACGGGAAGGTGCTTAAATTTCAATTTCTAATTTTGATCCAAATAAACCCCGTACGGGTCGAACTAAATAAAACCGTTTAATTACAGCTGTTTTACAAAATATTAAGAAATAATTATTTATCGTAGTTATTATACAAAAGTAAACTATTATGAAACAAGATCTAAATTCAGTTTTCAAACTTTATATATTTGTTGTAATAAATAGAGTTTTTAGTGAATTTAAATTCGACATATATATAAAGGAAATCGATGAGAGACGACAGGGGAATAACAAATCAAATTAACGCGAAAAGATGACATCACACAGGATATTGCGTAAGCTAAACGTATGTTAATGCCAGGCCAGGCCCTTCCGGAAATTTCGATTCTCAAAAAAAATTCAACGTTCTATATTCAAAAAGAGTTACTTATAGGTCTGTATATAAAAATAATTGTTTTTTCTCTCGGTTAAGATAGTATAGGTATGGAACAAGAGAAATCTGAGGCGGATGATGGGTCGAAGTGGTCTGGAACCAACGTGATAGCACCACGAGGGGTTTCTGGGGTAGGGTGAACTATACACGCATACCCCGGGACGAGCTATCTAAAATATGTCACGGCGTAATAATCACGGCGCGAGAGAAGACCGTGTGGCGATCCCTGACCGGGAGATACCGCGGTCCCCCGTATAGCGCAGAGGGCGATCACCGGGGGGGTTTTAGTGGATAGGAATCCCACATACCCCTGTCCTCCCCCCAGAGGCGGGGCATCTTGAACGTTCAGAATATTTCCCCCCGAAACCAAAAAAAAAGTTATGGAACTATTTTGCATATTTCTTTATATTTTCGATTCGTTTCCAAAAAATAGATATTTACGTTCATATATACATATTAAACATTTTATAATAGGTGAAAAAGTAATGTCACGTTTAAACCGGCAGCCATTTTGTAATAAATTAAAAGAGTTCTGTTGTTAAAAAAAGTTTATTTTAAGCTGTAAGATATAATTACCTGTGCAGATCCTATGTGAATAAAAAAAATATTATTTTAAAATTAGAAGACTGGATGACGCTTTCAAATTTTCATATTGAAAATACATGGAGGTGGACAATCCTATTTCTAGCATTGAACGCCTGATATAATGAATAAATAGGTCCTTTTTTCCACGATTCGTCATAATTATGTATGAATAAACTTTATGTATCATCTTAAGTAAACCTCTTTTTTAATTATTTAATGGAATCAGGCGTTACCTTGCGGAAGTCCATCCTAAGTTGACTCTGTGTTTGGCACTAATCGGTCTAACATAACTCCTGAAGATGCCCCGTGGAGGGATGAAACACGTGTCGAGTAATTTGGCGGTGGCGGTTGTGTGATTCGCATTGTTTGCCGCATACGCATTTATCAGCGGGCTGGCGGGCGGTGCATTTGTTGCACGACTACCACTGCATGTGCGGAAGTGACTAAATATTGATCCTTTTCTCTTTTTTAACTTTTGACCTCTGTCTCGTCATGTTAAGTGATGAAGAGATCTACGATGTTACTTAGATTACAAGAAACCTATTCACTCTTGTCTTGAAGACTTCAAGATCAAGTTAGCTGGAAATGGCGTCGATAGGTTGTTCCTTGGCGTCAATATAGAAGCAGTGTCAAAATGTGTAGTGCGTGTTGGAAGATATCAAGCTTGTATATAGTGAATCCGTACATCCTATTGTCCGATGGAAGAAAGGAGATACTCTCTATAAAATGCAAAGTTACTTTTCCAAAAAAATCTATATGTAACATGAGAAGCATGTTATAAGGTTACGAATATATTTCCTCTTGTTAGAGAATATGGAAACAATACAAGAATACGAGAATATATTCAAATGTATTGCATATGAATAAAGAACCTATTTGTCTGCAACTCAATAGAGCGGAACAAATAACTGTGGAATAATACAAGCATTTAGATAATCTAATATCGATCGTGATCCAATATCCGTACAGATAGAGGACAATATCTTTTAATATATGTCCATACTGAATAAGGCATTAGTGTTTATATTCTATTGATTAAACAGTTCTTGCAAAATGTATTACTATAATATACAGAATGATTATTAATAGATGTAAACGATTTAAATTTTTGAATATATAAGTGATGACTTTAAAGTTTTTTTTTTAATGCGACATGCCAATAACATCTGGCATTACAAAGTCTACAAGGATAAAAAAAAATCGTAACATATATATTTTTTAATCTAATAAACTGTCAGTTTCTGTTCTTTTACATTAATAATAAAATGTTTATTTATTATTTTCATATACTCCACAGATTATAAACGAAAAAAAGAAACTAGTACAAATAGACGCTTTAATAATATTAATAACTAATTATTTAATAATAAAAAACGTTTCATTTCTAAAATGTTTACCAATTTTGGCGTCAATCAGGATTTAACAAAATTGAAACATTTTATAAAAACACGCTTAACTCAGAGATATTTTAACCTTTTGACTAACAGACTCTTGGCAAATGATATAGACAATCCTAGTAGGATTGTCTATATTATCTAGGAATCCAAGGGACCGAAGGTACCCTGATCACACACCGAGGCAAGCCCTATAATAAAATCCTTAAGTAAAGCGTAGACGTGGCCCCCCAAAGCAAACCTGGCGGATGATCACTGCAGAAGTGAAGGCAGTTGGAATGACGCGGAGCGAAGTAAAGCGCGAGGCTCAAGACCGCTCGGGATGGCGACGTACTGTGGACGCCCTCTGCCCCATCTTGGGGACATAGGAATAAATGATGACCAACCTAGGAACATTCTATTTGCCTTCCTAATGCCCGGGAGATTTAAATGACAATTTCACATTACTTTTTGAACACATTACTATGTGCAAATTCTCACCACGCGTGGCAGCGACTTTATTGTAAATATACTCGGGAGGCTACCAGACATCGTGGTAATTTTTGAGGAAACTCTATCCCTTGTATATTTAATGGAATCAGGCGTTACCTCGCGGAAGTCCATCCTAAGTAAGTAAAGGACCAATATTTAGCCACTTCCGCACATGCAGTGGTAGTCGTGCAATGAAATGCACCGCCCGCCAGCCCGCTGATAAATGCGTATGCGGCAATCAATGCGAATCACACAACCGCCACCACCAAATTACTCAACACGTGTTTCACCCCTCCACGGGGCATCTTCAGGAGTTATGTTACACCGATTAGTGCCATAACATAACATAGTGTAGTGGAAGTCTGTCGATTGATAAAATCATTGCATAAAAAAATATTTTTTTTTCTTTTCACTTTATACTTGTACGGAAACACTGACAGCTATGAGATAATATTAATTGTACTCATTCCCTACACATAGCGCAATGTTATACTGTACCGTGTTTCGTGTTCGCATTATTAACAGCTATTAACGTGTTCATATCATTACATATATCGACGAATAAGGCTGGAGAGAAAATATGAAAACTTTTTTGTTGTTGACAAAAAAAAAGTAAAAACTCTCCCGTCATTTTGCTTAATTAGTTTTAATTGTTTATTAATAGGTTCTGTCTTATTTTGTAATAAATTTCGAGATGCATTTTTTTCAGTTTGTTTATATTTAATTTTAGTATGTTCGGAGTTTCGCTGCGAGATCTAATTAGAAGAACCATGAACACCGGTGTAGTATTGCCAGTGGCGACCAGAGCAGGAAGACGCGGCATGGATAGGCTCCCTGCTAGGTAGACCGAAGAGATAGTTAAAGTCACGGGAATTAGCTGAATGCGGCAGCGCAGGATCAGACATCGTGGCGACCTTTGGGTGAAATCTATGCCATTCAGTGGGCATCCATAGATTAAAAAGAAGAAGAAGAAGTGTACTGTATGGGTTCTTCTAATTCCAATTATAAAATATAACCTTTTCAATGTCATCAAAACCAGCCAGATACGAATAAATAAACCAAAGAGGTTTTATCACAATGAACATTAAAAAAAAAATGATTTTTATCCCCAACGTAATAACTAATCTTGTTAAATAATAAAAATAAATGATGTAAAACCTGAGGAATAAGTTGATGAATGAAAGGCATCGAAAAAGAGGGAACATGGTTTGAAAGGGTAAGACAGATGGAGTAAGGAAGTGAGGAAGAGAATGAAATATCTTAAGTCGTATGGTAGAAGAGCGCGATAATAAAATAATATATGTGAACAAATTAATTAAAAGAAAAATAAAAGTTCCTATCTCAAACTAGTTAGCGGTACGAGAGACCACCAGTAGAGAGGGCCATAATATATATATATATATATATATATATATATATATATATATACATACATATACATATATAGTAGCTGATCCCGTAGAGGGGTGAAAATTTAGGGTTGTATGTATTTTTAATGCCACATTATAAAACCTCATTACTTAGGGGTATGGAAAATATACAGTAGCCAATTTTCAGACCTAATGAATACGCGTATAAAATTTGGTAGAAATCGGTCAAACCGTTTCGGAGGAGTACGGTAACTAATATTGTGACATGGAAATTTTATATATTAGATAAAATACTGAGAACTATATCTTTACAGCTGTCACGGCTGATTGTAAACATTATAATAATAAAATAAATAATGTACACTTGACACGACAACCTTTGTCTCGGTAAATTAAAAAGTAAATGCTCGTTGTGACAGGATGCAATAAGATATGTCAGTTATTGATTGTCATTACGCACGATTGGTCGTTTAATTCCGCGTTCCTTGTCTGGTTGCGTCATTTGAAATTAAATTGTCTTGAATAAAACAAATGCGCATTACAAGGCATTGGCCTCCCCCAAAGGTATCCATGGGGGGATATGCGATAACCGTTGTATTATAGCAAGCAGGACACCAAATCAAAATTCAAATCCTCTAGAAACTTTAGAAACTTGTAAGCAGTGACAATACTATATAATTTCACAATGACAAACAATCAAATTTTTAGTTTCGTGTTTAAACGTAGTGGAGAGAATCTACGAGTGTTATATAAATACGTATGGAAACTTACCTGTACAGAATTTTATGTTCGATTTTTTGATATTTCATTGACAATGGATTACCTGTAACAAAATAAAAATATTAGCATTATTGAAATTAGCAACATACAGCATTTGCTGTTTATTATTGCATGGTACATTCTGTCCAACAATCAAAGGTTTTCAGAAATTATAATAATAAAAAACTTTTTTGAAATAATAATTATTGTTTACTATAAATAAATGAATGCAATATATTTCCTAGTGATCTTTATACAGGATGATTAGAAATAGGTTTACAGCTGCTGATATCTCACCTACACTTTCACTCGTTTAAAGGTTTTACACATATAACCTATTACCACGTATATGCATATAAATACGAGAACTATATATTATATTGAAACTTAAATGATATATAAATTCTGAAGCTATATGCTATATTATTTCTCAAAACGACACGTGGCTATCGTAGTGAGAATCACACAGATTTTCAAAGTATTTTAAATGGAATATATTAAAAAAGTACATTCACATACGCATGCGTACATGTGCCGTTAAAAATAGCAGAGTTAGCATGCTAATAGCGCATGGTCGTTATAGCATAAATTGTATGACTGGTATGCAACATGCATGCGTGACATGCCTCTCGTCACGTGGTTAATTCGATCTCAACGCGAACGCATACAAACGACTATAGAATGCACTTTGTTAAGTTACTTTATTTAAAGATGGCGATAAATGAAATTTTATTTTATTTATTATATACCGTAACGCAGTGCAGAGGTGAATTAATAAAGGTAGTTGAAACAAGTTAATATAATAAAAAATTGAAAAATAAGATGAAACAGTAAAATCAAATTGAAAAGGAAGGGAAATGGTTAGAACAGCTAATAAAAATGTGTGTGTGTGTGTGTAACCTTCTAAGTAAAGCCACGAAGGTTCCAAACGCAACTTAATCTGGAAAGATTTTTTTTAATCTCACTTATTCTGCAACCTAAAGGCATTTGCAGATTCTGCACTGCAAGTGGGTGTAGCGCTGAGGGAGCATAAACTAACATCTATTTTAAAGTAACAAAGTTCGAGGGCTCCCTAGAAAGCCTTATGTCAGGCCGCTATATATTACAATTTCACAGGATTAGATATAATCTTGGAATATCCCACTACAACCTTCAACGGATTATTATTATTCAGAACGATTTAAATCTTTAAATGTCCTTAAAATGATTTATTAAAAGTATTTGTTTAATAAACTTTGTAAATTTATCACATGAAAGTTCAAATATTACAATGTGACTGTATTGTGAAACAGTACAGTTGCGAATAAAACAGTTATAAATATATAGCGTAGAGAAAGGTTTATTTATGTTTAATGCTATTCGTATGTAGATCGATATTTCTTATATAGTCCAATATAAAACATACATACACAAAAATTATGTATTGTCATATTTTTTTCATACCCAACTTTTTTATAGTAGTAACATTAAAAATCATGTTATATGAAGCTATTTCGTGAGATTTTTAGAGTTTTAACCAAAACAAAAATTTCTTTTTAAAAATCTTACAATCAATTTCTTTTATAAGACGTAAATAATATACATAATATGAAATTATTGAATTGGTGTGTCGTTCCATTGAACTCTTGCGAAAAATAATGTTTAAAATAAATATATAATAAAGTTACATCCCTCCATAGATATCTTTGGAGAAAGCCTATGTCCATTACAGGGCGTCTATGGTCTGAAACGACTTCATGTAAAATAACTGAAGTTATTCATCCCCATTTATTATAATATCACAGTAATAAAATAAACATTAATAAAATAAACATTAATAAAATAATTCCTCTTTCACAATATTGCAAAGTAAAAAAAAATTCAAACATGAAAATATTTTACTGCCATTAAAATTTAAAAGCAATCAATTCCGAAAACAATCCGATCCCGTATGAATATTAATTGGTTATTTATTGAAAGGGATCGCCGATCCCTCTGTTATTGCAACGATACGGGATTTTCAATAAAATTCGTACATCGTTTCGACCATAACCAATGGAACTCGATCCTAACTCGAATTTTAAAAATACGTGAATTATCAGCATCCTATGGATTTAACGTGCTGATGCCGGGTCCATCGCGTTGCAGAGAACCCACCCCGGGTACGGTGCTGACGACCCGCGTACCAGGTGTGTTCATCACCAACCAGATTCCTACTCTTTGTTTTAGACCAAAGACGCAAGGCCTCACTCAAAGATATCTATGGAAGGATATACTTCAATCACCACGCTGGGCAGGCAGGTTGGTGATGGCAGTGTAGCTTACCATAAGCAGAAGACGCTGCGGTCCATCATCTGGAAACTTATTTGTTATCAGTGATAATCCTATATAATTAATACAGAAAGTGTGATTTATGTAAAATTGCATCCCGGGAGTAGAAACCGCGACCTACGATTCCAAGTATCGGTCTTAACCGCTGCTCTATTTCTTACAAAATTTTAAGTGATCCGACCAATGAGCCTCCAACAGGTTATATAGAGATTTTCCTTTATACCTGTGAGGTCATAGGAAAATGCCGGATGCAGGCCACTTCCTACCGATCTTATTGGAATTTTATAGAAGTATTTGAAATGATTATGATGATATCTGGCACCTAACTCCACCATAAAGAAATTCACTATGAATTTATTCTTAGCGTAAATTCTCTCGGAGAAAAATTTCGTTAAGAAAAAATTTGATAATACATTGCCGATTTATAATGTGTATCATATGATAGTTTCAAATAAAAATAGCGATGTACATAGAATTAGCGTTTGAATTTAAAATATTTTTTATTATGAAAACTAAATTCTCTGAAGAAATAATTTGTAAAAAAATAATTTGACGATACATTACCTATTTATAATGTGATTCATATGTTATTTTGAAAGAATAATAGCAATGTACATATGGTACGTTAAAAATAAAAATAAGTTCGTTCACCTATCTTAGTTATAAGCTAAATAAGTGTCAAAAGTTATCATATATCCGTCAAATGAAATATTTTTAATACATGATTAAATTTCTATAGTTATTTATTTTTAATACGGTAAATTAAAAAAAAACAATATATTATTCGATCGTAAAGTGAGATGTTTGCGAGTTGACAATGGTACGGAACAATTTTCAATGGCGAAACATTTGCCATGTTGTCTACTCTTGACTCCCGTATGACTTTAATATGTTCAATTGTTATGTCAATCGGTGGTATATACTACCATTGGATGAATGCCAAGGACAAATATATTACGTCTATTTATCAGTCTGTGTGTTATTGCAGAGCTAATAAGATCGATCGTGCAAATATTTACAAAATATTATACAGGATGTGACATAAATTCACCACTTTGTATTTTTTACCAAAAGATAAATAAACAGAAATAATTTTCGCAAATTAAGTTATTGTAAATAGAATGTAAAAGTCTTCAAACTATAAGTTACGAAGCTAAGTGTATAAAGTTAAACGAAATAACAAATTTAAGTCTGTACAGTGATCGTGTGAACCTTTGGGTTCCGGTTTGTACAGGTCGAGAGGTATCGAAAGTTATTTACTACGAACACCACAAAGAATATGAACTTGGCATAATTCGTAAAATAATAATAAATTTTTTTGTTAATTTAATTGTCAGTTTTAAACATACTTTTATAATTGTCTGACATGCATCCAATAAAGTGACATACAAAAGTGTTATTAATAGCCTATATCCTACAGTTATTCTACACACTGTTACCTTTTTAAATATTATTTTACTTACTACTACTACTACTCCGCTAGCTCAGTGACCCAAAGTGGGTCTTGGCCTCCGAAGCGAGAGACTTCCACTTTCCTCTATCTTGCGCCATCGTCTGCCATTGGTTGACATTCAATTCGCGCAAGTCTGCCTCAACGCGATCGATCCTGCGATACCTGGGTCTACCCACTGGTCTTCGACCCCTGGGTTTTTCCAGGTACGCTACCTTCACGCTCCGATTCGATCCCATGCACTCCAAGTGACCAAGCCAGCGGATTCGTTGAGCTTTATATTCGCCAATGATATTATTTTTTACTTAACCAACTTAAGTTACTTTCAAATATAACCATCTCATATAAGGCTCTTACGAGTAACTAGGGTACCCGGCTATAAATATTGCACATCGATCTTTGGAAAGAGACAATCGGCTAATTTTGGCTTCGTAGAGCGTTATCTCTGTCGCACGAAATACAACTGACAAAACATCACATAGTGTGGGACAGAGATAGTGTTATACGAAGCCGAAATTAGCCGATTGTCTCTTTACAAATGTCAATGTGCAATTTTTATCGCCGGGTACTGTACTTTGTAACTTAAATGAGTATCTTATTAAAACTGTTCAAGTCCTTAGTTTAAGTGGTGGTAATGTACAAACTGCGGAGGTACGAACTTCTTGTATTATTTTAACAAACACCGTTAGAGAGTTGTCAACGGTTTTCAGATCGCATCAAGTGGCTTTGGTTTAATGTCGCAGGCACTTGGTGAAACAGGTCAAAAGTTAAAATGCACCTCACAAAGCAATTGTATAAATGATCGTGATTGATTAGTATTGAAACTTTATTACAAAATACAGTATGATTAGTAATAGACATAAAAGATTTAGAGAGATGTATATATAGCTCGTTGCTGTCAATTACTGTATGGTAATAATGTTATAGTAAGAAAAATCGTTTTTAAAATTTGAATTACTACATTTTAAAAATAATTATTGTTTAATATTTGTCCCTGCAGACTTTGCAATACATACATACAGTCGTTGTCTTGACGTATTACAAGTCCGTTTTGGAGTGATAATTTTAAATCGGGTGATTTAAAAATTTTTTGGTGATGAATGAGCCTTGAATGTGTGAATACCCCCTTCAAGCTTTTGCTAACTAATCACCGTGTATAATTAAAATAACATAAGGATTTTAGTTATTTTTAAAGAGGCTATGACAACACAAAAACAGTCAAACAAAGATAAAGATTAGATTCGTTTATTCAACATTGGAACTTTTAAAAGAACACTTATTGATGAATTTTTGACTCTACTCTGCTTCGCAAGGTGTTATAGTTGTGGAGAAGAAGCAGGAAGAAACTCCACAACAACACATCTTATAATAAAATTTATTAATACAGATTTATACATACACACTTTATTATATATAGTCTAAATGAAAACGAAATAATCAAGCGACATTAACACAAATTTTTATAAAACATTAAACGTAAGGAATACATTAAAAAAGTGCAATCCGTTCATTAATTCAATTTTAGAAAATTATTAACATTTTAGTCGCAAGACGCCCACTGTTGGGCATAAGTCTCCCTCAGAGTCTTTCTATAGGAGCTGTTGAAAGTGATTTGCAACCAACGTCTGCCCGTAACCACGTGACCTTATGTGAAAACCTTAATATACCTCCGTTCAACTTACCGGACCTTCTCAAGAAAAAATCTACAGCAGAATCTTATGATGAGTTGTCCCGGCACATTGTCCTAAACCTCAAGGCATTTATCGGTCTGTAGCGCTCGGGCAGCGACTTGAAATAAAATAATGTACCAACTTATTTATAATCAAGTAAAACTTACAAATTTTATTGTTAATATGTATAAATTTTAGCTGTATTTACCCATAAGAGAAAATTGTGTAAGAAAAATTGAAAAAATCATAAAACGCTGTCGTGCCTCGCAGCTGGGAGAAGAAAGATCCGTATCAAATAGCGGCAACCCTCTCACAACTGTCTGCGTTTAGTAAAAGCGTAAATATATATTATAAAATGAAACACTAGCGATACAAACTAGAATTAATAAATTAAAAAAACCAACATCTGCCTATAACTTTTATTATGTCGTTAAGCTGTATTTTATGTGTATATTATATATTATTGTCCGGTATTACTATTGTAAAAGTAAAAGTAAATGAAGAATGCTTAAAAGTTATTGTATTTTATTTTCTTTAAATAGAAATGTTATACAGGGTGTTTCAAACTAATAAAGGCGGCAACATCAAAGCGAAGAGGCAATCAACAAATCAACCGATATCCAATCAATAACTTCTAGGACCCCATGCGACGAGAATTTAGACATCGCTTTACGATGGACCCCAACGGAAATGTGAAATGTCCAATTACCAGCTCCGCCACCCTCTGGGAAGATGTTTTGACAGGGGTCGAAGTCGACACTTCAGTTGCAGTCAATTAAGGAATTCAGACAAATGTTAATATGACCAGATGATGTTTCATTTTTCATAATCATTATAAATATATGAATTTGAACAAATAATTTAATCATCTGATTATAAGTATACTCGAGATCATATCTTCTATCTTTTCCAACCTAAAGATATGGCGATATCGCCTCCTATACCAGACTTTTTCAAATTTTTGACAATATTGAAAAGTGTCCGGTGGTAGATTTCGTACTTCAAATTTAAATATATAAAAAAAAACTTGTAAAAATGTTTACTTTAATATAAATTTAAAAGGAAATTTATGCGGCTTTAAAATGGTGTTATATTAAACACCACAGTGGGCATATTTTGTAGACTTTACCTTCAGATACCCCCACAAAAGAAATACATGGAATTAAGATCTGGTAACCTGGATGACCAGCAGATGTCACCATAATGACTGATCAATTTTTCAGTAAAGAAATTCAAAAGAAATGTCATAGTTTCTCTGTCCTTGTAAGGTGTGGCGTCATCTTGTATCTAATGGAACTTATTGAGCCAGTAGGCACGGCGTGGATAGGTCTCCCTCTAGGTGGATTGAAAACATCCAGGTCACGGAAAGTCGTGGCAGTTACCAGGAAATTTTGGTAAATCAAGGTAAGTCGAAGATGGCGGGCACCACAAGACCTATCATCG
Organism: Battus philenor; assembly: GCF_028537555.1. Taxonomy (NCBI): domain Eukaryota; kingdom Metazoa; phylum Arthropoda; class Insecta; order Lepidoptera; family Papilionidae; genus Battus; species Battus philenor. The sequence continues at coordinate 2,471,388 of NW_027181688.1, forward strand.
TGGCGATGCAGGAAGCCTTTGCCACGCACCGAGCATCTTTCTGTTGATATGATAATACTGATCATAAATACGTGTCGAATATTTATTAATTATTTTTTTCTATTTTAACAAAAATTTTATTCGATCCCTATAATGACATTCTTCGATTTAAATAACCTATGAGTACTCTAAGATCTAATCTAAGAGTCTACAATATATTATTGCGCGGGATTTAGTTCGTTAATCAATTTTACAAATGTTCTTATTAAATAGATATAGTAAATTATCGTTAGATAAACTTTTTAAATTTACGCTACCAACAGAAACAGTTATCTAAACTACAATAAATAAAGATGCCATTATTACTAATAATTAAAAACAAAATAAATACATTTAAAAAAACTTTTAAGTTAAACGGTTTTTTGATACCCATATTGAGGGGGTTAAGGAAAAATAAGTAATCCGCCATTTTGTATCGGCGGCCATCTTAGATTTTATTATATTGTATTGTCATCTAAATTAAATGTGTGTACCAAATTTCAGATCAATCTGACAACGGGAAGGTGCTTAAATTTCAATTTCTAATTTTGACCCAAATAAATTCCGTACGGGTCGAACTAAATAAAACCGTTTAAAGATGTAAGGTATAATCTAGTAATATATAACTCGATTTATGATTGGCTACTTAACCCGAAACAGTAGCCGAGAACCACATAAATAACACCATACACTGCTCTTTAACACCTAATTAAAATGAATAACAACAGCAGAAGTTACGCAATGAATGCATCCCAAGAGATTATTCCCACGTTTCCCGTCTCTTTCATTCGTATGATTATAGAAAGAGAGTCGAGTAGTGTTAATAATGAACGTCGCAAGCCGTTTATACTAATTTAAAAATGTTTCATTCGTTCCTATTCGCTTATCATGCGGGTAAAGATCCTGTGAAATTTCTTTTATATTAACTAAATGTACACGCAATTTACTAATCATAATTAACATCGCAATTAAGTTATGAAGTTAAATATGCATATTCACTTGTGATATAAGGACAATTAATTTCTAGGCTTTTTAACAAAGCAAAATTGTGCAAAAACTTGAAATAAAACAAATATAATGACTTTTGTAACTTTGTCAATTTGACAATTCGCTGTATATTCCACTAGTTTGACAATTCAGGGATTGCAAATTTACAATCTCTTTAAGTTGAAACAGTCAATATTTTTCTTGTTTAATAAATAAATATATTCATTGTGATAACATCTATCAGCTGAAAAAAAGACGAATAGAAAAGAATACATAACATACTGATCGAAGTCAGTTAGATGTTTTAATTTATTTTTGTATTATATGTATAATATGTATTAAACCTTATTTATTATAAGTATATATGTTATATACATATATACTTATAATAATTCGTTTGTTTGTAAATATGTATTTTTTGTACACGTAAACTACCCATTATTAGTACTTTTACCTTTTCCATATTATGGTTGTCTGTAAGAGATTGCCTTGTGTGATAAGACTGCCTATTGTACTTTTTTTGTATATTATTGTAAAACTTATTAAATTTATCTTAACGTGTACAATAAAAAATATTAAATAAAATAACAGTACATTGATATAGTACAAATGTAAATGCAATAATTTTTAAAGAGGTTCAAAGATTCAGTCTCAAATAAAATGAAAGGTGTTTTTAATATGACACCAACATCCTATCTTACTTGTTTAGTACACCAAAAACAAAGTTCATATTTCAAGTAATTAAACACCAAATCTTGAGTCGTCATAGGTTTCACTGCAGTAACATAACAAGGAGATTGGCGATGTGGTTCCAGGAAAGCGGCGACAGTCAAACGTTCAAACCGGATGCCTTGATACGGCCCACATATCACTCTTCATTTCGTATGTATAAATAAATCGCAATATATTTGATATGATGTTCCCACTGTTGGACTAGATACTTAAAGCAGAACACCCTTCTTCAGTTTATGCAGGACGGTCGGCTTATAATAAATAATAATGTAAATGTAAATAAATATTAAAATAAGGAAACAAAACAAAATGTAAATAAAACACTAAATGAAAGAAACTGAATAATAAAGCTGTAGAAATGTATATATAAATAATCTAAGTTGAAATATAATACATTATAACAATAAAATAGACTTAGACTGTAGTGACTGAAAATAGGATGGAAGCTCGAGACGATCTCTACCAGACAACCTTTGGATGGAGATGAGGGACATGAAGGAGAGGGCAGTTTATGGTGTACGTACATACAAATACATACATTACTATACACAAATTTACACATAAAAGAATAGTTGCATATACATATACACACAGCTCCGGTAAATAATTAAATACGTAAACATATGTGAACATCTTTATTTATTTTATTTTACCTAACTTAGGTTTAGGCCACCACCTATAGAAAAATTGCTGCATTTTACATAAATAATAAAAATAATTATCAAAAAACTCAAATGATACTTTGTTGTAACAGCTCTTAATAGATACTGGACTGTTTTTATTTCGTGCGGCAGAGATAACGCTCTACAAAGCCGAAATTAGCCGATTGTCTCTTTCCAAAGGTCGATATATATATGCAATATTTATCACCGGGTCCTGTAATTGGTTCTAGTAGCTCAGATTTGACGGTAAAACGTCAAGAAAAGAAAAACGTGATAAATAAAGTACGTTTATGAATGTATAAGTAAATAAAAAACCTAAAAATTATTATACCTTAAATTCATACATATGCGTTTCCAATAAAATAAATACATTTAAAAAACTTTTAAGTTTAACGGTTTTTTGATACCCATATTGTGGTGGTTGTGGAAAAATATGTACCTAGTCCACCATATTGGAACGGCGTCCATCTTGAATTTTAAATTTTGACATAATCATCGTGTTTTACTAGTGTAGCCCTTTCATTCGATACCCATATTGAGGGGGTGAAGGAAAAATATGTAATCCGCCATTTTGTATCGGCGGCCATCTTAGATTTATAATATTATTGATTTTATTATATTGTATTGTCATCTAAATTAAATGCGTGTACCAATTTTCAGATCAATCTGACAACGAGAAGGTGCTTAAATTTCAATTTCTAATTTTGACCCACATAAATTCCGTACGGGTCGAACTAAATAAAACCGTTTAATTATACCTTTAAAACACATATATATATGTTTTCAATAAAATAAGACATCGTATCATAAAAGCGCACATGTGTGAATCTAGTATCCAATTGACCCGTTACAAGTGACACGCCACAAGCGTGCGATTGTGTCGAATGAATGACGTCGTAAACACTTTGATCGACGCACTGTGAAAGTCGGCCATCTTCATTAACAATCGACGACAGGGCGGAGAAATTCTGTCCTTAAGTACACTCATCATCCAATAAAAACTTAACCTAACTAAATTAAAAAATTAATTCCAAATTCAAAATCTATCATCCATCCAACGCATCAATACTGATGGAACGGTATCACTTGATATAGTTGTAAAAACTTTAAAGAGCTGAAAACGTCGCTAATTTTCCAACGAAAAGCATTTAGTTTTCGTCACTATTTCCATTCACCCTTTTTAATTAATTATTCTGAAATATGCTACATTAAATTATTTTTTCGATTGGAATGTGACAAGCGAATAAAAAAAATATATATGTAGAAGACTTAAAAAAAAAAACTTTTTTTTGGAATATAATCGTTACGTTGTTTAATGTTTCCGAGACCATTGATTTGTAATTTGACGTAATAATATATAAATTGACAGCAAGAGGTAAGAACACCTTATGAGAATGATTTTCAAAGTTTATTTTTTTTTATTTGGCCTCTGCTATCGGGAACCTCTGGATTTACTTTCTTTATTAAATTTTTCACTTCCTTTTTATTATTTTCATACACTTCTTCCATTCTTTACAATATTCTTCATTCTGTTCTTTCATTGCATAATTCAGTATATTTATCTCTTTTATTCACATATCCTCAATTACTGCAGTTTAGTTTATCTAAACAATTTATGTATATCACAGCTTTTTTAGTTAATTTTACATGTTATACCTATATATCTCAGTTCTCTTATTTTCAATATTATTATTTACATATTCAATCTATTTATAATATAATTAGTTCTGATATACATTTTTGTATTGCACTGTTGCATCTTATCATTGTTGTGTATCATTACTCATTATTATTTATTACGATGTATATGTTGTCGAGTGTACTTTTTTAATTGATTTCCCAGAAGCGTTCCCGTCTGTCATCTTGTTTAATCTCTGACGCCGAATGTGTCATGTCTTGTTATAAAACTCTTTATTTTGCAAATGACACGTTATAAATTCTCTTTAACTTTTATTTTGTATATTAAAACATATAATAGTGTAACTATTTAAAAATATGTGTTTATTATAAACACTCATAAAAAGCGATAACAGAAGCTATATGGAACAAAACTGAAACCAAATGAACACAACTAAAACTATTTTTTCAGGGTCGCTTATTTATGCTTTTATCAGATAAGAAGGATCGCTTAGACAGGTGCTCCATGGATCGACCTGGACCCAAGGTCCCTGGGAGTTGACCTCGGCTTAGATTGTCTCTTGACACCCGTTTAACGTTATTACTTAAGGGCAGTCGACAGTGGACCTAGATCTAGGCTTCACTCCACATCTGTTTTGCATTCTGACATATAGGCGTCCTTTTGGCGCCCTTTTGTCTTACCACTCGATATCTATTTACCATTGCAACACTAGGCCCTCCCAGAAAGGATTTAGGTTGTAGTACTCGATATAAGTTTAACATTCCCAGAGGAACTAGATTTTAGCAGTTAAAAACACTAAAATTTACTTCTAAAACTTAAAGTTCCTATAATTACAACAACAACAGTCATCTGTCAAAATATAACAGACGTCAAAAGATTTTTTTTTAATTTTGCTGCTTAAACTAAACACTTACATATATAACTTTTAATATTTATTTACTTACATAGTTTTTTTTTATCTAAAAAGTGTAAATAGGACAAAAATAGAATCAAATGAATAAATAAAACACGTATAAAGTAATTTTAAGCACACACCCTTCTGCTTAGCTACCGCAAGTAAGTTGTGACTTCACCCTTGCTTCTATATAACGATAATCATTACAAACAAAGTAACCAATTAAGTTTCACCCCACACTAAGTTCCCCGTTACAAGAGCTTACGAAAGCGGTGATTCATTTGAACGGAATGCGCGGCGAATGGAAGCTATGCGAAGCTAAAATCGATACGCAGATATAATTTTAAAACCTACATTTTTTATTAATTCTAATTTGTATCGCTAGTGTTTCTTTTTACAATAATTTTTTTCGCTTTTACTAAGCGCAGACAGTTGGGAGAGGGTTGCCGCTATTTGACACGGATCTTCCTTCTCCCAGCTGCGAGGCACGACAGCGTTTTATAATTATTTACAATTTTTCTTACACAATTTTCTCTTATGGATAAATACAGCAAAAATTTATACATATTAACAATAAAATTTGTAAGTTTTACTCAATTTTATATTAGTTGGTATATTATTAAGTCGCTGCCCAAGCGCTACAGACCGTTAAATGCCTTGAGATTTAGGACAATGTGCCGGGACAACTATCAAAAGATTCTGCTGTAGATTTTTTCTTGAGAAGGTCCGGTAAGCTGAACGGAGGTATATTAAGGTTTTCACATAAGGTCACGTGGTTACGTCTTTTGGATTCGAATCGGGAGCAGTGTTTGAGTAAGTGATGGAAAGTCTATATAAAACCTACATTGCAAACAATATATGTATTACTATCTGTCTGTATATATTTGCGAGGTTCGTGTAGACTTTGGAAAGTGTTTTACTAATTTTGTACAAGTAAAAAATATTCTCTGCCCAAGTTTTTATTTATGGCCACTGTTTTAGTGATTCTCTTCTTTCTCCTAAACGTGGAATAGAAACAATTTTTTTATTTTTCTTTCTCCTTTCATACTTAAGTTCTTTAATTATACTTCTGTATATATTACACATTTAACATTATGAACAGAATCCAAGGTCGACTTAAATATTGTTTTAATTAAATCAGTGTTACCATTTCAGGCACACCCACAAGTGGACATATGCCTTAAATATGATACATAGCCTTGTCAATATCACATTTGGAATTTTATAATTTATAATCATTAAATAATTAATTAGATATTCCATCTATTATTAGACTAAACATTTCTTCCGCCCGTAATTTGAGCTACGGAAAAGGGCGTTTCTAACCCTTTCCGTTGTCGGCAAGTTGAACTCAAAACGTAACCGCAGTTAAACTGTCTATTAGTCGGATCCATCGCGTCGTCTTTGTTCTATTTATCGATTATTTACGCTCCAACGCTACCTAACGGTTAAACATGATTGAAATGACAGTTGTAAATATATAAATACATTTAAAAAACTTTTAAGATAAACGGTTTTTTGATACCCATATTGTGGTGGTTGTGGAAAAATATGTACCTAGTCCGTCAATTTGGAACGGCGTCTATCTTGAATTTTAAATTTTGACATAATCATCGTGTTTTACTAGTGTAGCACTTTCATTTGATACCCATATTGAGGGGGTTAAGGAAAAATAAGTAATCCGCCATTTTGTATCGGCGGCCATCTTAGATTTATAATGTTATTAATTTTATTACATTGTAATGTCATCTAAATTAAATGTGTGTACCAAATTTCAGATCAATCTGACAGCGGGAAGGTGCTTAAATTTCAATTTCTTATTTTGATCCAAATAAATTCCGTACGGGTCGAACTAAATAAAACCGTTTAATGACATTAATCATACAGTAGGTAATGTATACGACCATATGACATATGTGTAAAGATATAGTTATTGCTTTAATATTTTATTTTCAAATAATCTATGATAAATGAAACGTCTTTACATATATATATATACAAGGAAAGGTGGTCATGAGAAGTTATATAAAACTCTAACGATAATTATGTTGAAGATGTTTCATTTATCATATATAATATATATATATACGTTAGACTAATAAGTTATTTCTACTAACACGACTAATGAACATTTAAAATGTGATTTGCGTTTGTTTGTGTGTGTATATATATATATAAATATAAATCGGATCTTCCGCGGATCCCTTCTCTTTATCCCCTCCATAGTAAATTGTTAACAGACCAATTAAATTAAAATAAAACCAGTACATTCTGTCCATGTGATATTGCTATAAATTGTAATAAACCAGAATAAATGAAGGTGTGTCCTTTATTAGTGTTCGTTGGGTCAATTAGCACGAAGGTTTCCCCAAGGACGTCTATGGGCGCACTCTCATTTGCCAAATTAGTTCCTCGATGTGTAATCAACGTTGTGATTTAATTCGCACGAAAAATAATCAATGTTTATTAATAGTATAATTAAAGTCAATTCGATACTGTTCAATAATTAATTTGAAATCCGCACTTCTTATTAAATAATTTATGTAATTTTCCCTAGAAAAGATCAATCTATATATATTTATATTTTTTTAACATAAATATTTATGGTGTTTGGATTTACGAGTTATTTATTTATTTACACCAAAACTCTATATGAAAAATAAAAAGAAAATTAACAATAATCTATGTATATGTATATTTTTTTTTTTTTTTTTTTTTTATAGAGGTTTAAAAATACGTTTACGTATCGTAGGGCCTGATGTTGGTGCCCCGTATGTCGGACTCGATCTAGATCAATACCGACTAAAAACAATCCTCTCTCTTCGGTATCCCTGGTCCCCACGGCATGGCCGTTAGGCATTACTTCGCGGGGGGGATTTAGCCGCAGCTTTCTCTGATAGAGTGGCTGTTCAGGCCAACTTCCTCCGCTCTTGCTCTATTTTACGCAACTCCTTTAGCACCGTCGTACAGTACGCGCTCGTAAGTTCCCAGGCCGAAGGCGAGGATAGCATTGTAGCTATCAGAGTTTCAGGATAGATTTTGCATCCTACACCTTCTTCCCAAGACCTCCTGGCTTCGTTAAATCGGGGGCAGACGAAAAAGACATGCTCTGCATCTTCAATCATTCCGACACAATTAGGACAGTCAGGGGAATCTTCGTATTTGAACCTATGGAGATACGCTCGGTAACAGCCATGGCCGGATATCATCTGAGTCAGGTAGTAGTTCAACTCTCCATGATCTCGGTTCACCCATGACTCTAGGTTTGGTATAAGCTTACGCGTCCATTTTCTTTTCGTCGACTTATCCCAGGACGATTGCCACTGTTGCAAGCTTTTCAGTCTTCCCCGAATTCTAAGTTCAGCTGAAGTTGGGTCTGATTTGCTTTTTTTGCTACGGTACAGATCAGTTCTTTCGTCTGCAAGAAGCGCAACAGGAACCATACCTGCTATCACGCATGCTGCATCCTCCGATACTGTACGAAAGGCGCTAGCTACCCGTAGAGTGCTGACTCTATAAACAGAGGCGATTTTCCGTCGGGACTCCTGTTTGCTCAGTGCGTCGGACCATATGGGTACTCCGTACATAAGCACTGACGTAGTCACCGACGCTAATAACTTCCTTCTGTTTTGCTTGGGACCTCCGACATTAGGCATGAGTCGGCAGAGTTTAGCTGTCACCAGAGACGCTTTCGCTGCTGCTCTCTCAGCCTGATCTTTAAAGTTTAGCCTATGGTCGATCATTACTCCTAGGTACCGTATAGCTGGTTGAGTTGCGATTTCACAGCTGCCGACATTGAGTGTGATGGTCTCCGCAACTCTCCTGCCAGTAATGAGCACTGCTTCCGTCTTCTGCTCAGCCAGTTCTAGTCCGACTGACCTCATCCACAGGGTGATTACTTGGAAGGATCTTTCAAATGCCCACTTCACTTCCTCCACGTGTTTCGCTACTATAACGACTGCTAGATCATCAGCGAATGCGACGAGTTTAGTTTCGCTGGGTAGATGTTTCTTTAGGAGTCCATCGTACATAGCGTTCCACAAAAGTGGCCCTAGTACTGACCCCTGTGGGACGCCTCCGGTGACTTTGTACTCCTCCGTCCCGATTTCCGTAGTGTATATGAGGACCCTATCAGAGAAGTAACTAGCGACTATTTTACGTAGGTATAGAGGTACATTCAGTGAGCTAAGTGCCCCCATGATGACCTCCCATTTTGCTGAGTTAAAGGCGTTTTTAATGTCCAAGGTGGCAACCAGGCAGTATTTTATCGAGCCTCTCTTCCATCTTTTCCCAGACACTGCTAGTTTTGCTATATTGACTACTTGCTCTATAGCGTCCAGCGTAGACCGGCCTTTTCTGAACCCATACTGTGAGTTAGCTAGGTGGGGTTCAACTGCTGCTTCGATCCTGCTGTGGATAATACGTTCTAGTATTTTCCCCGCAGTATCCAGCATACAGAGGGGCCGGTATGACGATGGCTCGTCTGGTGGCTTCTTACCTTTAGGGAGAAGTACCAGTCTCTGTCGTTTCCACGCGGTAGGAAAGGTGCCTTCCAGTAAGCAGCTATTGTAGGCCTCCAAGAAGACTCCTGGTGTTGCTACAATAGCTTGCTTAAGAGCTACGTTGGGGATCCCATCCGGTCCCGGAGCTTTGTTGTTTCCAACCCTACCGCATGCTACCATTAGCTCCTTCTCGGTAATAGGGGGGATTCCATTCGGATCCACAATCCCTAGTTGAAAGGAGGATTTTGGTTGCGTGGGGAACAGAGCTCTGACAATTCTTCCTAGTAGAATAGGACAAGTGGGCGTTGTATTCTCATGTCTCAGTTGTTTAACTACAACCTGGTACGGCTTGCCCCATGGATTCTTTTCAACCTCTTCCAACAATATTTTCCACGCGTTTCTCTTGCTCTCTTTAATGGATTTATTTAATTTTAATCGCGCTTCCTTATATTTGTCGTAGAGCTGCTCGAATTGTGGTGTTTTCCGAGCCCGTTGGGAGGTTCTACGCGCCTTAACACATATTTTCCTAAGCTCAGCAATGTTATCATTCCACCAGTACACCGGTGGGGTTCGGTTGTTGTTGCGTCGCCTTGGCATTGTTGCATCGCAGGCCTCGGTCAGCCTCCTTATGATTTCAGCCGCCTTTTCACTGGCACTTTTGGAAAGCAGTGGTCGATCCTCGAGTGCTATCTTGAACAGGCCGGGATCATACATGCTAGTCCTCCAACCCAAATGTATATGTATATATAATTGTGTGTGTGTATGTATGTGTGTGTGTGTAACTTCTATAAATGCGAATTGTATACTATATATTTAAATGCATGTATTACATTATTTATGTACATATTTACATATAATAACATATAGTATTAAATGATTAGGTATTTTTGGTGAAATATCTACACACTATTTGCGCTACAGTCGGTTGGCTGGTAGAGAATGTTTTAAGACTGTATATACCAGTAATGATATCCGCCATTACATGGAGTTTAAAAACAGTACTACACTAAAATGAGTTGATATAAAAGAAAATTTAAATCATTATTTAATACTTAAAAAAAGTTTTTTTTATATATACTAATAAGACAGTGGAGTCGGTTGTATAGATAAATTTATGTTATAACGTGAAACATTCCCACAGCTGGGATAATGATGATAAGAGTGTGCAGGCTGGTTCGACAATGCGAGCTTAACTCTTAATAGCCTGATTTACGAAAGTGATTTTTTTTATATGTTTGCTTGAGGGTCTAGATGAAGGGAAAAATAGTTTTTTTTTTTTTTAATTTCGTTGGAAAGAATATTATACAACAGTAAAATTCGTACAGCCAACCTATAAAAAAACTAATAGTAATGTGAACATTCGGTTTAAAAGATTGATATCAAAATTGAAACTCTAGGATTGAATTAAGGGTTAAGATGTTATATATTTTTATTGAACGGATTACCGCTAGTAGCAATCCTTTCCGTACTTTTTTAATACAATATTCAAAGTTTATTAATATCAGATATCTACAAAATAACAATTTAGTTTAACGCATTCCATTTAAATCTAAAAATGGTATCGATTGTTTTCATCGTGGAACAATCTGGATCGATGTCGAACGCTTCAGTTCAAATAACCCCCACATCGTCAACACGTGCGTAAACACCGCCATCTTACTCTGAGCTGTCAGAATTATTCTAATTGGTGTTATCTGAAATACGGTAGGCCGGTTGAAAGGTTCATGTCCTTTTTTATACTCTAACATATCTATTATTTCACATATTAGGGAAACCGGAAAGTAATGTCGCTTACTTAAATCCACACGACTATATTATTAATATTTTTTTATTTCTAATCAACAATATATTCACCTTCGATATAAACCTTTTGCCATCTAGTATACAAAACAATGTCAGAGCCGTAAAAATCAATCGGTGTTTCTGTAAAATATGTCAACAAAAACGACAGTCTTGTCACAAATATGTTCCATTTTCAAATTAACTTTTTTTTTTAAAAAGTGCATTACTTATCTGTTATTGAATTTGTTTAATTAAATACTTTTTTTTCATATTCAAAACACGCATTAAAAATAAATGAAAAAAAAGTTTATTCAATAAACGAATATTTAAATGTCAAGAATCCTTGACAGTGATGTCGCTTGATTGTTTTGATTTCATTTAGGCTATGTATGATAAAGTTTATGTGTATAAATCATTGTTAAACTTTATTAAAAGGTGTATTGAAATGGAGTTTCTTTCATCTTCTTCTCCACAAATAAAACATCTTGCGAAGCAAAGTCAAAAGGAAATACATTAAAAAATAAATAGATAATAAGTTGTCGATCAATAAGAGTTCTGTTAAAAGTTTCAATGTTAAATAAACGTATTGTATCTTTACCTTTTATCTTTATTATAATTATCATCTTAGATGTGTCGTAAATAGTTTTTTAATTTAAAATTGAAACTAATTTATTAGTAAAGAAACCCGTTGTTGATGTTTAAAATAATTTTATAATCTCTGGGTAGATGTCTGTTATTATATTGAGTGGTTATTTCGTTTCATATCTTTTTTTTCGTCTTCTTTAGTTTAAAATTCAAATTATTTTACATACATCAATTTGCTGTAAATATTTGCCATTAACAAATTCTTTTTTAATTTTATTTATTAAAATACAATGAAATACCTTTTGCGTTCAAGTTTTAAATCTAAAATTAAAAGTATATCATTCAATAAACCATATTAAAGTGAAAAATGTACTTGGTTGATATAATGTACATATGAAAAGTGAATGTGGATTCAAAATGGCGTTTAAAAGTATACTTGAACATATATAAGATCTTTTAAAAAAGAATAGTTATTTCCTTTGCCTTATTCATCTTCATCTAATCGATATCAAGTTCCATATTCAAATTCAAGTAAATTTATTTCAAAATAAACCTATTGCGTATCTACAATCAAATTGAATCGTCTCTATTCTATGTAAAAAAGTGTTACTCTGTGAAAAATACGAGAAAAGAATTCCAATTCTAAATTCAAATAAAACCAAAAATATATTTAAAGAAATGTCACAAATCATATAACGTCAAAGTCTCACTGAGTCGGAAACTTGACTTAATTTTTTTACTTCGTACAATTATTAACAGTACAGTCGTGTGAACAAGGTTCGTACAGAACTGGTTCAGCCGGTAGCGCAAGCATTTTGTTTACATTACGAGCGCATAATTTATTTTTTAACCGGTGATTAGTCATTTTGACGGTAATATTGTTTAGTCTGCACCGGTCGTGCGAGGGGAGAGCTTTGAAATATTTCTAACCATATTGATGCAGTCTCAAATTGAATTTCTTGTGACACTTTGACACCATATGACGTCGAAATTTCACGGCTAAATTGACAATTTATAAAAAAAAACGTAACATTTGTACCATTTGTTCTAAATTTAAAATAACGATTTATTTTTGAAAAAATTATATTGGCACTAATCGGTGTAACATTACTCCTGAGGATGCCCCGTGGAGGGGTGAAACACGTGTTGAGTGATTTAGCGGTGGTAGGTGTGTAATTCGCATTGTTTGCCGCATGCGCATTTATCAGCGGACTGGCGGTCGGTGCACTTTATTGCACGACTACTGCTGCATTGGCGGAAGTAGCTATATATTGGTCCTTTTCTTACAGAGGTCTATACCTTGCTGTGGGCGTCCATTGGCAGAAGAAGAAGTAGTCTTACCCAGGTTATAGCAACCTTTCTACTAACCCAAATCAAGGTTCGTTTTCCTAGGGCACCCTTAATTCGGAAGGCTGTACAATATCGACAGGTGACAGTCGAAGTCTTCTCGCGGGTCTAAATAGTAAACATAAACATATACTAGCTCAATTAAAGTTCAAGTTAAAGTTTTAGAACTTTAACTATATTAACTTTAACTTATATTAGTATGACTTCCTATATAAACTTTACTGTAGATACTAGTGTCTTGATAATTAATCTACTTGTATCAATATTACCTTCCAGAAGCCAGTAATGATATAAATTACCTGAAATCAAAATAAAAATCGTTATTATAAATTTAACCAAAAAAAGTATAAATCATTAATAGAAGAATTTGTTTTGAATCTGTGTCCGGGAATTCCCCGTATATAAATCATAATAGCGTACTTCGCGTTGATCCCAAAAAGGATCAAGATCAGGGAGGCCACTAACATGAATCTCCAAGAAATTAGAATGTAAAAAATTGACAAATAAATAAATATATATGTAAATTGAAAGCTGTAAAATGGAGTGCATAAGAATGGAAGATATTGTGACGGATAAAAGAAGATTGAGTGTGAGATACTAAGAAGGAAAGGAGTGAGAAAAATGATGTCAATAAATGATTAAGTAAAAATCATTCCTGTGAATCCAAGAAAGGGGTTATACGACAAGGATATCCCAATAGTGGGAGCTATAAAACACGAGTCGCCACACAAACTAGAAACGAAGAAATCTAAGAAGGTAATTTCAACACCTAGAAATACAGGAGTAGCCTAAACAACCACAACAGCTAGAAAATGATAACTGCTCTTCTTAACAACACATGTAGAAACGTAAAAAATACTCACACAGACGCGCTAAGAAACTTCCAAGGCCGTTGCATTGGTGGCAGAGGTAGTAACAGAAGTAATTTAAAATTTAGTTCAAAGTCATTGGACTCAAAGGCCCCAGCGATGGGATCTCGGGTTGGGCTGTGACTCTTCGATAACACCCAATGAGCATTCCGATATAAAAGCGCATTTTAGGATCTGAACTTCGACTTGACTTCTTTCTGATAGCCATACAGCTGCGAAAATTTGCTGAAGAAACTCCAGCAACGCTCCTATATAGCCTCCATACAGCCTTTTATTATGGGGACCGGAAGGTAATGTCGTTTCTGTCGACATATTTTACAGCAAAACCGATTGGTTTTAACCGCTCCGGAATTGTTTTTGTATACTATACGGCAAAAGGTTGTTGATAACGAATGTGAATATATTGTTGTTACAAACAAAAACTTGTTAAAAATGTAGTCGTATAAATTTAACTTAAAAATGCGACATTACTTTCCAGTCCCCCGTAATACATATATGTATACATATAAATATAATATTTATTATTAGAACATTTAAACACAAGAAATATTATATGTTTTAGGTTATAGTGTGAGCAATAAGAAATATATATTAGTTTTGATATTTAATTTTGTATGTATGTACAAAATATATATATCACATATATTGCTAACTATAACTATATATATAACTAACCTAACGTTTTCTATTATCATATATGTGTATATATATATATATATATGTTTCAACACAGCTTATCAACTAAAGTCGACGAGGCTCTTTATATATATATATATATAAGCATGATAACCTTTGTTGATGTAGTATTAAATTCTATATAAGTATAAATGATATATCAAGATATATCAAAACATTACTATAATATTTATTGCATATCTTACTAAAGCATCGCTCGACTCGTATCATATAATCCTAAAGTAAACTGATCGTTCCGTCTCGTACACACCTCCCATAGCCGAGGTGGAATTAAAACGTACAAAACCATAATACTTATGATGCACGTCTAAAAATATCCACCCTTTCTTCGACGAACACTCGGACACGACGGAACGACTAACTCACACATTGATTTCAGTACTTCGGATATATTAGCACCAAATTCTCTATTATCTCTATAGACTATTTATTTATTTATTTATTATTTAATATTCTTTATTGTACACGATAAGATACATAATATACAGATACAATAATATACAGAAAAGTACAATGGGCGATCTTATCACACAAGGCAATCTCTTACAAACAACCATAGTAAGGAAAAGATAATAGTACTTATTAAGGGTAGTTCACGTGTACAAAAAATACATATACATAGACATACATACTTAAACATACATACATACGTATATAACATATATACTTTTAATAAAAAAGGTAAACTATATACAATACAATTTATTCCAGTATTGTAGACATTAAGTTTTATGTATATGACGATTTAATGACCATTTTTTAGTCATATCAAATAACACTCCTTACAAAAATACCAAAAGAAAACAAATATGATACAAACTGAATTTTATAAACGTTTATTCAAAATAGGATCTTTTAACAGAACTATTATTGAACGTCAAATTATTATCTACATATTTTTTTAATCTTCGAAAGATGTCATACTTGTGTAAAAGAAGCAGGAAGAAAAACCACAACAACAAATCTTTTAAAAAAGTTTAACACAGATATAAGCTATAGTTAATACTCTAATTGTTAGTTAAGAAACTTTTTATTTCGGAAATCGTACTCGCGATGATCGCAAGTGTCTGTCTTCTACCGCTGGTCTATCACTGTTCATTATTTATTTATTTTTTATTTTATAAATGTTAAACTAAACTATAAGAAATAGTTACAGATATAAATATACACCAATACCTCGCTTCACGTCGTTTCGTTTTGCGTTTTTTTCGAAGTTGCGTCGCTGCTTAATTACTATGTACTAATTTTCACTGTCCGTCGTTAGATTTTCGAGGTTGCGTTGTTTTGGGTTCGAGTCTTTAATTTTTTTTAAAATTATCTTTTTTTCTAAAAGATGGCAACACTTTTGTTTCTAATAGCACCATGCTATCAAAACTTATTCTTAGATTCCCTTTCTAACTAAAAATCAACGCAATTTGAATACAGTTTTATTTTCACTTTGTTTTACTAATTTTAGAGTTCAGTTTCAATTACGTAGTCTTGTAATGTAGTATGTTGTGCTTTTTTTTAAAGAGAATTCTAAATTTATATAAATTTTTACGTGTTGTTTCTGGTTACAAAAAAGGTAAATATTATTCCAATATTTATTGGCAGGGCATATATTATTTTTGTTTTTTAAATGTTTACTTTGTTCAATTTTCTTTTTAAAAAGTAGTATTTTAACTGGAACCTATTTTCGATCTTTACATGTTTTGCTATAGAAAATCTTAATTCTTTTTGCGGCGTTTCAATTTGCGTCGTGTTTTTTTGGAACGTAACCACGACACAAAGTCGCGCCTATTTACATTTTAGACTCTTTTATAATTGTTGACAAGAATTTCACTAAAACTTTTTCTTTACAAAATATTTAAGAATTAATGAAAAAGTTATAGGTATGTATTATAATTTAGTCATAGAATATATTAAAGTTATGATACATAAGTCGTAACTTAAAACAAGGTGACAATAATATAATAATAAATCTGTGACACTATTAAGACGTGAAAGATTTTATGATGGATAAAAGAAAAATCTCGAAAGATATTGTATGGGAAGAAAGAAAAAAATGTAAATAAAGATATACTAGAAAAAAAATATAACAAGAACTTGTAACGTCCCTTTCCCACACAAAGCTGGACAAACGAGAAGCCCTCAGTCATCAGTCAGTCTCAGTCTCAAGTCATAAAATAAATGTATATATATATATATATATATATATATATATATATATATATATATATATATATATATAAAAGCGGGGTATTACTATATATATATATATATATATATATATATATATATATATATATATATATATATATATATATAGTAATACCCCGCTTTACGCGAGGGATACGTTCCAAAAAAAATCGCGTTAACTGAAATTCGCGTATAACTAGGTTTATGATTAAACATAGTCAAAAATTATTACAAAAAAATACAAATCATTTTAATCATCGCTTTAATTCTAGAAACACTTTATGCAACACATACTCTTATTTTTTACGGAAAAATACATCTATTGTCTTTTGGGTAACGTTTTTTTTACGTTCTTGTAAAATACGTTCATAACATCCAACACTGTTTTTAATTGTTTGACAGATGGTCAAGACACCATAGAGAAGTTGATGACTACATTATGTTTATATGCACTCTTTCGCGTAATTCGAGGCATTTGAGCGCGAAATTTGCAATTCGCGTTATAGTGAAACCGCGCATAACGGGGTCGCGTAAAGCGGGGTATTACTGTATTATTAAAGTTATCGATTAACTTGTATATCTGTCTATCTAGACATATTTAAGCGTCTAATGAAAAAGCAGTCGTCGTAAAAACATCACTGACTACACGTAGGTAACTTACACTTGACTTAAAATTCTTCGTGTACTTATAATAAGTTATTACTAAAATAAACAAAACAGTAGATATTATCTTTGACCGATAAGTAGTCATGCCATCAAATCATTTAAATTAGAATATATAAAATACATTTCGATACAAGGCTACAATACAAAACGCATACAGTCCAAAAATATTCTTATAATATTTTTGTTACGAAATCCCAATACAATAATTCTAAAACTACATGAGATTCAATGATTAACATGTTTATGTTAAAACCTTTAGATCCAACTAACGTGTACTGTAGCAGGGATACCAAACTTGCGGGTCGCGAACTGCAAACCCTACTAGAACATTTTTGCGACCCTGCCTTTATATCCGACAAAGTAAAAATGAGATATAAATTTATATTAGAATTGAAATACGCGTAATTATTTGTAATATATATATATATGTATATATATAGACTTCGTAAAATGATATCTATGGCGGGATATACCATAATCGCCACGCATGGCAGGCGGATTGGCGATCGTAATGTGCTGTTGTGATAAGCAGAGGACGCTGCTGACCCACCATCTAGAAGCTTGTTTGTGAACAGTGGTAATCATATATAATTAAAGCACAAGGTGTGAATAATATAAGATTACTAGCTGATCCCGCAAACGTTGTTTTGCAAAAAAAAAATTTTTAATTTTCAATTTAAAAATAAGGGTTGGTCGTAGAAGGGTGAAAATTTAGGTTTGTATGTATTTTTGTATGCTGTATCATAATAAAATAAAAACCAAAAAAATTGTCTAAAAAATTAAAAATAAAATTTAGGGGTGGACCACCCTTATCACTTAGGGATATGGAAAATAGATAGTAGCCGATTTTCAGACATACTGAATACGCATGTAAAATTTGGTAAAAATCGGTCAAGCCGTTTCGGAGGAGTTCAAGTTCGAACACCGTGACACGAGAATTTTATATAACATATTAGATATCCCGTATTGTACTGTATATCAATAGTACACTGAAAAATGTTAAATTCTTATTGATTAAAAACCAAAAATAACTCTGATGTCTTTAACTATTTTAATAGTGATCACGTTGGGTTAATTTTTAAAGTAGAGAAATTTCTCCCTAATTAGAAAATGACAATATTACATACGTCAAATATGAAGACATGAACAATTATTTAACTATACATAAGTTCGTTTGCGTGTGTGTCCGTGTGCGTGTGCAGGTGTGCATGTGTGTGTGTGTGTATCTATGACAACGTTCTAGAATAGAAAATATATGTGTTCAAATGAATATTTTTTTTTGCGGCTCAACTTATTTAAAAATTATTTTTTTGACCCATGTTTGCCTTTGAGTTTGACACCCCTGCACAACAGGACCTTGATATAGCACTTTGAATATTCATAATTTAATGTACGGATAGATAAATAAACAGCTTCGTATGTAGAGACGTCCAGTTTACATTTGTGTTACAAAACAAAAGGGCTCGGAGTGTTTCTGCGAATTTCCATTTCGTTTCGAACCGTTGCAATTACAGTCTTAGATATATTTCTAATAAAGTTTAAATTCGAAAGCAGATGCCGTCAAAGCTTGTTTGGTTTTTTTACTCCTGGTATAATGAAATCCCGCAGTTAGATATATGTATCGTTTATGATTTATATTAGGAAATGTACACACTTAAATCACGTATATAAACTCTTTCGTATTAATAATTGTAATTTTAATTTCGTTTCTAAACGCCTATATTTAGTCTTCAAAATTTTAACCATGTATAATGTCTTACAATATATCTTACATTTTCTCTTTCTTAGTCTTAAATTTAAAATTAAACGTATATTATAGAATAAATCATATTATATCAATCAAGGATTTTCAGTAGATCTAATATGTGAAATTTTGTTAGTTGACTCATTGGAATAGTTGATATTAATATATACATAAACATTTATAAATTTAATTTATTATAAGCAACTGTACTGTTTCCGGCATTTTGAGCAGATCATCAACCTTTTTATAACCTATTTTTGACGAATCAAGAGTACGAAAAAATCTACTTAAATAAAGATATTATATATAAGACTGGTCAAAAATAGTACCTCGTGGTACATCATAATTATTTTGAGGTTTTTCAGGTGTGTTAAATATCAAGAGTAGGTTTTTATTTTAAATATTTTTATTTTAAATATTTAATTAATGGAATCAGGCGTTACCTCGCGGAAGTCCATCCTTAGTAAGAAAAGGACCAATATTTAGCAACTGCCGCACATGCAGTGGTAGTCACCGGTTAGTGCCAAACACAGAGTCTGTCTGTGTTTGGCACTAATCGGTGTAACATAACTCCTGAAGATGCCCCGTGGAGGGGTGAAACAAGTGTTCAGTGATTTGGCGGTTGCGGTTGTGTGATTCGCATCGTTTGCCGCATACGCATTTATCAGCTGGCTGGCGGGCGGTGCATTTCATTGCATGACTACCACTGCATGTGCGGAAGTGGCTAAATATTGGTCCTTTTTTTACTTAAATATAGTCATAAAATCTTAAATAAGTTTATTTTTTATTCTTTTTTTCAGCTGATAGTTGCCCACAGCTGATTGATTATTTACAAAGGCGAGAATGTACGGCTTTTATTTTCGAACACCTTGTATAAATCGATGACTGAAACATAATATATAATCCTTTATTACATGTTCATAGTTCAATAAAGTTTCACAGTATAGTCTGACGGGACAAAAGTACATATAGATATCCGAATTTCGTAAATGCTTTCTTTACTATATTAACATTACATTTATTGTTATTTCTAAAATATATATAGAAAAATTCTTCGAGATACATCTTTAATATTAGTTATTACGCGGAAATACTAAATTCTGGTTTAATCTCTCCATTGCTCCGAGTGACTTTGACCCTTTTTGACTCGTAAGTGACCCTGTTGGTTTTTCATTGCAAAAATTTCATGAATAAATCGACGTATCAATATGTGTAGGTATCAATGTCGTTGACTAATTAAAATATTTAAAATTTATAATAAATCATTGTTATTATAAAAAAAATTAAAGTAGTTTGCGATAAATCGTAATAAAAGCGATGGATTCGTTATATACTCTCTCACCGCACCCAAATCAACATAATGAGTGTTCATTTATATTCCCCGGGAGTCATTAGGCAAAGTTATTTCGCGGTAACGAATATTCAGAGCCTGTAATTTATGCTGTCGATAAATCAACGCGAAAACCGTTAAAGGAAATAAAGATGGCGATGCGTCATTGAAAGAATTCATCTGAATTATTATGAAAATGATGTTTGCTTCTTTTTACGATTATACATTCGAATTTTTCAAACATCATTAACAGATATATATAGTAACTTTTATTTTTGGTCTCCGTTTTTGGGGGTTTCTTGTTCTTCCCCATTGGTACATGAGGACTATTTTTACTAATTTTTTTCTTCACAAATTCTTCTTTTGGAAGTAGAGTCAGAAATAAAATATATAAAAAAAGTTGACGAACGATAAGAGTTCTATTAAAAGTTCCAATTTTAAATGAACGCATTTTATCAAAGTAATATGTTCTCCATGTGGGTGAACATCCTTCGCTGCGCTTGCCGGTATGTGGTCTTCACTCCAGAACCCTGCTGCCTGCAACTGCCACTTCTAAGTACGAAAAGGACTAATATTTAGCCACTTCCGCACATGCAGTGGTAGTCGTGCAACAAAGTGCACCGCCCGCCAGCCCGCTGATAAATGCGTATGCAGCAAACAATGCGAATTACACAACTACCACCGTCAAATCACTCAACACGTGTTTCACCCCTCCACTGGGCATCTTCAGGAGTTATGTTACACCGATTAGTGCCAAACACAGAGTTTGGCACTTGTTTGGCGGGTGGTGCACTTTGTTACACGACTACCACTGCATGTGCGGAAGTGGCTAAATATTGGTCCTTTTCTTACTTAGAATGAACTTCCGCAAGGTAACGCCTGATTCCATTAAATACTGCCACTTCTAATTGTCAATCGTCTGATCTGTCTGTTACATTGGTTCGTCTACGAAGCTGCTTCAATGTTAACAACACAAAATCATTTACAAGTAAATTCAAATGTTCTAAAATTTAATAAAAAATATATATATACCTATTTCATAACATTGAAAAATATGTTTACATTAGTTGACCGTAAACAAAGTGTAAATAAAAGTTATTCACACCTACAGTGCTCACAAGGGCTCGCAAACATACGCACATCAAAGCGTTATTTGCTTCTTATTACTTTCGTAAGCAATGTTTACACGGGCCCAATCGACCTTGTACTAATGTTTACATAATAACCCAACATTCACTCCCTTCCTTGCCTTAATCAATGTAAATATTTTAACTATTGTAAACATACAGTATAGGTTAACATAATTATAAACGTAATTTTTTAATTCTCAACTGCTATTACGTGATGATAGGTTTAATTGCAATTATTTTATAGAATATTATCTCCTGCTTTAGTGTGATGAACTCAGATAGTATTATTTTTAAACGGTTTTATTTAGTTCGACCCGTACGGAATTTATTTGGATCAAAATTAGAAATTGAAATGTAAGCACCTTCCCGTTGTCAGATTGATCTGAAATTTGGCACACATTTAATTTAGATGACAATACAATATAACAGAATCAATAACATTATAAATCTAAGATGGCCGCCGATACAAAATGGCGGATTACGTATTTTTCCTTAACCGCCTCAATATAGGTATCAAATGAAAGGGCTACACTAGTAAAACACGATGATTATATCAAAATTTAAAATTCAAGATGGACGCCGTTCCAATATGGCGGACTAGGTACATATTTTTCCACAACCACCATAATATTGGTATCAAAAAACCGTTTCACTTAAAAGTTTTTTAAATGTATTATATTTTATGGCGACTTCCCCGTCAAGTGACGCGAAATACTAGAAAAAGACTAGATAGAAGAGTAAGATAATGAAAAAACCAGCGTGAAAAAATCAATAAAGAAAATGAACAACCCTGTCCATCTTAAAGATAAGGTACGACAGGCCCGCCATACCGGAGGCCTTAAAAATAAAAAAAATGTAATTAAATTAAAAAAATAGTTTATAGATATATACAAAAACTATGAGATATATAAGACATTCCTTTTCTTAATTTTAAATCTATAATTAAAGGCATATTACTAAATTTATCTTCGTATAGATTTTTAAACTTTTTAGTTGATCGAATTGCGTGAAGCTTTGTCGAGTGCAGGGTTGTCATAATAATGTACATATAAAACATTGTTAAATTTAATTTAAAAATAGTAAATGTTGAGTTTCTGGTTGGTTTTTCAGTTGATCAGCATTCTGAACCGTTGGTAGCTAACTATTTATATTGTTAAAATAATAAATGATTTAAAAGTGCATGAGAACTTACTTAAATAAAGATATTTTGAATTTTGAAATTAAGACAGGCCATAAGATAGGACTTTATAGTACACGATGATTTTTTCAGGATTAAACTATTATATGCACACGTGCAGTTCAAGCGAATTCATACTATTACATATTATTTATTTTTAAATTACTACGAACAACGTAATTGTCTTAGTACGAAAGTAATATTTTGAG
The DNA here is from genome assembly GCF_028537555.1 of Battus philenor. Taxonomy (NCBI): domain Eukaryota; kingdom Metazoa; phylum Arthropoda; class Insecta; order Lepidoptera; family Papilionidae; genus Battus; species Battus philenor. Next base: position 2,494,536 of record NW_027181688.1, read on the forward strand.
GTTATAAAACAAATTATTTACGCAGCAAATTTTTTGCTTTACGAGTTAAACGTACTTTGCACCTCAATATATTCTTATCAGGCTGACGCAATGTTTGCTAGATTACACAACCTTACTAAATTCGTGACCCTTACTAAAGAAACTCACTTTCGATTCACCTTTTTATAAGACCACCTGATGCGTTTCGAAATGGTTTAACTGACAATTTTATTATTAACCTAATTCGTAACATTTAAATTTTTTTAATTTTAGATTTAATTGATATATTAAATTGAACGCAACTTTTTTATTTTATTAAGATACAATTTTATTACTGACCTGATACGTAACATTTAACTTTTTTTTAATTTTAGATTTAATTGAAGTATTAAATTGAACGCAACTTTTTTTATTTTATTAAAATACAATTTTATTACTTACCTGATTCGTAACATTTAACTTTTTTAATTTTAGATTTAATTGAACGCAACTGTTACACAAGAAACCAAAGAGGTCATTAACCTGTTTGTATATAGATAAGTAATAAAATATACTGCATTCGTCAACTCAATAAATGAGATGGTTGTAGTGTGAACTTCTATTCTGTTTTGCTCTTACCATAGTAGTGGTATCATAATCATTTCACAACACATTTCTTTACACAGACATTTATTTTGTATTTAAACAGAAAACTGATTTGAATTAAAGTAATTAGCAGAGCTAATCTTAACTTATTTTAGCAATTGTTTTCATAAGACGTGAATATTTGTGTATTTGCAACTTCGCCTTTGGGTCGTTGGTTCCGAAGTACCGAAAACCAACCGGTCCTTTTAGAAATCTATGATTATTATTATTATTTATCGACTTCATTTCTGTAACTAACAAGAGAACAAAGTTCCTCAATTAGAAAGCCTTAATAAAATAAAAAAATTTAAGTATCTTTTCACATGAAATTTTCAAAGTAAAGCATCCTGTATACAAGCAAGTTTGAACCAAATTTTTTTTTGCACCTCTGCAATTTACTTATTGTTTGAAATAATCCATGTGAATCATTTTTACCGTGTATTCATCGTACTGTCAAAACTATAAAAGTTTAGCTTATTTAATTTCTTTTCAACTTAGGTGCCGGTCTCGCGCCACGTCGTGCAACATAGTGCACCGCCCGCCAGCCCGCTAATAAATGCGTTTGGGCTGGCGGGCGGTGCACTTTGTTGCACGACTACCACTACATGTGCGGAAGTGGCTAAATATTGGACCTTTTCTTACTTAGAATGGACTTCCGCAAGGTAACGCCTGATTCCATTAAATATAAAGCAAAATGTTAAAATGTGTTTCAAACTTTATTAAAATATGTGTTGTTGTGGAGTTTCTTCCTGCTTCTTATTCACAGCTATAACACATTGCGAAGCAGAGCAGAACCAAAAATAAAATAGATTAAAAAAAATAAGTCGACGAACAATGAGAGTTCCGTTAAAAGTTCCAATTTTGAATAAACTAATCTTATCTTTATCAATATCTTTATACCTCTACTAAGTGTATTGACGTCAAAATTAGCTTAGTTGGATTGACCTAACCAGTGACACCCTGACCACAAAAATTCATATGTCGTTTGCAAAACGTGAACGCGTTCCATTATTATAATGTCTATTAATCTTGACATTGATAAATTTTATTATAACCATTGTTTTGTATATCTTCAATATCCTACTGAACTAAACAGGAAGATAGTGGAGGACGCAACTAAAAGAAATAAAACTTATACAGGTCAAGTAACCATCCAAATAAACAGGAGGTAAAGAAAAGAAAAATAAAGGTAGAATTAAAAGGAAGTAAAGAAAATAAAAACTGAAAACTGTGATAAATTGTAATAAGTTTGCATTTTAAATAAGAATGTAAAATAGGACTAAATACATGTAAATTAAGTTTAAGAAATGTAATATAACCCAGATCTGTGAGGCGATGAATGAAACGGAAATAAGTATGAAAAAGAATGATAGAAAATTGTATTATAAAAGAAGAGGAAAGATAGATCATACGAAGAATGATAGAAGAGTACAGAAATAAAGAAAAGAAAGTGTAAAAATCATTAAAGAATATCGAACCATACCCTACAAGATAGGGAGAAACAGAGGTCAATAATAACGAAAGCCATAAAAAATGTTCGACTGGAATTTACCAATGATTACTTACTCTCACATTTATAGCCCTTCACACTTCAGCATTACCAATGTTTGGTTAATCTTACGTAAACCGTACAAGTGTATGCTTGATAATGATTAAAACAAACACTTACATAAATCTTACGAAAATTATGAGATAATTGACAGCCATGGACACGATTCTAATGGTGATGATATTAAGAACAAGGTTATGTCGTCGTTTCAACTCATAAACGCCCACTGTAAAGCGCAGACCTCTCTTAATAAAATGTTTTAGGGGATTTACCGTATTCACCACGCTTGTCAGGCTAGTAGATAATCCCAGTGTGATATTATAGTTTTCAGAAGATGCTTCTGGCTATCCTTTTTCTTTTTTTCAGAGTCTCTGTATTTGGCACTTATCGGTGTAACATAACTCCTGAAGATGCCCCGTGGAGGGGTGAAACACGTGTTGAGTGATTTAGCGGTAGCGGTTGTGTGATTCGCATTGTTTGCCGCATATGCATTTATCAGCGGGCTGGCAGGTGCACTTTGTTGCACGACTACTACTGCATGTGCGGAAGTGGCTAAATATTGATCCTTTTCTTTCTTACTGCCTTTCCTTTTGCTTGCGTGGTTTTGGTTAAAGTTGAAGCTATTAGCCCGAAGGCTTTTACGTCATCTGAACTAACTTCACAAAGCGGAAGGGTCCGTGAATTTCAAAATAAAACAGAAGCTGGACAGACGCATTCCAGTTGTACGATGTCGTTCGTTAGTAAACCGCTCTACCCGAGTAGAGCTGTGTAGTGTTGATGTTGTGTATGCGGCTTGGGACGGCAGTGAAGACCAAAGGCGAACCAAGTCTGGATCCGGATTCAAACTCAGATCGCCCACGCTTTTCACGTTTAGGGCGTGCAGTCGCCCTCTAAGAACGGGTGTTGTATATATATATATATATATATTCACATATATATATATATATATACATAAATATGTGAATACTGTCTTATATTAAATATAGGAAATAGGTGTAAATGTTTTAAAAGAGTGAATCTACATTTACTTTCTAGTAATGTATAGTACACTATATCCAAAATTCAATGGTTTCAAAAATAATGTATACAGTAATCATGATATTATAACAAAAATAATTTTTAAAATTCTACTACATATTAAAATTAATTATTATTTACTATCTATTCCTGCAGGCTTTGACTGTCACTTTATAAATCGTGATTGAAAATGGAAATTTTTTTAATGCTTTTTGATTACTATAGCTATACATTTACGCCTTAAAAGTCTTTGTACCTAAAACCAATCAACCTGTATAATTAGATGACACAACGTACCGGTCGCCACCCATATCCGTCTCTCCCTGATATGAAGATGGTAAGAAAGTAGGTCAAACTTTTGTCGCAAACAACTCTCGGAGATTTAAGAATACATCTAAATTCACTTGATAAGAGATATCTTCAATCTGTGCTATGCCGGACTACCTGTCTTGCATAACAAGCGTACGAAGATAAAATTTGACCGATAAAAGGGGGTATCTGGGTTGTTACACTTGCATGAGAGGTTCGGATCTTTCAAGAGTTTACACTTGGTCACGTTCACAATTCAAAGAAGGTATATGTAACGTTGATTGCAAAGTAATATTATCTGTACACTTTTCAAATGTGTCCACTATATAAATGTAAAATTTTCGTAGAAAATGTCAGATATGTGAGAAAATTTTTGAGCGAATTTTTTAGTCCAGGAAAACCGGTAACAACTTAAAAACCCTTTTGATCACCGGAAAAGTAAATGGACAATGATTACTTAGGTAAGAAAAGGACCAATATTTAGCCACTTCCGCACATGCAGTGGTAGTCGTGCAATAAAATGCACCGCCCGCCAGCCCGCTAATAAATGCGTATGCGGCAAACAATGCGAATTACGTAACTGCCACCGTTAAACCACTCAACACGTGTTTCACCACTCCACGGGGCATCTTCAGGAGTTATGTTACACCGATTAGTGCCAAACCAGTCCCTGGTCCAGTCCAATCATGTGCGATACCACTATAGCCAAAACAATACATACCGTATCCTCAGTAGTAAGGAATATGACACAAGAATAATGTTGTTGATAGATGGCGCTAGTAGTCGATTGCCTCGCGGTATCAACGTTCAGTTATATATATTTATGTCAAAGTGCAAGTGGGCCACACTGCCCTCCATTCCTCACTCCACACTACACCAACATCAACACTGACACGACCAGGTAAGCTTCGTATTTACTGCCTCATACTCCAAGAAAGCGTCAAATATAGATTTGGAAACCCAAATGTTTTTAGTAATGTTCACAGATCATTTCGTTCCGTGAACTCATTTCCGATAAATAAAAGCCTTAGGACTAACACAGAAACAATACAATACAATAATTTGGTACTCGTTTAATTAAGAATAAACGACAGCATAACATGGATGAGATACGAGAAAAATATATTAATTAAAGATTTATAGCAATTTTAGATCGGTCAGTTACAAGGCAAAAATTTACTTATATTTTACGTAACAATAATAACATTCAAGACCTTCACAGCACCTAGACCGTGAAGCCATTTTGCGCATTACAATTCCATCCGCAATTGTTTTTTACCAAGCTATAGTTTGATTCTTTTTAAAAGGTTTTATTTAGTTCGACCCGTACGGAATTTATTTTGATCAAAATTAGGAATTGAAATTTAAGCACCTTACCGTTTTCAGATTGATCTGAAATTTGGTACACACATTTAATTTAGATGACAATACAATATAATAAAACCAATAACATTATAAATCTAAGATGGCCGCTGATACAAAATGGCGGATTACGTATTTTTCCTTAACCCCCTCAATATGGGTATCAAATGAAAGGGCTACACTAGTGAAACACGATGATTATGTCAAAATTTAAAATACAAGATGGACGCCGTTCCGATATGGCGGACTAGGTACATATTTTTCCACAACTACCACAATATGGGTATCAAAAAACCGTTTAACTTAAAAGTTTTTTTAAATGTATTTATTTCTATTTACAATTATCTTCATTTACAACACTATACACCAATACCTCACTTTGCGTCGAGGTTACGTTCCAAAAAAACACAACGCAAATAGAAACGCCGCAAAGTGAATTAAAATTTTCTAAAGCAAACCATGTAAAGGTCGAAGATAGGTTTAGGGTCACGAAAATACAACTTTTTAAAAAGAAAATTGAACAAAGTAAACATTTAAAAAACAAAAATAATATAACTACCAATAAATAAATTGGAATAATGTCTACCTTTTTTGTAACCAGAAACAACACGTAAAAATTTATATAAATATAATTCTCTATTTAAAAAAGCATAACACACTGCATTACAACACACTACGTAATTGAAACTGAACTCCAAAATTAGCAAAACAAAGTGAAAATAAAAGTGTATTCAAAATGCGTTGATTTTTAGTTAGAAAGGGAATCCCCGAGTTATGATGGCATGGCGCAATTAGAAACAAAAGTGTTGCCATCTTTTAGAAAATTTCCAAAAAAATAAGACTCGAACCCAAAACAACGCAACCTCGAAAATCTAACGACGCACAATGAAAATTAGTACTAATTAAGCAGTGACGCAACTTCGAAAAAAAACGCAAAACGTAACGACGCAAAGCGAGGTATTGGTGTATTTGCGGTAAAGTATTATGACTTTTACATAACAGGACTTTATGTTAACAATATTGACTATTTATAATTTCTGAGAACATTTTATCACATCCATATATTCCTTTCCCTTGAGACTATAAACCGATAGTTTATTTTTTGTTATAAGTTCAGAAGATCTGTGTAACAAGTTACTAAACTTATTTATCTTTTACTATTAAGCCAAAATACTCGAAGTATTGTAACTTATGATTATTTATATCATTACTTAACATTGGATCTTAAGAATAACATAAAGTTATGTGTATATACAAACAAATAAGTTTAGAAATGAATTTATAAAGTGATAGAAATTAAGTTTTATTCTAATAAATCACAGTAGCATATTAAATAAAGGTAAACGGAAGTAAGCACGTATCAACAATTAAATACTTTAACACTAATTATACCAACACTTATTGGGTCCTACTAGAACGTATGGAATATGGTAGTTAGGAAGGAAATACAAATATTTTTAGACAAAAAGGGACGTTGATCATTTCTTTTACAAACGCAAAATACAAAAATTTTTGATCCATAGCTCATCATGTTGTTTAAATTTTTAATGCAAAATATCAAAATGGGTCATTTGACCCGTAATGGTATATTTAGTGTTAAAGCAATTTAAACTAAAATAAAGAAAACAAAGCCTTATGAGAATAACTTAACATGTAGTAAAGTGATTTCATTCAAAGGGCACTGCGCATTCAAGATTAAGCAATGAACATGTTACAAAGCGCAAATCAACGCGTGGAATGCGGCTCTCCGGGTATCAACCTTTCTACGAATACACTATATATAGTTGCCCAACTAAATAATTTTAGATCACAAATAACTTCGGGCAATAAATGTTTTCAATATCGTTTATATATATCTACAGAACGATCACGGAAAACGTGTTAAAAAACAAGACTTTAGATAGAATTAAAAATTGTGAATAAAAATATAAAAATAGACAATTAAATAAAAGAATAGATATAAAAATGTATACCTAAAATAGATAATAAATGTGATATAAAATAAAAAACAAAGTAATTGTAATAGTTAAGGTATGAGAACAAAGAATTTTAAATAAAAGTATAAAAATAGACAATAAAATAAAAGAATAGACATAAATATGTGTACCTAAAATAGATCAAAAATGTGATATATAATAAATAATAAAACAAAGAGATTGTAATAGTTAAGGTATGAGAACAAAGAATTTTATCGAATAAAATGAAAAATAGATATGAAAGGGAGAGAAAGAAAATAAAGGAATGAAAGATCATAGGAGGAACGATAGAAGAGCGCGAAAATAAAAATTACATGAAATTTTTCGAGACCGCTTATGGGTGTTTTTTTTTGCTAATTTTCAATCAATAATTGTAAATCATCTTTTATTTTACTACATTATTAAATATCTAATAAGATAATACAAATTTTATTTTTTCTTAACAAAGCCTTATTTTAAGTAAGGAAAGGACTAATATATAGCTGCTTCCGCTATGTAGCAGTAGTCGTGCAATGCACCGCCCGCTAATAAATGCGCGTGCGGCAAACAATGCGAAACACAACTACCACCGTTAATTCACTCAAATGAGTGAAGCTATCAGTCAGTTATTATCAGTAAGCTATATATATATATATATATATATATATATATATATATATATATATATATATATATACACATATATAGCGTGGGTAGCTATATATTACTCCTTTTCTTACTTAAGATGGACTTCCCCAAAGTAACGCTCGAATCTATTAGATATTAAAGCCTTCTTTTGACCGCAAGAGCTATTTTCCGAACGCGGTAATGACTCATTACCATGTACTTGATTGATTGATCAAACAAGGGATTAAATTTGAATGAAGCAATGCAACACCATTGTTTGTGCGTTCGATAACTCGAAATGGGCGTATTGCTGTAATTAACAAGACGAGATTATAATGCGTGGGTTTTGATTGAAGATGATACGTGAAATCATGGTAATGTGAACAATGATTCTACGTTTATTAAAAGATAATGTATATACCAGAGGAGAAAAACCTGCGGGTCGCAAGCCACATGCGACCCTTTGTAAGATTAATTGTGGCTTAATGTGGAACTATTTCAATAATCGGAACAACGTACTAATGCAAATCATTTAATTCTTTTTTTTAATTCGTTATATCCTAACAGAGTAACAACCAACCAACATATTAAAAGAAATAAAATAAATATGTTTAATTCTATATTTAAATTATATGACAATAATCCATATTATTAACGTTTTTTTTACGTTTTCAATATATATAATTTGAGTAAGGTATTTAAAAAAAAATTTACACATTTTTTAAATACGAAAATTTATTTTACAACAGGACATTTGAGTCTAGAATAATATAGCTGTCTGGGGGATGTGTCGGTGAAGTACCAGCTAGAACAGTGATTCTCAAAGTGGTCTAAATCGACCCCTAGGGGTTTATGACAACCTGCAAGGAGTCTACGTCAGCGAAAAAAAATTTGGGGATCCATGAAATGAAAATGGATTGAGTCCACGATAGTGGATCTCAACACATACACTGATAGTACCTATTTACTTACATCATGCTATCTTATAATATCAAAACAACATGTTAATAAAATAACATGTTATGTATATTTTACATAACAGATACAAAATTTATTTTGAGTAGTTTTAAATTAAATTCATTTAATAAATGTATTAATTAACATGTGTTTTTACATTAAGTTTTTAACACTAAATTTCACTACAGTTAGAAATTTACAGGAAATCAATATCAGGTAAGTAGGGGGTCTACTCAACACGGAAAAATATGGCAAGGGGTCTACGACACAAAAAAGTTTGGGGAACTCCGAGCTAGAACCTTTGAACTATATACAAAGACAAGACAAGAGGCTGTTTGGTGCCTTTGGCGAATAATTACCAGTTTATCAGTGTTATATAGAATACCTAATGTAATTAAATTAAATAATTCCAGTATTTCGAAGTTCCACCTGCAAGTTCTTCTTTCTTCAGCCGATGGACACTCACTGCAAGGCATTAGTCTTCTCTGTAGATCGCTGCCATGACCTGCCATCGACTTCTCGCAGCCTTAACTATAACGTCGGACTACCCAGTAGTGGGCGTACCCACACTAAAACCTTTCGATCCCAACGGCCGTCGATTACACTACCAGTTCAGATGAGCATTCCAGCAACGTCTGTCATCTTGATTCTTCTGTGGATCTCCTCATTTCTCGCAGCGAAACTCCAAGCATAGCCCTCTCCTTTGTTCTCCTACTGACCGTCTACCTTCTTACCAGATCCGTAAATGACCACATTTAGGATTCGTATGTCAACAAGGAATGTTGACGGGATACCATTACTTTCGCGAAGTGATCATGGAAAAGCTAGTAATGTTAATAAAGGTACAACATCCAATATTAATAATTTGTTATATAAACCTCTCAGATCAAAGCACATTTGTAACACTCGTTTGTAACAATCTCAAACTAATTCTAGTGTGTACTAAATTGCAATGATATTCACATTCTTCGCACGACATACATAAGTAGATAAAATCGCATTTTTAACACGCTTTCTCCATATCTATTTCTCACAAGCTTTTATCACAAATCACCTAAATTCGCATAGTGAATTTTGTGATAAGCTGATGATAAGCGAAGCGTGTGATGGTTTGGAGTTCCTTCCTGCTTCTTCTTCACAAATATAACACCTTGCAAAGCATAGTAAAGTCAAAAATAAAATAAAAAATATGTACATTATAAGTTGTCTCGGTACACGTGCATCTGACTTTAAATACGTGGCCAATACGCATGTCACTTTTTATAATAAAAATAGTAAAAAAAAACACTTGCTTTTTTTTTAAACAGAGTTACAATGAAAACGGTGGATTTATCTCTTTATTTCCCATGTCCACTTCCACGTTGGTTTGAAAAAAAAAAACTTTATCATTAAATGTATCTCCCTTTATGTTTCGTGCGTGCTTCGCGACCATTTTGTCTCCCCGCCGATTACCAAGAATTACACCAACCTACGTAACGATCGATTGCAACGGATGCGGTATATTAATTTTAATTATTTTTTTAATTCGGCATAACTTCTGTTTTTCAATTATCTTAGATTGCTACAAATGTAATAAAACAATTTATATTTCAATTAAAAATGATTGATTATGTCCTATATTCTTAAAAGTTTAATTTATATTATTTTAAAAAGACCTTGTGACTCTAAATATATATATAAGCATTAATGTGGTAAATTTATATCTGATTTGGCAGCAAAATGCTTCAAAGATTCTTCATCTAAATCAAATCACTCTATATAAAGTGAGAACTCTAAAATATTTCACAAGTTTTTTTTTCCAGAATGAGAAATGGACTAAAAATAGATGAATTTTAATTAAAGCTTTTTCTTACTATGTTAGTATTTAGTTATTTATTATTTCTGAAACTAGATTTCACTCCTATAAAGCTTTTATACCTGTTTTTCCATCATCCTGTACATTTTTATACATCTTCAGAACATACAACAGTCTTTCTTAATATTTAATTTGTTATAGATACGCGAAAATCATTATTTAAACTTTTTTTTAAATAACGAATGAATATAGAATTTAATTCGAAATTCAAATTTAAAATCAATATTCCAAATATTGCTGTCAACGTATTTTTTTAATTATAATTGAGCTCTGCGTGGGTGTGTTGTTCGTATAACGATTTGCACATGCGATATATATTTATTGCATGCATATATAGGCTTAATGATCCAGACTTCTCCCACATGTCGATGAAATAGGTTAATGCACCCGAGAATTGAAATATAACGAACGATATGACGTCACGTACGCATCTAGAAGTGCATTCGCCATTTGCAAAGCCCACAATTAGTCGGAATCTTTCATATAGGAATTTAGATATCAAAATAATTATGTCTAAACATCCTATAGTGTACATGAATGCTTGCTTATTTATTAATTTAAAAACTAATTATACTTTTTTTGTATAAGTGCGAACTTAAAGCTGAAGACATATTTTAATAAAAGTAGGTGAAACTAGTTAATATCATAAAACACGAAAAATAAAATGAAAATGTAAAATCAAATCGAAGAAAGAGAATCACTTTAAAATACCTCATATAAATATGCTAATGGCTACTTCATAATGATATAAATATATACATATGTATATATACTATTTATATAAATATAATGAATAATAAAATGCAGCTATCGTGATGATTTCGTCAACATGTCAAGCGACAGCTATCGAACCTTCGCTCTGAATGAGCAACGATTCCTGATCATCCTGATATCGAGGGGGAGCGCGTTCCGGAGAAGAATAGGTTGTATTGAAAAGGAGGAGTAGGTAAAGTCGGTACTATGGGGGGGACATCTCAGTAGACACTTAGTATTGTTTGAAAGATATATATATTCTGTCTTCTCTTTGACAGTAAATTCACTCTCTACATATTCTAAAATACCTGACTACATTACTATACTACCCTATATTTTTGATAAAATGATAACATAACTGCGTCTTTGATTAAATTTTGAATAAAAGTGAACCATAATTTTAATCAAACTTAGCGAGTTAAGTGTTAAGGATGTAATATGAAAAATAATATAAATGTGTAACTAAAAAAACGTGATTCACAGCACACTATAAAATAAGATAAAAGTTAAAGTGACATCTGGTATACCATACAGACAACTAAGAGAAATATACGAAGACCAAATAGACAATGGGCTGATGACATAATTAACATAGCAAGAAAATAATGGTTGACTCAAATCAGAGAAAGAGACTCGTGGAAGAAGTTAGAAGTCTTCACCCAAAGAGGAGTCAATATCCCGCAATAACAAACAAATCTCTTACTAAAATGTATTTTTTTTATTACTTTTATAAAGCTGCATACTATGTACACCTGTAATTGTCTGTATATTTAAATAAAATACGGCACCGAAAGAGTAATCATACCTTACTTATAATAAAAAACAATTTAATTAACAATATTCTATCGACGATAAATCGACAATACAAAAATATTGTATGACTATATTAGAACTAATTTGAAAGCCAAAAGCAATGTCAAGCCCACACTTGTTACCCTGTGGCAGCTTTGAAATGTTCCCACTGTCAATATACTCATTTAGAGAAAGGGTTAAGACCATTCGTGGTATAAATACATATCCATCACGTGGTCTCAGAACAGATTAGTATAAATAACATATCTTTAACTTTTAATCCCGTGATAGTTTAGTAACGATTTTTTACTTCGAGGTTTATGAGTAATTTCTCCGTTACTTTCCCTATTTACACAGCTGTTTTAAAATTTAGGGAACTTAAAAGGATTCCAGTATGTAAATCTATGACCAATTGTAATCATAATATTCCCCGTGGCCACGAACAATTTTTATGGCTTTATTTTCATGTTATTATGAAAATTCAGTAAATTTTGTATACGTGTGCGTGTTCACACATATGTAACTTAACTTTCAAATGTTTAGATATGTATATAAAAATTAGGAAATTTTATTTCAAAGAAAAAAAAATATGCCGCATCCAAAACTCAAACTATTCGTAACTCTACGTCGCAGGTGAAATATAATTCAACATTGATAATGAATTTGTAATTAATTTGAAAAGGTCTTTAACCTCCGTAGTGACATATTGGGTGCGATTTGTATTGATTTTTATATATTTTTTGCGAAAGACTTAAATCAACAAGACATTCCTTTATACTTAAAATTGAGAAGAACCGAATATTGGAAGGACAAATTTTATATAATCCTTATTCTATTAAGTGAGAGACGAAACGACAACTGTTATTTTAAAAGTACAACTAAATACAGTTTCTACCACAATATACTTATAATTATCACACTGTTAAACAAACTTTATACTGCTAAAAGCTATTAGCATGTCGCATTTAACAGAAAATCAAAAAAAAAATTTCAGCTGTCAACAGACAACATATATAATAATGCCTGAACTGTCAAACGTGCGAAGTTCTTTCAAAGCTAACTGTCAAATGTCAAATGAAGAAAGTTTTTTCGCAATTTTTTTTAAAATTAATGTTCCATAAATACTTTTTACAAGGTACTATGAATTTAAAAAAAAATTATCGTTTACAGTACCCGGCGGTAAATATTGCACAACAACCTTCGGAAAGAGACAATCGGTTAATTTCGGCTTCGTAGAGCGCGTTATCTCTGTCGCACGAAATACAAACAGTCAGAAATAATATTAATTATTTTTTTCTGTTCTACTATTAATAATATTTAATAACTTCTGGTGCAACTGAATTGAAAGTTCGGAAATGCTTTTTCTTACTAAATTATTTCTGAAACGAAGGTGTTTGCCATACATTCACCTTTCAAATCTTTTATACACTTACCAATCACCCGAAATAAAAATAAGATATCGTGATTTCAATTTGAAAAAGAATACGTTTCGAAATTCAAACGTATCAATTAACGGTCTTTCTAAATAATCCAGTTACACTGTCGGAACTAAAACAGCTAAGCAAATAAAACGCGTCAGGTATCAAATAACATAGCATTATATGAAATTACCGTTACATTCAATACTGTAATGCCAAATCGAACGGTAGCTTGCGGCTTTTTAACGGAGTAGTTGGTTATTAAAATAAAAATATATTATAGGCCAGCGATAACCAACCTTTTAATTAGTCCAGATTATTATTCAATTGTTTCTATACAGTTTAAGAAACATTTTTATAACGTATGTAAAATGTAACAAACAATACATAAATTAAGACAATTCAGGCTTTGTGTAGATTCGTTGAAATTGAGCTCACGAAAACAGAGGTCCATGATCTAAAAACTTTATTTTAGAAGATTTTAGTGTTGTGATTGAAGTGCAGTGAACGCGGGTGAAACATATACTTTAACAATATAATAAAGCGCATTCTTCTATATTCTGATTTGTTAATACACTTGTTTGAATTACATTAAAATATCTGTTCAAAATATAATAAAACAAAAATGAAAAATAACTCGAAGTGAACACATTTATCGAAAGGCACAAATAATCTTTAAAACCTCATGTGACACGCGACCCTCAAGTTGGTGCTCCCTTTTTCTTTCTCCCGTTGGGAAATCCTGAATGGGATACCCATGATAAAGGGTTCTCCAAACACAGAGCCTCTGAGACTCTGTGTTTGGCACTAATAGGTGTAACATAACTCCTGAAGATACTCCGTGGAAGGGTGAAACACGTGTTGAGTGGTTTAACAGTGGCAGTTGTGTAATTCGCATTGTTTGCTGCATACACATTTATCAGCGGGCTGGCAGGCGGTGCACTTTGTTGCAGGACTACCACTGCATGTGCGGAAGTGGCTAAATATTGGTCCTTTTCTTACAAAGGGTTCTCCTACCCGCTAAAACCCCATCATGGTTTTATTCAACACCTTTTGTTATAGCTACAGGAACTTCGAATACTACCGTAGTTTCAACAACTTAGGATATATATAGCTCCTACTTCCGCAGAGCCAGGACATACTTGTGGCGGATCACCTCGTATCCGACGCCAAGGCCATTATGTATGTTGAAAAAGGACGAGATATAACCCCCTCCAAGGTCCAAGTCTCCGATTGGGAATGAGGAGCACAGATGTTCACTCCTTCTCTTTCTTCTCTATTAAGTTAAAACTTCCTGCTACAAGCGTAGCGTATGACGTCCACACACAACTTAGATAACTTTATTGACATCATTAAAAACGCTGGTTGTGTGGCCCAGGCCTTGCAATGGGCGTCTATCGGCTGTCATCGTGATAATGACGATAATGGTGATGATGATGACGGTGATGATGATGAAGATAATAATAACGACGGTAATAATGGCGATGATGATAATAGTGGTGATGGTGATGATAATGGTGGTGGCGATGGTGATAATGGCGGTGATGATTATAATAGTGGTGATGGTGATGATGATGGTGATTATGATGATAATGATAAAGCAAATAATTTAAACAAATGACTATCAACCTCAACTTTAAATTGTATTTTACAAGTTCTCTCGGCTGTTGTTTTTTCTTTTTTATTTTTGGTAAACTTTTTCGGACGCAAATAAAAACGTGATTAATTCACATTTTATTTACAAAAAGCCTTGTAAAACATAACGACATTAATCGCACGGAATTAAAAAATAAATAAACCGTACTTATAATGACTCAGTCTAGGTGATATCTAATTTTTTAAGCGCTGACGTTTATTTTTATTTGTCCAATTTTACAGTTCTAAGTATCGGCGGTTGAACGACCCCGTTTCGGAGTGATAATTTAGACATGGTGCCAAAAGTGAATGCGCAATGCGGACAAATAAGACGTATCTATGCTAAAATACTAGTAATATGACTAAGTAGATAAAAACCATTTATATTTGAAACTAACTAGATTCAATCTAGTGCAGAATTCCCCAAACTTTTTTGTGTCGTAGACCCCTTGCCACGTTCTTCCGTGTTGGGTAGACCCCCTACTTACCTGATATTGATTTCCTGTAAATTTCTAACTGTAGTGAAGTTTAGTGTTAAAAACCTAAAGTAAAAACACATGTTAATTTATATATTTATTAATTGAAATTAAATTAAAACTACTCAAAATAAAATTTTGTATCTGTTATGTAAAATATACGTAACATTAAATTAACATAAAATAAACTATAAATAAAATAACATAAGCAATAAGTCAATATTTTTAATGAGAAGGATGAACCTGATGCTTTAGTAGTAAATTATCAACATTTGGCGTCAATTTTGTAAGGGTTAATCTTAAATCTCCTCGGCTAATGATGTCCAGTCTGTGGACCCCCATTTTCATTTCATGGACCCCCAAATTATTTTTCGCTAACGTAGACACCTTGCAGGTTGTCATAGACCCCTAGGGGTCGATATAGACCACTTTGGGAATCATTGATCTAGTGTAAGACCTGGAAGGTTGCGTCCATCGACTGACATACGCATTAAGGCTGTCTTTACTGAAAGAAAGTAACACTCATATAATGTCTCTGAATTAACATATAATATGTTTTGAGATGTTTATTAAACTAATAAAAATGTTTCCGGGATACAATCTTATATGATTCAAGCTATTTTTGCATTAATTATATGGAACTGTCACTGGTCATAGACAAGTTTCCAGAGGATTGACAGCAGCGTCCTTTGCAGGTCCTCTCTATCTTCAGGGAGACCTATACCTTGCAGTGATTATCTCATTAAGATCATTGAAGGTCATCAAATTATAACAAAAATTGTGAGGCACTATTTTAAATTTTACAATACAGACCCATGTAATATCTCTGAATTGGAGGAGGACACGGTCTTAGTCCAACTCTTCACAGAGCACGAGGGATTCTCTGAGTACCTTCATAGGTTTAAGTTCAAAGAGGATTCCTGGTGCTTCTGTGAACCGGTCGTGGACTGCAGAGTAATAGAATGGAGAGAAAGATAATATTAAGTATGCAGGGAAGTGAAAAGAAATAAAAAACAGATGTGGAAATATTAATTGTAAAGATATATAGATCTTTGTTCCCACAAAAATAGGACCTTTTTCCGATATTTTCGTCCGTAAAAAATATATTTTTTTTATTAATAAAGCTTGCGATAAAATTTAAAAAAAGGAACGTACCTGATATCTGTAAGAAGCAGATCATCATCATAACAGCTGTGCAGCACAAGATTCTTCTCAACTCCATGTTTGCAGTTACTTCTGTATCTCTCTCACAAGAACAAAGCACTACAAATTGAACCCGGTGATATTTTATTTTATACAAAAATAAACTCTATTACAATAGGCACTGAGTTCCACTAGCACTGAAGGCACATTCCTTATCTGTTAGGCACTTTTGGAAATCTGTAAAGAATAAAAAATAAAATTAGTAAAACATATGAAAAGTCAGTTATTACTAAGAATAATTTTCTCTTAGCCGGGCGCAAATAAAAACATGTATTATCTAAAAACCATAAAGGGTATGTCTGTTAAGGGATTTTTTTCCGAAAGACAGTATATTTTTCTTTTATCCTTTTACCCTTAAAAATTAGAATTGAATATATATAAATACTTGAGTCTCGTTACTGACATTTACGCCCTATTGAACCAACGATGTAATAATCACATATCATCAGATGATCCCCACCATCATTTTAGTTATAGGATGTCCACAACTGGACTTGGTCTCTCCCACAGATTTCTAATAAGACCGTTGGAGACGATATTAAAATGGTTGAATTTCCTACTCTGCTCTTTCCGATTCGTAGTATCCACTACAGAATCATAAGGCTCTAGCGGACGATCACATAAGGTACAATTATAAATAATGACGATGTAGGTTATGATGATGATAATTGCGATGGTGATGATGATAATTGTGATGGTGGTGGTTGTGAGCCCAGAACCACCTGGTGATGAGTATAATGGAGATGAGTATGCTGGTGATGATGAGGATGGTGTTGCTGATAATTGTGATGATGATGCTGATGGTTGTGGTGATGTTGATGATGAGGATGATGGCGATGTTGGTGGTGATGATCGTAGTGGTGGTGGTGGTAATGATAATTGTGATGGTGGTGGTGGTGGCGAGGATAATGAAGCAAAACAGTTAAATAATGACTATTTCAACTATAACTACATATAAACTAATATTAGGGGGACCGGAAAGTAATGTAGTTTCTTTAGACATATTTGACAGGAAAACTGATTTTAACCGCTTCGGCATTGATTTCTATACTAGATGACAAAAGGTTGTTGATAACGAATGTAACTTAAGAAGAAGAAGTCGCGTGAATATAACTTAAGAAAGAGACATTACTATACGGTCCCACTAATACAAACACACTGAGACTTAAATAAAATTTGCTTATTAAATTTATCGATACGAAAATATTAACGTAAGTGCATTTTGATAGAAGAATAAGCTATACTATATTAAAATATTTTTTTATAAAAAGATTTAAAAATCCGCATGTAACCTTTTTGGTCGTTCACCAGTATTGTATTGGCATTTATAACTTTTACCTGTTGTTGAAGAAAACTAAAGGCGATTGCAATCTTGTCTTTAAAACCGTGGGTCCTTATCTCCTAGACAGGGAGTATTCTTAACCTAAATCATCATACGCCACCTGTACTTTGATATTACAAAGCGCAATATAAAGACTGCTGTTGAGAATCGCCCAAATTTAATCCCATCAACTGAAGGACTTGGATGTTTTATTCATTTTTGGAGTGTTGATACTCCGTTTAATTAAAACTTCCGCTGTGCTTTTTACAGATTATTTTTGATACAGATTTATCGTAGAAAATCTAGTTTTAAAAGTTTTTAACACTTTACCGCAGTCCTTTACGTAGTGACGCTACTGAACCGGACATATGCGCCGCGAAGTGTGCACATTGCATGGCGGTAAGCTGATATTCAAATTTTCTCATTCGTGTTACATATATAAAGATTTTACTGGTATATTAATTAAAAATAGAAGTTAGGATAATTGTTAGTAATGTATTTGGCTGTGATAAATCATAAAACAGGGATCTACACGTAAGTCCACATTACAAGGTGGATGCCAGCTAACTCCGGCGCTGGTAACGAAAGGGTTAAAATAATTAAGGTTTAGGGGTACCGCAGGAACTTCACTTCGGGCCGGTACATTATTTACTTCCCAGTGGAGGGCAAACTTTTTGACGCTCTATAAAGTGTCTCCGAGTGTCTCCGAGCGTCTCCGAGAATCTCCGAGTCTCCGAGTGTATCCAAATATCTCCATTTACACCAGTATGCGTTCAGTATTCCCAGTCGACTTCCAAATAAATGAGTTCCGATTCCATATACGTACATAGGATATCGCAATGGCATAATAAATGTTCTCTGTCTCTGTCTACAGCTAGACGTATCGACTAATAGCAGTATGTAATATGAAATGCGGTAATATCAAAACAATTAACCTAATTAAGGGAATCATATGAATAACGGCATATAGTACTTTACTTGCTTTCATAAATGATATACGTTAGGAAATTTCAATTTCAAATTGAGAAGTCGAACGTTATCAAATTCTTAATTTGAAATTTGATTTAATAACAGATAAATTGTTGGTAATAGGTTTTTCATTCGAGATTTGTGTAGCATCGAATTAAATCGATAAATTTTTTTTTTCAATACATGTGTAATCAGTGCCGTTTTACTTATAAGAAGGAATCTATTATATTTTTCACGATTACTTTTATTATTTAGAAATAAATACATATATACTTAACTACATAAGGTGATCACACTGAAATATGCTAAATAGATTTTTATTTTCTACTGTAATGCAACACGCTAATGACTTTTGGTAGTATAGTTTGCACAGACAGATAATAAACAATAATTAACATTACTATGCAATTATCTGAATTTTTAACGCTATTTTGGACTATATTATCATTACAATTTTTATTATTTTCAAAACCATTGATTTTCTAGTACGGTGTACCATACATTAATTGTACACTTAACAATCATCCTGTATATAGAGTGCCTTTAATTGAAGGTAATTAAACATATGAAGGCTCAGTTCTCTTAACTTGTATCAACATAACAATATAAAGCTTGGTTAATATTTTTAAAGAAAGTTGATATTTACTTAGCTGTTTAAAAATGTAGCATTAAATGTATTTATTAAAAAAAAAATATGCGTCTGTCTAAAACAGCGATCGATCAATACAGATTATACTAATAAAAAACATATGCACATCGATCCTATAATGATCTATCTATCGGACAGGAAACGCGTACTTATGGCGGGGCTGGTGTTTTAAAAATAAACTCATGAATTTATTGACTTATCCCAGCTTCCTCTCCCAGCATCTTTGATCTTTGTTAGCTCAACAACTTTAAGAATCGTTGCAACTCCACGTTGTGATAGGCTGAAAACAAAATGGCCGAAAGGAATTTCGTTTTCATTTGTTATTGCAAATGATTTTTTTGGCGGGAAAGATTAACTGTCAATTTGACATGAATGACTTGACTTTTTTTTCTAAAAAAAAATAATATGTTGTTAAAAATGTTATTTAATCTACATGGTGATAAGTTATTAGAGTAAAAGTTTTAAAGGTCAACATCTATTTCTTTTCTTTACATTCTTTATTTTACACGCTAGAAAATATATATATTCCTGTATAACGGTAAAGAAAAAATACAATGAGCGGTTATCACACGAGGTAATTTATTTCAGACAACTATAGTATGGAAACAGTAGAGAGATAAATAACGGGTAGTTTTCGTGTACATATACATACAAACGTATATATTTATAATACAGTGTAATACATAATTATACAATAATAAATTAAAACACCAAACTAACTTGGATCACACTTATCTCAGAAAGAATGAATAATAAATAGTCTAGTAAATATTTGATTTAGAAGTGAGACTGATCTAATGAGTAAACAATGATTATTTAATATAAACACATATTTTTAATTATTATGTATATCACTGGCTGCCGAGAGAACTTTATCGAATATCAACCTGCCTTGTGAGGTGGTACTTCGAAAAATTCGTTATAAAATAACTTCTACTCGGAATATCTTTTTAGAGTTCTGCAAAAAGGTAATAGAAGAAACAAAAACAAGAAATAAATAATTAAAAAATCAGAACATGGATAAATAAAATAATAAACAGAAGTGACAAAATAGCTAAAATATTAGAAATATAAGAAAAGGACCAATACATAGCTACTTCCGCCATGCAGCAGTAGTCGTGCAATAAAGTGCACCGCCAGCCCGCTAATAAATGCGCATGCTGCATACTCAATACAGAGTCCATGGCTCTGTGTATGGCACAGATCGGTGTAACATTACTCCTGAGGATGCCCCGTGGAGGGGTGAAACACGTGTTGAGTGATTTAACGGTAGTAGTTGTGTAATTTCAGTAAATAAGTAAGATATTTCTAGAAGGAATATTGGATTTGAAAACCTTTAACGGCGTATGTTGTTTTTTTTTTATAAAGTCTGATATTAGCGTCTGTGTTTTAAATTTCTAAAATATCTCTCTCATCTAAAATTTTAAATTATATTAAGATTATAAGACAAGCTCTGCTGAAAAAGAAATTATGTACAAAAGAGTTTGTATATATAGGTGTAGATAGATATTCCATTCAAAAATATAAAGTGAGCAATATATCTATGATAAGGGAAATGTTTCGCAAACACCTTATCTAGCAAATGGTCACGATAGTTCGCTCGGGGTCGGCTTGTCTGTTTTTAACGTCCACGCCTGCAGCCAGATATAGGAGTGGGTTTGGATGTAACATTATCAGTGAAACGAGCGTAATTTTATATCACTAGATTGGGAGTCACTTTACTTGTTGAATGTGCGTTGTAAATTCTTATTTATTTCGTTATGTATACACATACTTTAAGGATTGAAATGGGTGAAAGTAAACCTCATTCGTTGTCAATTAATGTATGGTGCAATAGACGTTACGGACAGTCCTTTGTGCAGGGCGTGCCTGGAGGAAGACGAGACATCTGCTCACGTACTACTTCGGTGTACGGGAGAAGCACCCTTCAGGGTTACTCATCAAGGATCGCCGGCAACATTAAGGGTCTACTAGGATTGGGAACCACAACGCAAAGTGAACACTGCCGCTTAGTTGACATGAGAAGACACCTTATCTAAAAATCTACAATATATTTCCAGAAATAATACATATAAATTAGGATAACTACATATTAAAATTCATTGTTTACCGTCTTTCATGCAGACTTCGTACTGCTAGAAATTACTGGCCTATCCTATTTTAAGATAACTTTTCGTGACAATACTTCCTCTTCCCCACTCCTTCAGTCAATATGATCAAATACTATTAGTATTTCAAATACATACAATGACAAAAGATTCCAAATAAGTCTTGATGTATGCTCCCTTTAAGGTCCAAAGTAAAGTCAACTGTAACATCAATAGTCTAATAATTACGTATCATGCCCTTAAAGTGGGAATGTTACTCAACCATTTGGTCCGCCGTTGATGCGTGTCGACCTTGATCGACGTGGGCATACATATGTGGGAGGCATTATGTATCCATTTCTTATATTTTGTAATGTTCAAATAAGAATAACCTAAATCTAGAGATTCAAATATATCGAATTTGACAAACATTTTACTTATTTTGTAGGTAAATCTGTATATATAAATATATAACTTGATTATATTATATATCATCATCTTCCTCGTTTATAGCCAAATGTTTCAACATACTGGCCGTTCGATTATGGAATGATTTACTGCTGAATATAAGACGTGCTAACTATTTTCAAGAAAATGGTCTAAAACTATTTACTAGCCCTATGATTATCTAATATATTCAGGCGTTACTTTGCGGAATTCCATCCTAAGTAAAAAAAGGACTAATATATTGCTACTTTAGCTATGTAGCAGTAATCGTGCAATAAAGTACACCGCCCGCCAGCCTAAAGAATGCGAAACACAACTACCACCGTTAAATCACTCAAAACGTGTTTCACCCCTCCAAGGGGCATCCTCAGGAGTATCCCACGCTACCTATGTGACGTTTTGTCAGTCGTGCGACAGAGATAACGCTCTACGAACCATAAATTAGCCGATTGTCTCTTTCCAAAGGTCGATGTGCAATATCGCCGGGTACTGTACAATTCTACGGCAGAAACCTTGTAATACCTCATTTACAATATTTTCTCCTTCTTAATCTCCTATTTACTATTTCAAATCACTTAACTCTGTCTTACGATTATTTTATGTGGATCTATATTTTAATGTTATAATTACGCATTCGTGCCATATATTAATGTAATACAGGGGTGAGCAACCTTTTAACCATCAAGAAGCCAATTTAAATTTTAAAATAGTTTAGCGGGACGCACATAAAGTAACACTTTTTAATTATCTACATAACTATATTTATAATAAAAATAAGAATTGAAAAATGTTAAATAAAAAAGAGTAAGTTGATAAAATAAATACCATTTCCGAGATGCTTAGCAGCATAAACATGTTAAAAGAGTCGCAAGTGGCCCGCGAGCCGAGTATTGTACACCCCTGATTGAGAAGACATTTAGCAAGTGTGATTTTTTTGTTTCACGTGTTTATAGTTAATTAATTTATTTTTATTCGATTAAATCTTTTCTATCTTAGCGTTATCTTATATACTAATTTATTATCTATTTATATTATACTATTTCTACTGTCTTATTTATACTATATCAAATATAATCTGCGGTCGGCGCCGTAGTTCCGTCAGGAAACCTTATGCTAATATTCCTCACCAGTATATCATTTCAAATAAACCTGTCACAAACATTTACAGAGAAGATTTTTTAGTACTATACATTTAACAATAAGGTGAATATAAACACTTGAAATGCCAGATGTGATGAGATCGCTAAGAAGATATATAATAAAAAAAAATATTGAATTACTAAAAAAAATTCATTTTGAATTACGAACAGTGTATTTACGTGTGTATAACTTCACAGATATATGTTGTATTGTCACACACACATATAAATATTATGACAATACTTTCCTAATTCGAACCCCAGTAGGTTTTTCGATTATTGCAGGGGTACATTCTGCAAGCAAAAAACAGATTTACGATATTCTATGGGTCGTTAATTTTTATTTCCTTACAAATGTGGCCTCCTCAGAAGATATCTATGGGGAGATAGACTGTTATCACCACGCTTGGCAGGCAAGTTGGCAATCAGAGTGTGGTATTATTGTACTCGGAGAACGCTGCTGCCCATCTTCTAGAAGCTTATTTCTGAGGAGTGGCAACCCTATGTATTTAACGCACTAATTGTGATTTATATAAGTTTGTATTCCAGGAATATAACACGCGACCTTCGATTCCAAGTCACAATTGTCTAGTTAGGCTGCCACTCTTCGATGAAGCACATATACTTAAATAAAGAAAAGAAGACGCGAAATAATATATAATAACTTAAGTAAGAAAAGGACCAATATATAGCTACTTATTGGTCCTTTTCAAACTTAGGATGGACTTGACTTTGACCGCAAAATAACGCCTGAATCCATTAGATATATTTTAACATTTTGATAAATCGATTTCTTTGTCGATTTTTATATTAATAGGTTATATATAATGAAATTAAAATAAGATCTCGACTATTGACAGTGTGCTTGCGCTAGAATGGTCGACATTCTCTGTTCAAACATAAGGCTTCGTTCAAAAACACGACCTAATATACCTGAGGGATACAACACCTGCATCTTAGTGCTAAAGGTGATATATAAACAAAGATAGATTTAACCATTTGTTATTTAAATTTTTACAATTATGGTGTTGTTACATAAATTTAAATTTTTTTTCGCGAAAATGTTCCTTTATAAAAGGACAATGTTAAGGGCTATGGCATATTTAAAGAGAATTTTAGAAAATATTGGAGAAAAGACTTTACTGATGTATGTCGAAGAGTTCCTCGTAAGAGGTACAGTCATGGAGACAATCTTTTATTATAATATATATATATATGTATATATATATATATGAATTATACATTTTTGTTACCAAATAATATGTCTTCTAAAAAAATTAATAGATTTCTTTTTATAAATAAAACGGCACTGATTACACATGTATTGAAAAATTAAAATTAAAATTTATCGATTTAATTTAATGCCATCGAAATCTCGTTTGCAAAACCTATATAAATATAAATATACATACATGTATACATATATCTATATATAAATATATGTGTGTGTATATATATATATATAGCCTGAGCAGTGGTGGAATCGACACGATCACAAGTAATGCATGGCATACGGCCAGCACCATCATCTTCGTGGCGATTACGGTATATTCCCTCCTAGATATCTTTGGGGGAAGGAAGTGGGTGTCTATAGGCAGATGGGATAATATTGATGACTTTGTATATATAGTATTAAAGTTTATTCGTTCGTTAAACTTTTATAACAGTTGGGTGTTTTAAAAAAAATATGAAGCAACTAAGATCACAACTCTAATCATAGTGTTGCGCTAACTGTAATTATGTACAATAAAAAATCGATAATAACCGATAAGAATTCACAACGGTGGATCATTTATAATCAAAATGACAGCTCGTTTTGTTTTCGGTTCGTAAACTGGTACGAAACTGGTTTGGCATACTAGCCGGTATATAAATATTTATTTACATAATACCGGTTTAGAATTCCATTCATATTTTCACGTTACGTTTACAACTTGATAATAATGTATTGTAAATTCGTTTGTGGTATGTTGTTTTTCTAAAGCTATATATATTAGGGGGACAGGAAAGTAATGTCGCTTTCTTAAGTTAAATTCACTCGACTACATTTTTAACAAGTTTTTATTACTAATCAACAATATATTTACCTTCATCAACAACATTTTGCCATTTAGTATAAAAATCAATGCCGGAGCGGTTAAAAATCAATCGGTTCTTCTGTAAAATATGTCAACAGAAACGACATTACTTTCCGGTCGCCCCTAATATATATAACATATATATTATTCCAATAGTGTGTTCCAAATTTTTCAATAAGAAATTTATTTTTTAACAGACACTAAAGGTATAACAAAACGTAAAATATTCAATTCGATTCAAATGATTTAACATCACCGGATTATTTTTATCATTAGATAATATTAATAGGATAATGTTAATAGTATTGCCAAAAGTCAAAAACATTACCATCCGGCAATTTGACAAAGTTTTATGAAATATTTTGATCGACATATATGCAAGATAGTAATGGACTTCGGCTTGAATAATGCAATAAAATATAGTTATTTCATTTTTAATTATTCAAATTTCTCATTGGATAACTTAATAGGATTAAATGATTTTCCTAGCACCGAGCATAAAAACTTACTGTTTCATATTAAAAAAATGTACATCTTTTTTTAGCGTAAAGAAAGCGTGAATATAAGAAAACAAAACATGTTTTTCTTTCAGCGAAGTTCATATTTTAGATCCATTTCGGGCGCAATTAGAAATGATAAATGGGTATTATTACGGAATGACAGCCTACTTTAGGATCCCCTAGTAGGGGCCTGAAAGCCTACTCACTATTTGAAGCGTAGTCTAAAGCGATCTAAGACCTCGACAGCCTTCCAATTCGGTGAAAATTAATATGTAGGGATATGATCCGAGGCTCTCTAGGAAGCCCCCGAACTTCTCTACCTTAAAAGAGGCTTTTGGGGTAAGCGCTCTCAGCATCTTGCCCAGGCGCACCCATGGATACCGCAAATACCACTTAAACAACAGTGTAAGAAGGTGAAAGAAACATTAACATCAATGTCAATATACCAAAATTTAATAATTTTTCCTCATTTTAAATTTTAAGTACAACCTTTTACTCGTATATTAAATTCCTATAATAATATCGTTTATAATGATAGCAATATTTTACTTCCAAAATAAGAAAAAAATGCCGCAGTGTATTTAAAGTTTTACCAAATAGATGAAAAATGTGTTATTATCCCAATAAAGAAATACAGACGGGTTTAATTTCGCAAAACTTGATTTTACCATACAGTAGAAAAAAAATTCTCTCATTCGGCTGTGAATTTCTTACACAAATATGGGTCAGTAGATTTCCGAGAGGTCAACAAACATCACACTGGACAAATATTGACCTCACGTTCGCTTTCTATTAAGAAAGTGATTATTTTGGTTTTGTATATGGTTCCAACAGGCAGCTCGTATGCGAGAATTTATTATTTATTAATATTTGTATCTATTTTCATTTCAGAATCTAATGTTTCCATAAAATATAAGAAAGTAACAAAATTTACTTAAAGGCTATAATACTAATTTTAAAAAAGTTTCTTAATGTAAAAATTTACTTAAGATAATTATTAATAGTAGTGTTTATTTTGCCATTCACAATTTCTGTTTCTTTCTTTCTTACACATCACGCGCGACAACAGTTAAAATATCATTGCTACTGTTACATATTCTATATCATATATCACCATTCTTCTTTCTTCTTGAAGTGCCTCTTTAACTAGTGGAGGTTGGCTATCAGCTTCCTGCTCTCTTCCTTATTTTTGGTTCTGCGTAATAGCTCAGCAGCGCTGGCGATTCCGGTCCACTCTCTAATGTTACGAAGCCACGACTTCTTTCTCCTACCAACCTTCCTTTTACCAGCGACCTTTCCCATCATGATAAGTTGAAGGAGATTGTATCGTTGGTGTCGAAGAACGTGTCCCAAGTAAGCGATTTTCCTTCGTTTTACTAAGCATTAGTGCGCGTATATGGCCGATTCGTTTCAGAAATATTCATAAATATATAAGAATAATTTTCTCCGACCATTTCAATATATTAATAACTCAATTACCGTTCTGATTTAACTGTATATCACAGAAGCAAACCGTAGAACAGAAATCTCGTTGTAAGCATATCGTTATTCAAATTGCTATTTAACATAGCATCTATGCTATAAAGTTATAACGATTTATTGTGAAATGCTGTTGCCCGGGGTCACTGGAGCGACTTTCTTGATAAAGAGCCCTTTGATATAGATAGACATTCGTCAAAGTTTCATAGTGGGCCATCGCTATCTGAGAGTCAAAGGTAAGTCCAATATCTTTATTGCATTCGTTTGAATTTGTTTTACGTAACATTCGTGCGCATACGCATTCGTTATTACATATTTCTATTCAGTATTTTTTTGTAAATTAATTACATTTTTCACAGAGGTTTTATATGTGTGAAATACATGGTCTTATCTATAGCGTAGTCTTATGGTCAACGCGTAATATCTACAAATAAATGAATTAATTCTAGTTTTTTTATTTCTATTTTTTTATATAACCTGCCTGATGATGTAAAAGTTAATTTTAAAAAAAACACTATTCCAATTTTAAAATAATACAAACTTTAATATTAAGTAATAGTGTAAATATAAAATACGATTGAATACAGGCAAAAGCCTTAAAAGAGTGAAAATAGAGTTTCATCGAAATTAAGATATCGGAAACAGGAGGTTCGTGAAATAAATTATACGCTGGCCTATTGTACAGTTACAACGAATACGTTTGAACAAGGAGGGACTATACCCGTGTAGGTGTATAGTGTAGTGAATTAGGTGTAGTGAAGTGAAGTATAGATACGCAGGCCTATTCTGACCCTCGTCTACACGCCGGCGCCGATTTCTTTAATACTAGTATAATACGTGTGTGGCGCAAAAGTAATGTCGTATCGTTGAAGCCCAATATTATAGAAATTAGAATCAATATATGTGACATTTTTTACTACGAATATCACAAACGCGCGCTTATCGGAGATGTATCTTGTGTTTTATAAACAGACATTAATAACTTTTTTTTTTAATAATACTCATTCGTATCTAGGGAAAAACTATGTCTTTTTATTGTATTAATTAGTTTTTTTAACTACCTATTACTATTTCTCTTTCTCTACTTTATATTCTGAACAATTTCTTTTATTTTCTTGACTTACTTGTTTTCTTATACACACCATCTTCCTTCCTTCTCTTCCGCTGTTGATACTACAGTAATTTATTTCTTTATATCACAGTACAGTTATATATAGATAAAAATCTCTTAAGATTCCCAACATGAATTTTTTAAATATCGAACATGAATTATATGAACGCATTCACAGCACTAAGTTGCGTTCACGTATTATTTCAATTCGGCACACAATCGCTCACCTTCGATGTTCAAAATCGATACGTTATCACGTTTACGTCAGTCTCACTGGCCGAATGCAATCCGATAACAGAGAATTGCATTACTGTTTGAATATTATGTACGTAAAATTAAAAGTAAGTTCTACCTGCCGTGTATTCCAAATAATATACCGCTCCCAGCTTAGACACCTTAGGTAACCCTCGATTTTGGTAACTGTTAATATGCTAAGATAGCACTTTCAATGTTTAACAAACATAAGCACGTGTAATATCTAAGAAGGCTATCACAGGAAAAAAATAAGAAAAAATGATTAATAACGCCCTTGCGTGTTATAAATACAGTATCCGTTTTTAAAATTAGAATTATTTGTTGTTCATTTGAAACTTAAATTACAT
Organism: Battus philenor; assembly: GCF_028537555.1. Lineage (NCBI taxonomy): Eukaryota > Metazoa > Arthropoda > Insecta > Lepidoptera > Papilionidae > Battus > Battus philenor. The sequence continues at coordinate 2,523,429 of NW_027181688.1, forward strand.
TCTTCACTAATTATGCTATATAAAAAGAATAAGGTCAATTCGTGTCATTGAATAAATAAATACTTAAAAAAGTATAAGCAAAAATTGTAAATAAAATAGTAAATATGCAGCGAAATAATAAACGATGTAATTACGAATGTAGATGAGAAAAGAAAGGCGACTTGTGAAAGAAGATTAGAGTAAAAGAGAAGAAGAATTTGTAAGTAAAGATAGGAGAAACTATAAAAAACATGCTTTATAATACAAAACACACTTCTTTAAGTTTAATCGTATAAAACTCTTGTAAATATAACTAGAAAGGAAATATAATTTTCAAATAAATAATCAATAAATACTTTAATGGTATAAAGAATAAATGTGTGGTTGTCTTTTTAAACCCATAGACTTCTACTGCAATAGATAGGCTCCCATATCTGTGGAAGGATATATCAAAATCGCCATTTGCAGGCGAGTTAGCGATCGCTGACTATTCTCTTGGAAACTCATTTATAAGCTGTGGCAATTATTTATAACAAAGTGGGATTTATATAAAATTGTTTCGAATATAGAACCTGTGTTCAACATTGTTTGTTTTATATATATATATATAATTAGTATATAAAAATCGTCACAACTGGCTGGCAGGTTGGCGACCACAGTGCCATAATAAATGAAAAAAAAATAAACGTCAAATGCGTCGCCTGACATATTGTACTAATTGGTTTCTTCTCGACTGTCTGAGAAAGGTGTTTAAATCGATATCAGCGACCGTCATGTCATCGGAAAGCAATGATAAAATGGAAAATGGTAGCAACTTAAATTTACTTTATATTAAATATTCAACCATATTGCTTCCGTAATACGATAGACATAAAATAAATGATCCAAAGAAATATAAAAGTGCCAATAAGATACATACTCGACTCGATTGTACGTTTCGGGAATGTCGTGTTTTTTTTTTTAAATCGGAAAGAAAGTCAAAAGTACTCAGGCCTCATTCACTGACCGAATGGAATTAACATAACCTGCTTCTCCATCCTAACGTGTATCCGAATGAAAAGTGTTTAAGGGAAATATAACTCTAACACCAAAGTAATTAAGTTTAAATTCGTCTATCACCGCGATGTCACGGATTGTAAAAGAAGTGGACCCAAACAAACAAGTTCCGAAATCATAATTTTTTTTTCGTCAATTGACCGGTAGTGATCAATCGCTTTTAAATAAGATTCCGTCACGATCGACTTTTAAGAATCGATTGTAAATCGATATTGAACCAGAGTGAAGACTTTCAATCGATTTTGTGATTCGTTTCGGCGTGGGAAATATCACTGTCGGCGTTTACTTTTTTGCGGAAAAGTGAAAAGAAACACCATAAAATTGTCTTTGGAAACGCAATCTTGTCAAATCACATTTTACATTACATAATTTCATCAAAGTCAATTCAGACACTGCAATGCAAGCCCAGTGGTAGAGGACTGGGATTTGCGATCCTGAGTCGTGATCACTGCTCACAAGCAAGTTTCCAGAGGATGATCCACAACGCGATCGCCAACCCGCCTTCCAAACGTGGCGATTATGGTATATCCCCCCACAAATATCTTTGGTCCACCTCTTACAGTGACCATTGATGAGCTGAAACAATGTCCACAGCTGGGCATATATCGTCCCTGATTTCCAATAGGAATGCTTGGAAGCGGTCTTTCTTCGGTCCATAACAAGGTCTGTGATCACAAAGATATGTGGCCGGACATCATATATTGTGCTTGTACCGAAAGTGGTCTCCACTTTCCATTTTTATATTTCCATAATTAATAATATTGAAAAAGGAGTTATATATCAATATACATATTACCTAATTAGAAATAAATACATACTTAAAAAGGGAGGTATAATATACATATAAAATACACAATTATAATACAATAAGTCATAATAATTACTCTAATTTTTTTGCCAATTTGAAACGTTATTTTGGAACGTATTATTGTAAATAATTATTGATATTTTTATATTACACGTAATTATAAATGAAATATAAATTCAAATGAAATGATATACTTAAAAAAAACATGTGCGAAATTATATAACAATGCATTGTAAAAAGGCAATTGCGTTTTGTTAATGCATTGTGATCAATGGAATACAAAAAAAAGTTTAAAGGTCATGACATTTGCCAAAATGAGATGTTTTAAATACGATAAGCGCATTTCGACACTATCCATAAAAGACTCCATGATAAAACAAGTCGCGTTCAAAAACCTTGCAACTGTCGACAGTTTACCAAAAACAGCAGCCGAAAATAATTATGACGAAGCACCCGCCCAAATTTAAACTTGCATTCCAAGATTGACACACGCATTTTTAATCAAACGATTAAAATGGCCGACGCGCCGAAATTACTTTTTTTTTCTCGCTGGCCAGCTCCGTAATTATAATTTCCCGCCATTTTGGATCGTTTACTTTTTACAGTGTCGAACAATCGAGATTTTTTAAACTAACTTTACATTAAATGTCATTGAAACTTTCGGAAGGATTTTATCATTTTTTTTTACTCCAAAAACCGCATTCACTGGAATTGTAGAATTGTCATTAATGGAATACGTATATATAAATTATTATTAGAAGCTATTTTAAAACAGATGTAGTTATTTCTTTGCTAAAACGAAACTGTCAAGAAGATATTTCGTCAATATAAAACGTCTAATATACTTGTCTTATAACGAAAACGAAATCCTGGATATCTCATCATCATTACTCAAAAGGTGCATACATGATATTGTTAAGTTCATCAGAAGACGCGGGATATATGCCTCTTCAAACTAGTCTTATTGGAAATCCAGGATTGACTCCTATGTTCAGCTGTCAATAACCTTCTAAGGCAACTATGGTGTTCATACAGTAACGTTTTTAGTAAAGATTTAGTAACAATAATAATGTATATAATATTAATATTAATAAACGTATAAATTACATTCTATATAAACAATAAATCCTCAAATATCCGAAAAGGGATTAATCAAATCAGTTACCACAGAATATATTAGGGCATCTGTCACTAGCTGTCAAACATCAGATGTCAATCTAAATTAAAAATGTTACTGTTAGGTTGCGTTCAAATACAATACATGATGTAAACTGTTTCAGTTCATGAAATATTAAATTAATTTATGTAAATATTATTTATTGTTAAAAAAATAAAACGATAAAAACGTAATCACCGTAGAATAAATTTTAATAATTTATTTAATCCAACACTACGACAGGTCAATAACGGTATGACATCGATCATTTAAATTTCATAATGACATGATATCACAGCTAAAACTATGCACTTAAAATGTATGAAGCAATATATTTAAATTTAATCTTAATATTAACTTCGGAACATTATAATTGAATTTTATAATCACTCTTAAAAGATCTTTTACATAAAATACAAGATCAGCAGATAGCAAAGAGGCTACACTTGGAGCTTAACTTCAAGATCCAATCAGAGTTGAGGAAAGATCTGTAAAAGAAATGTGACCAGTGTATCTGAAAGAATTGCTCGTATGAATTTGCAGTGGGAAGGAGCACGTTGCTCTTGCAACTTGTGTTTCTCCAGATGAATCGACGATATATTAAATGTCGCTGGAAGTCGAAAGCGGGCAGTAGAAATAGCAAGAGATACTTTGCAGAGGGCGTTACCGTCTATCATCTATGGTGATGATGAAACATTAACAAGTTCACCGGGCTTGAGGTGGCCGAAGAGCAAGAGTATGAGAAACTAGCTTAAAAGGCTCAAGATAACCCAGAGAGAAATGGAGAGAGCTATCCTCGGAGTTTCGATGATGATGAACTAAGATCAATGACGTTGCTCGAAGAATTGCTCGTTTAAAGTGGTAGTGGGCGACACACATCGCTCGTGCACCATATGGTGATTGGGACCAAAAAGTTCTGGAGTAGCGATGACGAGGGTAAACGTGGGTAAGTCCGATGACATGGTCAAGGTCACTAGGAGTTGCTGAATATGGGCAGCGCTAGACCGGACATCATCACGATCTTTAGAAATAGCAAGGGATACTTTGCAGGGGGCGTCTACCGTCTATCATCTATGGTGATGATGAAACATTTACAAGTTCACCGAGGTTGAGGTGGCCGAAGACCAAGAGTATGAGAAACTAGCTTAAAAGGCTCAAGATAACCCAGAGAGAAATGGAGAGAGCTATCCTCGGAGTTTCGATGATGATGAACCAAGATCACTGACGTAGTTCTAAGAATCTCGTTTAAAGTGGCAGTGGGCGACACACATTGCTGGTGCACCATGTGGTGATTGGGACCAAAAAGTTCTGGAGTAGCGATGACGAAGGTAGAAGTAGGTAAGGAGTCTCTGAACACGCTGACATAGTTGCAGACATCGGATGAGACCTTTACCTTCCAGTAAACGTTTAGCTGACATGACAATTATGGTGAACGTAATTTCACAGACGATTTATTCTTATTCCAATAACGGAATTATGTAAGACATATCAGCGGAATGTTCACGTCTGAGCGAAGGCTAAGCATGGGTTATATTCCAAAACCGGTATAAACGTATGCGCATTAATGAATCGGTAAGCCTATTACACGAAGCGCGACAAAAATAGCCGACACTAGGGTTGCTACCTCGCTAAATTTTACCGGTTTTTTTTGTACTATTTTATTGATGTTTTATATATAAACTTAGTAGTAACAATGTGACGTATTATAAAGGTAACTTTTATGCAAATTTATTATTATTAAACTTTGATATTTTGAAATAATCTATTGGGCTAATGACATCCTATATTCTTTATATACGTAGCTATTCCATATATAACTGTCATTTTATATTGGTAAAAATTTCTTTACTGTAATGCGTAAAATACACAAGGAATAAATAGTATGATGATGAGAGTAGTATGTGCACCTATAAGATCCATATGACGCTATTAATGTCATTGAAAAAAGCTGGATACAGTCCCGCTAAAATTTAATGCAAATGTTAAAACTTTTGACATCCAATACGTAGTGAATAAGAGCTGCTTTTTTTTAAAGTAATGTAGCAAAAAGGCTTTGTTTTTACTGTTAATGTTACTATAGAGTGTATATTTAAATAACAGTTATGTGTTAATTTCGTATGCGTATATTTTATTAATTAAAAATTTCGAAATAAGACTACAGTGTTCTATTTTTAAAACATTTTTTTTATTCTGCGACTACGTGGTAAAAACTATATATTCGTGTAATTTTTTTCTATTATAATATTGGATATGAATTCATTACAAAAGGCGCATTATATAATAGATGTTTTTAGTAAAAAAAAGAAGGAGATACGATAGAAGAAGAAGAAAGAGAAAAGAAAATAAATCAGAAACTCCGGCAGACTGGACCATGAAACGGTCTTTGGAGGGGAGTAATGAAGGTTCCTATATATCCTCTGAATATATTACTACTACGCAATTACATAAAACGTCAATGCGAGATGGGAAACTAAATACCATACCCGGCGATAAATATTGAACATCGATCTTTGGAAAGAGACAATCGGCTAATTTCGGCTTCGTAGAGCACTATGCTTTCGCACGAAATACAAACAGTTCGGTATCTATTAAGAGCTGTTACAACAAGTATAATTTGCGTTTTTTGATTATAGTTTGTAGTTTTTTTATTCTTTGTAAAAAATACACCAATTTTTCTATAAGTACTGTAATAAACAATGGTCGAATTTGTTGCAAGAGCACTTCTCACCAACAATCTTCGCTTATTCATAACTTAAAAGATGCTTGTTATATCAAGCAACCCTATGCTTGAAGTCTGCTCACCTAAGTCATTACAGATAATGCATATTAACTATTGCCCCAAGTCGCTAAATATTGCAAGATAAGAAGAACCGGTCCGCAATGGTAAAATGTTGCTTTTAGGTAGACGTGAGAAATGTCGTGTTCTTATATTTCAATCCACATACAACACCCGGCGATAAATATTGCACATCGACCTTTGGAAAGGGACAACCGGCTAATTTCGGATTCGTAGAGCATTATCTCTGTCCCACACAACCTATATGACGTTTTGTCAGTCGTTGTTGATTTTACACACAGATAAAAAAATATCAATTATTATATAAACTACGTGTCAACATAAATTTAAAAAAAAACGTTAGAAAATTTCATTTTAAAAAATTCGTATTTATTAAATATACAAATTTGCACTCATTATTTAATATATTTTTAAATTTAATTCCTGTATAATCAATTTATCTAAATAATACGTTTCTTATTAATAATTAAATGCCTTGATAGACTTCGTATATTTATAAATTATATGTCGCAGTCCAATTAAATAAACACTGCAAAAAAAAGTACTTATAAAAGATGAAAGCAGTAATAACCTTGCGGTGGAAAACTAAGATTTGTGATCGCAGATCGCGGATTCATTCCCCGGGATACAATTTTATATAATTCACACCTTGTGCATTAATTATATAGGATTGCCTTTACTCAAACAAGTTCCCAGAGGATGGGCAGCAACGTCCACTAAGTACCATAATACCACACTGCCAACCCGCCTTCCAAGCGTGGCGATTATTATATATCCCCTATAGATATCTTTAAGAAAATCTTATGCCTTGCAGTGGGCATCTATCAGCAGATAATTTATAGTTTACAGCAATATTTAATATTTATCTTACATAAATATTTTTGTAATAAACACTCGCATGGAATGCTGTATCAATTCCTTATAGTAACAAAAGCCTGTTAGCTAGATCTCGTGCTGCAATAACAACTCACGAAGGCTTGTTAACCTTTAACGGTGCATAAAAACATTGTTATTAATATATATACTGTTGGATCTGTTATCGGGTTCCGTACTTATATATGAACAAAAATATTTATTTATGTTTTCCGTATATACATGCCCCATTATATATTCACATTTAGATATTAAATATAATTTACACCTATTATTTTTTTATATAGTTGTAATAGAATAGGCGTTTGTCTTCCATCTCAACTGATGGAAAGTGTAGATGAAGACGAAGTTGTTATACGCCCATCCAAAAGAATGTTCACTCTACTCTTAAAGGCTCCAGAGTTCTACTCATCAGGAAAAATAGACCCCGTCAGGTCGTTCCAAATCTTGACGACTCTCACCAAAAATGAACTGTCAAACCGTTTAGTTCAACTTTAGGGTATATCAACAATGTATGGATGAATCTTTTGCCTGCGCCTAGTAGTCCGATAAAGGAATGGAGATGGCTCAATCAGTTCGAAAAGAGCCTTCGAGCACTCTCCAAAGTGCATCCTATAAAAACCGATAAGCTGGCAACTTGACGACAATGTTCAAGGGTATGTAGTCTGCTATTTGAGAGCCTTTCTTTGTTAATTAACCTACGGGCTCTTCCAACAACTGAGTACAAAGCTTCCAGATGATATTTAGCTGCACCGTCCAAGAGGTGACTGCAGTACTCCATGCAGAATCGAACTTGGGCAGTGTAAAGATTAAGCAGTTGTTCGTACATATTCATTATAAGGTAAACATTTATCAATTTAAAGTTTTTATAGATTACTAGCTGATCCCGCAAACGTTGTTTAGCAAAAAAAAATAATTTTAATTTTCAATTAAAAAATAAAGGTTGATCGCAGAGGGGTGAAAATTTAGGGTTGTATGTATTTTTGTATGTTGTATCATAAAAAAATAAAAACAAAAAATTTCGTCAAAAAAAAAATTTAAAGTTGAACAACCCTTATCACTTATGGGTATGAAAAATATATAGTAGCCGATTCTCAGACCTACTAAATACGCATATAAAATTTGGTGAAAATCGGTCAAGCCGTTTCAGAGGAGTTCAAGTTCGAACACCGTGACACGAGAATTTTAAATATTAGATTTTTTGAACGCATCTCTAAAGTAGGAGTCGTTGCAAAACATGTGTTTGTTGTCAATAGATGATGCATGGCGGCTAATGTTATCGTTTATTTCAACAGCGCCTAAGTATTGATAACGCCAACTAACTAGCTGTTTACGTAATGAAACGACGCATGTTTTATATAATATTTATAGCATTTTTAATATCAACGCATAAAATTATCAATTCATAACAACACCATACTGATCTCTGTTCATTTTAAATGACGTTTGTTTTGGCGGGAAACTGTCTTGTCACAGAATCAAAACTGTCACTGTCAAAGTTTCCCGCCATTTTGCATCTGTCATAATTTACATAATTATATAGTGATTTTCGATTTATAATGTTTTTCAATTAATTCTAGGGATGTTTATATGAATAGAATGCACGCATTTCGTAATTTATTTTTTACAATATCACTGTTATGTTATATAAACAGGGATTTATTTAATTTATCGTAGATTGTTTGACCATGGCTGAGTATGTCTACGTAGGCAAGCCTTTAAAAAAAAATCTTGTCAATTTAGTTCTTATAGATGAACAAGTAACAATAAATTGGTTAAAGAAATTAACATTTAAATAAAAATCTTTAGCATTGAAATGTATCAAATGTAATATAATTTTTCCTATTAAAATCCTAGACAAATGTAATATTATATTATATTTGACATTGCCACACCGAAAATTAATAGAACGGAACTTAAAAAATCAGACAGCTGACAACATCGTGGGATAAAGATTGCCAACCTTGAAATTTAATACAATGAAGCACTTGGCAATCGTCAGGGGAGCAAAACAATGATCTATTATGCAATATGATAAAAAAAATTTAAAGGTGTGAAAGCACCAGAAGGGTGACGCCCTTGAAATTAGAAGGGTGAACACGTCTGTGTGATCATTCAAATTATATTATACTATAGAGTCCGTAAATCAAGGGGTGATTATGCGTGATAATAAGACAGCGGCCAATTAGGTCTATATATAACCAAAACTATTTTTTTATACGAATAAAAGACTAGGGTGTTCACATGGTTTACGATATTATCTGTAGTAACAAAGCATTGCCACCCTTTTCTTAAGATACAAAATGGCACATTCAATTGTGTGCGTAATTTCTATTATTTATTATCAATGAATTACGTACATTGCAACAGGAATTTACAAAAATGTTCTCTTAGCAATATTTAAGTTTCGAAGGATTGTTATTCTAGAATTTTGGTGTCAATTCAAAATATTGCTGCGATATCGATGATAAATAATAAAAAGATTTTTTTTTTAAATTCAAAAAAAGAATATCTACGTTCGTCAGACTCTAACAACATTTAAACCAATAGCTATTATCGGAATATAGAAGCAAATTGAAAAATATGTTACGATCGCAAAATCAAACAGAAAATAATCTTATTTGCTATAACAGATAACGTTGACCTTGTTCTTAGATCATATTAGACAGCTATTTAGGCTTTAAATCGCTGGAAATATAAAATAATCGATACATTATATTGATTTATATTTTAAGGAGAATTATACAATAAAGAATAAAGAAAGTCTAGGTCAGTCGAAAAATTTGTCAGTTAATATAGTGGAGGCCACATAGTGAGCAGAAAAAAATGCCGCTGGTGCCTAAAGGTTCTGGAGGCTCTTACAGGCCGTTTTCAACAAGTTTTTATTTCTAATCAACAATATATTCATCTTTGTTATCAACAACCTTTTGCCATTTAGTATACAAAACCAATGCCGGAGCGATAAAAATCAATCGATTTTTACGTTAATATATGTCTACAGAAACGACATTACGTTCCGATCGCCCTAATATTATATATGTAATGAAATTTAATATACCAATTATTTCAAAAACAATGTGTGTTTGTTTGAATATGTAACACATTTATTTCCTCTTACGATAGTTGCAATTAACAATATTACGTAATTCAAAGCCAAGGTTGAAAGTATTACACATGCAAACAAGCGTGCCTCATAACGCATTAACAAATTGAAAATATGCAATAGATTAACATAAATGGCGCGAACAATGCAATTTCGCGCGGCATTCGTAACTTTTTAAATTATTATTACAGTCAAAGGTGAAAACATCGTAATGAATTTTAAATGCATATCTACTAAATGAATATTTATTTAATTAATTAATTTATGTCGTAGGCCGTTTTAAAAAAAATACATAAGAGAAGGATCGGAAAAAAAAATGTTTTTTTTTTATAAACACAGATATAGCGTATTTAGATATGTAAATATTTGATATGTTGTATTAAATTACATGTATTATTGCTAAAATATATATATATGACAGGTCTTATGCTGGCAGTGACTTCTAGCGACTTCCAACTACTTCCAGCTACTTCCAGCGACTTCCAGTGACCTAAACTATGTCGTGAGTCTACCGGCTCCTGGTCATCATTTGAAAACCTTGCGGCCTTAACGGCCACTGGTTGCACAAGTGGATTTCCCTGCCCTCTGTCACTTTTGACAAACAATTCTTCAAGCTAAATCGGGAATTTCGATTCTTGCAAATATCGGATTCTGTCTCTTATCGAATATAGAACTCTTCGGATAACCTTGAGCCATCTCATAAGGCCATGTGTCGACGTTATGTCCGGAAAATTTTTCATGCCAATATTTTTTTTAATTTTTATAGGGTTGTCGATTTATTTTTTCAACAATTAAAATATATTAATTTTACTGTATTTTCATTGTCGTTTCAGACCATATACGTCTACTGCATGGCATAGGCCTCCCCCAAAGGTTTCTATACGGAGATATACCATAACCACCATCCTCTGGAAACATGTTTATGAGCAATGACAATCCTATATAATTAATGCACATAGTGTGAATTATATAATCTGTGTTCCGTGCATCGAACCTGCAACCTACGATCACAAGTCATAGGCTTCTACCGCAAAGCTACCACAGCTCAAATTATATGTATTTGCTATTTTATACAAATTATACACTTTTATTGAGGTCCACTCCCCAGTTCCGTGAAGTGTGAATTATATACGATTGTATCTCAGTGCATTCCATATTACTGTTCAAATAGATCAGCTATACAAAGTAAAATTAACCTACTATTTTAATAATAAAATGTAATTACATCAGGTCTATTTAACATATAACTATTGGTGACGAGTTGCGTGCAGCGGAATGACATCCTGACATTTGACCCTAGACGAACGATTGTCCTGGCAGTTGGACGATCTATTTACGTCAATTACCGCAACGAACGTAGATGACATTGACAGTTTAATTTTTTTTTTAAATATGACTTTTATTTTCGACCAGAAATAAAAATAAATCATCTTAATATAATAAATATATGCGCATATATTAATTTAAAAGTATTTTTCCATACGTTCAATTCCTTTCAAGGACGTCGAGCGTATCCGAACGTTTAAAATGATAATATAATATCTATGAATAATTTTAAATTATCATTAATCTAATCGTAGCGTTATCTGTATATTTGAAATAAATTGTCACTAGGTTTCTAAACGCAAAATGTTTCAAAAATAGAATCACCTTTTTAAAAAATTAGCACGGTTTTTTTTTTTGTTTAACATATTTTATTGCGACGTTTCTTTTACAAAACTATTTGAAACTCATATATAAAAATGGATACCTAATTCCCACCATAACATTTTTACCGATTTGAATCATTTCAAAAAAAAAAAGTTTTCTAAAATCTGGTTTACGTTTTTTTGGAAAAAAAATTGAAAATTGCAAATAAACTTAACACGACTTCATAAAATATTTTAAAGCTTGCTACAACATTTAATTCCACGCATTAACATCAGTATAGTATTCTTGAATAGAATAACATACTTTTGCAATAATATGTTTTAAATTTCACCAGTGACAGATCTGAAATTATATGTGAAATTTTATTGTACATACGTATATATTATGCCATAAATGATTTTTTAAATTTCTGAGAACAAAAGCTAGGATTACACTGCTTATTTTTATTCCTTGTATTAATAACAGCTACCTCTGTTTTTTAAATAATTTTTGATGATTTTTTATTATAGTTATATGTATACTAGCTTTATTAAAGACTTCTCGCTAAGAATCTTGATCTTCTATGCAATAAATGACCCGCGCTGCTCTTTTGGGTTAGACATTTTGTCTTCATATATGCAAGTTGCCCCTGTGTAATATGCTATATAACAATAGCTATATAAAAGTTGTATCAAGCTTTTTTTTGTATTTATATTGCTAACGCTATGTATAATGCTATTTTACTTAAATTGAATAACATTATAATATACATTTAATAGTTAGAACGAGAGTAGATGTTATTTTAAACTTTTTTATCTGTGACAGAGCTATTACCGCTATTTATTAAAAAAAAATCAAAATAACATTGTTCGAATTTGACGATAGCGTAGTTGTTATTCAACACGTAACACGTGACTCTCAGCTAGCAACTGCATAGTTTAAGTGCCAGTAACTAGAAATAACTGAACTAAAATTCCTAAATAATGAACTGTAGTGTTTGGAATTTCAAATTTATTTCGACACACAGTGAAATTGTACCTTAAACTTGTATGGTGATAAAAAAAGAAATGTTTTAAAAATGTCACTTTATTTTGACATAAGTTTTTAAACATTGTTATTGGTGTATTTAATATTGCGTCTTCTTATATCCTGTTTACAATTAGAGGAGAAATTGATTATATATTCATTTTACAAAAAAAAAACTGTGCGTAGTATTTCTAACTTTAAATTTAGAGAAATAATTAAAAACAATTGATATTTTGACGGTTGCTATAAATGCATATTTAATAACATATATGCCCTAAAATATAAAATAGTGACGCACACGTGATAAATGCAAGAAATATATGTAAACTCATATCGACTGAATTACGTCCAATAATTAAGAAAGAAATCTTTAACGGTTATACATATATGTTGAAGTTAAAAGTATATTATTAATTGAATCTTATTATAGCATTCAAGTTTTTATTCGATCGCCATGTATATATATAAATATATACAAATATCATTTTAAAAGAGCAACTGTTTAGATTACTGCATTTAATTTTTTAATTATTTTCGATTCAAAAGTCAATGTAAATATCTACTTCAATAAAGATATTTTGAATTTGAATTTTACAATTCTAGAGACAGTGGATAGTCTGTACATAGAATTTTTTTTTATATATACACACATATGTACATAACTGTTGAGTTTCTGGGTGGCGTGTGCATTTCGAGCTAGTGGCTTTCTAAGGAATCTACTACACTGACCATTTTATAATTTTAAAAGATGAAAGATATTACATTATATTTCATATAATGTACAATTAAAACCTAATACACAAGAAATATAGTTTCTATGCTACAACACTGTCATTATGCCGTCAGTCTATTCCACAGATAAAAAACGAATCTCGTAATCATCGCACAGATAATGCAGAAAATTGCGAACCGAGCGTCACCTTGGTCTTAATGACAGCGCGTTATCTTCGCATGTGTAACCAGTGATTAAGGCGATAATAAATATATTACACGATATACAATAGCCGATATATCTCACTGTAAATATTACAATAAATAAACTTTTTATATCATATTTACTTATAAGGCAATGGTCTGTTAACTTTTGTGAATTTTACGTCTTGATGTAACTTGGTAAATATTTTTTTTTTGGTCAATACGCCACGGGAGCACGAGGGCAGGATGCAGAGAACACTTAGACCAGAAATCTCTTTAAAGGTAGAGAATCTCGAAGGCTCCCTGGACTGTCTGGGCTCATGTCGAAGATACAATAATTTCATCCGATTGGGATGTCGACAAGCTCTTTGGTGAACGCTCCATGCAGTCACTAGGCACAAGATTCTTACTAGGGTACCTCGGCTTCGACTGTCTAGGGTCAACACTCGCTTAGGGCGCCCGAGAGTGCCAAAACCTCGGCTACTTAGGAAATGAACGCCACTAGCCTAAAGAAAAAAAATGTTTCATAAACAGATTTCTTCATCAGCCAATATGATATAATGATGTAACTGCCTATCTTTATATTCTCGTGGGTTGATTCGTAACAAATTTATTTATTTATATGAAAGAGATAGCAGGAGATAGTATATTTAATAAATAGTATAGTTAAAATTCCATTCACAAGCATGTGTGCAATGGTAGCAGAATGATAGGGCACTGATACTTGCGATCGTTGGTCGCGGATTCAATTCCCAAACAGTCTTATATATAAATCACGTTTCGAACATTAATTATATGTGATTGCGGCTGCACACAAATAAGTTTCCAGAGGATAGACAGCAGTATCCTCTGGATACTATAATACCATATTTGGTTCGCTAACCCGCTCGCCAATTTTGGCGATTGTGGTATATCTCCATATCTTTGAAGGAGATCTATGCCTATCAGCTCACAAATGCCCACTGCAGGGAGTGGGCATGTGTGAGCTGATGCGACAAGCCTTCACTTATAGCATCATATGAGGTTACAAATATTCCAAATTTAAAAACGTTGCCCAAAAAAAATGTAGGTTTAAACACTGTTCAATACATGACCTGTATATAGATGTTTATAATAGAAGTATTTAACAACATAACTATGCTATTTTATGTAAAACATAGCAAAATAAAAATTACTTTCTTAAAATTAAAATTAAATCTCTATAGGTCAAGTTTAATGTAACCCCAATGGTAGAGTATTTAAAATCATGTTCGTTCGAGTTCCATGTTTATTCTATTTTCAAAATATATTTCAATTCAAAATTACCAACCAATCTATATTATCAACATAAATGACAAAATTACAAGGCGTTCACCTCTTTTTAGACACGTATTTCCTATAAGGATACGCTACAGATAAGACTAAAAGTATAATAAACGAAATAGCATGCTATATGCTAATAACTTTTAGGAAATTTCTGCTTCGAAGTCATGAAAGTCTTTACATAGTTGATATTGACTTGTATAATGTCATACGAAGTGTGGGTTTATTTATTAGGGGAACCGGAAAGTAATGTCGTTTCTGTCGACATATTTTACAGAAAAACCGATTAATTTGTTACCGCTTCAGCATTGATTTTGTATCCTAGACAGCCAAAGGTTTTTGATAACGAAGGTGAATATTGTTGATCAGAAATAAAAACTTGCTAAAAATGTAGTCGTGTGAATTTAACTTAAGAAAGCGACATTACTTTTTGGTCCCCCTAATAGACCCGCAAATAAATTATAAAAAATTGAAATTTCCAATTCAAATCGTGTTATTAGTAGCGTGTAAAAGAATGACGTCATGGAATTTAGAGACGTCGCGTTCAGTTTTGCGTTCGGGAACGTTCAATATTAAAGCGAGAAAAGTAAGTAGTAATTTTATTAACTATAGCTCATTTTCACTGTAAACAGTATGCCCTATATTGAATCGTAATATATTGTTTTCTGAAGTTTGAACATTTCACACGTAATGTGAACTCAATGGAATCTTTAGTGGTGTAAGATAGCGATATTCCATTAAAACTTGCACTAAAAGTTTAATAAGTGATTTCTCTTACTCCGCTAAATAGAGCTACATGACGTCACATAGAGAGAGAAGCGGGACCATCAGAATCTACCGGGACATGACCACGACTACTCTATCTCCATCTTTATTTAATTCCAAATTACTTACTCTACCAGCTAAATCGCAAAGAGATGTAGATACTAGTAACAGAATTGTAAATGTTAACAATACATTAACTATGTATCGTTATATTAGTATATATAAAAACTTTTTAAAGGACTTTTTAAATGTATATACTCTAATTTATTAATTTTTAAAAAAAATAATATATAAATAAATATATGTAGCGCTATCTTTACTGCTCTCTACTTCTGTATATTTAAAGAGTAACAAGAGATGTTACTAATACTGCAACTAAAGTCAATTTGAATTAAGAACTATCTGATAACGATTATTTTGACCAAAATTAAATTATGTTCTTAAAAAAAAAACATTTTTTTTTATTACTGAAATATCAAATGCCTTTCCTTCAATCACTCTTATGAAGCGTCCGCCAAAGCAGAGCTTAATCGCCTTTTAATCCCATGGAATAAATAATATAACGATCCGTGGTGAGGAAGTTGAGGAACTTTCGAATTTGCTTAATGTAAATATATCTAAACTAAGCACTTTATATGCTCAACGAATAAGCTATATATTTGCTCAACAAAATTATTAATTAAAATCGTATAAGTAAGCATGTTCGAAATTCAAAAATGGATGTAGAATTGAGTATTCGAGGCAATCGGGAGAGCACGCTTAGTCACTGTGAATAGGTATAAATTAGATACCACCAGCAGCTCATATATAAAACTGGGTAAAATTGTAAATGCCAACAGGTAAACAGTATTTATTAATGTAGAAAAATGAGAGCAATCCTATCTATTTATGTATAGAAGACATCTTTAAAAATCGAATAAATAGATAAAGACTCTTGAATATTTATCATGCAATAAGATAACCAGCACCGCTGCATCTTGTCTAAAATAAATTCCTTACCGCACCGTTGCTATTTTAGTTTTAGCAACAAACGCGCTCAGACACAAAACAAAAAGATAGGCATCGCGTATAAACATATAAATAGATATTCAACTACACAAAATGCACTTGCGTATAATATATAAAATAAATATTATGTCCTTTTCACTTTTCACTAACACAAAAATAATATCTAAATACACTTTTTTAGAAAAATATATATATAAATAAACACAACACGTGACTTTAATTTCTTTAAAAGAGCGCGAAATAAAATTTAAAATTCGAATATGAATTTTTTTTTATCACCGGCCATAACTCATGATTTTTCGGAAAATTAAAAAAAAAATGCGGAATAACTGAACGAATGGAAATTAATTAAAAAAAAAGTAAAAATAGTTTTCGAAACCTACCGAGAGGTCGTTAGACGCGACTTGACTGCCGCGTTCGGAAACTCTTACTGAGGCGACTTTTAGCTTTCAGAACCGAACGCTCCATCTCTAGCTCACGTGCACGCTCTGCCTATGTGTGAGTACGCTTATAGTGAGGTGCGTAATATCGATAGACGTTCATATCGAAATATTATCAACAAGATATGTTTTATTATTTTTCCACTGTTTTTGATAACAGCTTGACCTAGTGTATTCACACTATTAAAATTAAATCTGTAATCAAACTATAAACTATAAAAACGTATGTTATTATAAGTTTTCTTCCTGCTTATTCATCACAACTACAACACCTTGCAAAAAGGAGTAGAGTCAAAAAAATTGTTTAAAATAAGTTGACAAAAATAGTTATTTAATCTTTTTTGTAATTAGAATCATATGTAGTGTTGTAATTTGAGTATATATAATACGTATTTGCTTAACTTTAAATTCCTTTTAATTGATTATCGCCAGCTCTACTAACTAAATCTATTAAAATTACCCATTATATCTAAACTGATATTTGGCAAATTGGCAATAAATTGTTTAATTGGCCATATAGCGCATAGAACAGATGTCCGCTGGGGACTCATGATTCTGAAGTAGTAATCACTGACCCCCAAAAGCAGCGAAAGAGGTGTATCCGTGTGGTAGACAGGCGACCTTGATAAAGTTGTCAACAGCTAGTTGCAGAGTGCTTCCACTTTATAGTAACTATGACATAGAATACATATAGCAAAGCACTAGTAATGTGTTGAATTTAAATATAAAAAGAAATTGCAATAAACAAAATTTTTCATGTTTAACATTCGCAACATCTAGGAAGGTGTGTAGCGTTAATTATAATAACTCTGTTATTTATAAACGATAAAGTGGCGTGAAAGATATAAGACATCCATCATCTGCACTGAATTATATAAATTTGCAGCACCTGTGTCGACAATTTATCAAAATAAAATTCAAAATATAATTATTCAAATAAGCATTTACACGCGCTTATGAATCGGCGATTATTTTAACATTATAAGCATTATTTGCACTTTTATAACAAATTCAACAATTTTTTTTATCGCGTGTAATATTTACATAATAACATTTAAGTCAATAAACCAATTTCCACACATTTCGATCAACTAACAGCTCTTGCTATAATAACTTTATTGATTAATATACTTTTAATTTTAGATTATAACTAATAAAGGAAGATTGTAATGTATTTTTAGAACTTTATTACTATTACACATTGTACATACACCTGTACCCCTAAAAGTTTTGTCAAGAATAAATTTAGACGTTACGTGTTTATTTCATGTGTCTGTTACAATTTATCATATATGTTTATATTATTATGTTATATTTTAGTCTAGGTGGAAATCAATAATCCAGGTGTAATTTTTTATGCCATGCCCCACATTAGCCTTTCTATAATTCTTACGCCCGTCCCCTATGTATCATTTATATTTTTATATTAAAGCAAATGTGTTAAACTCGTGTCGAGTCCTCTTTCGAAATTAAATCCATAATAGATATTTATTAATACGAACAATATGCTTATATCTCCTTGAAAAGTTTGAGAGTCAGATTTGTATGTTTTTGTTTTTAATATTTAGCTTAACTCCAAATTCTCATCAATAAGACAACTTCTCACTCTTCATAATGTTCACGCTTTAAAAAGTTTCTTCTCATATATACGTAGAGCATTATTTTTAAGTACTGTACCCTGCCTTAGTATTTCTAAAAATCTTAAGATCCCCTATGTAACATATACATTTTTTATATTAAAGCGTAAGGGTTACTTAGTATTTATAAAATTCTGACGCCCCCCTATGCAATATACACAATTTTTATATTAAAGCGTAAGGGTTAAACTCGTGTCGTCTTAACAATTAACAATAAAATTGCCCACTTGTGGGACGTAGGTCCCACGTTAGGAAACACTAGTCTAGATTATGAGCAATAATCTAAATAAATTCTTGTGTCGTAACTATGGTAAATTTATATGTAATTCGAAATTTGTACAATACAGTTTATTTAATTTATTTTAATATTAATTAAGACTGCCACTGCAAGTCATAGGACTAATCTAATGATCGACACAATGATCGTCTTCCCAAAATACAAGAAATTCTTCTAGCTTCATCGGTGGCTATGATAGAAAATAAACTCATAATGTGCAATACATCTTACGTAATAGACAATTCTGCTTTGTACACACAAAAGGCAAACCTTTTAGCATTTTCATAGACACAGAAATATAATTTAAAAACTATTATTATAATTGAAACATACTATATCTTTATATTCCTTTCGTTAAATTATAAAAACATTTTATTACTTTTTAAAATAAGCAAAAAAATATTCCACAATTAAAAAAGCACTTTTTAATTATCGAATATATAAACGTCATGGAACATCACTAACCCGGAACATTATCCCAATACAAACGCAAATTCGTTGCACACACACGTACGGGGAACTAGAGCTTAAAGTTGCTGCGTTATCTGCACGCTATATTAAGCCTTAATCCATTAATCTAAGGTTTAATTTAGTTTAATATGAGACATATGTTTTCACAGCACGATTAATAGACTTTATTGTCTTTTCGCCATGTTTGTACTATCAAGCATCTTTCTAAATATCTAACGTGAAGAATTTATTCTTCATTTTCGATGAAGGAAATTTCCTATTCTTACATCTGATACTCGACAAATAAATCTATTCTTAGTGCAAGGCACAAGACTTCAGATGTCTATGGGAGATATACCATAATCGCAACGCCAGGCGGGTTGGCGATTAGTGTGGTATTATGGTACACAGAGGATGCTGCAGCCCATCTATTATATACGGAAATTCTATATAATTAATGCACAAAGTGTGAATTATATAAGATTGTATACTGGTAATCAAATCCGCGACCTATCAAAAATAACGAAACATATTGAATATTAGAGATAATATTCCCTGCTACTTTAGCATTTGTTAAAATTGACATTTGTAAAATAAAGAAATAATGTAACATAATGCTCCTGAAGATGCCCCGTGGAAGGGTGAAACACGTGTTGAGTGATTTGACGGTGGCGGTTGTGTAATTCGCATTGTTTGCCGCATACGCATTTATCAGCGGGCTGGCGGGCGGTGCACTTTGTTGCACGACTACCACTGCATGTGCGGAAGTGGCTACATATTGGTCCTTTTCTTACTTAGGATGGACTTCCGCAAGGTAACGCCTGATTTATTATTAAATAATGAAATAAATATTTATTCTTTTAAAAGGTATTAATACATCGTAAAATAGATAGGAATATATACAACATTAGCCAGTTTCAGAATATTGGTTCTATAGAGAAATTCCTGCCAAGAAATTTAATATTTACTCTTTGAACGTGAATCATACAATTTTTTTCTATTATACACGCCACATTCACTATGTCGTCGGTCCTAGTAAATTACCTAGTCACTTCACGTCTACAGACTCCTGGTCATCATTCCAGAACCTTTATACAATGCCACTTCTGACAAGAAATTCTTCGATATACGTAGCTGATCTTAGTTCCTCTATAGATTTCTTCATAGCTCTCTGGGTGACTTTGACGTTTCTTATGAGGCCTGTCATAAGTGTCCAACTCGGTACCGTATGCCATCACTGTTCATAAATCTATACACCAATACCTCACTTCGCGTCGTGGTTACGATCCAAAAAAAACACGACGCAAATTGAAACGCCGCAAAGTGAATTAAGATTTTCTATAGCAAACCATGTAAAGATCGAACATAAGTTCCAGGGTTACGAAAATACTACTTTACTTTATAAAAAGAAAATTGTACAAAGTAAACATTTAAAAAACCAAAAAAGTATATAATTCTGCCAATAAATTAATTGGAAAAATATTTACCTTTTTTGTAACCAGAAACATCATGTAAAAATTTATATAAATTTATTATCCTCTTTTTAAAAAAGCACAACACTACACTACATTACAACACACAACGTAATTGAAACTTAACTCTAAAATTAGCAAAACAAAGTGAAAATAAAACTGTATTCAAATTGCGTTGTTTTCAGTTAGAAAGGGAATCCCCGAGTTTTGATGGCATGGCGCGATTAGAAACAAAAGTGTTGCTATCTTTTCGAAAATTTAAAAAAAAATTAGACTCGAACCCAAAACAACGCAACCTCGAAAATCTTACGACGCACAGTGAAAATGAGTACTAATAAAGCAGCGACGCAACTGGTGTATTTCTAAAAAAACAACTGTTGAGTTTCAGTCTCTTCTCAGCGGAACCTTCCGAGCTGGTAGTAGCTTCCTGTAGGGACAACGTTGCCGTCAGCCCATTAAAAAGAAAAAAGATTTTAATTTGATTCGAAGGAAATTCAAAGAAAACGTGCCATTTAAAATCCATAAATCATTATTTGTAACACAAATTAAACAACACTTTATTTTATCTGAATCTATATAAGCAATTTATTGACTCTTGCTATAATCACAGACTGTCTTATTTTGTACTGGGAATATATAATATATATTACTTATTTTATTTACGCCAACAATGTGCAGTCTTGGATATATCATATTAAAATATTTCTAAGAGTTGACACTACACACAATAGCAGCGCTTCACAACCTTTTTTCAACTACGGCACACTTAAATCTTTCCTAGAATTGCGTGGCATACCGGAAGTTAAATTCGAGAGACGAATGAACGTTACATGCTACTGTGTATAAAATACAAAACTGTATTAAACCTTTTACATTATAAGTATATATGTTATATACGTATGTATGTATGTTTAAGTATCTATGTCTATGTATGTTTATGTATATTTATGTTTATTTGTTTGTGAATATATATTTTTTTTGTACACGTGAACTACCCTTTATAAGTACTATTATCTTTTCCTTACTATGGTTGTCTGTAAGAGATTGCCTTAAGTGATAAGACCGCCCATTGTACTTTTCTGTATATTATTGTATCTGTATATTATGTATCTTATCGTCAATTTATTAATTTTTACCGCAGCACAAAGATTGCAGAGCACTACAGTATAGTTTAGGTATAAGTCACATATTACCGAGGTGTGCAAATATTATATTGCAATTCAGTAACAAAGTCTAATGCAATTGCTGTTTATGCTATTTTCGAACGCCACCCGTCATAACAAAATTGTAAGTTTATCTATTTAATTTTTCTTTATTGTTAATTTAATAGTAAATATAAATAAATCGGATAAAATACACAAATAAAGAAATACAAAGGTCAGTCTTATCGCAAACTATTAACCCTTCTACACAACCTATGAATAAGTAAGAAAAGGACTAATACCTAGTTACTTCTGCTATGTAGCAGTAGTCGTGCAATGAAGTGTTGAAGTGTTATACCCCCCCACGGGGCATTTCCGAGGATGCCCCGTGGAAGGGTGAAACACATGTTGAGTGAATAAACGGTGGTAGTTGTGTAATTCGTATTGTTTGCCGCATACGCAATTATTAGCGGGCTGGCGGACGGTGCACTTCATTGCACGACTACTGCTACATAGCGGAAGTAGCTATATGTTAGTCCTTTTCTTACTTAGGATGGACTTCCGCAAAGTAACGCCTGAGTCTATTAGATTGTTTAATGTATGTACCAACCATTACAGTTAAAATATGGTTGGATATATGACGAGAAACAGAAGATGAAGTCCTCTCAAAGGCGTCCTTGTCTCTGGTCACAACATGGAGCGTCCCCGTAGCGATTTCAGAACCCGGTGGCCTCGTAATCCGGTGAAACTGCAGTATGAGACTCTCGCTGTATTTCGCTACCTTAAAAGAGATGTTATCTCTACGATACCTTTGGAAAGAGACAATCGGCTAATTTCGGCTTCGTGGAGCGTTATCTCTGTCGCACAAAATACAAACAGTCCGGTATCTATTAAGAGCTGTTACAACAAAGTATCTCTTGAGTTTTTTGATAGTTATTTTTTTTCTTTATATAAAATACACCATTTTTTCTATAAGTGATGGCTTTAGGTTGGGGTAGAATAAAATAAAAGAAAACATGTTCACATTATGTTTACTTAGTTAATTATTTAGAAATTGGACATAATAAACACCATAAGTACTTACTTATTGTACTCAGTTAATCGATTATAGGTTTGCGTTTGGATCCATTAGTCGGACAAATCAGAACTATGTTTTTGAGGTACTATACATATATATATATATATGCATATACATATGAGGTACTATATATATATATATATATACTATACATATATATATGTATAGTATATATATATCGGTACTATACATATATATATATATATATATATATATATATACGCTTGCCTGTGTTAAGTAAAGACTTGTACACTAAAACGACACGTAGAAACATATACATCTGCTTATCTATCTTCTCATGTATTTATTGTATTTTAACTATATTCTTTATAAATTACGATAGTAGGGAATCATATTATATCAGGGAGACCGAAAAGTCGCCTTCTTAAGTTAAATTCACACGACTACCTTTTTAACAAGTTTTTATTTCGAATCAACAATCTTTTGCCATCTAGTATACAAAATCAATGCCGGAGCGGTAACAAATCAATCGATTTTTACGCTAAAATATGTCGATAGAAACGACATTACTTTCCGGTCTACCTAATATATAAAGTTTTTATAACCATCAATCTAATAATTTAAAAATAATATAAAAAAATAAAATCAATATCGCATGCGAGAACAAAAGTCGGCCGCTTCAAGATTAACCATTAACGTTATCCAATTATAGGAATGTGCAAGTGGGTCAAATGCTTTTCATTATTTATGTCGCCCTGGTACTGCGAAATGTCCAACGCATGATCGTAACGGCTCCTGTGACTCATCTCGTCTCGTCTTCAAGGCCAGAGCTTCACAGCGGAAACATCAACACATATATACATAAATAAATACCGTATGTACATCTGTACGTACGCATTATTTCTTAATTAATTAAAAAAAAAACATTGATGTAAATAAAGTTAAAAAATATATAAATAAAGAAAAGGTTGTAAAACTTTTCGTAAAACAAGCAATGTTGAAGTAAGAAAAGAACCAATATTTAGCCTCTTCCGCACATGCAGTGGTAGTCATGCAACAAAGTGCACCGCCCGCCAGCCCGCTGATGAATATGTATGCGGCAAACAATGCGAAGACAGTACTACCAACTTACGAAAAAAAAATTCACCTGCCTTCTTGTTGCTGCAGTGAGCGTATATCAGCCGTCTGTCTTCAGTATTTTTGAGGAGCATCAGTAAAGACAATTTAATATTTCAGTTCTCCGAGGACAGAGTTACATGGAGTTCCTACCCAATAAATTCTTCTTTGTAACTTCATCCGGAACTTTTTTTGCCACAGGAAAACTATGGTACATGACCATGTCGGTCTATCGCCTGTCCAAACGCTGAAGCTAGTGGCAGCTTAGACCCCTGTCTAAATACCCAGGATCCCATTTCTGGTAGAAGATCACCTCACATATCCTCTGCAGTGCCGGTGAACCTAATCTAACTTCTCTTTTATAGTAAGCAGATGAATGAACGGAAATATGTAAACGAATGATAGAATGATGAAAGAAGAGGTAAGTCAGATCATACGAAGAATGATAGAAGAGTACAGAAATAAAAAAAAAGAAAGTGATAAGGAGATACTAGATAGAGAGTACGAGAGGGGCCAGTAACGGTCATAACAAAAACACACTGTTTCGTACAAAACAGCAAAATAAATAGAAAAAGGTAGTTCAGGAGGAAATGGTTAGGGGAAGAAGGAGATGCATGGAAGGTAAAGCAATGAAAGATTATTTGAAGGAAAAACGAAGAAGCAAAGAGATATTGAAGCAGACAAAAGAAGAGTGAGGAAATAAAAAGAAGAGAAAGAGAATAGATTATTTATTAAAAAAAAAGCTGTCCCTGTGAACCCGAGACAAGGGTTGTATGATAGGTTCTAAAAGTGGTAGCCATTTAAATAAGTATCTGTTTTGTAAACTTTCGATCGTTGAAATTTTTATATTTTAACTTTATATTAAAAAAATATTATAACAGATACAGATATAGTCGCTGTATGTCACAGTATGCCGTAATAATATGAGAGACGACGTAATTAAACTGTAGGGAATTACTATATATATCCGTTATCCTGACCTATTTGCAAGAGGCCAGACGTCGATTAATAAATTTCATATCTAACTATACGATGTTTATAATTGGTACTTTGTAATACCAGACGGTAGCTTGGTTAGTCCAACTTCGATAAAGAGATTTCTAGCCGAATCCAACTAAGGTGGGTTCAGGAAGATCCGAGACATCTTCTCGTCCAAAATACTGCAATATCTGAAGACGAAGACCTTTGATCAATGTGAGTTGTCGGTGATGACATACGGATCAAAGACGAGGTCCTCGACGAACCACATAAGGCTTAAGAACACCCACATATGCGATATTGAATCAGAAATGAAAAAATCTGCAGAAGAACCAAGATTGCTCGTCTGAAATGGCAGCGGATGTTGCACATCGCCAGTGCAATTAATGGCGATTGGGACCGAAAGGTTTTCGAGTGATGACCACGTACAGGTAGACGCCACTTGGATAGGGAAGCAAGATTGCTCGTCTGAAGTGGCAGCGGATGATGCACATCGCTAGTGCAATTAATGGCGATTGAGGCCGAAAGGTTTTCGAGTGATGACCACGTACAGGTAGACGCCACTTGGATAGGGAACCAAGATTGCTCGTCTGAAGTGGCAGCGGATGTTGCACATCGCTAGTGCAATTAATGGCGATTGGGGCCGAAAGGTTTTCGAGTGATGACCACATACAGGTAGACGCCACTTGGATCGAAAACCAAGATTGCTCGTCTGAAGTGGCAGCGGATGTTGCACATCGCTAGTGCAATTAATGGCGATTGGGGCCGAAAGGTTTTCGAGTGATGACCACATACAAGTAGACGCCACTTGGATCGAAAACCAAGATTGCTCGTATGAAGTGGCAGCGGATGTTGCACATCGCTAGTGCAATTAATGGCGATTGGGGCCGAAAGGTTTTCGAGTGATGACCACATACAAGTAGACGCCACTTGGATCGAAAACCAAGATTGCTCGTATGAAGTGGCAGCGGATGTTGCACATCGCTAGTGCAATTAATGGCGATTGGGGCCGAAAGGTTTTCGAGTGATGACCACGTACAGGTAGACGCCACTTGGACACGGAACCAAAATTGCTCGTCTGAAGTGGCAGCGGATGTTGCACATCGCTAGTGCAATTAATGGCGATTGGGGCCGAAAGGTTTTCGAGTGATGACCACGTACAGGTAGACGCCACTTGGACACGGAACCAAAATTGCTCGTCTGAAGTGGCAGCGGATGATGCACATCGCTAGTGCAATTAATGGCGATTGGGGCCGAAAGGTTTTCGAGTGATGACCACGTACAGGTAGACGCCACTTGGACACGGAACCAAAATTGCTCGTCTGAAGTGGCAGCGGATGTTGCACATCGCTAGTGCAATTAATAGCGATTGGGGCCGAAAGGTTTTCGAGTGATGACCACGTACAGGTAGACGCCACTTGGATAGGGAACCAAGATGCTCGTCTGAAGTGGCAGCGGATGTTGCACATCGCTAGTGCAATTAATAGCAATTGGGGCAAAAAGGTTTTCGAGTGATGACCACGTACAGGTAGACGCGACTTGGATGGGCCTCCGACTAGATGGAAGTCACTTGCTTCGGTCAGCACACGATCAGACATTGTTGCGTTCATTGAGGATCCCTTTGAGTTGCAGTGGGTACCGATCGGCTGATGTGATCAACTGACAGCTTAAAACAAGGACACCATTGTTCCTCAAATTATTTACTCAATGGAACATATATTACTATTACAAAAGAAAAAATACTATAAATGAACTTATTTTAGAGTGATCACTTAATATGAACTGATCGGAAATTAGTGTAATTTTTAGTGGTTTTCGCTAACAAATATGTATATTTTAAAAAATGTTGTATCTATTATTAATAACAGTAAATTTGTTTATAATGTTTCTTAGATGTACATAGTAAATTTATTAAAACAATAACTACACAGAAGCATATAAGCGGTGAATTGAACAAAGTAGTATAAAATGTCGACGTAAATAAGTGTCAGTTGTAAAGTCAGCGGTAAGTCACGATGGTGGACATGAACGGTACTGACCGCTACCTATATAGTGATGTGCCTCGGTGCATTCAAGAAGAAATTTGAAAGAAATTGATTTTAATTTTTTTTATACAAAATAAAATAAATACATTTAAAAAACTTTTAAGTTAAACGGTTTTTTGATACCCATATTGTGGTGGTTGTGAAAAAATATGTACCTAGTCCGCCATATTGGAACGGCGTCCATCTTGAATTTTAAATTTTGACATAATCATCGTGTTTTACTTGTGTAGCCCTTTCATTTGATACCCATATTGAGGGGGTTAAGGAAAAATATGTAATCCGCGATTTTGTATCGGCGGCCATCTTAGATTTATAAAGTTATTGATTTTATTATATTGTATTGTCATCTAAATTAAATGTGTGTACCAAATTTCAGATCAATCTGACAACGGGAAGGTGCTTAAATTTCAATTTCTAATTTTGACCCAAATAAACAAATTCCGTACGGGTCGAACTAAATAAAACCGTTTAAAAAACATCAATTAATTTTAGATCAGCACTTGTGTCGTGTAATATCTGTGAATTTAAGTTTGAGTTTTTTTTTTAAATTCAAACGTATTCTTTTACTTTCTTTATTGGTATGCCTTGCAGTGAGCGTCTATCGGTGTACGAAGTGTTCAAACAGTATCGCGAATTTTGAATTTTGATATTTTCGCAGGTTACGTATATTCGAATTTCGATTTTTTTTTGTGGCGTTATGTTGGTACATATGTCTGTCATGCTGACAAGTTCGGCCATTTTGAATGTTCAGTTAATTGTTGACAGCTGCTTTGCTTG
The DNA here is from genome assembly GCF_028537555.1 of Battus philenor. Taxonomy (NCBI): domain Eukaryota; kingdom Metazoa; phylum Arthropoda; class Insecta; order Lepidoptera; family Papilionidae; genus Battus; species Battus philenor. The sequence goes on from NW_027181688.1 coordinate 2,551,219, forward strand.
CACGTGTTTTGGTTCGTCTTCGATTTTTATCTATTCAAAAATATGGAACATAGAACCTGTATCAAATTTTATGTGTGGCATACGGAGAAGCTATTTTGGACAAAAGCAACGTTTATCGGTGGTACAAAATGTTTTCAGAAGGCCGAGAAGATATGAACGAAGAGGAGCGTGCCAGACGCCAAAGCACTTCAACAACAGACGAAAAAATTGATGAAGTGAAGAAAATGAATCCAATCGTCGAATCACCGTTAGAGAAATTGCCGAGGACCTAGGCATATCGATTGGCTCGTGCCATTCGATTTTAATCGATAATTTGGGTGTCAGACGGGTCGTCGCAAAATTCGTACCAAAATATCACGTATATTTAACACGTTCACGTATATTTAACACGTTCATGTATATTTAAATGTAAATGTAATAAAAATTTATATATATGTACATATATATGTAAGAAAAAATGCTATCTACGTAATATATTTCAAGGAACACAGTACACAGTATGATTCTTAAACTAACATAGTAGTTTAATATACAAAATATTGATTAGTAATAAATTACATATATGTTATAGCACATCACTATTAGAAAGTTGGGAATTATGATCAGCTAGGTTTATCGAGCACGATCTACGCGGTACAGGGGAACGGGGACGAGAGGTTATGGATTATAGAACGTTGTATTTGATAGGCCATTGGTTATTTTTTAAACAGATCCTGATTTACTGCCTTCACTAGGTAGACAGGCAACATAGCTATGATCCCGGGAAGTCCCTGAATACGGGCAACGAGACCTATCATGGTCATTCTTGAGGCAGGTCTTTATTTTCAGTGTTCACCTATAGACTGATAAGGTAATATTTTTCGTATTTTAAAAACCGATAATATTTCGAAAATCTACTAGGAGGAATTTTAAATATTCGAATAACAGCCTTATTATCATACTTTTAGAAGCTGCATCGCTTCCCTAAAGGGTGGCGACATACGTCGGCATTTATTACTAAAATTCTCTAAATAATTAGCACAATATATAATAGAAAAGAGTATGACTCAGTACTAAATCAAAAAAGTCGAGCAAGATCCCAAGATAAGTCATGAATAAATCAATATAGGGTTAGTAAATAGAAAAAGATAAAATCGAAATTTTGTGTCAAATGTAACATACCGTGCTAATGTAATACCATATATATATATATGTGACCACATAAACTGTGGTCTAGTAACGAAGATGAGGGAAGGAAGATAAACGGGAGATGATTGAATATGAACAAATATAAAGTGTGAAGGACAGAGTCAAATTGTAATATAAGAAAGTGTATGTAAGTGTAAGTAATGTAACATAAGTAAGTGTGTAATGTAAGTGGATGAGAGGACGAAATAAAAGAAAAGTATATTAAAAAAAATATTCGACTTTATCGTTCCTGTCCCGCTCATTGCAAGGGGGAACGAGAGAGAAAAAAAACACTCTCTGTCACTCACGCGCAGTTACTCTACCGAACTTCCGTCTAAGAGAGAAGCTTCTAGAAGTTCAGACTTTTTATCTCATAGACCACTTTCAAACTGTACCTGGTTCGTTAAGACGTACGTTTAGACACATTTTATTCTACATTATGAAAGCAAACTTACCAGCAAATTAAGTTCTACACCATGGAAAGCAGATAACTTTTCACAAATACCGGTTACAAATCCTAAACCGCTATTTTCTTATGTCAAAACCTTAATATACCTCCGTTCAACTTACTGGACCTCCTCAAGAAAAAATCTACTACAAAATCTTTTGATAATTTGGTCCGGCACATTGTCTCAAACCTCAAAGCATTTAATGGTTTGTAGCGCTTCGACAGCGACTTTAAATAAGATAATGTGTCAATTAATGTATTATTGAGTAAAACTACAAAATGGTATTGTTTATATGAATCCATTTACGTTTTATTTACCCATAAGAAAAATTGTAAATAATGGTTAATCGCTGCAGTGACTCGCAGCTGGGAGAAGAAAGATCCGTATCAAATAGCGGCAACCATCTCCCAACTGTCTGCGTTTGATGAAAGCGAAAAAAATATGATAAACAAAACACTAGCGATGCAAATTATAAATAATAGTAAAAAATAAAAAAAACTCATAACCGTAATGTGTGATAGTTGTAGAAGCAGGAAAAAAATCCAAATAAATAAAACACAACCGCAGTCGAACATATTCAATTGAGAACAGTAAAAAATAGTACATAATAAAAAGATATGACGTCAATAGAATGCAAAAGTAAATCGACATGCGACAGATATAGGCATCGCAATGATACCTATCACTCTCTCTGTACTCATTAATAAATTAATGAGTACAGAGTAAAAATAGATGGCGTAATATTAATGGTATGCAGTTATTAGCTGGAGCCAAATATGAACATTATAAAAATTAAAAAAAAAAACGGGAGCCAAATCTGGTTGATTAGTAAACCTTTATTATACTAAATACGTAGTACGCTAAATTTTATACATAAGAAATATTTATCAATGTGAACAATATGCTTGTATCTCCTTAAAAATTTGAGACAGTTTACTTGTTGTTTTTAATTTCAAAATTGACAGCAAGTCCGTCGAACCTTTATTGCAAGCTATAAAAAAATAAAATAAAATCAATGACGTCACCAGAATGTAAATCAGCAGTCAAAACAACGAGATAATAATACAAAAACACTTTTAAGTTTCACCACGAATGACTAATTTTCTACTTACGTCCCCCTTTTACATATAACAAGAAATATGCATTAAACTATTAACCACATCTTTGTCACCCATTGTTAGAATTTCTATAATGTTATCCCGTTGAGTATTTAAAAATGCACTGACTTCATATTTATTAAGAAATTATCGTAAATTGTAAACAAATGGAACACAATAGCTGTTAATTCATATAAATATATATGCATCATGGGTATTAGTAATGTTTATTTAAAGTTTCACTTGTTGCGTGTCTAATTTGCATTAGCGGTTTAGTGGTAAAAGAACTTACATTCGACAAACACACGTTTAGTTACATTTACAGGTTGTGGATTCGAATCTCACATTTTGATTACATGACATAGTCTAAATATCGCTGTGATGACTTCTCGCAGACTTCACTATATCATCAATACACATAGTGGGTAGCAAACCACGCCATGTACAGTCTCTTTATCGCCACCTGAGAACCATTCGTCCCCAACGGCCTCGTTTGATCGAGCGATGTGCTCTTTGTCATTTCAGATGAGCAATTCTTCGAGCTAAGTCGATGATCTTGGTTCTCCTGCAGATCGCGTCATTTGTGATTTGATCTCGCCGCGAAATTCCTAGCATATTCCTCTCCATTGTTCTGACCAATGCTGGTTTATACAAACACAGCTTTAAATTGTTATATATATTTATATATGTGTGTATATATATATATATATATTAGGAGGAACAAAAAATAATGTCTTTTCTGTCGACATATTTTACAGAATTACCGATTGATTGTTATAGCTCCGGCATTGAAAATTTGTATACTAGACGGCAAAAGGTTGTTGATAACGAAGGTTAACATATTGTAACAAATAAAAACTTGTTAAGTGTAGTCGTGTGAATTTTACTTTAATATATCTAATATATAAAATTTCCATGTCACAGTGTTAGTTACCATACTCCTCCGAAACGGCTTGATCGATTTTGACCATATTTTATATGCGTATTCAGTAGGTCTGAGAATCGGCTATTATCTATTTTCCATACCCCTAAGTGATAAGGGTGGTCCACACATAAATTAATTTTTTTATTTTTTACACTAATTTTTTGGTTTTTATTTTTTTATGATACAACATACAAAAATATATACAACCCTCAATTTTCACCTCTCTACGATCAACCGTTATTTTTATTTTTTAATTAAAAACTTTATTTTTTTTTAGCAACGTTTGCAGAATCAGCTAGTATATATATATATATATATATATATATATATATATATATATATGTACATACATGTGGTTTATAATATTAAAGAGATTTGAAAACGTTTGCGACTGACAGACATAGTTAAAAACCTATTTAATCTGTAATCCGATTCAGTGTTGCCATGAGAATGCATATGTTTGCATCATCATACATAAATAAAATTACACGATGACTCGACCGTTCTAAGAAATCTTACGACATAGTGTTAACGCATTCCATATTAACCTAACGTAGGTATATTTAGGTATAATGTGAAGCCTACACTTTCAAATGTCTATTATTATAAAAATAATCTTGTAGATATTCATATCACGAGGTCAATCGTCCAATGTATCTGAAATAAATATATAAATACATTTATATATGGAAAGATCAATGAAGAGAAACATATTGAAAATCAAGAAGATACATAGAGACAAAATAGAATATTCTGGAAAGTGAAAGGGGAGGTCTTTACCCTAACGGGATCCACATCAAGGAAAAAACTAAACATACTAACATTTTTTTAATGGCCGTCGCTATTTCTCGTCTCCTTTGCTTTGCCTTTGCCTTTCGCATCTCTATCTTGTTTTGGGACAGAGTTTTTATTCTATCTTTAATAATTTTTTTCACACTATTTTTATATTTTTATACTCTTCTATCATTCCTCTTTAGATCTATCTTTCCTCTTCTGTCATTCTACAATTTTCTTTCATTCTTTTTCATACTAATTTTCGTTCATCTAATTAACATTAGACTAATAAGTTATTTTTACTAACACGACTAATGAACATTTAAAATGTAATTTGGGGTTGTGTATATATATATGTATATATACATATAGTGTATATATGTATATATAGTGTTAATGCAAATTTCTTGTTATATTTAAAAGGAGACGTAAGTAGAAAATTAGTCATTCGTGGTAAAACCTAAAAGTTTTTTTGTATCATTATCTCGTTGTTCTGAATGCTAATTTACATTCTGATGACGTCATTGAATTTATTTTATTTTAAATTTTTATAGCTTGCAACAATGTAGGTTCGACGGACTTTTGTGAAATTGCTTGTCTGAATGGCGGTGATCGAGACATACCGCTCGTGCAACTGAAGGCAGTCGAAGCTGAAAGGTTTGGAGTGGTAGATCAACCAAGTCAAGGTCACGGAAAGTGCTAGTGATCTTTGGGGAAGACCAATGTCTTGCAGTGAGTCTATCGGCTATCATGATGATGATGATAAAAAAGAAAGACTAGACTAGAAAAAAAAATGGCAGGCGATGAAAGCAGGAAGGAATGAAAGAACAAAATGAAAGATATTGTGATGGAAATAAGGTAAGAATAAAAGAAATTGAGAGGTATGACAGTGAGTGAAGAATAAAGATGTAAAATCTGTAAAACTTATTTGTAAACAAAGACCCTGATCCCAACTAATTAGGGGTACGAGAGGTCTCCAATAGCGGGGGCCATAAAAAAATCATAACTCAAATCCAATAAAATTATAAATTATCTCGCTATATTTCACATATTGATGTGGTAACATATATATAATATGTTTAATATTTAAATATGTACAGTTTTATTGGATATAGTTGTAAAAACTTTCAACGGGTGAATTAAAAAAAAAACGTTTTAATCCACTTTTTTCTAATCACACTGTATAAAGTGCTCACTCTAAAACAAGCTACATTCATTTGTTCTTTTTTTTCTATTGCATTTTTAAATTTAATACAACAGGCCAATACCTTCTTGCAGTACAAAATCTGCAGGGACAGATACTAAATAATTATTAGCTTAAATTTTTACTAAAACGATTTTAAAAAACTTTCTATATAATCTGTACGTTGTTTCTGAAAGTTGGTTTTTGGATTCGGTGTACCATACAGAATTTGACAACAAATGAGGTAAATAACTATTTCTTTATAGCTTTTATAGCTACCAATGATTGTCAACCTTAATTCGTATCCTGGCCAGATAAAAATAATTTTACGAGCAATTCCTTTTTTAAATATACAACTTTTTTATTAATCTGAAATAGTATTAAACTACAATGCAGTTGTCTTTTTTTTGTATAGTTTCCAAATAAAAAAGTAACAAAAATTAGTGATTCACGATAATGACTGGTTTAAATTATCTATTTTTATCAAAACGCTAACATAACTTACGCATCGCTGTATTAAACTCATTTAGTTAACCTAATTTAAACAAAACAATTTCCAAGTATTTTTTACTATTACTCAGTGTTATAGCATTTTAACAATTACAAAATAGACTTTACATCTTTAAAATGAGCCAACAAAAGTTTTACAGTTTGACGGGAAATCGAGTGCTGTCAAACTATATAAAAAGCGATGTTTATATAAGCCAGCATTTATCATAATATTTATTCTAATTTATTTCATTGTAGTGCAATATTTTTATATTCCCACAACTGAAACGCAAATCATTCTAAGAAAAAGTCTGTACCGTTAATTATAACGTTGGCGCCATTTTGTGCGAATAAGTGGAAGCTATATTTTTTTACTGACGTTTTCTTTCAACGTTTATGAAGTAATATTAATACAAGTGTGCGTTTCATATGAATTGAAGAGAGATTTGTATTTTAAGCTATTTATATGCACCTAACTCTTTTTTATGTGATAGATACGTTCATTAGAAAAATGTGCTAGGAAGTCATGTACAAAAATTCATGTGACAATGAAAAAAAAAAACATTTTTAGAAAAAAAATTGTGAAAACCAATTGATAATGTAACCCGTTTTTATTACACAGTTAATTTATTTCAAATGTACATACGACTTGAAATAAGAAATTCAAATTAGGAATATACATCGATTTTGCAACTATATATGTCTTTGATAATAAGCGTGCATTTTTTTTACGGTTTGCACCAAAAATGTTATCAGTAAATACGACAGATATGTCTAAAACATACAGCAGATATTGTATAATTTCGTTCATTATTAACTGCGTTAATTGGTTTTAATGTTGTTATAAAATATTATCATAGCATTAGCAATATTATTAGCAACTATTTTTTCATTTTCTCTAGTTCCTTATAAAATACTTTTAATCCAGTAACACAAAACTTAATATTATATAAAAAAAAACTCCAATTCACAGCACAGTAAATACTTTTATTCCACTTTTAATACTCTTATAGGCTAACTAGCATAGTTTCCACTAGACAACTTATCACTTCGACGGTTATCGAACGAGTGACCGAGCTCTTGACTCAATAATAAAAAATCTGTTTCAACCCCCACCACTCTCAATCCTTTTACCGGAAGTTGTCACAAAAGAGTGACGGGGTCGAGTGGTGTTGCCATTTAAGAAAAATAAAACTACCTTTTACAAAAATTATTACAATTACGTTGAAATTTTAATGCACGCTACATAAAGAATTTAAAAAAAATATTTATTGAGGATTCCTGCCACAACAATAAATTTGCTGTAATGCTGAAAGCGATTCAGCGCATCTTATTAGTTCTGGTAGCTCATTCCATCATTCGAGGGCGACAACTGTAAAAGACTTCTCCATAAACATAGAATGAACTGGCATAGTCAATTTCAAGTTCTCTGATGATCTAAGCAACTTATCAAGTGAGTAAAGTAAGAAAAGAAATCTAGATTTAAGGTAAGAATGAGTAAGCGGGTTAAACAAAATACTATACAGAAAAGAAAGAATGCGGCAATCACTTGAGCTTATTACGAAATTCAGAAACATAGTTGTATTTGCGCAGACCAAATATGAACGTAACACAAAAATTCTGAAGGCGCTCGTGCTTATTAAGTTGTTCTTCTGTAATATTAATATCGTCAGCATAATCAAGGATAAGAAGGAGAAGGGACTGTACCGAAGAAATCTTGGTATTCAGGGGTAGGAATTTGAAAAATCTTTGCAAGGACGCCGGAAACGTAAAGACCTTCCGACTAATATGTTTAAGCTGATGTTCCCATATGAATGCTCTATCTAGACACAACCCGAGATCTATAACATTGTAAGAAAAGGACAGAGACTTTGTGCTTGGCACTAATCGGTGTAACATAACTCCTGAAGAGGCCCCGTGAAGGGGTGAAACACGTGTTGAGTGATTTGGCGGTGACGGTTGTGTAATTCGCATTGTTTGCCGCATACGCATTTATCAGCGGGCTGGCGGACGGTGCACTTCATTGCACGACTACCACTGCATATGAGGAAGTGGCTAAATATTGGTTCTTTTCTTACTTAGGATGGACTTCCACAAAGTAACGCCTGATTCCATTAAACATACTGTTACATGGTTTTGTGTTTTTGACGGCTCTCTTTTTCTTCAAGCAGGTAAGCCAGCAAGATATGCTCTTATTCATTTCCACTTCACAAGTCACTCTAACCTCTCCATATACGGGACAGTAAGTACTTGCGTGCACCGCGGTTTAGTCCACCGCTGGATCACAGCTGATAGAGGGACTCTGTTTGAGCTTAAAGTAGAAATAGTTTTTCCCTAAGTTAAAACTGTAGAAATGTATATATAAATAATCTAAGTAAAAATATAATACATTTTAACAATAAAATAGACCTAGACTGTTGTGACTGATGATAGGATGGAAGGTGAGAAATTAAAGGAATAAAGATAAATAAAAAATGTAGCAAATGTTAAAGAGCGAAAGAAAAGAAAAGAAACTGAAATAAAAAGAGAACTGAAAAAATTATTGCCCCAACAAAACCTTGTTCCCAACAAAATAAGGGGTGGAACAAGGTGCCCAAATATCGTAGGACATTGAAAGGAAACGTGCAAACATTCACCAATAAAAAATAAGCTGATATAGAGAAGATGCGTGGATATAAAAGTGGTCAGTACGTGAATTAACGCGTTTAAACCAATGTATGCTAAACGATCGCATATGTATGCAAAGCGAATGATTTATAGATGTCACTAACACTTTGCCACTTAGTATGTGACCGGGCGCCCGAACAGGAAGACCTAGAAAGCGATCGTAAATATTTTACTATACACTTAACTGTGCTGTTAAAATTCGCGGAAGATATATATTTATTCTATTACCGTAATACTCATATAAAACGATACTTTAAACATTAATAGAAACCCAATTAGTTTTAGTATCTCGATTTATATTTTTTCGTACTTGATTTGTAAGCTATCTATATGGGACAAAACATCCAGCTTGGTATGTCCAACTTCGAGAATGAAATCACTCGCCGAATCCGACTCGAATAGACACGTCCAAAATACCACAATGTTTGAAAATGAAGGTATTTGACCAATGTGTTACCGATGATGACATACGGATCTGAGACGTGATCATGTACGGGCCTCATAAGAAAGCCCAAGTTCACCCAGAGAGCAATGAGAAGGGTTCTGCTTGGCTTTTATCAGAAATGGAGAGATCCGCTGAAGAACCACGATCACCGACGTTGCTCATAGCAATGGGCGGGGCACATTAGTCATGCAAATGATGGTTTTTTAGGTCAAAAGGTTTTTTTTTTATTTATATGGCCCCCGCTATTAGGGGCCTCTCGTACCCCTAACTTTTTGCGATTAGGGACTTTATTGTTCAATAATTTTTTTTCAGTCTTTTCTTTATTTATCACTCTCTTTCACGCGTCACAATATCTTTCGTTTTGCTCTTTCTTTCCTCGCCTTTCTTCCATCATCTTCTTACTCTAAGGTGGCTAGGTACATTTTATTTATTTTTATTCTTTAATTTTATCTTACATTTAATTAATCTTTATTTACACATTTATTTTACTTTCTTAATTCTTTATTACACATGTCTTTTTCTATTTCTTATTATTAGTTAACAATTTATTTTGTGCAGAGTTTATTAAGTACCTTAGGTCAAAAGGTTCTCGAGTGGCGAACACGAGCAGGTAGACGCGGCGTGGGTAAGTTCCGCTCTAGGTAGACCGACGACATAGTTAAGTCCCGGAAAATCGCTGATGATGGTCATCGTAGCCACGTCTCGGGTCGGAAAACCACACACCTTTGTCTCCAGACTTTGCGGTGTTTGGACAAAACATATATCAAAGCTACTCGAAGGCTGCCTATCCGACTTGGGTCCGACGAGTGATCTTTTTCTGTAAGATAAACATACTAAGCTGGACAGTTTGTACCAGATATATATTATCTACGTAAGATTAAAAGGTTTTTTTTTTTAAAAAAAAGGAATGAACAGCACGAGTAATAATAGCATAACAAAAAAAGCTCCTCGGTCGGTTTGCGCGAAAGTTCCATGGAGTAACAAGGCGCAGGGGACCACTACAGAGGACTTCGACTTGGACTATCAATATAAATCTCATTAACATTTCCATTCGAGCATGTCCGAAAATGCCAAACTTCGTATTTATTATGACGTAACCATCATATAATAATATAACAAACCCGTTTATATTTGTCTTCATATGCACCATTAGTGCGGTCCGAGTCAATATTCTCAAAGTTCTTCTCCATCACAACTACACTCGTTTAGGATGTGATGAAATCATGCAGCAATGACGGCGGTAACATTACTAATAGCGTCCAAATTCTAATTCTCGTTCGAACTTTTATTAGATTTTTTTAAATTTTGAAATTCGAACGCGATTGTATTGGCCGGGAATACGGAGCGTTCATGGAAGTTATACAATTTTTTTTATTATTATTAGAATCTGTGTTGCAGACATTAGCGTCAGTGCCTTTGGTATATTACATTTAATATTTACGGATTTTTTTTCACGTTTTTGCATGCTACAGAGTTAATAATCAATTTAACGACACTAACAATGTCCGGTTTTAAAAATTATGTCTCATGCGACCACTTCTTCATAACTACTCCATATTGACATCCTCAGTTTGTGCGCCAGTATCTGTGCGGCGGTTGCCGTATTCGCCACATAATGAATCTAGCGACCGCCACATAGTGGACGCTGTTATACAGCCCCAGGGGTGTCTGTCGTTCGACGGACAAGGATCACCGCTAAGTCTTTAACCCTGAGCTTCGTGGATGGTGACAGTTCTTGAACCTGTCTTTGTGCAGTAACCTTGGCCAATGAGTACTTGTTTATCGGCTTAGATCTGAGTCAGGTACAGGGAGTTTTTCTATTTTGGGATATTCTCCCTATACTAATAAAGCCTACTCAGGAAGTACACCACATCCTTGGAGGAATATATACCCTTCTTCTTCTGCAGTCTCTGAAAGTGCTCGCAAATCCGAAATCTAACCGACCAATGTACGTAAGTAAAGGACCAATATTTTGCCACTTCCGCACATGCAGTGGTAGTCGTGCAACAAAGTGCACCGTCCGCCAGCCCGCTGATAAATGCGACAAACAATGCGTTATTACACAATTACACAACTGCCACCGTCAGATCACTCAACACGTGTTTCACATCTCCACGGGGCATCTTCAGGAGTTATGTTACACCGATTAGTGCCAAATACAGTCTCTGTGTCTCTGTATCAGCGGGCTGGCGGGCGTTGCACTTTGTTGCACGACTACCACTGCATGTGCGGAAGTGGCTAAATATTGGTCCTTTTCTTACTTAGGATGGACTTCCGCAAGGTAACGCCTGATTCCATTAAATATTAAAGACCAATGTACGTCACATTTGTCGGCCATTAAACTGTCGGCATTTTGATGACTGAAAGTATATTTGGTCAGTAGTGTCAATGTCATCAAAGAAGCAAAAACAGAAACCGCACACCTTTCCCGTCAGACAATACCCGTGTACCACTATTTTGGGCAGTCAGTCTAGGCCGCCTAAAACAGCGTGGCGCTAGTCTACCTCTTTGATGTCTGGGAAAGTTGCCTCTCGGTTTCCGCTGACGTCATAGTTCGGGTTCCGAATTTAAAAAATTTCGGTGACCACATTGCAAAAATAAATATCTAACACGCGATAGGAATTTAAATGACCGCTGAGTAAGATTCTCTTTCTTTTTTTTTTTTTTTGGTCACGAGCCGGTGGACATGTAGTGGATAGGTTATAGTGATCATCTGCTGTATGAGTTGCTCATGGCATTCACACCTTCATCAAATGTCCATTTGGCCGTAAGGCTCAGGAAAAGAGATCACGTGTGAACAAGGATAACATTTGTGATCGACTCTCGTTGACAAACGATCTTGTCTTGTCTCTGAAAGCTGCCAGATGTAGACTGTTTCGAACCGGCCTTATTGGAAATAAGATCCTCTCGATAATAATAAATGAGATATGTACACACGTACGATAAAGGATTGAGCTGATTGCCTATTCAAGGCACAATATTTTATTCTTAACTTGCTTTGAATTAGTTATATTGTAACAATAACTAATTATTAACTAATTATCATAATTATGCACACTATATATATACAGGTGATGTTTTTGGTGTTAATATCTCAAAGAAACTAATGTATAGTTTATTTGTCAGCAAAAAAATTTATAAGCTTTTCACCCATATCCTATCAAACTGTATGAAGTTATCACTCTTAAATAGGTTACATTATTTTTTTATTGTCATGCAATAGGCCAATAACTTTTGGCAATACAGTCTGCAGGAACACATAGTAAACAATCATTTATTTTAATAATTCGTAGTAACTTGAATTTAGGAAGCGCTTTTTCTACCTATATTATCATTACGTTATATATATCTATATATTTAACATACATATTACATATAACGTAACGTTATTTATATAACCATTGATTTTTGGATAGGATGTACCATACATTAATTAAATAAATATTCACATCTTTACCGACTGTATTCCTATAACCAATCATTCCTTATTAAAAAAAAAAAAAACAACTTTAAAAATGAAAACGAAAATATAATCTACACATAACTTAAGGTAAAACAGGTTACTAAAAGAATTATGAAAAAGAAAATTTTAAGTGAGAATTTAGTTAACAACAATGATATCAAATGAAAAATCCGCGCCAAAAAAACTTAACTACGCCGTCATCAATGGCTGACTCACGTCAATAAATCATTAGACGCGAAACGCGTTTCTTTTTTCGGTACAATGTCCCGTACTGAAACGTGCCTGGGCTACCAATGTTGATAGTTTAAAATTTAATAGATTACCCGGTGGCCGATGTATCGCGTCGATTCATTGATTAAAAACAAAATCGATCTAAATATTTAATCACGTAGCACATTATATATTTATTGATCCGATAATTGGAGAATTACTTTTTTACTAAATTTATTTTCATTACACTTGTAAATTTAGGTTTTTAGTCTAATGTAAGCGTTTAATAATAATAAAATGGCACAAAAATATGCACAGGTTATAATTTTTACTGTCAAATATAAAAACTTTTTTTATTTTCCTTTGGAAACTGCAAGTTTAGAAACGTAAATATTAAAGTAATTAATTATTACCGTCATTATGTATTTATAAGTGTATATATGTGTGTATCCCCTATTTTAAGCAAACTCTAAGATAATTAACACCCGCCAAATCATTAAGCAAGCATGTTTCATTCTCTCTCTCTATTTTCTTAATAACAAAAAAAAAACAAAAAAATTGGTATCTATCTTAATCTACACTACTAAGTTATGCTTTTAACATTATTTCAAATTTGGTGAACTAACCAATGACTAATAAATGTTCCCAAGGAACCCTGTAGCTAAATTAGTGAAAAGAATTGTAAATCACTGATACTGTAAATGTCAACGGGCAACAAATCGCTTTTGTACCGATATCTATGACAATAAAAAAACAAATAACCAGCACTTATTACAAACATTAAAACTATAGTTATTTTTATCGTGATGTAGATTCTTGTTAAATTCATAAAGAAATACAATATTACACACTTATAAATATAAAAATCAGTTGATCATTAATAATGCAAAATTCAAGGCAATGTTCATGTCTTGAGTTTCTTTTCTCTGTCTTTTGTGATATTATTAAACAATACTTAATGTAATTTAATAATGCATATAAATGTAAAATATTATAAACCACATCTAAATATATTACCATATTGAATAAAATTAAGCTTAAATGTGTGGCGTCAAACATTGAAGCCGTCTTACTACACAAAATGTTTCTACAAGATTGGACTTCAAAAATGTCGCAAAATTAGGTTGTAATTAAAACTATCAATTGTGAAGTAAAAACAAGTACTTAAATTTATACAATATTTCGGAATTGTATGCATGTTCTTATAATTAACTCCCTCTATTGAGGAGTTAGGATAATAATCTATTTAAATCTTTAATGACATTTTTCTCAATTTATAAATAATCAAGACAATAAATCTTTTCGTGTTTAAACATAATGTTTTGATTAAAATTCATAAATTTTAAATCAAGATTTAATGTTGTTGATAATGGCAATACAACAGGCGATCATTTCAAAGGCCAAGGTCAAGTTTATCTTTATTTAAAGTTTAGAACTACTACTTCATACTAAAGTATTAATACAAATACCTGTTATATCTTTGCATATTTAGTGTATTTATTTGTGCTGCAAATATGTGTTCAAATATAAGACCATTTTTATTAGTTAATAATAACAAGCGTGTTTTAGGTAAGTAAATAAAACTTATTTCGCCGATGTCACTGTTATTCGTCTTAATGTTTACTTTTCTGCAGAAAAAATAATGAGAAGGTATTCTTCAAGTACTGGATCTGCACAATATGAAACTTTAGCAGTGTCTGTACCGAAGAAGTATGTTTATCACGTTGAATTGAACCGGCCTGCGAAATTGAATACATTCACGCCGGCTATGTGGAAGTAGGTATAAAGTAAAACTTCTTCCTTTATACGTTCTTAATCTGGCATAGTATACTCACAATATCCTTTAAATATAAATAACGTTAATGTTATAACAAGTTCATCAATGTAAAAAAGCGCCAAAAAATTACGGCATTTGTGTATTGTTAAAAACATAATTTCGGGCGTAACGTGTTCTTCTCGGGACACAGACCCCATCCATAGATTGACAAAAAATACTCACCCATGTTGTAAAAGAAATTACAGTTTAAAATAAGTTACCTAACCTAGGGGGCAAAGTCCTCGCAGTCAGTGGTATGTACTGACAGAGTATTACTATACTACACAGGCCAGATAATATGTGATACAATACATAGAATGCCAGTTAAGTTAAAAAAAATGATAAATTGGTTTATTCTAATGATGGTATACTAATTTTGAACTTTTTTAAGAATTTATAAAAGTAATGACAACATAAATTTCACCGATTTGTGTATAACATGTATATTTCGATGAGATTATAGTAAAAATATAATTCTTTAGTACTACATTATTAATGCTAATGATAATATATTAATGTCTTGTTGAAGAAAAATTAAAATAGATATCAAAACCTCGATTCTTTGAATCTAAACATGACTTCGTTTTAGGTATCTTTGCAAGAGGCTTTTGCCTTGCAGTAGGCATCTAAGGCTTGAAAAGTTAAAAAAAAAAATCTTAGAAGTTACGTTAAAAGGTTTAAAGAATCAAAGTTTTATCTATTTTAAATTTTATTCAACATGACATTAATATATTATCATTAATAATGTATTGCTATGGTACCACATTGCGATTCCACACCTGTCTGCCAAGGGTGGCTATTATGGTATATCCCACCATAGATATTTTTTGGGAGGCCTGTGCTTTGTAGTATTTAGGGATGAAACTATGAATGTGCTATGTGTGGTTACCTAAACCAGGGAATATTGAACATGTTTAGACACCCACACCTTTAGATAGTGTTCTTGTGTCAAAAATTTATTTTTGTGTATTCACATTATTCTTTTTTATTTTAATATTCACCTTTAAAAAATAAAGTTAATATTTAAAGGTGAATATTATAATTTATAACATTATAAATATACATTATTGATGTCTTCAAACAATATATTAAATGAACATAAAAACAAATATTTTAATGTTTTAGTCTGCTCATTATCGTCAACATTTCAGATATAGGACTTCCATTGCTGGGGATAGGCCTCCTGCAAAGATTTTCAAGTAGACTTTGTTGTTCATTAAAATTAACCAAGGTCACTTTGCGGTCGGATGCCCTTCAATTTGCTTTTCAGTCTGTCTCCAGTACTTTAAGATCCCAGCAGTCAATCTGCTTGTAGCTTACCCACTGCTACTTCAACTTGCCCACGGCTACTTCAACTCGGCTACTGCTAATTCAACTTGCCAATCTGATAAGCCACATCAGCTACATGCATAGTCTACTCTATATATAAAAATGTGTAGACATGTTTTAAATCTATTATAATTATAATTTCAGAGAGCTGTCGACATGTTTCTCTACATTGAGTGAAACTCCAGAATGCAGGGTTATTGTGCTATCGGGTCAAGGGAAACATTTTACAGGCGGTAAATAAATTTATTTTACCAATCTTGTACTATACTATGAGATTTATGTATAAGGGTTAGCTTATTATGGAAACCACTTTTATATTAAAACAATTGCCATTTCAGTCCACATACGCCCACTGCAAGGCAGAGGCCGGCCTAAAGATATCCATAGAGGGACATACCATAATTGTCACACTTGGCAATTGGGTTGTCAATAACAGTGCATTGTTATGGTACCGAAAGGATGCTGTTATCCATCTTCCGGTAACTTGTTTGTGATCTGTGGCAATTCTATGTAATTAATGCACTACTGTGTGCAACTGGCAATTCCACAGACATTGCATCGTCTAAAAATAATTTGGGTCAATAATATTTACAATAAAGTATTTATTAAATGTAGATATATTCCCTTCCCCTCATTATCTAATGAGCTACCATTGAATTGACGTGCTAACTCATTATTTTTAAAATGTTTATGAACTATTTACTAGACCTATGACTAATTACCTGGTAATTCATTTCTTTTTCTTCCTCTGTTTCTTTATGCTTTCTGAGGCAAGTGCGATCCAAATCAGTTGGATGTTTTTATTTATTATTATATTATATTTGTAATATGTATTACATCTTATAAATTACTTTTTTCTTTTGTATATTACTTATTTTGTACATGTTAACTACCAATTATTTATACTTCTATCTTTTCCATACTATGGTTGTCTGTAGGAGATTGCCTCGTGTGATAAGACTGCCAATTGTGCTTTTTTGTTTATTATTATGAAACTATTTAAATATATCCTAGTGTGTATAATAAAGAATATTAAATCATAAAAGCAAAACTTATAATCCTTTTAAGACTCCATCTACATAGTTACTTAGTGAAAGTAACTTTAAATAAATATGCATTGAAATGTCTAATGTATTATTATACTTTATGTTATGTTAAGCATACCAATAATGTACAAGTTAAATAATTAAAACTTATTTATTACTTGCAGGTATTGATTTAAATGGTTTCATTGAGAATGCAAGTAAGGCCCATGAACTGAGTGATGTTGCGAGGAAAGCGAGATTCTTATCATATTTAATAAAAGAATATCAGGTAAATGAATAATATTTATCAAGTTTATATTTTTAATGATATATTAAAAATCGATTTGTTTGTTCTTTGACTATAGAGTACAATTCTAAGACAGGACGTCAGATATATATATATATATATATATATATATATATATATATATATATATGTGTGTGTGTGTGTGTATTTATAATCTTAAATACAACTTAGCTTATAATTACAATAGCAAATGTGCATAATGTCTTCATTTAATTAATCTATATACAATTATAATAAAGCCTTCATATATATTCTGTACTAGAAATAGGGACCCCTGTTTGGTTCCTCTGTTAAATTTAAGATAGTGACCTCTATCAATATAATCTACAGATTAAAAATAATCTTGTAGTCATAAGGATATATAAAGTATCTGAATCATACATAGGTAATTGATTTTATAACAAACTACCAAACAATTAGTTTGAATTATTTCTTAGTAAATTCAAGAAATTTATTAAAAACTAAACTGTCAAAAGGAATGTCACTCTATTTCAAAATATATTCACTTTTCTAATTTTAACACATTCCATGCCATGAGGGGCGTATACGACTCCCGCTGCACTTTCCGTTCAGGCCATTTGCAGTTCTCATTGAAAAACAAAGGATTCTTAAACAAATGAATTGTAAACTCGAATAAAGACAACTTCACATCACGCATGCGCGTACGTAAAGCACATTAAAATTTATAACTTTTTCTCGATAATTATATCTTTGCAGCATTGAACAAGTGTAAAGCGTACGTCTTAAATTACTTTTTTAATTTTTAAAGTGTGGGTCATGAACATCTTCAAATGCTGCCGCGGCACGGAACGTGTTAAAAAAATTATTAAAAAATTACAAAACTCTTTTCTAACAATTGTTTTCATTAGATGGCGCTTTATTAAATAACTTAAACTATTTTTACACTTATTTTTACTTAAGTTACAGGCCTTATCTAATTTCCTATATATATCCTTAATTAAACCTATATTTATATTATCACTACTATGTGATCTGTATGATGTTACCCTGCTATAGTAAGAATATTAAGAAAATAATAAATTAAAAATAAATAAATGCATATATTTAAAAATAAAAGCATAATGTATAAGAAAGGAATACAATAATGAAGTAATAGATAACCTGTAAAATTTGGTGAGAGAAGACGATGAAAGAGAGGTGAGATATGAACGGAACAAAGAATAAAAAGGAATGAAGGAATATGTGAGGAAGAAAAGAATAAAGAATAATTGAAATTCAGATAGAAGAAAGATGAGGATGTAAATAATGCACTTCTGTTAAGAAATTATTATTGTTATAATATCCCTGTGCACCCGAGACAGGAAAGTATGAAGTAATATGGGTATTGCAAACAGTACCTGTACCGTTTCAAAATAATCATCAACGACGCCTGTCCGTGTGTCGACTTCTCAATAATGACTTTTTAAATACTTACTCAGACAATTCCTGATTCAAATCCAAAAGACAACCTTGTGACCCTTTGTGAAAACCTTTATATACCTCATCTCATAGTACCTCAGGAAAAAATCTATTCTAGAATCTTTTGAGTTAGAAAAGGATCAATATTTAGCCACTTCCGCTCATGCAGTGGTAGTCGTGCAACAAAATGCACCGCCCGCCAGTCCGCTGATAAATGCGTATGCGGCAAACAATGCGAATTACACAACTACCACCGTTAATTCACTCAACGTTTCACCCCTCCATGGGGCATCTTCAAGAGTTGTGTTACACCGATTAGTTGAATCTGTGTTTGTCACTAATGTGATATGCAGTATAATTGTTGCACGACTACCAATACATGTGCGGAAGTGGCTAAATATTGGTCCTTTTCTTCCGTTAAATGTCCACTCCACATTTTTTTTTCTTAATTTTTTTTACTCGAATCTTCCTCTATTTAAATATTTTTAAACGTACATACAATTTCAATGCTTTATGTAAATTTTGTGTATATACTAAAACAATTTTTTTCTCTTGTTCATAAATTGACTCTAAATTTCAGGATGGTATCACAGCTTTGGAGAATTGTGTGAAGCCGGTTCTAGCTGTGGTGCACAATGCTTGTGTTGGTGCCGGTGTTGACTTAATAACAGCTGCTGATATCAGGTAAGATATATTAATAAATATAAAGACAGATTTAATTTCAACTTTGGAACTTTTAAAGGAACTCTCAATGATCGTGAACTTTTTTAAAATCTGTTTTATTCATGACTCTACTCTGCTTCGCAACCTGGAGACGAAGCAGGTAGAAACTCCACAACAACACCACTTTTAATAGTCTGGGGAGAGAGGGTCCATGCCTTTTAGTGACCGTACATCAGCTGACATGATGATATAGTCATACAAATTAATTTTTGTTTACATTTCATATGAAGTCACTTATACGATGTATATTCAGATGGGTTACTCGATTGTTTAACCCTTCAGTTACCA
The DNA here is from genome assembly GCF_028537555.1 of Battus philenor. NCBI lineage: Eukaryota > Metazoa > Arthropoda > Insecta > Lepidoptera > Papilionidae > Battus > Battus philenor. The sequence continues at coordinate 2,570,995 of NW_027181688.1, forward strand.
GCACCGGAGTTAGTAGGCATTCACCTTGTAATGTGGGCATATGTGTAGATCCCTGTTTTAATATTTATCACAGCCAAAAAAATCACTAAGAATTATCCTAACTTGTATTTTTAATTAATATACCAGTAAAATCTTTAAATATGTAACACAAATGAGAAAATTCGAACATCAGCTTACCGTCATGCAATGTGCACACTTCGTGACGCATATGCCCGGTTCAGTAACGTCACTTCGTAACTGCGGTAAAGAAAGTGTTAATATTAGAACATGGTTTAATCTTTTAACTGCATCGACGCCGTCAAGCGTATTTCAAAGATATAGAACAAGTATTGGACTCAAAACGGTGCAGTATCAGAAAGTACCAAAATTATCTATGGTTCAGTTCTCCAACCATAGCTAGAGGGGTTTCTGCTGTTTATTCCGCCTTAATGATAAACCGATATAAGCATCGATCAAGTAAAGTTTATCTTTATATGTCCCCTAACATAGCAAAGTAGGAACTATTTATACAATTAATATTTTTTTAATTGAATATAATTTATTTATATCTTCTAATTTTTTCTCTCTCCATAATATCTTACATTCCTTTTGTTGCCTCTTCTTTATTTTGGGTTTTAATATTTATTTCACATTTGTTCATTATTAATATCACTCTCATGACCCACCAAATACAACGACTCACAAAACTTCACATAGGTAGTGTGGGACAGCGATAGTGCTCTACGAAGCCGAAATTAGCCGATTGTCTCTTTCCAAAGGTCGATGTGCAATATTAACCGAGTACTGTATATCAAAACATCTTCGTCAAATTTTATAAAAAAAAAATATTTTTTAGATACTGCACCGAAGAAGCATGGTTCCAGGTCAAGGAAGTAGACGTGGGTTTAGCTGCAGACGTTGGCACCCTGCAGAGGTTACCAAAGGTGATTTAAACATTTCATTAATGTAACTAACTTCTCCGTTCTCAGTCAAATGTTTTATACAGGGTGTTCAGTTATTACTATTCCATTATTTCCAATCAATCATTTTACAGTACCCGGCGATAAATATTGCACTTAGAAAGAGACAATCGACTAATTACGTTATCTCTGTCGCACGAAATACAACGACTGACATAACGTAGGTATGCCACATAGGTAACGTGGGACAGAGATAACGCACTACGAAGCCGAAATTAGCCGATTGTCTCTTACCAAAGCTCAATGTGCAATAATATCGCCGGGTACTATATACTTATTTACATTTGTTCTTTGCCTATGTTACCTTTTATCTACAAATATACAGTATAAACTCACTACCCTGCATAAGGTGATCATTCTGAAACTATATTTGATAGTGACTGGCCAGTAACATCTGGCAGTACAAAGTCTAGGACAGATAATAAACAATAACTAATTTAAATATGTACTAATTCGAATTTTGAAAATTCTTTTTCTTACTTTATTAACATGATGTATTTATTATTTCTGAAGCCATTGATTTTTGGATAGCGTGTACTATATATTAATTTACAACATATGAATTTATACAAATGTGCAGTTCGGGACAAAACATAATAAATTTATTTTATTTAAAAAAAAATTTGCTATGACATTCGACACTATCTTATAATATTGTCACTCGTTAGGCTGGTATGGTTCATAAAGCATATTTAGATAGTTAAATAACCTTGAATGTTATTTTTATTACTATATTATGTGAAAGCTTGGCGCAAGTCATTATTTCTATGTTTAAAATTGTTAATAAAAAAAAGACCAATATAAGTGCACCGCCCGCTGATAAATGCGTATGCGGCAAACAACGCGAATCACACAACCGCCACCGCTAAATTACTCAACAAAATTTGATATATCTCTGGTATGCTGTACTTTTTTAAAACATGATATTTCTAAACAGTTTGGTATTAATGATAATATTTTCATATTTAAATATTGCTACATACTGCGAGTTCTGACTCGAAATAAAACACCTCTGGTTTACAAGGAGTCCTCTATTCTCAAATCAGATGGTCACCCTTCTTTAACACAAAGTATACTTGCGCTTAGTCCAAACTTCACTTCCAAATCGCTCAAGAAATCACTTCAAATAACTTAAAAATTAGTAACTTTGTATAACTGATCGTAGATCTTAATCTTATTACTCAAAAAACAACGCTGAATTAGCTATATGCGGAGTACACTTATTTATACTACGGAGAAGGCTCTAGTAAGTTCGAGATAGTACTCGGTTATAATTTCCGAGAACCGTACACAAAAATCTATAAATAACTTCAAGGTCACGCGTGTTCTTGATCTAAGGGTTCAGTGTTTATTGTTTAGAGGGTTTTGTAACTCGTGTATTGTAACAATAAATTATAAAAAAAATCTTAATTCATATATTTCTTGTTTGCGGTATTTTTTCAAGAGATGATATGTCTAAACAGTTTACGACGTACATTTTGTTTGAAAATATTTTCAAATCATGATTTTTTCATCAGATCTGATCAGAAAATGATATCTCCATGTTTTTTTCTTATTTTAAATTGATAAACAATTTAAAATAAAACAATAAAATAACTTACTTGATATGCTTGTATGGTTTATAATAAATAACTAACCAAAACATATATATATTAAACTGCATATCGTCAAAGTTTTTGTCCTTTTGTGAAAAGTTTATGAATTATGTGTTCTATTTATCCAAGTAACCTTATTTATATATAAAAAAAATTATTTATAACTCACTTGTTAAATTCCAGGTAATAGGCAGTGCATCCATTGCCCGCGAACTATGTTTCACAGCGAGAAAGGTGCCATCAAAGGAAGCGTTGGACATCGGACTCGTCAGTAAAGTCTTCTCGGACAAAGATAGGTAAGGAAATGTTCAAATTAATATAATTATTCATTAAAATTGAGGACATCGATAATATATTTATAATACACCTTGAAACACTGGCAGAACTATAAATACAACTGAAAAAATTTCCGATTTGAATTTTTTAATACACATATATTATTATATTATTTCTTTTTTTTTTTTCGTTCCGCCCCTATTTATATGAGAACAGGGATTTTATTTTATATTTTAAATTATTCACTTTCTTTTATTATTTTTATTCTCTTCTACCATACCTCACAATATCTATCTTTCTGTCTCTTTCATTCTATTTTTCTCTTCCGCTCTTTAAACCTTTATCCGTCCTCAATCACTGCAGTTAGGTCTTATTATTATTTATAAAATAATGCATATTGTTCAATAAGACCCTAGTTCATCTCATCGCTGGCTGTTCTGTATTTGAAGGACTTCGTTTTGAACTCTAGGTTAAGTAAGGGAAAAGGTAGGGTAAGTATCGCCTTCCTAGAAATCAGTAGAAAAGTTCTTTAGACTGGATCCAGACTTAGAAATTGAAAATAAAAGTAAGACTTGCAAAAGTCAAGAAAATAAAATAATACAAACATTATTTTGGGCGTTGGGATAAATTATGAACACATTGTTGTCTGGTCACAAGTTAACTTGTGATGGTTTTCTTTTGCATCACTGTTGTTATCTCTGTTAGCGACCATGCAGTGCAATTGTTGCTCAATGTAATACAGACTGTTTCTCTCGCTTATAAGAGCCGCCAGACTTGTTGTAAACAATATTAAATAAGTAAATAAAAATAAGCGATGACGGAACTTAATGAAGAATCTTTCAATGAATTATATGCAGATGCTTTATTTGATTATATGAGTGATTATGAAACAAATTGTGGTAACTGTGAACATGATACTGCATCAGAAGAAAGTGACTCTGATATAAGGATACCGAAATATCAAAACGGAATGTAATAGCATCAGATAGTATGAATTGAAAGAAGAGTGGAATTAACATAATATTACACCAAACTTACTTTTGATTCTACTATTATAGTGCTAACAACCAAACCTACCAGCTTAATCATACTTAATTATAACTTGGAAGTTTTCAAGTCAAGAATGAATAGGTTTCTTCTAGGTATCATCGTAGACTTTGTCATAGCTTAACATGAGACGAGATAGAGGTCAAATGTTTTATATAGTCGATAATAAAACAAATCTAATATGAAACTAATTCCATTATTTAATTCATCCACTATATTACTACAGTACCCGGCGATAAATATTGCACATCGACTTTTAGAAAGAGACAATCGGCTAATTTCGGCTTCGTAGAGCGTTATCTCTGTCGCACGAAATACAATTCACAAAACGTCACATAGGTGGTGTGGGACAGAGCAAAAGCAATCAGCAATATTTATCGCTGGGTTCTGTACTTAAATCTGTATTATTAAACCTATTTTAAAGATTTGTCATTGTAAAGTTTCTTCTCTGTAAAACTTATTTTAAAGATTTGTCATTGTGAAGTTTCTTCTCAGCTTCTTCTTCACATTTATAACACCTTGTGAAGAATGTAACATATGATACACCTTAATATAACATCATTCATAGTAATCGCTTACAAAGTGATTAGAAATAGACTTTTCTATCTAGCTATCACCCTGTATAACTATTTGCATTTGTTTCAGCGCAATAAAGGAAGTTCTAGAAGTTGCACAAACTATCGCATCAAAGAGTCCAGTAGCTGTGCAAGTCACCAAACAGTCACTGGTTTATTCACAAAGCCGACCAACATGCGAAGGGTTGGAACATATTGTAAGTATCTTATAATATTTAAATTATAAATGCTTTGCAAATATAATTTTTATTCCGGATTATCATCGTTTATTCTACTTTTACAGTGTCATTTTATTTATATTGTCATTATCTTAACTGTAGTATTACGTATGTATCGCTAATGCTATATACCAGGGGTGGTCAAGCTCCATGATAGTTCGTGCCATTGTTCGAAATTTGAAATTTTTTGCCAAAATTTAAGACGCATTTAAAACACGTAAACGAATATTTTATTTACAAAAATCATATTTATTGAAATTATATGACAAAAGTACAAAATATGTGTATTGAAGTTAGATATATGCACACGTATATGACAGCACTCCTAATAATACTTAAAACGCCGGTTAGTTAATTATGATGGGTGTTTGGATTTCGTTAATTTTATGGTGGAATAATAATAATTATTATTTACATCAGAAATTTGATTTTTTCTCAGCAGTTGACATAGGATATATAAATTTAAATATTAAAATAATAAGACAATCAATCAGAGCTAAAAAAAATCGTTCGAAGGGCCGCAGTTTGGCCACCCCGGCATATAATTAACATTGTGCATTATTTATATAGAATTGCCACTGCTCATAAATAAATCTCCAGAGAAAAGGCAGGATGGGCTTCCAAGCGTGGTGTTTATGGTTTATTCCTACTTAGATATCTTTAGGGGAACTAGCATAAATATATATATATATATATATATATATATATATATATATATATGCTAGTTCATAACCAGTTTATACTAAAAACACTTCGCTCCCCATGCAATCGTCTACTTAGATGACCCTCCCCCTAGTACCGACTGTACTCACTCCTTCACAATACAACCTATTCTTCTCCGGAACGCGCTCCTCCTCGACATTAGGATGATCAGGAATCGTTGCGCATTCAAAGCGAAGGCTCGAGAGCTGTCGCTTGACAAGCTGACTGGATCATCACGATAATTAGATTTTATTATTTATTATATTAATATAGATAGTATATACATATTAAAATATATTATAGTATATTTATACATAATTATATAATGTAGTAGCCATTAGCATTTTGCATTATATGAGGTGTTTTAATGTGATTCTTTCCCTTACCGATTTGATGTTACTTTTTTTTAGTGTTTTAGGGTATTTACTAATTTCACCTAACTTTATTTAATTTATCTCTGCACCGCCTAACGATTAACTGGTAGAGAATGCCTTCAGTATTAAGTTCGCTGCTATATATATATATAATGTATAAAAAGTATTTGAAATAAATTAATAAATATACCTTGCAGTAGCTGTCAATGTACTGTAACAACGACATATACCATCCTGCTATGTATAGTTTATTTGTTCTTTGAAAATAAATATCATACGAATTCAATGCATGTTTATATCCTATATAATATATCCTTTCTATGAATCTTTGCTTGATATGAATGCTGAATTTATTAGTGAAGGTATTGCAAATTATTTCAAGTTATTATATATATATACATAATAATATATCATCCAATGGTAAAAAATAAATAAACAACGTATTTCATACACGTCATTTTAGGTAAAGGTTAATTAAAAAAAAATCTTAAAGTACCATCGGCCATCAAATCTGCGTGCCTGCCATTGCAAGTAGCCTGTGTGCAGAATTACTTACTTACTTACTTAATTTTTATATTATTTACGTCATAATGACCTTTCTTTTTGTTTTGTTTGACATCAAACATTTCACTGTTACAGTTAAATGTTAATTCAGAGTTCCCCAAACCTTTTTTATGTCGTAGACCCCTTGCCATGTTTTTCCGTGTTGGGTAGACCCCCTACTTACCTGATATTGATTTCCTGTAAATTTCTAACTTTAGTGAAGTTTAGTGTTAAAAACTTAAAGTAAAAACACATGTTAATTTATACATTTATTAATTGAATTAAAATTAAAACTACTCAAAATAAACTTTTGTATCTGTTATGTAAAATATACGTAACATTAAATAAACATAAACTATAAATAAAATAACATAAGCAATATTTTTAATGAGAAGGATGAACTTTAATAATAAATTATAAGCTTTAATAATAATTTATCAACATTGGTACTTTTATAAATAATGTAAATGTTTTAATATTATAAGATAGTATGATGTAAGTAAATAGGTACTATCAGTGTATGTGTGATGATCTCAATCCACTATCGTGGACCCTCATTTTCATTTCATGGACCCCCAAATTTTTTTTCGCTGACGTAGACCCCTTGCAGGTTGTCATAGACCCCTAGAGGTCGATGTAGACCACTTTGGGAATCACTGCTTTAATTTATTGTGTCAAAAAACATGACAATATTTTTATTAATTATTCCCTTATATTTTTCTCTCCAATAACAATACTCTTAGTGTGGTAATGAACATATTAAAATAAGAAAAAAAATATCCGAATCGGTCGAACGTTCTCCAATTTCGTTTTTAAAAAACTTTTTTTTTTCTTTTTTTATGGCTCCGTTCATGGGGCCTCTCATTCAACCTCTAACATAGATGTACAGGGTGTTTGTTAAAATAATATTTTTTCTTTTTATTTCGCAACCCATCTTTCGTCCTTCTCAAAGTTTCATTCTTTTTCTCTAATTTCCTTCACAATATCTTTCATTCCTTTCCTATTATTTTATAAAAAACATTAATATTATCAAAACAATAAAATGTCTGTTTAAAATCTTGAATTGTTAATTAAAAAAAAAAACATTAAAAAAAAAACTATGTCACCGGGTTGCTTCACACGTCGTTTGGCCGTATGACGTCATCGAGCGTTCCCTTACCTAGCCTAAAGCATGCGCGGTAGATCCCCGCTCGCCGTGTCAATGACTCTTATCACATCCATACACTGTTATAAATTCTCAATCTATTTCCGTACTATCTCAGCGAAAATTACAACTAACGCTATTTTTAAATGCTATTTTTTATTGAATGTCATCAAAAAATATAGCACGCTATAAGCAAGCTTTAATAAAAGCTATATCTTAAGCTATTTCAGGTGCTATTTTATTGTAGATCTTATATATAGCACGTTATACGAATAATTAAAATAAAGCTGCTTAAATTATTAAAAAAAAATCGGTTGTCATATAATTATAATTCGATATTCGAAAAATTTAATAAAAAAATCTAACATAGAAATTTAAAAACTTAGCCTTGGTTTGAAGATATTACTTCTCACCATGTAGTGGATCAGTTTTTGCGACGTATTTTTTTCACTAAACGTTTCAAAGATTCAACAATTTTTTTAAAAAAATTCTCACTAAATAAAATTGCACAAAAACCGGTTTTAATAGTCATAAATAATATATATTCCTTGTGTAATTATCTTTCAATTTAGGGTAGACAAGGATAATAAATTATTTTTAATACATATTTAGATGTTAATATATACCAATAATTAATTAAAAAATTATTATAGTTATTCAAAGTATCAAATTACTTTCTATGTTTAGGATTTTGCAGCGATTGGAAATACAAAAAAATCGAAGATGTTATGTCACAAGGTTTTCTTTAAAACTGGGGTTGGCAGAGATAAGAAATCTGCTATAAAAGTCCAATAACATGTTATATACTTCTTTTTTATAAATCATTTACAAAGAAGGATAGACAAAGGCAAAAATACACTTTTAGTATACTTTTCGATATTTTATTTATAAAATAAATTTAAGGTATATGTCTTTCTAAAATACTTCTAGAATGATATACGTAGGTTGCGGAAGTGAATGTTTGTAGTATATTAATTAAGAAACGAATTTAAAATCGAATTATAAAAAAATTGTTTTGAGAATGAAATAATAATTATATTGTCATAGTACAATAAGTTAAATTTAAAACATACGTATTCATTATTTTTTTTTATTAAGCATTTAATATGAACGACTATATTGATTTTGAATAAGGTAGGCAGAGAATAAACTTTTAAGTCTAAATTATGTAGTGTTTTTTAAAAAAAAAATAATTTTGATTTTGTAATTGGATACGAATTTCCGATTATTTCATTACAGTTTTTAAAAACAAGGCAGAAAAAAAAATAATTTTTACCGGATTTTAAATTTTTTTAGAACACCACGCTTTTGAATATTAATGGGGTGGGCAGACACCACGGTTTATATACGTATTTAATGCGCCTCGATCTATCTTTCGAAAATATAATTGTGTTAAACATATTTTAAGCGTCCTTTGGATATTTTTATATATAAATAAATAAAGCTATGCGAGATAGAAATGTTTCGTAATTATTTTGAATTTTGACCTTTTTTATTTGAATTATAATAATCAAATAAATTATATTATTTATGATTGTTTTTTGTCTGTTGAAATTGCTTAATTAAAAAAAAATATTATTTTGACTTTTCAGCAGAATTTTTAATGACAGATTTTTTATCTGATTTTTTTTCAATTTTTGATTAAATACGAATTGCGAAAAAATATATTAAAATTTATCGGCGGATTTGAACCTGCATTATTATTTCGCGGAATTTATTTATTAATTACGATATTCAGTGGTGACAGGTACTTATTTAAAAAAATCAATTGTTTAGTCAAATTAATTTTAAATATTTTTGAACACATTTATCTTCCGCCTCGGTTGTTTTGAATTTTATTTAATTTTTTATGTACAGAGATTCGAAATTTGAAATTATTTTAAAAAATTTAAATAACTTTCTTTTTTTTTCAGCGTTTGCTGAACATGACAATGCTGCAAAGCGACGATCTAAGCAAGGCAGCCATATCTCAAGCAACGAAAACCGAAGCTGAATTCGATGATTTGTGATATTGCGATTTATGAAAATATACAACTTTATTTATCTGTGGTTTTTTATTAATTATCATTACAATTACTTCAATATAGTAAATCAAATAATTAAGTAACTTCCGGTATACGAAAAATATTATCTTCAATACATTTATATCTAATAATAAAGTTATATTCATAATTACGTATTAAAACAAGTCAATTTATTGTAGTAAATTATAAATGAACAAAGAGAGCGCCGAATCATCAATTCAATGGTATTGGCTCGAGCGATTTTATGAATATTTCGTGTCTGACGTCACTGCTCGGAACTACGTCACCGCATCGCATATTAACAAAGAAAATCAGGTAACCTAGTTTACGGAGGCTGCACTTGCGTTCGCAGCGAATGACCTGCCCAAATATAGAACGTCTATAAATAGAAGCTGGGGGCTCGTGCAACCGCCTCCCGTGAATGGTGCAAGCGACCTGCAACCGGAGCACTCTGCAATGATCTGACCTATTTATTTTTCAATGGGTCGCAGCATGAACGGGGATGCGCCCATTGCGAGCATCCATTCAGTAACTGTCGAGCCTCGAACCCGACGTGACCTATATACGTTCCTCGCGAATCGCTCCACATTTCCCTTCGATTCGTTTAATATTAGTAATATAATCTAACCATTGTGTTAAATTTTAGTGATCCTCTCCGGTTTATTCAGTATTTATAAAATAAAAAAGTAATTTCGAGCAGCCATTACAATTTAGTACGTGATTGTGACGTTTAAAATTCCCGCGTATTTGAATTTGTGCTTAGTAACAACGTCGTTGGCTCATACAAGCCCTGCTGTGCTGTGATTGGTCGATATTCGACAGAGTACGCAATTGACCAATAGCGTTGAGTTTTCGGATTTGTACGCGACAAAGGCGCCACCTGTCGCACGGTCAGGCCCCGTTCATTGAACAGCCCGCCCGGACTGGTTTATTGACGCACGCGCACTGAGGCCCAACAAAGGGCCGAAATAAGAACGGTTCGCAAGTGTGTCTGATGTATTTATGTCATAAAAATGGTGAAATCTGTGAAGTGGCGAGTAGAAATTAGGATATTCGACGTGTCGAATCATGACCGAGGCATCTGAAAAGTAAGTGATGTGAATGTTACTCAGATATAGTAAGTCTCGCCCTGTATTAGGTAGGCCCCTACCCCGGCCATTTTCCGTATCTCCGGCTGTGAATAAGAATTCTTGTTAGTATTTACGCGCCTCGGTATCTGTTCATGGTAGAAATATTAATTAGAATAATATGTACATGTCAAAACTCGTATACCCATACGAGACCGCCGCCCTTAGGTCACCCTGTGTGGAGTATAGGTATAATCAATGACTCCTAGTTCATTCACAATGAGGCAGCTAACTCCTTTCGGGGTCACGTAGCTAAGCCCCCACCGAGCTGTTTCGCTCAATGAATTAAACGTTACACCAATTGCATTACGATCTATCATGCACAAAATACGCCTAACTCACTTGAGAATTACGCACTAGACCAGATGTCAATTAACTTTTTTATTTTTCATTATTAAACTAATGCTGGCATGTCATACACTGCTATAATTTTAAAAAATATACATTTAAAAAAAGTATTTATATGAATATTTTGTTTAAAATTTTATAAAAAAAAATATTGATTAAACCGATGATTATTTATAATATAATTTTATCACAACCTTTACGAATTTAATTTAAATATTTACAATTAATTAAATGATTATATTTATTTTTAAAAAATATATTGTAATATGTAACAATATGGAACTATTATACTTACCTATTGAATATTACGATATCTAATACGAATTTTTTTCTTATAAGAACTTCTAATAAATATACAAATATTTTGTTCATTTTGTTATTAAATTATTTCATTTTAGTTAAGAGTTTATTGAGATAATAATTCCTAGTTATATGGGACAAAAATTAATTAAATATGATTTTAACTAAAATTAACCATATGCCTTATTCTTTTTGTATAGAAACATGAAAAGTGAGTAAATACATACTCTTAGACATATGGCTAATAAATCTAATATATTTCACATACTATTGTTATATATGCTAATAAATATAATAATTCTATTTTTGCAAGTTATTTAAATTAATCATTACTAATAATTATGACATAATATATCTTTTTACTTATTTAATAATGGTTAGAAAAATTATTTGTATTACATATAAAGCTATGGAATTATTTCATATATGTACAAACAAGGTTTTTCATGTCTTGATCAGATTATCCAGTTTATATAGTTAATTATGACCTGAATCATGAAGTTGTTGTTTTAAAATTATTGTATTTAATGTTTAAGAAAGATTTACATGCTAATATTTGTTAAAATATAAAACAAAATTATAAATCTCTGTATTAACACTTAAATCTTATATATAAGCAAAAAAATAAGATATTTGAAAATTATTTACATTTATCACTATTATTAATTTATTGAACAATAAAAAAAATCTTTTGAAACTAATACGTAATTCATAAAAAAATATATTTTAACATCCAAATTTTTTTTCTTGATTTTTTATTTAAATCACTAACATTTGTAAGTATATTTAAAACAAATTAAAAGTAATTCCTTTATTATTTCAAATAAACAAATAAATCATGTAATTTTTTATCAATATTAATTCAAAAATACTATATAAACTTGTGACTAGATGGACAATACAAAAATTGACACTGGTTTTGTATTACAAAAATTAACTATTATTTATTATTATTATAAATTTCAAATAATCGTGTCTGCTGATAGACGCTCTCTACAAGGTATAGGCCTCCCGTACTTCTCCGTAACTTCTCCACGATGATCGAACTTGCACTTCCCGTATCCAGCGACATAAATATTTCTTCACCATCATCATGCCAGATGTTAGAGCATAGGCTTCTTTCGAAGATCACACCGATCTTGCGTTTTACCTATATATTTATTTAAATCAGAGTTCCTCAAACTTTTTTGTGTCGTAGACCCCTTGCCATGTTTTTCCGTGTTAAGTAGACCCCCTACTTACCTGATATTGATTTCCTGTAAATTTCTATCTGTAGTAAAGTTTAGTGTTAAAAACTTAAAGTAAAAACACATGTTAATTTATACATTTATTAATTAAATTTAAATTAAAACTACTCGAAATAAAATTTTGTATCTCTTATGTATTATATACGTAACATTAAATGTTTTCATATTATAAGATAGTATGATGTAAGTAAATAGGTACTATCAATGTATGTGTTGAGATCCACTATCGTGGACCCCCATTTTCATTTCATGGACCTCCAAATTTGTTTTCGCTGACGTAGACCCCTTGCAGGTTGTTATAGACCCCTAGGGGTCGATATAGACCACTTTGGGAATCGCTGATTTAAATTCATCATTGATAATTTTTACAAATTTATAAATATCAGTTAAAAAAATTATCACATCTCTAGTTCACACAGATATAGAGTTACGTTAGATTTTGTATTAACAATATGATCATGTTAACGGTACGGTTGTATTTCTTTTCGGTACGATATGTAAGACGCCATTAAAATCTGTCGTTATGGTGTAAAAAAAGGTTTGATTCAGACCCAAAGGTACTCGAATTGGTACAGGTGGAAATCCAGGAGTAAAGAGAAACGACAACGGTTTATGTTGACGTGATAAGCTAGGGTGAAGAACTAAAATGTTTGCTTTGCACCTATAAATGTATCAAGCGTCTGTTAAAACTTGTATATCAGTTGCATACCATTTGAATTTCGAATGTGACAGATAGAATAGTGTTTAAATCAAAGATTATTATGGCTTCGTTATTAACTACATTTATTTCTGATTGAAGACATAGTTAAGGTCACAAAAAGTCAGTGCCAACTCCTGCGGGCAGTGCAAGACCGGAAATCGTGGCGATTTTTGGAGAAGTGTGCCTTGCAGTTGACGTCCATTGGCTGAAAAGCAAGACACCTACCTAACCACAACTCTTAACTTAAATTCTAAACTGTGACGTAGTTTTGAACACTGTGTTTGGCACTAATCGGTGTAACATAACTCCTGAAGATGCCCCATGGAGGGGTGAAACACGTGTTGAGTGATTTAACGGTGGCAGTTGTGTAATTCGCGTTGTTTGCCGCATACGCATTTATCAGCGGGCTGGCGGGCGGTGCATTTTACACGACTACCACTGCATGTGCGGAAGTGGCTAAATATTGGTCCTTTTCTTACTTAGGATCGACTTCCGCAAGGTAACGCCCGATTCCATTAAACATTGAACACACTTGTCAAAAAAGGTTGCAGGTTTTTATCCGCATGCATTTCATGTGTTTGAAGATATGCTGTTAACCGATCTAGGCTTTGTACATCTTCATTGAAATCGAGTCCGTGGAAACAGGAGGTCTGCTGACTAAAAATTTACGCTGGGAGATCTTACCTTAGTTACATTTAAGACGCACGCACGAAGAGGGTATCTACTAGTGTAGGTGTATAGTGTAGTGAATGAGGTGTAGTGTAAGTTATGCAAAGCGAGGACTACTCGGCGGTTGGAAGCGACACGGGACTCTCCAGACCGCCCTCGCTGGAACTCGGGTTAGGCGGGCGCCGAGTCATGATGATTGTTTTGTGCATCGATGTGTGGCGCCCAAAGTTCGTAATAGAAATGTATTCCATGTAAGGTTTCCAAGTGAAAATAGTGACTTTTCTTTTGTTCGAGGTAAAAGTTTATCGACGTTAATGTTGATGTGTCTCCTCATTTAAACTTCCTCTGCGAGGTGTCAGAAATTGGTAATTCCCGGATTTCATGACCGAAAATAGTGGGATATACTAATATAAAAGAAACTCTATCTATCCATGTCACTTAACATAGTAAGTTTTAGTTCCAACAAAATCGGTTAAAATTGAAATAATGGTGTGGCGTTTATGCTGCTTATTGTTGACCAGTACGGTTACATTTATGTTAAATCCTTCTTGCGCGTACGAATACAAATTCGAACAGCGATTTGAAATTCGAACGCCGATTTGAATTCTGACAGCATTAGTAATGTCGCTGTCGTTGCGTTAGGTCGTGTAAATTGTAAATACTGTGGACATATGTGAATACACCTTCAATCACTCTTGGCTATCATATTCCTCGTCAACGTGCTCTGAAGGCAGCTCAAAATCGCCCGCTATTCGCATATATACCTCTTTATTTAAAAATGAGGTCATTGCATTGTATATTTTTTATGTACGGTTCTTTTATTTAAGGCAAATGGAATTAAAAAAAATAATAGCACATATCACTTGTCTTAGTAACAGATAGAAAGTCACAGATTAGATGAAATTTACTTTTTTAAATGGTTACTATTTTGAGGTTAGTTATTTTTTTTAATTTATTTTTCATCACGTCACTGCGATTTTGACTTTCAAATTTCGAATTCTGAATATCTTTTTTTTAAATATACATTTATATGCGCTTTTGAATCGTCAATTATTTTAACAGTAAGCAATAAGCTACCACCGTCTCTGAACGTTGATCTGCTAAGAGCGGGCCAGAAACCCAACAGTAGTTCTTTTTAAATGGAATTGAACAATTTTATATTATTGCAACCGTTAAAATACCAATTTTGTTTATAGTAAACTATTTAAACATATACACAATAAACTAATATAATTAGATATAATAATAAATTTTATAACCCTCCCCACACTATGTGACGTTTTGTGAGTCGTATTTCGTGCGACAGAGATAACGCTCTACGGAGCCGAAATTAGCCGATTGTCTCTTTCCAAACGTCGATGTGCAATATTTATCGCCGGGTGCTGTAAATTCATACAAAATCTATAACTTACCCGACATATATTGGCTTAGATATATATCAATTCGAAACTATATGAAAATAAAATGATTTATAAAAAAACGTTTTTATTTAATTTTTTGATAGACAGTATTGTTAGTTATATTTTTGTACATATATAATGATAAGGTTTTCAAAGCAAGGAAACAGATGGCATATAATTGGCTATATAAAGAAACTAATTTTAACATTGATGTAAAGATTCAACGAGTGTTTTTATTATTGCAAATATAAGCCGAAATTTACATTGTTTTTATTTTCGTAATATCATTCTAGTGTTAAGAAATTATAAAAAAAATCGACAAAGTAATTTTTAAGTTATTACGTTATGTGTATAAAAGGCTGTACTTGGTTTCGGTTGAAGTTTATGCTGTTAGTCCGAGGGCTTTTACAGCTTCATCGGAACTGAGTTCACGGAGCGGAAGGGTCCGTGAACTTAAAAATAAAACAGAACCTGGACAGACGCATTACAGTTGTACGATGACGTTCGTTAGTAAAGCGCTCTACCCGAGTAGAGCTGTGTAGTGTTGATGTTGTGTATGCGGCTTGGGACGGCAGCGTGGACCACAGGCGAGCTAAGGATGGATCCGGATCCAACCTCGGTTCGCCCACGCTGTTCACGGTTAGAGAGCGGGAGGCCCTAAGAACAGCTGTTATGGAGTGGTGAGAAATGTTTGTGTTATGTTATGAATGACGCGATGTTCTATGCGAAGTTACGCATGTGAAATTGTCGCCGGTGCCGTGTAGTGTAAAGGGCTGTATATATTACTTTTGTTAACAAAAACCTATTGAACTTTTTACACCTACTTCCAATTGTATAAAATACGTCACCTTGACATGTGTTTTTTTTTAAATAGAATACGAAAGGCTAATGATTTCATACATACTGCCAGTATGTATGTAGTAATATAAATTATAAAAATAATTATTTTTTGTAAAGTATGTATATATATGTACCATACATTAAATAATAGCAAATGATCCCATTTAAAGTTTCTAGGTCTATTTCCAATCATACTGTATAAAGTGAACACTTTGAAATATGTCACATTGTTTTTTTTTTTATAAGAATGCGACGGGCATGCAAATTCTGGCAGTACAGTCTAGAACGGATATATTAATTAATATTAATACATCGTAATTCGAATTTTAAAAACTATCTACTGCTTTATTATCGTTACGTCATTTATTATGTTAAACAAGCATTAAACCTTAAAGTTTTTAAATATATTTCGTATCATACTGTATCTATATGAATAAAAAGAAACATCGAACACATAGACCATGTATAAAGTTACACAGATTATACAGGAACAATGGAAACGTTTTTCATTCATATGGATTTTCATTCAGCATTTCATAAGGCACTTGACCCCCAACGAGGACGCTACACATTGCGCGCTCTTTAACCAATGGCGACATCGCTGCTAACTATAGTAGCAATGTATATATGTAATCATGTCAATGGGATTTTATAAGCAAAAATAAAGATACAGATTAAAAATGTAATGTCAGACATATTAAAAGAAACAGGAATTAGAATTTTGAGATTATAAACTAGATAATATCAAATAATGTGGGGAAGGAAGAGAGTCGATGCGTATTTTAATTGTAAATGAAAGAAAGAAAAAAAAGAAATTGTTTAATACGAGAGAGGAGATTTAAAGTAAAATAGTAATATAAAAATATTGTTAATAAAGATTTTGTTTCATATACGATAGGGAAACGACAGGCTCTCAATAATAGGGGACCCAATAAAAAAATCATGTTAATGTAACTGATATTGCACAGTTTTAAATTGTTCTATTTACAACAACCACTTTGCGTCGTGGTTACGTTCCAAAAAAACGCGACGCATATTGAAACGCCGCAAAGTGAATTAAGATTTTCTATAGCAAATCATGTAAAGATCGAAGATAGGTTCCGGGGTTACGAAAATACAACTTATTAAAAATAAAATTGAACAAAGTAAACATTTAAAAAAACAAATAATATAACTCTGCCAATAAATAAATTGGAATAATTTTTACATTTTTTGTAGCCAGAAACAAAACGTTAAAATCTATATAAATTTATTATTCTCTTTTAAAAAAAGCACAGTATATTACATTACAATACACTACGTAATTGAAACTGAACTCTAAAATTAGCAAAACAAAGTGAAAATAAAACTGTATTAAAATTGCGTTGATTTTTAGTTAGAAAGGGAATCCCCGAGTTTTGATGGCACGGCGCAATTAGAAACAAAAGTGTTGCCATCTTTTAGAAAAAAAAAGAAAATTTCCAAAAAAAAATTAAAGACTCAAACCCAAAACGAATTCTCCTGCCTGGAGAAAGGTGAGGAGGCTGTTCGACTTGCCACCGCGACTGCCGATCTGGTTTTTACACCGACGGCAACCGAATAGAGAATAAAGTGGGTGCGGCATTCTGCGTTATGCCGGACGCCAGGCAGGTAGACCCACAGGCAGGGTATTCTGAACATCCGGAAGATTTCACCCCCCGAAACCAAAACAAAAAAAAGGTCTTAGGTTAGGCACCTTCTGCGCCCTGCCTCCTCGAACCCGCGAAACCTGCAAATGCTTTTTAGTCAGTAATATCCTATCAGCAAGTGTTAAACCGTGCCGATTGCCTCTCTACATATAAGTTCAATTTAAGTTTTTAAGTAACTTAAAATGGTATATCTTGGTAGATTGCTTTGATCTGAAATTGTTATATAGAATGAATTTTAGATAGAAGTAATAAATATAAACGTAATCCTGTTTAAGTAACATTTTCGAGCGATTCTTTTTTTTACTTTAAATTTATAACTTAATAAAAGGATCAGAAATTTCTTAACCTGTGTTTCCCAACGTGGGGCCCAAGCCACAAAGAGGAGCAATTCGAAATACACGAGTATAACTCTTTCGCTTTAGTATAATATATGTATATATATATATATATACATATGTGTTATATATGGGGTTCTAAGAATTTTAGAAAGGCAAAGTTGGGAAATAGCATATAAAAGATTGAAAAATACTGTTCTAAAGCCAAATATTGAGGATTCTATTTTTAAAATTAAAATACATACAAAGGTATATAACACGAACGGACGTGAAATCGCCCCAATCCAGTGTTGCCAAACTTGTTAACTTTCGGCGGAGTTAAATTTAGAATGTTGCAACCAACGTTTTTGTACAGGCTTCCATATTCAAACTTCGGAAAAGTTTAACAAACGGTTGTACTAAAAATATAACTTTTGTATTTCATTTGATTTTGAAACTGTGGGTAGAATGACAATATATGCGTATAATGTGTTCAATCAGTAGACATTAAAAAACGCATGAGAAAGCACGTTTAATTCGTTCCGTGCCGTGGCAATTTTTTAGGATTTACTATTCAGGCCTCGAGGAGCGTATGCTACTCACACTTTAAAATTAAAAAAAAAAAAAACGTTTAAGACATACGTTTTACACTTTTTCAATACTGCAAAGCTATAATTAGCAGGAAAAAGTTATAAATTTTAATATGCATTACGTACACGCAGACGTGAAGTTGTCTATATTCGAGCCTACAATTCATTTGTTTAAGAATCCTTTGTTTTTCAATGAGAACTGCAAATGGCCTGAACTGAAAAATCAACGAGTGTCGTATACGCCCCACATGTCATGGAAAGTGTTAATTTTAGAGATATTTGTAAATTGATGTTACTTTCCTATTAATATACAGGATGATCTTAAAAGAGAAGAACGTATAGCACAGCCATCCAAAAGTTTATAACCTTTTATATCTATTTTCAATCACCTTGTATAAAATGATCAATAATTAAAATTTATTTTTTTCTTTTTTAATACGACAGGCCAATAGCTTCTAGTTTCAAAGGCGCAGAGATAGATAATAAATAATTAAAATCATTTATATTTATTGTTTATTATCAGTCGTAAGACGCATAACTTCAAGTCAAAAGCATTCCATAAAGCATCCGCCCAGAGATATAAGAACTCTGCAGTTTCTCGATGTTTTGCAGTATCAAGTACAGAGGTTCCTTGGGGAACCCCCGAGTTAGAAAGGGTAAGACAGACGAAATGTGGAGAGTAAGATGCATGTACGAAGAGTGCGGAAATAAAATATGTGAAAAAATTATTAAACGAGAATATATGACCATAAAAAAAACTGAGTTCAGGTTGTGCATTGCGACATCTATAACCTGCTAAAAACATATACACCAATACCTCGCTTTGCGTCGTTTCGTTTTGCGTCTTTTTCGAAGTTGCGTCGCTGCTTAATTAGTACTAATTTTCACTGTGCGTCGTTAGATTTTCGAAGTTGCGTTGTTTTGTGTTCGAGTCTTTAATTTTTTTTTATGAACTTTTCCTTTTTTCCCAAAAGATGACAACACTTTTGTTTCTAATTGCGCCATGCCATCAAAACTCGGGGATTCCCATTCTAACTAAAACTCAACGCAATTTTAATAGTTTTAATTTCACTTTGTTTTGCTAATTTTAAGAGTTCAGTTTCAATTACGCTTACGTTGTGCTTTTGTAAAAAGAAAATAATAAATTTATATAAACTTTAACGTGTTGTTTCTTGTCACAAAAAAGGTATATATTTTTCCAATTTATTTATTGACAGAGTGATATTACTTTTGTTTTGTAAATGTTTACTTTGTTCAATTTTCTTTTTAAAAAGTTGTATTTTCGTAACCCCGGAACCTATCTTCGATCTTTACATGGTTTGCTATAGAAAATCTTAATTCACTTCGCGGCGTTTCAATTTGCGTCGTGTTTTTTTGGAACGTAACCACGACGCAAAGTGAGGTATTGGTGTAAATAGAACAATTTAAAACTGTCTTATATTAGTTACATTAACATGATTTTTTTATTGGGCTCCTATTTTCAGGGCTTTGTTCCCCTATCGTATATGAAACAAAATCTGTATTAAGAACTTTTTTTATATTACTATTTTACTTTCATTCTTCCCTCTAATACTGCACAATTTTTTTTTCTTCCTTTCATTTACAATTAAAATGCGTATCGCCTCTCTTCCTTCTCCACATTCTTTTACATTATTTAGTTTACCACGACTCAAAGTGAGGTATTGGTGTACGGGATGATTGCTTGTAAGAACTTTAGAGATGTGAATATACAACCCATTGGCTATCAATTTATGAACAGTACGCCATATTCTGTGCAGTGGTATCCCAGCGGTAGAGGACTGAGCCTTTCGATGTGTTCGTGGGTTCGATTACCGAGATACAATCTTATATAATTCACAGGTTGTTCAGGAACGACAGCAGCGTCCTCTGCGTACCATAATACCGCTCTTTGATCGCCAACCTAGCGAGGCGATTATGTTATAAGTAAGAAAAGGACCAATATTTAGCCACTTCCGCACATGCAGTGGTAGTCGTGCAACAAAGTGCACCGCCCGCCAGCCCGCTGATAAATGCGTATGCGGCAAACAATGCGAGTCACACAACCGCCACCACCAAATTACTCAACACGTGTTTCACCCCTCCACGGGGCATCTCCAGGAGTTATGTTACACCGATTAGTACCAAACACAGAGTGAGCTCAGTCCGTCGCCGCTTGTTATTTATATGCCACCTCCTCCCCCACTACTACTCAAAGTCTTACAGTACTTAGGATGGAATTCCGCGAGGTAACACCTGTTTCCATTAAATATTTGATTATGTTATATCCCCTATCTATTGGAGTGGGGTGAGCATGCAATGGTCGTCTTCGGGTCAAAACGACCACGACACGCTATACAACAATCAATTACATTATTGCAAATTAAGTAAGAAATTTAATATAGTAAGAAAAAGCGTTTCTAAATAAATATTACTACATATTAAAAATGAATTATTCTTTACTACATGTCCCTGCGGACTTTGTACTGCCTGTAGTAATAACCTGTGGCATTTTAATAGAAATAAATTCATTTATGTAATATACGAGTAATTTTATACAGGTGGATTCGAAATAGATGTAAAGGCTTTGTATTTTCTGCTGAAAAATGTGCTATATAAATTAATCACATAGCTATAACAAATTTCCCATTATAAATAAAAAATTAAAAGGTTATTTTTTAGTAAATATCTGATCTCTGTGTTTAAATGGATCAATTCTTAATTTTTTAAATCATAATTTATTTCAATATCTTATTTTTATTCTCTTCTTTCTTCCATATTAATGTCAACCATATATTCTTCTTTTATTCGTCACAAATTCTGGCATACCATTTCATTCTTTTTTCTTCCTTTCATACCTCTGCTCACGTCGCGTTCACCTCCTGCACTCCGGCGACTATCTTGGCTGTTCAGGTGATGGTGTCCTCACTGATCCTCAATTCTTTCTTCCAGTGCCTACCTGGTGCGCGTGAGAGCGCAAGTGATGTGTCGCGACGAAGGCACCGGCGGCTGGGTGGCGCTAGGTGGTGGCGGCCTGGCTGACGTCATGGTCGGCAAGCGCCGCTACCACCGCACTTCCGGTATATTACTTCATCTATTACACTAACTTTAATAACAATACATAGGCAAATCATCATCGTCTGATGATAGAAACCTAATGAAAGGCATGAGGCTACTCCGAAGATCAAAGAAAGTACGACTGATCAATAAATCCTATTTAACCCTTCCCTTACCGCAGTCCGTTACACATGCATGGCAGTGCACATTGTATGGCGGTAATCCGATGTTCGAATTTTCTCATTTGTGTTACATATTCAAAGATTTTACTAGTATATTAATTAAAAATACAAGTTATGATAATTGTTAGTAATTTATTTGGCTGTGATAAATCTTAAAACAGTGATCTACACATAATCCAACATTACAAGGTGAATGCCGGCAAACTTCGGCGCTGGTAACGAAAGGGTTAAAGATGATATTGGAGACGAAAATGCCTGGAATTAGTAGTATGCTGATTTTAACGTCAGAAATAGATTTGTAACATGAAAATTGGTGTTCCAAAGAGATAAGAGACAGTTAGACAGAGAACTATCTAGTTTATTTACAGGTTCTTATCGAATCAACACATTGAACCTAACAAATAGCATATGGAAGAAAATCAAAAATTTCTTTGCATACCCTCCAATGCGGAAACAACTACGGGTTATGTACATATACGCCCACTGCAAGATCAGTCTTGCGGTGCCTATATCTAGCGAAACCACGCGATCTTTACCATCGTTGGTCGCGTCTACCGATTCGTGGTCATCATTCTAGAACCTTCGTGCCTCCTACCACTTCAGAGAAGCAATCCATCGAGCTAAGTCGGTGACTGGTACTTCTGTGGATCTCATTTATGAATAGATATCGCAGCAAAACTCCGTGCATAGCCTTCGCCATTACAAGCATATCAACTAATGTTATATATCCATGCATATCTGGTAAAGATCTATTCAATAGCCTGAGCTGAAACTCGTGGTAGCCCTAATAAAGCGTGAAGAATAGCTTAGAACTTATGTGACGTTGTCCTTTCCAGGAGGTGGTGATGGAAACGGGGACACAACATCATCATCCACGTCTGCTCCCACGCACGAGTACTACATACACGGGAAACGCATCAGCGACAACATGGTGACAATTCTTTTTTTAAATTTCCAAATACATTCCTGATTCTTCCAGTTTTCGAACATACTGCGGCTATAATTTGTTCTTTTTTTAAATTTCAAATGCATACCGGGCTTTTTCGGTTCTCAATATCATAGGCTGAAATGGAAGCACTATGGAAGTTCACGTTGGTTATGAACTGTCAACATAGTAAACCAAAAGAAACCCTTTATAAACGGTTTTATTTAGTTCGACCCGTACGGAATTTGTTTGTTTATTTGGGTCAAAATTAGAAATTGAAATTTAAACACCTTCCCGTTGTCAGATTGATCTGAAATTTGGTACACACATTTAATTTAGATGACAATACAATTTAATAAAATCAATAACATTATAAATCTAAGATAGCCGCCGATACAAAATGGCGGATTACATATTTATCCTTAACCCCCTCAATATGGGTATCAAATGAAAGGGCTACACTAGTAAAACACGATGATTATGTCAAAATTTAAAATTCAAGATGGACGCCGTTCCAATATGGCGGGCTAGGTACATATTTTTCCACGTCCAATATGGGTATCAAAAAACCGTTTAACTTAAAAGTTTTTTAAATGTATTTATTAAATTGTGACTTCTAAAGTAATGTTGAGTAATTAAATCGTTATTATGAGAGTAAATCACATGTCCAACGTCTACCAAATATATAGATATATAATATAGCTCAACTTCTTGTTACGCCTGTTGGTCGTAAATCGTTACCACTAAAAAGTATACATAATAAAATTTATTCTTTTCTTGAATATCTACCCTTTGATGTTAGGATGATCAAAAATCGTTGCACATTGCTGCTTAACAAGACTGACGAAGTCCTTACAATAATCGGATTTTATTTTGTGGAGTTTAACAGGTTAGGTAGCCAATGTTAGAGACAACACCTAACGAGCTGGAGCACAAAAATTAAAACACTTAGATGATATATAGACACAGTTTATTTTAAATGTCATCCGCCTACAACTTCAGATACACCAACGCCGTAATAAATTATTTGTCATACGAAAGAAATAATTTTTGATATGAAACTTTCATCACTCATTTGTAAATATTAAACATTGATTCAAAATTGATATAAGATAGTATTTAATTCAATATTTCATCACAGCACTAAAGATTTAATACAAATCCACAAACAACAAAACATATGTTAGTTGACGCCGTTCGCCATTATTATATTTTATATTTTTCGGCGTGAGACACGGTTTTGACAACCGCCTACAAATCATACGCCGCGCGTTCTTACATTTTGCGCATGCGTAGACCGATGGATTGACAGATAAGCGAAAACATTTTGACAACTGTGATTATTTCGCTACATATTTATATAAATAATTTATATTTAAATATAAATATATGTGACCATTATAGTTAGTATATTTACATAAAATTCTGTTTAGCTTATATATATTTTTTTACTTTTATGATATATGCCAGGGGTCACCAACCTGTGGCTCCCGAGCCATATGCAGCTGTTTAAAGAATTATTTGTGGCTTTCGATAAATGAATCCGAGCTCCTTTTCATTTTAAAAATATTTCAATATAAAATTGATTTGAAAATAAAACACTGGCCATTATTGCAGATCTGAAATTGATTGTGTAATTTTCGAAATTTAAAAATGTTGATATATCATAAATTTAAATATGTATTTATACATAGATTAGATTGGAAAGAACTAAACAAGAAACTTGATGTATATATATATATATTACTCTTTTTTTTTCTCGACAATTTTAATTTTTTTTCTTTCTATATTGATATATATTTTTCTTTATGTTTCTTGTTATAAAATCCAAATACCCTTTATCTGAATAGACCGTTATAAGCACTTCCGTATTGTCAATCAACATAAAGTATTGTTGTGCATTGTTGTCTTTACAAGAAGCTACCATCCGCTCGGAAGACAGTTCTGCTAAGAGCGCGCAAGAAACTCAACAGCTGCTCTTTATAATTATAGTTTTATAGTGTCCGCGACAATAAAGATATATTAATATATTTTATATTAACTATTTTAAACTTATATACCTGTGTGAGCATCAACATTTAATTCCACACATTAACAACAGTATAATATTCTTGGACAGAATAATATACTTTTTTTGTCAATAATATGTTTTTAATATTTAATTTAAATTTCTCCAGTGAAATATTACAGTATAAATATCACATAAGTTAATACTAGTGTAAAACAGACAATAAATTTAATTTATTATTATTATTAAAACGTAACCTTTTTGTTTTTGGTTTCGGGGGGGAAATCTTCTGTATGTTCAAGTTTCCCCGCCTCTGGGGGGAGGATAGGGGTATGTGGGATTTCTACCCACTAAAACCCCCTCGGTGATCGCCCTATGCGCTATACCGGGGACCGTGGTATCTCCGAGTCATGGATCGCCACTCAGTCTTTCATCGTGCTATTCTAGATAGCACGTCTCGAGGTATGCGTGTCTACGCTACCCCCGAAACCCTCGTAGTGCTGTCACGATGGTTCGAGACCACGTCAAACCATCGTCCGTCTCAGAGTCGCCGAAGTTAGTGGGAGTTTAGGGCCCCCCACTCTAAACTTCCGCCACTCCGAAGGCCATGTTTATGGTAGGGGAATACCATTCAACGGAGGGTCGACACGAGGCGCGTCCCTACGCAGACTGCCGATCGTGTTCGAAAAAAAAAAAAAGTAACCCAACCTAACCTAACCTTTGCTCATGTTTCATAGTTTCTCTTTTTAACACGCCTCTAACAGGTAGTACTGGAGTGCACGATAAAGAAGGACTTCCAGTACAACAAGGTGATGCCCACTTTCCACCACTGGGTGACGGATGAGAAGCGCTTCGGGCTGACCTTCCAGACGGCAGCGGACGCCAGAGCCTTCGACCGCGGCGTACGCACCGCCATCGAAGAACTATTGGACGGTAAGTCTGCATATACCGTTATCTAGATCATTTCACCATTTTTCTTCAATGGTTTTAGAGTACCCACCAGAGAACCTTCCAGAAGACCTTCAAGATGCTCTTCCATTATTAGTATGTGGGCATGACACAGGCCAGATAAGCCGAGAACCACCAGTTGGAGAGTAAAGGTCATGATCATCAACAAGAAGTCAGTTGACAGATGCCCACTGCAAAGCGTAGACCTTGTAGGTCTTCGAGGCCTGCCCACACCGCGTACCAGCTTGCAGCCGCGTTTCGAGAACCTTCGAATACAACGCTCCGCTAGTGGCTTGATTATCCCCATCCACTACCACCACGACCTACCCTCGTGACATGAGTTCTTCTGATCTCCTTATTCCTGGATGTATGTCCATATCATTCTAGCATATATTCTCAATAACTGGCTGTAACCTCAACCTACTTTCTCCATTTTTTTAAACAATAAAGTAAAGGTTGTTGGAGCTCTGAATATAAATTGCCTTCAACTAGGCCTATTTGAAATTTATTGTGGGAGGCATAGGTCCAGCTGTGGACTCCTAATAGCTGAAATGAATACTATGTAACGCTTAGAGCCCATTTTCCATCGCATCATAAATAAATTCAAAGGAATCTCGACTCTATTGTCATGCGCATAAACTTGAACTAATTTATCTAATGTGTTTTCTTTTGCCTTCCCTGTACCGTATACTGGATTTCTACACGGTGAGTACAATATTATTTTATTATATCGTACAAATAACATACGTAAGGCATACCTAAATTACAGGGTGATCGGTTATAGATGTAACAGCTTTAAAGTAGTAGTAATTTTTAGATGATTTATCAGCAAAAAGTATTAATGCATCTATTTTCAATCATCCTGTATAAAATGATCACTCTGAAATATGTCACATCAATTTATTTTCGCTATTGAAATGCCACTGGCCATAACCTTCTAGCAGTTAAAAGTCTATAGGGACAGGTAATAAAAATATAAATTATTATATTTAGTATTCTTATTTTAAAAATGATTTTTCTTAATGCGTCAAACCTTTCACGACAATATTGTTTAAAGATAAACATGGTTACAAAATCAAAAATAATTAAGAACGTAAAACATATTAAAGCGAGTTGCTAGTTATATAATAACTAAATATAATTGTTGCCATATAAAAAAAACTTAAATAATATAATTTTTTTATTTTTATTACATTGTATATATCTCACTAGTGTATGACACACCAATACCTTATTTAGAGTTGTGTTGACTTTCTGAAAAACATGACGTAAAGAGAATTAAGATTTAATATGGTAAACCATGTAAAGATCGAAGAAACGTTCCAGGGTTACCAAAAAAATACTTTTTTTTAAAAAAAAAGGATGTTTAACAAAATATGCATTTAAAAAACAAAAATAGTAATAAATATAACAACATTACAACACACTACGTAATACAAACTGGACTCTAAAATTAGAAAAACAAAGTGATAATATAATAGCGATAGTTTTTACTCAGAGTTTTTAATATTATATACCATTTTTCCATCCCCAACATTGGTCTAAATCAGAGTTCCCCAAACTTTTTTTGTGTCGTAGACCCCTTGCCGTGTTTTTCCGTGTTGGGTAGACCCCCTACTTACCTGATATTGATTTCCTGTAAATTTCTAACTGTAGTGAAGTTTAGTGTTAAAAACTTAAAGTAAAAACATGTTAATTTATACATTTATTAATTGAATTTAAATTAAAACTACTCAAAATAAAATGTTGTATCTGTTATGTACAATATACGTAATATTAAATAAAAATAAAATAAACTATACATAAAATAACATAAGCAATAATTTTTTATTTCATGGGTACTTTTATAAATAATGTAAATGTTTTGATATTATAAGATAGTATGATGTAAGTAAATAGGTACTATCAGTGTATGTGTTGAGATCCACTATCGTGGACCCCTATTTTCATTTCATGAACCCCCAAATTTTTTTTCGCTGACGGAGACCCCTGCAAGTTGTCATAGACCTCTAGGGGTCGGTATAGACCACTTTGGGAATCACTGGTCAAAATTCTCAAATAGTATCTGCACAGTATATAATGATATCAAAGTATGTTGTCAATCTCGACGTCTTTGTTACATTGCTGTATCAATTTAGAAAAAAAATCATTGACATGTTAATGTTGTACACACCTGAAATAACAGGCAACAGAATTTTATTATTATCAATAAGTGTATAGATGCGAGCATCGAAAGGCCTAAAGGCTTCCCATTGTAGTGATCTTTGGGAAAAGCTTTTGGCTTGCAGATGGCAATGATGATATATATATATATATATATATATATATATATATATACTTGGATATGTATATAAGATAGAAATACGTATCGACAATAATCCTTCATTCCACCGGATGGTAAAATTTCAAATTTTATTTTTAATTTTCTCTCGTTCGGGAAACTTAAAACTAGTTAGATTTTAACAGGCAACTTATACATCAATAGGTCATCACAAGTTTCCGCCTTAAGCATTATTACATACATTGTGAGGACGTGCAAAAGGATCATAATCCTACATAGAAAAAAATTACTTAATAAACTCTATAGCACATACAGGATAAGGAACAAAGTCTTACAAGATACCCAAACATGTACTCACATATTCATGCATAGCATGTGTGTGTGAGTATATGCATACATATATGCATGTGCATACACATATGCATACAATGTGTTAATAAATAAAAAAGTTGATATTTTGAATTCGAGATTACGTAATATTATATAATATCATGAGATGAAGCATTTAGTGGAGCATTCAAAAGGGAATCCCCGAATTTCGATGGCATGGCGTAATTAGAAACAAAAGTGCTGCCATCTTTTAGACAAAAAAAGTAAATTAAGCACATGAACCCAAAACAACGTACAATAAAAAACTTACGACGCACAGTGAAAACTAGTTATTTAAAAAAAATCTGAAAATAATTGGTCTGCAGAAAACTCTTTTTAAGATATTAACAATATTTTTTTCCCTCTTTTACCAGGTCTGGGTGGGGCGTGGCCGTCACTTCACGCGTACAAAAAACTCAATCCAGCACCAAAAGACGACGACGAGGAACAGAATATATTCGAAGTAAGCAAATCTTTCATCACATTTGCCATACTATTTGCTCGGGGAATCCCGAAATCCGGGTGGTCCGTCGCTTGCTATCAAGCGATAGCAACGCCCTCTCTTATTTAGTCAATTCATTTTAATTACGAATGATCTGAATAGGTATATACCTCACTGTATCAATGTTAAAATAAATATTTCGTAAATATTTTTTCTCTCTCCTATATATGTAGTTACTTCTATGTTATACTATATGTACACTATACAGGGTGTTTGGTCAAAGATATTAAAATCTTTAATCGGGTAAATGTATAACTCCATTTAGTTGTGAAGGCTTTGAGTTTATTTGTTTCAAATGAAACAATTATATTAACGTTACACGTTTTAATGTTCTGGAAAATATGAGGGAGTCCGATCTTGAGACATCACCGCTAGTGATTGTGATATCATCATCATTTGAGCTATATTGAGGATGCTGGATTTAAATTTTTGGCTTTTTCCCGGTCTTATTATAAATGTATGGCTTTTTCACATTATTTTCGGGATTATTATAAAACAGGGGTTAGCAACCTTTTTAATCATGTACATAACTTAAATTCTGTAAAATAAAATAAAAATAAATATTGTAACACCTGAGGAATGAGGTGATGGATGAAAGGCATCAAAAAAGAGGGAAAATGGAATGAAAGGTTAAGACAGATGAAATGTAGGAAGTAAAGAAAAGAATGAAAGATCTTAAGTCACATGATAGAAGAGCGCGATAATAAAATAATATATGTGAACAAATTAATTTAAAGAAAAATAAAAGTCCCTATCCCAAACTACCTTTTTAATCAACGGGTCAATTAAAATTTAAAAACTTTTCAGCGGGCCTGTACATAACCTAACATTTAGAAACAATTAACAATTTCTTTTATTAAACATTAGAATTAGAAAATATATACATTTTAACGCAAAATAAAAACAAACAAGATAAGAACGGAAAAACGAATATACTTGAAAATGTTATTGGGAAAATTGAAAACGTATTTTCGATACAAGCGTATATATAATACGTAAACAGTATACGTATACTTTCTAATCTTGTATTACTCAGTTTTAATCTGTGATTAGTAATAATTAATTGTTAGTTTACTTTAATTATGTATATATATATATATATATATATATATATATATATATATATATATGTTTTGTACACGTTAACGACCCATTATTTGTACTTCTACTGTTTCCACATTATGGCAGCTTGTAAGAGATTGCCTCGTATGATAATACCGCCCATTGTACTCTTTTGTTTATTATTATAAAACTATTTTATTGTATCCTTGCTTATAAACAATATTAAATAAATTATATTATTTAAAAAAAAACTTGAATATTATGAAAAGTTTAAGTCAGTGATAATTCAGGTACAGTACTACCGAAACTGCTGTACCCTGCCTAAAGATAACGGGGTTTGACTGACGGGGCTCTGCGAACGTTGACGGTGGACCAACTAAACGGAAGGATCGATACTCCCCCCCGCGCCCCGTTACGTGTCTACCTAAGGCGCGGTACTGCGATTCCAGTAGCACCATAAAGTGATCAATTTTAGATGTAAAAAATTTAAAGGAATGTTTGCATACTTTAGTGATAATATAAAAAGAAAAAACTTTTTTTAAATTAGAATTGATTATTGTGTGGTATCTGTAGACTTTGTAATTGACAAGTTTTTGGCCTATCGCACTCCTATAGATATATATAAATTAATGTAATATGTCGGAGTGTTGATAACTTTATACAGGATGTTTTGAAATAGGTTATAAAGCTTTTTACTGACCATTATTAATCATCCTGTATCGTAAAGACACATGAGAATTTAATTATAGCCTAAAATTGTTGCAAATTAAGTAAATCTGTTAAACTAGGTTATGTACTAAATCAGGGCTTCTTAAACTATAGGTCGCGACCCCAAATGGGGTCGCATGGCAAAATTCTGGGGTCGAGGGATTTTAATGTCAAACTAATATTACATAAATACAATTTTATAATTTTTGTGCAATTGTAATTTTAGTTTTTTTTACGTTTCAAAACGAATTCTAAAACTATATATTTTCATATGTATATGCATATTGTTACCTAGTAAATAAATCATCAAAAAATATATATTTTTTTATATTTGTATGGGGGTCGTTAAGAAACTCGCAATCATAAATGGGGTCGTGAATGACAAAAGTTTAAGAAGCCCTGTACTAAATGAATTGTGTTAGGAATACATACTTTATACATGGTGTTTAGAAATATTTAAAACTTGGTGCTAAAAAAACTAACTATAGATTCACTTAAAAAACCGAATCAGCCTGTATATGTAATTTGACAATGTTTGATAATGGTAATGAAAGCTTTTAAAACTGACCACCAGTGCCTGAACCTACCGTCCGATTCGCGATCGAGCTCCGACACATCTACCACCAGCCGCCGTCGCGCCGACATATCGCAGACACCTATACTGTCCGCCATCACGCTACCTCACCATCCACTCGACGGTAATATATTATACATCACCATCGCTTGCCGGTTCGTGGTCACCATTCCTGAACCTTGAAGCTCAGCTATCAACAATTCACAAATAGGAAGTCACAATGGCTTCTTTAGAAACTTGTGGTGCAAGGGTTCCTGAAAGAGTACCTTAGTTTGGATTATCAGTACACATAGAATCCGTATCAGCCCATAGAAGCCCACTGCAAGGCCCAGGCCTTCCACAAAGATATCTATGGAGGGATACGCCATAATCGTCACCCTTGGTACACAGGGAATACTGCTGCCCGAGTTCTAAAAGCTTGTTTATTGGAAGTAGTAGTCTTATATAATTAATGTACAGTATGAATTATGTAAGATTGTATCTGCAGTAATAATTGTTGTTTGTTGCTTTCATCTAGTCCAGTGATTCCCAAAGTGGTCTATATCGACCCCTAGGGGTCTATGACAACCTGCAAGGGGTCTACGTCAACGAAAAAAAATTTGGGGGTCCATTATAGTGGATCTCAACGCATACACTGATAGTACCTATTTACTTACATCATTATATCTTATAATATCAAAACATTTACATTATTTATAAAAGTACCTATGAAGTAAAAAATATTATATATGTTTATAAAAATGTGTAAGTTATAAGATGTTGATATTGGCTTTGTGGTCGCAATACATGTTTATTTAATGTTACGTATATTTTACATAACAGATACAAAATTTTATTTTGAGAAGTTTTAATTTAAATTCAATTAATAAATGTATAAATTAACATGTGTTTTTACTTTAAGTTTTTAACACTAAACTTCATTACAGTTAGAAATTTACTGTAAATCAATATCAGGTAAGTAGGGGGTCTACCCAACACGGAAAAACATGGCAAGGGGTCTACGACACAAAAAAGTTTAGGGAACTCTGATTTAAATAAATATATAGGTAAAACGCAAGATCGGTGTGATCTTCGGAAGAAGCCTGTGCTCTAACATCTGGCATGATGATGGTGAAGAAATATGTATGTTGCTCGATACGGGAAGTGCAAGTTCAAGTCCAAAAATGATCAGATTATTTTTCATTCTTCCTTATATAATAAGGACAATAAGATGTGTAAATTTATTTTCAGAATCCCTGAAACAATATGAAGTTCAGTACGAAGATAAGTCGAACATCGAAGACTCCGACCCGGAACGATGTCCTTACGTTCATTTGAGAGCTGTAAGACATTTCATTATTAAGGCTTTTTTATTGTTCACTAGCTGATCACGCAAACGTTGTTTTGCAAAAAAAATTAAAGTTTTTAATTAACAAATAAAAAATAAGGGTTAATCGTAGAGGGGTGAAAATTTAGAGTTGTATGCATTTTTGTATGCTGTATCATAATAAAAGAAAAAAAACTAAAAAAATTGTGTAAAAAATAAAAAATATTTAAGGTGGACCACCCTTAGATAGTAGCCGATTTTCAGACCTACTGAATACGCATATAAAATTTGGTAAAAATCGGTCAAGCCGTTTCGGAGAAGTTCAAGTTCGAACACCGTGACACGAGAATTTTATATATTAGATTTGACAACCTTTTGTTTATCATGTCAGCTAGACTTCCGATGACTTTAACAAGGTCTTCTAACTTGAAGGTGGCCTGTCTACTGCTACAAAGTTGAAGTGACAGGTATAAATCCGTCACACTATGTCGATCATTTACGTTCGTTTATAAATCTCTTCAATCCTGAATCATCATCTGCCAACTACCTGCTGTTGAATAATCGTGAATAATAAATATCATCAGGTACACGAGTACACGTATCCACAAGTTGGTGCAGGCGGTGCCATCAGCTCGGAGAAGTCATCACCCAACACCAAGCCGCCGCTGCTGAAAAGGGATTCAGGTAACACTTTCAATCACCTATCATTTTTTTATGGCCCTCGCTATTGGGAGCCTCTCGTACCCCCTATCTAGTTTGGGACAGGGACTTTATTAACACAATTTTTTCAGAGTTTTATCTTTATTTGACACTGACTTTCATACTTCTCAATTTCTTTTATTCTTTCGTTTTATCCTTCACAATATCTTGCAATTTTCGTTTTTTAATTCCTTCTTGCTTTCATCGCCTTCCTTTCCTCATCTTTTTACTTTTAGGCGGCTAGGTACATTTTTATTTTTCAATTTTTATCTTTATTTTTTGTTATCACAGATTTGTTTGGATTTGAACTTTTTAATACATTGCTAGACTTGTC
Organism: Battus philenor; assembly: GCF_028537555.1. Classification (NCBI taxonomy): domain Eukaryota; kingdom Metazoa; phylum Arthropoda; class Insecta; order Lepidoptera; family Papilionidae; genus Battus; species Battus philenor. Next base: position 2,604,606 of record NW_027181688.1, read on the forward strand.
TTATATTCTATTATTATTTGATAAGTTCATTTACATGTGCATTTATTTCATTTTTGGTTCCATTTTTTCTATTTGGTTTTGTTCCTTTTAATAGCATTACTTACCACCCTAATCACCTATCATTTGAACCATATAACTGAGATTCATTTGCGAAAGCATACGACATCGATACAGACAAAATATTTTTTTAATAAATAAAATAATTAATATAAAAATGAGTCATAAACCTGTTATATGTGATGTAAAATTGTGATATGGGAATATAGTCAGGAAAAGTGAAGCGTATTGCTGAAAATTTTGAAATGAAAAGATAGAACATGCGAAGAACAAAAGGGAGGAAGGAAGTAAAAACCTCATTTGCTCAAAATGTAACCTCCCTGGCTTCCAAAGATGGAAGTCATTAAAACCTTTATATTATACAGCGAGGTGTCGAACCCACGGTAAGGAACCCAGGCGTAGTGGAGTGTGCGAACAGGCGCGCTATAGGAGTGAGGGAGACAGACTACAACCCCGCCTTCTCATTGGCCGAAATTTTTAGTCTATAACCAAGGATTTAGTCAAGATCTCTGGAAGTCTTTGAAGACCTATTGCACCAGCCTCTTAGGCTTGTCTCGAATTGGTCAGAGTGGTCATCATTTTATTTATTTACAATTAAATATGCGCTGAATATTTTACAGGTTCGATAAAGAAGTGCAGCTACAGTGGTCCACCTCCATTGCCAGATAAAAAACCGGCTGAGACGTTTCAGGCTCGATTAAAGTGCAGGTACGAGTTTTTTCATTACCAATTAATTTATATTTGTCGAAGCCTTAAAAGGCGAGTATAGCTTACACCTATATACAATCATCCTGTATGTGTAAGTGAATCAACCTGTGTAATTCGATTTTTTCTATTGAAGTGCGTCAGATATATAACTTACGGTAATACAATCTGTAAGCACAGATAATTAATTATAATAAAGTAATTCGAATTTTGAAATCGCTTTTTCTTACTATATTATCATTACTTTATTTATTATTTCTGAAGTCATTGGCTTTTGGATAGGGTTTACCATACATTGACAGCAAATGATCTATAAATACTTTTCTCTGAAGCTTTTACATATATAATCAATCACCCTTAATAATTGCAACCGTGATATGTAAAAATGAATTCCTTTTTCCTTTGGACACGCCGTTACTTTATCGACTTCATTCATCTTTTTATAAGTTTTCATGTGGTTCTTTCTTGAATAAAGTACAGTAAGTTAATATGCAAGAAATATAATTTCTTGAAGCTGCTCATTTGACAGCTCGCTATGAACTTCGCGCGCTTGAAAGTTCGCTGTGAACTTGGCATATTTGACAGTTGCCTATGAACTTGGCGCTTTGAACTACGCACGTTCGGCAGTTCGTTATAAAGTGTAAAGCGTTTTACAGTTCGCAATGAACTTAGCGTGTTTGACAGTTCGCAATGAACTTGGCGTGTTTGACAGTTTACTATGAACTTCGGGTGTTTGACAGTTCGTTATGAACTTCGCGCGTTTGAAAATTCGCTGCGAACTTGGTTCGATCGACAGTTCACTATGAACTTCCTGCGTTTGACAGTTCGCTATGAACTTCGCGCGTTTGAAAATTCGCTGCGAACTTGGCTCAATCGACAGTTCACTATGAACTTCCTGCGTTTGACAGTTCGCTATGAACTTCGCGCGTTTGAAAATTCGCTGCGAAATTGGCTCGATCGACAGTTCGCTATGAACTTCGTGCGTTTGACAGTTCGCTATGAACTTCGCACGTTTGAAAATTCGCTGCGAACTTGGCTCAATCGACAGTTCACTATGAACTTCCTGCGTTTGACAGTTCGCTATGAACTTCGCGCGTTTGAAAAATTCGCTGCGGACTTGGCTCAATCGACAGTTCACTATGAACTTCCTGCGTTTGACAGTTCGCTATGAACTTCGCGCGTTTGAAAATTCGCTGCGAACTTGGCTCAATCGACAGTTCACTATGAACTTCCTGCGTTTGACAGTTCGCTATGAACTTCGCGCGTTTGAAAATTCGCTGCGAAATTGGCTCGATCGACAGTTCGCTATGAACTTCGTGCGTTTGACAGTTCGCTATGAACTTCGCACGTTTGAAAATTCGCTGCGAACTTGGCTCAATCGACAGTTCACTATGAACTTCCTGCGTTTGACAGTTCGCTATGAACTTCGCGCGTTTGAAAAATTCGCTGCGGACTTGGCTCGATTGACAGTTCGCTGTGAACTTCGTGCGTTTGACCGTTCGCTATGAACCTCGCGCGTGTGACAGTTTACGTTTCGAACAGGCGTTATGAGTCAGACGTATATAACAGATGTCCATTCTATATTAAACAAAGATATATTTTACAAGTGTTTTTAATTATTGATTGTTTTGCAGGCACTGCCATGAGTGGTACTTGGAGAGCGCCAACCGCGCGGGCGCCTGCGAGTTTGCGCCGGACTGCTTTCGTTCTTGCATCGACTGTGTCACTTGCATCAAATGCGCTCAGGTATGTCACCATCACCACTTACAAGATAAATAGGACATTCAATAGACGATCAAGTTGTGACCAGTAAACCAGACAGATTTTAATTGACCGTAATATAGTAGAGATGAGTAGCTCGTGAGCTGAAGACAAGAAAGATATAATCACTCTCTAGCGCGCGTTTTAATTGTATCTCTATATCATTATACTTAAGACTCAATTTTCGTGATGAGTTTCGGCTCGTTCATAGTTAGAGAGAAAGAGATGGGCTTATATTACAATTTACACGTAAAAGAGAGAGACGGATAGCTATTGCATGTTTGCATTAAAAATGTATCATAATAATGTCATATATATATATATATATATATACATATATATATAAATATATATATAATTGAATGTTTAGTCTATAGAACAGCGATAAGCTGGCATTTTTTCGTCCAGGTTCCAAAGCCTTACAGCGTATGCCTTCCAAATCATTCTCTTTATGGACTCAAAAGCTTCAAACTGGTACTTCTCACACCACCAAACTCTGATACGAGTTCCGACACTCAAACTTTGTTAAGTTTTAAGTTCACGGACCCCTCCGTTCCGTGAACTCATACAGATGAAGCTGTAAAAGCCGCAAGGCTAACAGCAACAACTTCTTCAGAAACAGTACAGTACAGTACTTCTCAGATACATCCTATGTGCTACATACAGGTTCACCTGTCCTGGATGTAAAATACTTCTGAACCTTCCTCAGAAGATATGGATTTAACGACCTAAATATAATTATAATACAACTATAACAAGTGTAATAATATTTAATTTATGATGGTCGACAGTGCATGCTGTACCACTGCATGTCGGACGCAGAGGGAGAGTTCGCCATGCACCCATGCGCCTGCAATAAGCCCGACGACGCCTGCGCCAAGAGGTAACCTCATTTATGTCTCACTCTCCATCTCTTGCTTATCTGCCTTTTTTTAGTTAGTATGTGAATAGGAAATTAACTATGGTGGTGACCCCGACGTGATTATTACGTCTTGCTCATGATAGAAGTTAGTGAACAGGAAATTAACTATGGTAGTAACCCCGACGTGATTACGTTCATCATCTAAGATCAGCTTGTTGTCATCAGCCATCACACCGTGACAAGATGAAGAAGTTACAACATTACAACAGAGATAACCTTACTTGATAATACAATACAAAAAATTTCAAGCGAATTTATATACCGCCTCGTATTGCAGATTACTATTATCCATTACTTTTGCTTTAAAATACAAAAAACTAAATCGATTTTTTAATATTAAAAAATACAGTCTACTAGGATCTACTACAATGTGTATAAGCTGTGGCGAACTTAATTATGTTCTTATTGTCTACTTTTTGTTATAACATTCTAGAGTTTTAATAAATATTGTTATGTGTCACTGGTTCACAAGGAGTCCTTTATTTACAAATCAGATGGTCACCCTACTTTAACACAAAGTATACTTTCGCTTAGTCCAAACTTCGCTTCCAAATCGCTCAAGAAATCACTATCCAAATAACTTACCAAATATTCACTTTGTATCACTGATCGTATATCTTAATCTTATAACTCAATAACAACACTGAACTGTCGTCATGGGGCGTACACCTATTTATACTACGGAGAAGGTTCTAGTAAGTTAGAGATAGTACCCGGTTAGAATTTCCGAGAACCGTACACAAAAATATATAAATAACTTACATATGTCCTTGATCCTAGGGTTCCGTGTTTATTGTGTAGTGGGTTCTGTAACTCGTGCTTTGTAACAACATATAGACCAGTGTTTTCCAATGTGGGGCCCACACACCAAAGGAACGCAAAATTTTATTATTAACGGTGGGCAATTTGAAAATGTACTTGACACTAGATTAACCCTATTGCTTTAATATTGAAATGTTACATAGGGGAGGAAAAGTTTAGAAAAGCTTAGATGGGGAATTGCATTAAAAAGGTTGGGAAACGCTGATATAGACATTAATTTCTGTTAACATATGTAATTAGTTATATATATATATCGGAGGTATGTTTTTTACATATTTTTATGCTCATATGTCAGCGAATGTCTTACAGGGTGTGATAAAAAATACGGTGAATATTTTTTTATATACAGGAACTACTGTATCTATGTCTAAATTATGACTTGTCTATGTTCCTTCTAGAAGCTTCCATAGCTAGAAAAGTGACGTGATAATTGCTGTATTTAAAATTTTAAGGTACAAAAAAGTGCCAAAGAATCTCTTGAAATGTTAAAATTAATGTATAAAGATAATGTGATGATTTCGAAGTACCGTTACACCAGCAACTTTATATAAAGTTTGTTCGATGGCTATAGTATTCCAATTATGTTACAGGTGGATAGGCGTGGCTCTTCTCAGCCTGTTGGTGCCATGTTTGTGCTGCTACCTACCGCTGAGATGTGCACATAGAGGAGCACGTGCATTGCGACTTGCTGGTGGCCATCACGCACCACATCGCAACTAAGTGACCATCATATCGTCACAAACAAGTATAATATGGAAACCTATGTGTGGATAATTTATTATCTGTGTAAAACAGAAGAGTGTTACATAAGTGTCAGTGTTGTGAATTCAAATAATAGTAAATGAAAGAAATGGAGATTGAATAAGATTGTGGAAGGAAAGGGTAAGAAAATGTATTTGTTACCAAATAGACATTTCATAAAATTAGGTTGTATTTTCTCTACTGGCTGAATGTAGCTATATATGAAACCGAGAAACAGTATCGGAAATACAGAAAGAAAATGTGCATTTATAAGTGTGTGCAGTGGTCGGATACGTAAATGTGAATAAACATATATTGTTTAAAATAATATATATATATGTTAACAAATGAATCGAAAATTGTCAGAGAGAAAGCTCGGTTAAATGGAAGCCAAAACATTTGAATAGATGAGTTTGGCAGTGTCAGGTGAAATTTGAAGGAATAACATATGTTGACAATCAAAAGTGAAGTTTATATTTAATATATATAAAGCAGTGTTGGTATATTAAAATATTTATTAGAACGGCAATACTATTTTCATAGTGCTCAAAACAATGTGGGTACTACAACAAAAAATGTTTTCTATATTTAAAATTAAAAGGTGGATTCGAACGAATTTTTCAAGTTTATTTGCTCAACTTGAGAAAATTAAGATTCTAGATTCTTACGATTCTCAGGTGACCAAATTATATAAGAAAACTTATATTGGGTTGACCAAAGAAATACAAACATTTTTAGTATGATTTTCAGTCTATAACTTGGACATATTTACTCCTGTACAATGGACTTTCTTTTTTTCTGTTTTTATGCTTTGGACAGTTTTGTATATACAAAACCTTCTAATATATTCACATCTGTCTTTACATTGCCTCTGAAAAATTGATGTGAAAAATCTAGACAACTCAATAGCCTATTTAAAAGTTATTTTGTAATATTGCTCGAATCAACCTTAATTAAAAATGATATCAACATTTATTCAATAATCGTAATAAAGCGGTTGATTTACTACAAAACACTGCCGATACTCAGGTATCACACCAAATTACTACATATTAGTCGTGTGTAGTTTGTGAAATTACCAAATGGTAGTTGGTAATAAAATATCTACCAATTATATTTAGATATATCAAAGTTTTGGTTTATTTTAAGGGACCTACGCTCCGTGAATAGTGAATTAATATAACTCGAGTCTTTATTTAAGATAAAGGTTTACTTAGTAAACTGCAGGGATTACATAAATATAAATAAAGCTTCAAAGCACAAAGTTATTTATTCGGTTTATTGAATCTGTGGACGCTATGTGTCGAAGAGGTGTGATGAGAAATGTTGCCAGATACATGCTGCCAGTGACATTTTTTTGATATGGCAGCATTGTGAGTGACTATATAGTGGGATGTTCAGCGGCAACTGCGGAGGGAAATTAAATTATTTGTACCAGTATTATATTAACTTTTGGTAATGTTGCCGTAATTGTAAATTGTCGAGATGTCTAGGTGTGCTAAGCTATCAATTCGCCGTGTGATTGTACATTTTAATTATTGTGCCATAATCTTGATGTGTTTAAAAGGTATCAAAGTGAAATTTTTAAAGTCTTCCATGACTTAAAGTTCTCAGGGGACATTTTGACTTTAATTATTTTTAATAAGTTTAAGTTTCTTTAAGAAAAAAAATTATTTTGATCACAATAACATTTTTAAAATATATATTATTTACATAATGGCACTGATCGATTCGTGTCTAAATTATTAAAATATATTTATAATTATTTATCTTATAATTTATATCAATGATTTTAAATCATCTTTGACTATTACGTAGTAGTATTTAAAAAAAAAAACTGTCAACATTTTCCCGCCAAGTCGACATGTTCCCCTATTATATTGTTTACAAAATTGTTACAGTTGATGTTATGTCAGTTTAAAACCGTACATTCTTATAAGATTTTTCAGTAAATTTTATTAATATATTGACATATTTCAAATTATATATAAGATTAACATATCTCATTAATGTTATTAATAATTGTGCTTCTATATGTCAGTCAGAAGTTGGAACAAGAGTTAGTTAATAAAATTTATATTATTTAAATAATATATAATAAAAATTAAACTAGATATATTCTGTATATATCTAGAATTTTTATTCTTGCACTATAAAGAGTTTTATATGCATTTAAAAATTTACTTTGCGTGCTTTTTCTGTAGTTACAATAGAATTTTTAAATAAACGGGTATTCAATGTTACCATATAAATAATATTCATTTTTTTACATTTATTTGGCAGTTTAATATATATGAACTCTTTATGTGCATGATATATGTCACTTGGGACAACAAACCATTAAATGTGTAATGTTAAATTATTAATATTTAAAAATAAAGATTAAATTGTTTGAATGTGGTATTTATAACTATTTAGTGTTAAAATTTATCATTCTACATTCAGTTTCATTGATGAATAAATTTGAATGTCTTATAGGAACCGCCTTCGATGTTGGCGAGAGGTGATGTATTCTAATTAGAACCAAAATATATTACAAATGTAATAGTAATTTATTATTAATTAATACATATGCACCGACATTTTCATGGGAATGGGCTCACTTATGGAAATTTCCGTGTATATTGTATTTTGTTGCTCCGTCTTGAATTCTGGAGCTGTCAGGATCTATATATACATAAAGTTCACCGTTGTGGTGGTCACCGCTTTGTATATACTGTTACATGACAGTGACAGAAAGAGATGTTATAATAAGTTTTGTATATCAAAACTTTTTAAACATTTCACAATTAATGGATTTTACTGTCAAGTTGCCATTGTCACTGTCAGGTTTTTTAAAAGAAAATGAATGATTAGTTTTCATCATCTCAAACTGTCACCGAAGGCCGTTCCACTGTTACACCGTGTTATCAAATGACGTTCGAAATTCAAATATCGTTAATATTTATAGTATTGACGTAAGTGTATTTTGTTTTTTTTTTTAAATGATGAAATCATGACAGATGTGCGTAATATAAATTCTGTTTCCATAAAAAAACTATAAATATAAAGAGACTTTATTATTTACTGTAGTAAATTTAAAACTATTTAAGATGAAGTATCAATGTTTAGTGTTGTACTGTAATTATATATTTATATGTGTGTATATATATATAGATATGTGTACACACATATATGTATATATATATGCTATAAGATTAATAATTGATTATAAAACCAAAGTTTTACTATATCAATCTGGATACCTGATGTGGTTACAAAGTGGATGTATTGACATATGAAAATAAATAATCGTACATATACATGTCTATTTATTACACCCTGTATAAGAAAATATAGAGTTATTTGTTTTAAACTGATGTTCTCTACTTGGTGTATATAAATCTACTCTCTTAGAATAGGATGACAAACTGATATATGTTTAAAGAGGTTCCAGACCTATCTAAGAATTTTTTTATTATTTGACCTAATTAAGAAATTTCCAATCAGTTATAAGTGGCTTAAATATATCGTTTTGCGACTCAAAAAATATTTCTTACTGTTTTATATTAATAATAGTACTTTTAAAAAGGTTTTTTAGTCTATCATAACTTCAGCCATAGAATGTCCAAAGCTGAACATACGCCTTATTGATTTCTAATAAGATCGGTTGAAAGAGGTCTGTATATAAATGTCTTCCGTTGACCAAGATCATCTGTCCATTTTGTGAGTGGACGTCTTATGCCACGCTTGACTATCCGTGTTCTAAATTTAAATATCTTTATTCAAATAGGCATTTACTTGCGCTTTTGAATCATTGGTTATTTTAACACTTTTTAGGAGATAGCTCTTTGAGGTAAAGTTCGTTGAACGTGTGGCGTTCATTAGAACGCACCCAAATTTATTATCTATGAACGCATCTGTTTATGCATGCCCCTTCTTACACTCGGTACAACTCGCCCTCTCTCTGACGCGCCGCGCTACCGAGCGGACGTGTCGCTTCAACCGCTGTTCAACAAAGGAAATACTTGTAACTCAGATTGAGATTTATTGTTCTATGATATTATAAGTTTAACAATCCGGCAAGTGCTTTTCGTTACATCGAAGGTTATTATGGGACGAGGGGCCTGTACTAACGTATAACACCGATCAAACGTATAAGAAACACTATTGAATATTGCTAATCGATTTGGTTCTTGATTCTCTTCTGGCTTGTTCCTATACTTCTTTGTTCATTGCTGCTCTACCTTCATTTGGCTTCTATTCTATTAGATTTCTTTCTAGAGGCTTTTACAGCTTCGTCTGATATGAGTTCACTAAAGCATTCTTGTTTCAGAACCTACTGCCTCAACCACCATTAGTGTCAAACACTAATGGTGGTTGAGGCAGCTATGACGAGGCTTACCTGGTCGTGTCAGTTTTGTGTTGGTATAGTAAGGATGGAAGGCAGCGTGGACCACTCGACAATATAAGGAAGGATTTGGCTACTTTATTTTGCCGCAATATACATTTTTAGTAGTACAACTCGTGGGTGAGTGAACCCGCAATGGTCTGGGTGTAGGTACTGTGCGAGCGAGACGGCACTAGGGGTTAATATTTGACATTATATTGGTTTATTGGGCAATCCCCATAAAGTAGTAAGCTACTACTGGCTCTACACACACCACCACCAGCACTACTACAGTTACTGTTTTAAATGAAATTTAACAATGATTCCTGTGTACATTATATTAATTGTAAAAATGAGTCAACAGACCAAGTTAAATGCGTTTCTATCAACTAAAAACTCTTAATTCCTATTATAAGTTTTTTTTAATAATATACTTCTAATTTTATGTTTAAAACTAATAAACGGAAGGCATAAGATATCTTGTGGAATTTTAATATATATACCGACCATTTTCACGAAGGATTTGTTGATAATTTAAAGGCGAGTTTTTTATTTTTGGGGCAGGGATTTCATTTATTTATTCTATCATCCCTCACAATTTATTTTTATCTGTTGCCTGTATTTTTTATCTGATCTTTGTTTTGTTACACATGCAATATTTTCTGCAAAAAAGCATGAAAATATGACGATTCCCATCGTCTACCATGATGCTATACTGCCACTGGTAATCTGTTTTGTCATCTCTGCTTCACAGACAGCTTTTATTCCTCTGTATAGGGGACAGGTTGTAAAAAAAGATGTAATTTGGACATGTTTCTGTCACTATTTTTGATATAAAATTTTAAATTGTGGCGCATAAATAATATTTTATTAAATAATAATGTGATGCAACCACTAGAATATCTCCGGCGAGCCATCTGTTCTGCACATCTGGCCTGCCAACTGCATTATGCTAATGCGCTGGACTATTTTAGTTAATTTCGTGCTAATTCTCGACCTGACCCTGATGTTTTAAAATCGATTTTATATCGAAATGGATTGTTATCTCTCTCTATGAGTTATTGATATATCTTCACTTTGCTTATATGTTATATAGTATATTGTTTGGAACCCTTTTTAGTAGTCAAATCTATTTATATTTTTAATGTAAACGGAATATATACAACAAAATGATAATTACTAAAAAATGTAAATAAACTTTCTTAAAAAAATTATAATAACAGAAATTTTAAAATTTTATTTTAACGGGAGGGAGAGTTTTGTTTTCATTATCACAAATATAATTGTGATCAAAATGTAAAGTGAAATTGTTATTTTAAACGCGGAGCTTTGGGATGACATGACAATTTATTTTCTCAGGTTGGTAGAACTGTTTATTGACATTTATATAGCGTTTGTTTGTCAAAAATTGCAATATCATTTGGCTATGCCCAAATCGATTTGAAAGAGGAGAAGGAGGAGGGGGCGGCGTCGTCTTGATGACAATGGTGACAAAATCAGAAAAAAAACGCGAAACCCTAGAACTGATATCGTTCCGCAAGCACCGTATTCACGCGCGTATCGTGAAGGAGAGGGGCTGTTTAGGGTATACATAACAAAAAATAAAAAAACATTAAAACATGTTATACATATCAGTGTAAATACATATATACACTTAAACATATTAGATATACACATATGTATATATTACATGGAAAAGGTATTAGATAATTACGAATAAATAACGAATACTGCACTATATCCTATTTTAAAGATGCAATGTTCACAAACAAGTTTCCAGAGTGTGAACAGTAGCGCCCTCTACGTACCATAACCACACTGCGATCACCAATCCCATCAAGTATGGCGACTGTAGTATATCCCCCATAGATATCTTAGGGGGAGGCCTTGCAGTGAACGTCTATGGGCTAAATCGAAGATGTTTTTCATTTTAAGTGTGTTTATTAATTGTAAAATAATTAGTGTGGTATTTGATATATATATATAATTCTAACTGTTCCCTGCACGTATTCCGTGACCCGTACTGTCTTTTGTCAGTGTTATTTCATAAATAACTATTTTGGGTCATTTTAGACGTTCCAAAAGATATTCCTAAAATATTTTATAACAAAAGAGCTATTTTGAACGTGAAATAAATTAATTTTGTATTCAATAAACTCTGAACAATGAAATGAATTTTATAGGTTAAACGATAAAATGGTAAAGCGCGAACTGACAAACGGACGAAGTTTCTGTATATATTATATAAATGAAGCGACAAAAACCGGGGCTCTTCCGGTAGTTCTCTAGATTCGCTAATTTAAAATAAGTCTTAGGCTAAATGTGCCCTCTGTGCCCTGCCACCTCAAACCTGTGGTTTCTGAAAATGCCATTTGAGCAGTGACAATCCGGCCCAAAAAATTGATGTGATAATTTCTGAATATTTACATGCTTACCCGCCATTTTTAAATAAAAACCTTTAAGAAACAACTAGGACACTGATAAAAAATTCATAGTCATTGCGTAACTAAGGAAAATAGGGACTCGTTACTACTTCTGTAGATCAGTTTAAGAGAAAATTTAAAAAAAGACTGCAGGCATCGAAATTTATCTAAAGATGCTCAAGAAATAGTTAAAGCAAGTCAATTATAAAAAAAATATTTCATATGACATTCATTTTAATTAAATTATTTAATTTATATGAATACCTAACGAAAACCTAACAAGATATAAATAAAAACCCAAAAAACTACAATCTGTGTATTTTACAATATTTTAAAAGCGGCAAGAAAATCAATATTTACAATTTTAATATATAATTAATATTTGCTTAAAATATTTAAATTATTTATTTTATAAAAATATAAAACCTATCAATATTATTTACAATCTCAATTAGGCGCGTTCAAGTTTAATCTGAAATTTATTCGAAATTATATAATTTTACTTTTGTACCTAGTTTTGCTTATTAAAATGGACGAAGCATTAAAAATAATAATTTTTAAACGAATATTCTATTTAAATTATGGAAATTTAATTTTAGATTTTTTTAATTTATAAAAGGCAAATTGACACAAGCATGGCAACAAAAATGGCGACGATGTGTATGTTTTCCCGCGCGCCGGCATCTGACAGCTGCATCTCGTTGAGTCGCTCGAAGATATGTGCTTGCGTTATGTTCTGAGGCTCTTCGGATTGCGGTTCTTCCAAGATTGGTGTGATGTCAGTGTAATCAGAAGAAGTAGCTGGTAGAGTGCGTCCAACTTTAAATAAAATAATAATTTATTTTAAACATAATTATTGCACGCATTTTTATTTAAATCGTATTGGTCTGATGGCGATACTGGAAAAGGATGAATAAAAAGTAATGAAATAAAATAAAAGGTATTAAAACAAAATATGATTTAATTTTATAATGATGTTTAGTGCGCAGTTTAATGAAAGAGGATAACCTCAAAAATAAAGAATAAAATTGATGCTATTAAAATAAGTGCTGTTTTTAATTTTATAGCCCAAATATTTCTTTTAAAAGTAATTTTATTAATGATCTGATATCACTGGAAGGAGTACGCTCCGACTTAAAATACGAAATAAATTTGTTGATATTAAAACCAAAGGTTTTTTTTGTTTTCTGTAATTTTTTGGACTGTCGTTTTGTGACGTCATTGGAAGAAGGTACATGAACTTAAAATTAAAAAATTAAATTGCTTTAATATAGAAAATTTGTACTTCTCAAGTTATTGCGTGATCAAGAGAAATTATTTTATTTTACAAAATATTTAGATTATTAGTATTAAATAAAGTTTTGATCGGGATAAAATGACGCAATAATTTTTATTACATTATCATATATTTGAATAAATACCTCCAGGCTCTGTAGCAAAGTGAAGTACTGCCGATGGCTTGCTCCATCCAAATCTGTGAATATTATATCACTTTAGTTCTGTTTTAATGTACATACACAAATTAACATAACAATCAATTTTATATGTAATGCAAATATATATAGATATATATATATATATATATATATACATATATATAAAATATACGCTTTTGCATTTGTTTGCACATCATACTGTACCCTAATTGAGACCATTACGAAAGAAGTATGTCTTTTTTAAAGCAAATTAGCCGATAGACGCGGTTTGGGTAGATCCCTACTAAATGAACTGGAATAATACCTAACATAAACTAGATGCTGAAGTTGAAAGGTTCTGGAGTTGCGACCACTAGTGAACCACATAGCGTGGGACCCCTTCTAGGTGAAACGACGACATAGCCAAGGTCACGGGAAGTAGCTGGATGTGGACAACGCAAGATATGTCATCGAGGGTGTGATATGATAATCTTGGGATGATCTTTGGGGGTGTGATATGATAAGTTATATGGAAGATAGGACTCTAATACAGTTTTTAATAAAGGAAGGGTATCCAATATCCTACACCCAATGAAAAAAATGATAATCAAAAAAAATAAATTTTTTTAATTAAAATACCTGTTTCTCGACGTGACGATGGCTTCGTACACCGTGGACGGCGTTAGCCCTCTCACCGTGTAGCTAGCGCTGTGAATAGGCCCTGGGAAGTAACTCCGTTAGTAACACAGACATATAAATTTTAATTACAACATTCAATAAATTAATAATTAGGTTCCTTATATACTATGTACCGTTGTCGCAACTTGCATAAGCAATACGCACCTACTAAACGCGAGTTTTTAAATTTATATTAATAAAAAAAAAAAACCTATATTTAAAAAAGGATACACCCTGCGATGATTAGCAGTAAATCTGTGCTGTTTATCCATTGTTTCTTCGGTAACAATGTATTTAAAATAATTATTTCTTCATTCTTCACGATGTCTCCTGTCCAGGATTCCGTCGCAGAATGGGGTGAGGCTGCATCGATCGGAGGGTCGCGTTCCAGCGTCCGACATCGATCGATGAGACGAAACGTTCCGTTTTACGTTCAAATGAATTGAATTGAAATTGTTTAAGAGAAATTTAATTGCTTTATAGTGATAATTTTAAACCTTACTTACAAACTAACAAAAAATGAGTAAGTGAATTTTTAAAAAGAATAGTGCAGGGGTAGACAAAATTTGTAATTTTTCAAAAATATATGCAAGTGTAGAAAAATTTACAAGAATTATATTCATTGAAATTTGTTCAAAAAATTTGTATTAAATGAAAAAAAAAAGTAGCTAAGGGCGTAAACTTGTGACGACCCTTTGTTGTGTAAGTCGCCTTTTATTGGTGTACTTTTTAAGTACACCAATACCTCACTTAGCGTCGTGGTTACGTTCCAAAAAACACTACGTAATTGAAACTGAACTCTAAAATTAGCAAAACAAAGTGAAAACAAAACTATTAAAACCCCGAGTTTTAAAGGTATGACGCAATAAGAAACAAAAGTGTTGCCATCTTTTAGCAAAAAAAGAAAATTAAAGATACTAACCCAAAACAACGCAACCTCGAAAATCTAACGACGCACAGTGAAAATTAGTACTAATTAAGTAGCGACGCAACTTCAAAAAAACGCAAAACGAAACAACACAAAGCGAGATATTGTTTATACGCAAAAAATAATATTAAAAATCGTTTGATATTTATTATACTTTTTAATTCTTTCGTCAATTTTTAGTAAATCTTTGAGACGCTGGTTAGTTAATACAGATCGCTGTTTCTTCCTTCCTTAATAATAATATAGAAATTAAAAAGGAACTTTGGTACATTTATCGAAAACTACAAGTTGATCACCAGGTATAATGTGTACATATCTCGTTCAACATGTCAAGTGTCTAAAGAGAGTCTTCAACCAATTCGTCACTAGCTATATGCTATTAGACAGTGTTAGCAGCGGATCCCAAATCTGCTAGCTAATAAAGTAAAAAAAAATCTATGTCAAGTGCGTCGCCTGAGGTATTGTATCATTAGCTATATCATGGGATAGAAACATAGTCTTTATTTGACTAAGTAAGAAAAGGACCAAAGTATAGCTACTTCCGCCATGCAGTAGTAGTCGTGGAGGAGTTTAAGGTGGGGGCCCTAAACTCCCACTAGCTTCGGCGACTCTGAGGCGGACGATGGTTCGACGTGGTCTTGAACCATCGTGATAGCACCACGAGGGTTTCTGTGGTAGCGTGAACTATACACGCATACCCCGGGACGGGCTATCTAGAATAGCACGGCGCGAGGGAAGACCGCGTGGCGATCCCTGACCGAGAGATACCGCGGTCCCCCGTATAGCGCAGAGGGCGATCACCGGGGGGGGTTTTAGTGGGTAGGAATCCCACATACCCCTATCCTCCCCCCAGAGGCGGAGCATCTTGAACGTCCGGAAGATTTCCCAAATCTCGAAAAAAAAGTGAAGGCCTAATCCCAGCAGTGGACGACACGGTTAGAACTATAGGTGGATGATGTATAGAGAAGCTTACCATCATTGGAGTCTCCAGGCACGACGATCTTGCTCCATAAGTTAGCGGGAGGTGTCGTAGTGAAGGAATCCGGGTCTGAAGTCGTCAGCCTACCGTAGTATGGTCGAATCCACAGATTATACTCTGTGTTTAAACAGTTATAGGTATATAAAAGATTTTTTACATAATCTCGATGGTACAGTGTGATTGGTCCATTTTGACGCCATTAAAAGTGATTTAAGAAATATTAGAAACGTGGAAAAAAATTCTCTAAAATTATTTACAGTTGCAATTTTACTAAATAATTAAACACATAAACATAACGTGAACATGTTTTTTTATTTTACTTTACACTAACGTATAACCACCACTAGAAAAATTTGGTGCATTTTATGCGAAGAATAAAAATAATTATCAAAAGAAGCAAATGATACTTGTTGTAACAGCTCCTTATAGATACCAGACTATATATAAAAAGTCCCTACACAAGGGGAAACGAAAGGCCCCCAAAAACAATGTTTAAATGACAAAAATCCTTGGCAGTGTTGTCGCTTGATTATTTTGATTTCATTTAGGCTATATATGATAAAGTGTATATACACTCCCGGCGATTAATATTACAAATCGACCTTTAGAAAGAGACAATCAAAAGAGTAGTGTATTATCTCTGTCGCACGAAATATAGCGACTGACAAAACGTAACATATGTAGTGTGGGACAGAGATAGTGCTCTACGAAGCCGAAATTAGCCGATTGTCTCTTTCCAAAGGTCGATGTGCAATATCTATCACCGGGTACTGTAGCAACCTTAATCTTAGGATACTTATATCTATAAACTTGTTTTTGTGTAAAGTATAAAACATACCAATTATCGTGGAGTAGGAATCCACTTCCCAGATAAGAGAGAAACTTGTTGACGTCGCTCTGTTCAGCGCTGTGTCGACTTTGAACGATGCTACGTTTGGTACACCTGCGAACAGTCATAGATCATTAGATTCGTGATACAGGGTGATTGATTATCGATGTAAAAGCTTTAAAGGGTTGAATATGTAGTCCATTAGTCTGCAAAAATATTCAATATTATTACACATACACCTATCCCCCGATTTACACGGTAGATACGTTCCTGAGAAAAACGTGTAAATCGAAAATTTAAAATTTTCAAATCAAAATCGTGTAAATCGAAAAACTGCATAATTACATAGAAAATGCATAATTTTGCTATTTAACAGTTGTGATTTTTTTCAATATTTTTTGGTGTACACAGAAATAAAAATAAAATGCATTGACAAGTTAAAATATTTAATATATTAAGGAAACACTGTTTTTTATTTAATTACAATACATTAAACAGAAGAACAAAAATTTTAACCAAATGTGTTTTATTATCCCTTATCACTGTCAGAAATTACTCTCATTCTTTTTTTCGGAATCGAAGGTTCCAATTCACTTTCATCACTCGAAGTTATTTGTGCCGATTCCATGTTTGAAGCAGAAATATTTACATTATGAGAGATGGTAATGAAATCGGTTATTAAAACAAAAAAAAAACTTATTTGGAAAACCGTGTAAAAGCGAAACCGTGTAAAACAAGTACCGTGTAAATCGGGGGATAGGTGTATTTCCAAACCACATGTATAGAAGTATATCTAAAACACTGTGATAAAAAGTAAGGTGAAATTGTCATTTAAAACTTCCGAACAAAGGAAGGTAATATTTTTCCTCGGTTTCCTGTCTTTAACATTTTCCAAGCGTCTGTTTGTTAAAAGCTGGAAAAACTTGACTCGGTCTAAACCAGTGATTCTCAAAGTGGTCTATTTCGACCCCTAGGGGTCTATGACAACCTGCAAAGGGTCTACGTCAGCGAAAAAAAAAATTTTTTTATTGTTACATATATTTTACATAACAGATACAAAATTTTATTTTGAGTAGTTTTAATTTAAATTCAATTAATAAATGTATAAATTAATATGTGTTTTTACTTTAAGTTTTTAACACTAAATTTCACAACAGTTAGAAATTTACAGGAAATCATTATCAGGTGAGTAGGAGGTCTACCCAACACGGAAAAACATGGCAAGGGGTCTACGACACAAAAAAGTTTGGGGTACTCTGATCTAAACTATTTCAAGGGTTGTTTTGTATCTCAAAGGCATCTACTCTTTAGTGGTGCCAAAGTCGCTGATTTTTTTTATAAAAAGCATTAAAAATTCGTCTGATATTGTTCGGCAAACACAATGTTCGCCTGATTCGGCTCCGTGCGACTTTTGACTATTCAGCAAAAGAGCAAAGCAGGTACGTTGCTTAGACATGATTGTGGAGATAAAAACTAAATCGAAGAAGGTTTTACCGGAAAAATAAATTACGTCATCATTTTTATATCAGTCTATAGACGCCCAATGCAAGAGATAGGCCTCAACAACGATTGCCAGAATATCCCGTCTTGCTCTGCCCGTATCCACTACGTCGTCGCCACTTGAACCTTACGGCTCCAACGTCCAAAAAAGTTTCCACTTCCAAAGCCTTCCACGCTCTGTTCCTCTAATCAAGTGATTCCCAAAGTGGTCTATATCGACTCCTAGGGGTCTATGACAACCTGCAAGGGGTCTACGTAAACGAAAAAAAAATTGGGGATCCATGAAATGAAAATGGTTGTCCACGATAGTGGATCTCAACACATACACTGATAGTACCTATTTACTTACATCATACTATCTCATAATATCAAAACATTTACATTATTTATAAAAGTACCTATGAAGTAAAAAAATTATTATTAGTTGCAGGATGTTGATATTCGCTTTGTGGTCGCAATACATTTTGAACTTGTAAAAACCTGAGAGTCGCAGTCTCAGAGCTTCGCTACCTTGCACTGACTTGTTCAATTCGTCACTGTATAAATACGAATGTGGGACAAATACGTTTATTCGTTTCCTGAGTCTTGATTTATGATGAATTGAATATAAACAGATAGTATATCACACAAATGTATAAATTAACACGTATTTTTACTAGTTTAGTAAGTTTTTAACACTAAACTTCACTACAGTTAGAAATTTACAGGAAATCAATATCATGTAAGTAGGGGGTCTACCCAACACGGAAAAACATGGCAAGGGGTCTACGACGCAAAAAAGTTTGGGGAACTCTGCGCTAATCTCACGAAATCTGTAAATGTCAATGAAGTAATAGTCTAGATCTAGGCCAAAAAATTAGACACTTACCGGTGAGTTTGAAAGAAACGTCGGCCATTCCGAGTTTGTTCTCGGCACGAAATGTATAGTTGCCCAAATCGGATTTACGTACCGTGCGAAATATCAGCATATGCGACTTATCCTGAGCCATTATTATAACCCTGAAACAATAAATCAATTATTAACATGTATTTAGTTGCCAGAGAGATCACCTGGAGAGCAATGGAGAGGGCTATGCTTTTAGATCTTCGCTGAAACAACCAATCAGAAATAAAGAGATACGTAAATAAACCAAGGTCACCGAGCTGTAGAAATTATTTGTCTGAAGTAACAGCGGGATAATGGTCAAAATGTAACAATGACAAGAAAAGAGTGATTTATGTTTTCGAACTTGGGATATACATCACTCTTTTATATCCTTAACTCATTTAGCTCGAAGACAGAGAATAAGGCAGCTAAGATATATAGATAGATTTTCCTTACTATGGTTTTCTGTAAGAGATTGCCTTGTGTGATAAGACAGCCCATTGTACTTTTCTGTATATTATTGTATCTGTATATTATGTATCTTATCGTGTACAATAAAGAATATTAAATAAATTAAATAAATAGATAAATACATCCTTTATATCTTCGGCTCTTTTATCTTAGACTTAGAATTTAATAAGGCGGAATAAATCGTGTGAAATATTCCTATTAAGCATTTCATGTCTTTGGAATAAAGCACAAAAAAGCTAAGCGCGCGCGCAAGTGATGTCGTTCCGAAAATCCGTAGTTTACATTTTTAGTACAAACACGCAATAGTTATCCGTCTCTATCTTTTACGTGTAAATTGCTTTATAAGCCCATCTCTTTCTAAGTCTGAACGAGCTGTAACTGATCACGAAAATTGAGTCTTAAGTATAAAAATATATACAATTGAAACACACGCGAGCTGGAGAGTGATTATATCTTTTTCAAATATATATATATTTCTTGTATTTAGCTAGAGAGCTGTACATCTTTACAGTGGAAGTATATCGTGTTGGGGTCCATAGCTATACAAACCTGTCATCGGTCTGGACCGGTCTTCCGTCTCTGAACCATGCGGTCTTTGCAGGCGGGGCAGCGAAGTCCAAAGTTGCTTCCAACGCGGCTCGAAGACCCACTGCCGTATGGACGAAGCTTCTAGCCGCTGATACAACCGGTGCATCTATATTTTCACATACGTTACGAGTTTTTCAGATGTAAATAAAAAAATATATATTTAGTTTTTTGTATGAAAACTATAAAATTGTTACCATATATAGAAATAAATCGAAGGATTATTCTAGTAATAGTTTTTTTCACAAATTTGCCAACATAAACTAATTTTATTTTTTAATTTTAAACTTGTGGTATTGGAAGTAATAACAAAGTGAAGTCCGAAGTAGATGTGCATCTGTTCATTCTATTGTCTATTGTCTCAAGTGAAGTTTTTGCTGTTAGCCTTGCGGCTTTTACAGCTTCATCGGAAACGAGTTCACGGAACGAAGGGATCCGTGAACTATATAAAATTACAGGATTCGAGCTTCCGAACCTGTATCGGTATTCAGCGGGAGGACGAGGAAGTCACACAAGGTAGTGGCCACGAGATAGTAGCAGCAGGGCTTACCCAGCCAGCCCTTGAGGACACAAACCCAGCGCAACCCAGTCGGCTGGCAGAACTCGCGGCTAGCGCGCCTAAGCAAGTACGTCTGTCTGGTCAGTGTTACTGATAGTGTACTGAATGAGGAGTTAAGTGTGGAGGGCAGCGAGGACCACTCGGGAATCTAAGGAAGGATACTGATCCTACCTCGGATCGCCCACGCTGTTCGCGGCGGCGTCGAGAGGCCGACGCCTTTACGTACGATAGGAAGTGTGGTGAATGATTTTTGAGCATCGCACGCGTTTTTTCGTGCGATGAGCGGTCGCCAGTGGAGTGGTTGCTGTAGTTCATCTGTTCATCAAGCTTAGCCTATATTTATACCGATTTAAAACTATGAAAACAATGTTCAACCAATAACAATCGTCAGCCAATTACAAGTCGAAAAATAATGTATAGCGCTCTCTTTCGCACGATGTATATAGATAATTATATCTCTGTGGAATTCCCCTTTTCAATGCACTGAACTATTTCAACTTATACAACATCTTTTTCACATTGAGATAAGAATTCAATTAAATTTGGTTAGTTGGAGAGAAAAGTCTGATCGGTGAAGATGAACGTAAATGTATTGCAAGGTACGAGGGTCGTCAGCCCCGAGAACCGTCAATAAAATTCACAAAATTCTTAGAAATTTCCTCTTTATATTACTTTAGCATACTGAAACTTGGCATAAATCCATACATTCTTATTTAGATGGCATATATTTACCTAAGAAAACTATCAGGTAGGTATCTTGAAGACCATAAAGGATTCAGTAAAAGTCTAGATTACCTTGTATAACAACTCTTATAGCAGCCTTCACTGGATCACCGACTCCATTGTCGGCAATGCACTCATACACCCCTGCCAGAAGTCGGTGTTCCGCCCGGAACCGAATGCGGGAACGATGTTCCAATAATGCCATCGATTCACCCTGTATATTAACAACGCCATATCTTCCATTAGCATTTGATGAAGCAGCGTGGGTCGGCCCACATTAGGTAGACCAATGACATAGACAATGAACGCAGGAAAACAAAAGATGCATGCATCGCAAGGTCAATGATCAAGATGCAATGGTCGTGTCAAATTTTTGATTGTCATTTGACAATAATAGACATCTTCTGCATCTTTTATTTATCAGAAACTAGAGAAGCGGTGTAATATAAATATACGCAATATCGTAAGGGGAGGAAGTATGCCTTGCATTAGCGTCTGTGTTGAAACAACAAAGGTTTTAGATGTACTAACACATCTATTTTCATCACACAGTTATTATTACGCATATATTTTTAAATGGAATCAGGCGTTATCTAATGGAAGTCCATCCGAAGTAAGAAAAGGACAAATATTTAGCCACTTCCGCACATGCAGTAGTAGTGGTGCAACAAAGTGCACCGCCTGCCAGCCCGCTGATAAATACGTATGCGGCAAACAATGCGAATTACACAACCGCCACCGTTAAATCACTCAACACGTGTTTCACTCCTCCACAGGGCATCTTCAGGAGTTATGTTACACAGATTAGTGCCTCTGTGTTTGGCACTAATCGGTGTAACATACGCACAGCATACGCATTTATCAGCGGGCTGGCGGGCGGTGCACTTTGTTGCACGACTACCACTGCATGTGCGGAAGTGGCTAAATATTGGTCCTTTTCTTACTTAAGCATATATTGGCAGTAGAAAAACCAGAATCTAGATTTCGACGACAAGATGACATACATTTTTCCTCCATTCAAAAGTTGGTTTTGGTGTTCCTGAAGCTTCACAACCGATGTCGACGTATTCTCCCTTACGCACCTCCAGGTACCCGTCGTCTGGAATTGTTCGAACCGTTGGTGAACCTGGAAAATTAATTATTTTATTTTAACATTTACCAACACTGTCAGGCAATATAACGTTAAGAAATGGCTGTTGAGGTCATAAGGTTCTGGTAGAGACCACAGACCAGCAAGATGCTTGATGCCACTTCAAACTGGTCCTATTGGAAATCTCTGAAGGAGTTAAGCCTCCTCCTCCAGATGTTGTTGTGTTTATGGTCCCCGTTTTTGGTGACACATCCTTCCCCTATCATTTTTTGGGACAGGAACTTTGATTTTATGAAGTTTTTCACTATAGTCTTATTTATATTTCTTCTTTCGTCCTCCACAATATCTACCTTACTTATTCTCGGTTGAAGTTGATGCTGTTAGCCCGAGGGTTTTTACAGCTTCATCGGAGCCGAGTTCCCGGAGCGGAAGGCTTCGTGAACTTAAAGTATCTGGCTTTATTTTCTTCCTTACTTTAAATTTTCTTTCATTATTTTTGCTTTTATTTACATACCTTCTATGCATCGCTTTCCATCCTTCTTTACATTTACTTTTACAATTCTCATTTGATTTTCGTTTTAAAATATTTATTTACAATTCTAATTTTTAAATATATCTTCGTTTCTATATTACAGTTATTTTTGTATACCTGTTTATTTCTCCTAACAGTGGACGTATTGGATCTTCATCAGATAAAATGGCGGATCGTTGAAGACACAGCCTAAATTCATTGCAGAAACTAAACTTGAGTTATCTCTCTAGGTCATCGACACAGGTCATTAGTTGTCTCCAGATTTCGAAGCCTCCAAAGTCTATGGACGCTATGACAGATGCTCCGAAGAGTAACCGAGTCCAAGGGACCCCAAAGGAGCATCCAGGTCCAAGAGTGACCAAGTGCAATTTCATGATTATACAGGTTGATTTGTTATAGGTGTAAAAGCTATAAACGGATGAGTATATAGCATATTTGTTTGTATAAAGCTTTCACATCTATTTCCAATCAACCTGTATAAAATTTTCATTCTGAAATATGTTACATTGTTTTTTTTCTATTAAAATGCGACAGACCAATAAATTCTGTCTTCTATCTTCTCTCATATATAGTAATACGAATTTTTAAAACACCTTTTCTTACTATTTTATCAATACGTTATATTTTTTTCTGAAACCATTGATTTTCTGATAGGGTGTATACAATATTTGACAGTAAACAACTTAAAATTACTTGATTTATTTTTAATAACTATTTTCATTTTAAACGGTTTTATTTAGTTCGACCCGTACGGAATTTATTTGGGTCAAAATTAGAAATTGAAATTTAAGTACCTTCCCGTTGTTAGATTGATCTGAAATTTGGTACACACATTTAATTTAGATGACAACACAATATAATAAAATCAATAACGTTATAAATCTAAGATGGCCGCCGATACAAAATGGCGGATTACATATTTTTCCTTAACCCCCTCAATATGGGTATCAAATGAAAGGGCTACACTAGTAAAACACGATGATTATGTCAAAAACACCACACCACCACACACCATATGGGTATCAAAAAACCGTTTAACTTAAAAGTTTTTTTAAATATATTTATTTATGGTTTATAGGCTATCCAAGTTATACATTCTGAAGCCTTAAATGTTTATTATTAGAAACTTAATAAGTAATGGTGTAAACTGATATAGTTATGTGGATACGTACATTGTACCTCTATTGTATGAGATTGCTTTATCGGACCCCAGGGTTCAGGGCGAATGACCTGAAAAAATAATACTTTAATTAAAAAAAAACTAATATGTAATAATTATTGGAGAAGAATTACTCGTCTGAAGTGGCAGTGAGAGAAGAACATCGCTCGTACAACCAATGGCCTTTGGGGTCAAAAAAATTTCGAGTGGCAACCACGAGCTGGTACACGCGACGTGGGTGTGGTGTAGTGTGACCCACTAGGTGAACAGATAACATGGGTAAATATTTAATGGAATCAGGCGGAAGTGTGCGGAAGCGAGTTTTGTGTCTCAAATATTTGTTCTTCGCGACATTTTTGCTAAAACTGGACTAACATAGTTTCGCAACCACCGTATTTTGGCTCCGTGCGAGTTCTGGCTATGTAAAAAAGACAAATGCCAGGACACCGTTTTTACAGTTGAAGACGTAAAAACCGAGTCTAAGATCTTGAAGGCTACATCGGAATAATCTTTTTCACAAAACACCCTTCAAAATTGTTTGGGCTGAACTCAATGATAATGATATCTTTCCAACCTAGGTAAAAAAATTACCTGCCTTCCTAATGCTCAAGAGTTTTAAAAGACAATTTCACCTTACTTTTTATCACAATAGTGTATGTCAACAGGCAAGTAATTGGGAAGATCCAAGAAGATTAATTTCACAGTGCATAAATTAAGTTTAGTCATCTCTTATTGAGTTACAACGTTTATTGAGGAACTCCGGGTTCAGTTTACAGCTGTTCAAACGAGACAATTTACAATGCTACTTAAGGAATATTTAGTTTGATTAAATACGACTATATGCAATGACTCGTGCAGATAAAAGATACAACATGTTCAACATAGAAACTGCAGCCACGCCAACCAACTATGTTCGGTTGGTATTTAACTAACGTACCGTTTGAAGCGAATAAATGTGCCTAAGTGTTTAAGGAGGATCAGCTCTGTTCACCATTACGAAGAAAACTCCTCTCCTGAAAAGGTAACCTCTACCAGATACATCACACCCACCACATCCAGGACACTCTATAATATTTACATTGGGCGAGTCCTGTGTTCGAATCTCTTATTTCGTTTCGTTTCCTATCGTCTGTCCTCCTTGTAAGCTATCCTTGTTAAAGAAAGAGGCTGCCTGAAGGCCGCCTTCAACCTTTCTATTTGTAAATATATAGGGAATGCCTATGTCTATATATAAAAAATGCCTATGTCTGTCAGTGGAAATTCTACGGCTGATATGATGATAGCGATAATAGAGTCTTTATTTCCGTAAAGATTTCATCTTTTATAAACTTTTTGACACTTTCTTATCGGTATACTGCACTGGCTGAAGATCTGCAGCGCAGTCCAAATTTCATTATTCTTCGCCTTTCTTTATTCCGCTATTTATTTTATTCTCAAAAATATATTAAATACAAAAACTATAGAACTAGCGCAAAAAAATATAAAATATCTAATGGATTCAGGCGCTATTTTGCGAAAGTCCATCCTAAGTAAAAAAAGGACCAATATATGGCTAGTTCCGTTATCTAGCAGCAGTCGTGCAATAAAGTGCACCGCCCGCCAGCCCGCTGATAAATGCGCATGCAGCAAACAATGCGAATTACACAACTACCACCGTCCAGTCACCGATTAGTGTAGTAGACTCTGTGTTTGGCATTAATCGGTGTAACGTTACTTCTGAGGATGCCCCGTGGAGGGGTGAAATACGTGTTGAGTGATTTAACGGTGGTAGTTGTGTAATTCGCATTGTTACACGACTACTGCTGCATGGAGGAAGTAGCTATATATTGGTCCTTTTCTTACTTAAAATATAAAATGTCTGACAGAACGTGGCATCATTTTTTATCTGTCAAATTTTGATTAGTAAAAAAATCTCATTTCCGAGTAAAAAAAAACATTTTTTTTCTCGTTTAGATTTAAATAATAATTAACGTGCATTATATATGAAATAATCGCATATAGTAATAGTCTATTTTATACTCTGATAGACAGTTATACGATCGTAAGGCACGAGTTGTCAATTCATATAAAAAAATATTAATTGTTGTTAATAAAGAAAGTTAAAAATAACTGAACAGAACGCACGACGGCCTAAACAAAGAGTTGAACAAATTGAGTAATTGTATAATTGACTATTCGATAGAAGAACGTATCGTAGTGCTGTGAACTATATCGATAAGGTTATATTTATTCTTATTTATTTTACACTTTTTTGTACATCAAAACTCTACTTAAAAGGAAATTTTACAAAATAACATAGATAATAATTAAGTGAGAAGAAACAATTCATATGGTACAAGAGGCGGTCTTATCGATATTGAGAAAAACTTTACCAGACAACTTTAAAATACACCAATACCTCACTTTGCGTCGTAGTTACGTTCCAAAAAAAAACACGACGCAAATTGAAACCACGCAAAGTGAATTAAGATTTTCTATAGCAAACCATATATAGATCGAAGATAGGTTCCAGGATCACGAAAATGCTACTTTTTAAAAAGAAAATTGAGCAAAGTAAATATTTAAAAAACAGAAATAATATAACTCTGCCAATAAATATATTGGAATCATATTTACCTTTTTTTGTAACCAGAAACAACACGTATAAATAAATTATTATCTTTAAAAAAAAGCACAACACACTACGTAATTGAAACTGAACTCTAAAATTAGCAAAACAAATTGAAAATAAAACTGTATTCAAATTGTGTTGTCTTTAGTTAAAAAGGGAATTCTCGAGTTTTGATGGCATGGCGCAATTAGAAACAAAAGCGTTATGTGCCATCTTTTAGAAAAAAAAGAAAATTAAAAAAAAAATTGAAGACTTGAACCCAAAACAACGCAACCTCAAAAATCTAACGACGCACAGTGAAAAGTAGTACTAATAAAGCAGCGACGCAACTTCGAAAAAAACGCATGACGAAACTACACAAAGCGAGATATTGGTGTAGTATATAATATTTTTATATTTATACCTAAATTCATTTCCGTTTTCTTGATAATACTATAACACTTCTACTACTCAGTATAAGCATCTCATAGATTTCTAATTAAACCGGTTGGATTTATTCTCAGTTTATGTTGATGCTGTTAGTCGGGGGGCTTTTACAGCTTCATCGGAGTTCTGAGTTCACGGAACGGAAGGGTCCGTGAACTTAAACATAAACAATGCTGGTCGAGCGAGTACCAGTTGCATGAAGCCGTTCGCACGTAGTAAACCGCTCTACCCGAGTAGAGCTGTGTAGATCACAGGCGAGCTAAGGATGGATCCGGATCCATCCTCGCTTCGTCAGCGCTGTTCGCGATTGGAAGCGGCCAGCATCTAGCATTTTCCGACCTTTAAAGTCATATATTCACCTTGTGGGATGTCGTCCCACGCTGTACTTGCAGGCCAGTGGTCTCCAATCCAAGTTCAAGTTTACAATAAAAAATACACTTGTTTGCAAAAAAAAACGAACGGTCCAAAATTTCTTGCTTTATAATTTTACGATTTGAAAATAATTATAATTATACGAACATATTACTGGTCAGTTATGTGTGGCACTATTTAAAAAAGGAATAAATAAATTTTTTGACAACTTCAATTTTTTAAATATAGATCGCCAATACCGTTGTTTCAGCTCGTAGAGTCCCACTGCAAGCCATATAGGCCTCCTCTAAAGATATTTTGGGGGGGGGGACCCAAACGCAATGCTTTGCAAGCGCGTTGGCGATAAAAAATATCTCGGGGGGGGGGGGGGATAACATAATCGCCATGCTTTGCAAATGCGATATCAATATGGTATTATGTAAAGGAAAAATTTAAACTTGTTTGTGAGCAGTGAAAATCCTGTATAATTAATGCACAAAGTTTGAATTATATAAGACTATATTCCGGACATCGAACCCTCTACCATCGCAAGTCTCAATATACATATATGTGGGAACGGAACGTAAGAGTGAAGGAAGTCAGCGATTGATTGATGAATGAATGAAGGGTAGGAATTAATTATGGCATTCTCTGGGAAGATGGCGATGGGCCGGTTGGTATGAACTATGTGAGAAGTGAAAAATTAAAGTGTTTAAAAACATCTATTATTCGCCTGCGTGATTCATTCCGACATATATATACATACATAAACTATACATTCAATCGTTTAAACCTTTTATACCTATATCCAATCACCCTGTATAAGATCCAATCATCGTTCCTAAGCAATATTACTCAACTACTTTCCATTTTTAGGTATTATTATTTATCGATATAAATCATTCACATCACTAGTACCAAATAACAATTTGTTAAGATCGAAGGGCGGTTCGTTTGCACGAACTAATTGTGGAGCGCCAGAAATACCCGCATCGTTTTGCGATCTCTTCAATGTTGGCCAATTCAATTCAAACTATATATATATGTAGCTGCCACTTGAACGTACTTTTTTTGGTAGCTGCTTGCTAACACACGCGTCCCGATCGAGGCCACAATAATGGTCGTGTTAAGACTTTTAGCAAGGCCTAACTACAAGTAGTACATATATATATTATAGCATTATTAATAAAATCTCTAATTATATTTAAATAAGTTACTAGATTATTTTTTAAAATTGCCAAAGAAAAGCCCGTTGGCATATGGCTATAAAAAAACTACATCTTTGGCCGCTCCTTTCGAACAACCACAATTCCTAAGACTCAAACTGGGTCTCCCTCTCCTGCCAAGGAGCTACTTGTAGTTGTAACTATATATACAGTTTCTTTTCCCTTCTTCTCCACAACTGTAACACCAAAGCAGAGTAGAGTAAAAAATAAAAAAGATTTAAAAAAAAAGTTGACAACCAATATGGATTATGTTAAAACTACAACTTCAAATTAAACATTGACCTTTCCTATAAAAGCAATCTTCAACATGAAGCGACGTTTTCAAACACGCCTTCGTTTTAGAAAAGCCAATAACACACTCTAGTGTTTTGGTGATCACTTTTACAAATTTATTTATTTATTTACAAGAGGCGGTATCCAAAGGTTGTCTGGTACAGATCGTCTACCAGACAACCTTTGGATGGAGATGAGAGACGTAATGAAGAAAGTAGTTTAGGGTGTACATACATACAAATATGTACATATATATAAACATACTAATACAAATATAAAAACATAAACATACGTACACACATATATATGGTACAGTTGTTAGATAAATTCACTCCCATACTATATTATAACTGAAATCCTTTACTTTCTAATAGCATTTTTTTAGAGCTTTTGTTTAATTTTTTTTAATTTTTAATCTACAGGACATTAGGTTGCATGCAGGTTGAAAGCTGTCTACACCAAACGTCATCTGATGACCTTGACAAGGAGGTGTGCGCTTGTAGATCTATGGTCTCCACTCGAAAACCTTATGGATCCAAAAGACATCAGTACTGGGCCATGTGGCCTGCATACTGCCACTTCGACCAGCTGATTCGCTGGACTATATCGGTTCGTTTACAGACCTCCTCATTCATGACACGATCTCTTACAAAAGTCCATCGTCTTCTTCTTCTGGTGACTGATCCCTGTGCCAAACTTTAAAAACTTACTTCGCAAGTGTAGTCCGCCGAGTCCTGACTTCGAAGAGATTCCACTAGCAGGCTGTAGTTGGATAGAACATGAAGTCTTCGCGACGGAGCTTGCTGATCTAGGGTGTCTGCTAGAAGATTCTTGTTCTTGTACCAACGCACGCGGACAACTGTTTCTGTATTCAAACAAAATTCATATATATACAAATAAATAAAATTTAAGTGTATGTTTGTTATATTGAAATAAACGCTTTTTATTACATTTATATGAATATATATATAGTACATGTATCAATATTACTTTTTCTTTCTGTCTATCTTTGTTCCGGCTAATCTCTGAAATGGCTTGTCTGATTTGAACGGCATTACAATGGCAAGTAGTTGAAGTGACAAGGAGTAACTAAAGCTACTTTTATTTTAGAGAAAAACTTTAACAAATAAAATTGAATAAAGAATTTTTTATTAAATTTCACCCGAACGAAATCGTGAGCACAGATAACCATTAATAAATTCGTATCTATTTTTTTGTAAACATAAAGCATGTTATTATAAATCGAGGAACCTATTTTTCAATTATTTAAAAAATAGCGCCCAGAACATATAACCGCTGAGCCAGCAAGTGCAGCGTGGGGCGTTCGCCCACAAAGTACAACGCTGGGATGCCGGCAGCTTTCAAATGGTCCTATTATATATTATAAATAGACTAGCTGTTCCCGCAAACGTTGTTTTGCAAAAAAATAGGGTTTTAATTAACAAAAAAAATAAGGGTTGATCGTAGAGGGGTGAAAATTTAAGGTTGTATGTATTTTTGAATGCTGTATCGTAATAAAATAAAAACCAAAAAAATTGTTAAAAAAATAAAAAAATAATTTAGGGGTGGACCACCCTTATCACTTAGGGGTATGAAAAATAGATAATAGCCGATTCTCAGATCTACTGAATACGCATATAAAATTTGGTAAAAGTCGGTCAAGCCGTTTAGGAGGAGTTCAAGTTCGAACACCGTGACACGAGAATTTTATATATTAGATTATATTTAAAACTTTTGTTGCAAATTTTGTCCTATAGGACACTGCAATATCAAATGCATTACAGGCAGGACACGAAATAAACTTTATGGAATAGGATGATGTGTGGTGGCTACGAAGCTTTTGTGTGCTTTTAGTAGCTATCTTACATGGTTTTTACAGACTTCGAGTAATAACATCAGCTGCGCTATTCCTCTTTCGTTAAGAAAAGAATATACTGCTGAGACATTTAATAATTGATTCTTAACTAAGGGAATACCTCTGTACGATTACAAATACATAAGAAAAAATAATATTGAATTATCTACGATCAATTATGTTGTTAATAGTGAAACGTGGTCTCTTACTTCGAACCTCATTGGCAAGCACGTAGCTTAACAGACTTTTGGAAAGACCTATGTTCGGGATTATATTCACTTTCTACGAGATAATAATAAGGAAATTCATAGACGGACTAAAGTAACCGTACCATAGCGCAACGGAACAGCGAGATGAAGTCTCACTAGGCAGGGCATAAATCTATAGAAAAGGTATATGTCCAATAGTGAATGTCTGACGGCTAAAATGATGATGAAATTAAAATTCAATTCAAAATTTCATGAAGTCTATGAGTCTACCACTCTTTAAAATAAATAACACAGACCTATGAATAAAATTCGAAAGAAATAGATCAGAAATACAAAGTGACTATTTGGTAAGCTATTTGGACAATGATTTCTTGAGCGATTTGGAAGCGTAGTTTTGAGTAGGCGAAAGTATACTTATGTTAAAGTAGGGTGACCATCTGATTTGTGAATAAAGGACTCCTTGTGAACCAGTGGTGTTTCATTTCGAGTCAGAACCCACAGTACGTAACATAATTAATGCACAAAGTGTGAATCAGTCTGTATCCTACACCGCAGGGCTACCACTGCTCACCATTGTACTATAATCAGCGAATTTTCCAACACGAGCCGCCTATATTCAACTAATTCACTAACAATAGCGCATCGACAGCTTCGAGAAGGGTCCGGAATATCAGCCGCCAGCCGTCAATTGGTACACAAAGATTCAAATCTACAATCTCTTCCTGTTAATAAAACGTCGCTACATAGATGTACGAAGATGTACAACGTTTATGGAGGTCTTGGATATTTATCAAACCTCAATTCCATGGTGGAGATTCTGCTAATGAGCTTGCTGCTTCATAAGATATGGTGCGGTAACCGCTTGTGACACCAATAGCTATCACCATTCAGGATTTCTGAGAAATACGTTGGTGCGCTTTGTAAGAGCATTGGCCCACAATTTCTTTCTTCATCTGAGTTGAGTACACGGATCGAAAGGGTTCGTGATCTTAGAAACTTATAAAGCTGGTAGAGCGCGTATCAGTTGCACGATGTTGTTCGCACGTCGCAAAGGGCTGTGTTCCTGATTGTGCATGCTGCTTGAAACAGCAGCGTGGACCACAGGCGAGCTGAGGATGGATCCGGATCCAACCACGGTTCGCCCACGCGGTTCGCGGTTAGGAAGCCTACAGTGTACACTTCTGTATATCACAAGAAACTAGTATCAGGTTGTACTCCACTATAATGGCATACTCAAAATTTAAATTACGAGAGTTCCAAACATGCTTTGATCTAAAAAGAGCCCACAAACACACCTTTTTCACTGTCACTTTTAAAATATATTTAATATATCAATATAACAATTCATTTCTTCGTTTAAAAGTTTTATTTTAAATTATTTTATTTATTTATTTAAGCATTTCTTATTCAATTTATGTCGGCGAACTTAATGCCGAATGCATTTTATACCTGGTAACCGTTTGAGCAAAGATAAAATAATGAAGGTAGGTAGATATTTAAATATCATAAAAGATGAATACATTTATTAAATAATAAATAAGAGACAATACATACGAGTGCATTATAATACCATAGACAGTTGCTCACGTCTATACACATAAGCAATATTAGAGTGCCTGTTTGTAATATTGAAATAAACGCTTTTCACTACATGCATATGAATATATATATATATATATATATATATATATATATATATATATATATATATATATATATATATATATACCAAACGTGACCAAGCTCCTTGATAGTTCGTGCCATTATTAGAAATTTGAAATTTTTCTCAAGCTGCGATGTAATACGCATTTAAAACAGGCAATTATATTTAATTATATTGAAATTACATGATAACAGTACAAAACATGTGTATTGAAACTAGATAAAATTTGTTTCGATTTCCCGGGAATTGACATAAGTTATATAAATTTAAATTTTGAAATAATTCGACAATCAATCGGAGCCAAAAATAATTGTTTAAAGAGCCGCCTGTGACTCGCGAGCCGCAGTTTGGCCACCCCTGTTATATACGATACACATACCAAAATTACATATTTTTAGATTTTAGTCTGTCTGTCGTGTATCTGTTTGTTCCGGCTAATCTCTGACATTGCTGGAACGATTTTGACTGGACTTATACTGGTTGGTAGCTGGTGTAATAAGGAGTAACTTTTGCTACTTTTATTTTAGAAAAATTCTCATAATTTCAAAATATGATTGCATCCACAAATCTCAGTGCGAGACACGCGAAGCGGGCGGAAGAGAGTCAGTATGCAACTAAAATTAATATTACGTAAATAAATATATTACCGAAAGATATCAGAACCTACTTTGTATTAAAACAGTTAAAATATCAAATCAAGCTATATTAATCCATATCTAAAAATACCTCCTCCAAATGTGTGAATAGTTTAACTCGATGTACATCACCCAACATTCGCAGAACCGTGACGTCATCATTGTCACATAGTGTTATAAACAAAAAAATGGCGGACTTTTGTGTGGACCCTTTTTCGTTGTTGCCGGCAAAAATGAACAATAACGCAAAACGTATTGTACTAGCGAAAGCGTGTATTCAATTGTATACATGAATTTGTAATGATTACACTTTCCTGGATTATTATTAATTCGCAATGAATTTTAAATTTAATAAATTTTTTTCGTATATTTATAATTTGTTCTCTAATGAAAAGCACCCTTAAGCATCGGAGTTTAATGTTTCGAAAAACAAAATATGTTTTAATAAAAATCAATCATTTTATTGTGTTCTTTATTTAAACCCTTAAACAATTGCGTCAGTTATCTATTAAAAAGTTTTTTTTTATTTATTTAAATACGGTATAAATTTCAGTTTATATTTTGATCAATATATAATATTCATATCTATATAATATTCATATTTTAGTTTTGATTCTAAAATTAAAAGTATATTATAAATAAATTTTATTAGACCATTCAAGAGTTTTTAATTTTTCGAAATGTGTGTAACTTTGTTGACGCATTTACATGATTTTATAATGTACACATGAAAAAAAATTGTCATATTCATTTAAAAGAGCAACAGTTGAGTTTCTGGTCGGCTCTTCTCAACAGATCAGAGTTCCGAGACGGTGATAGCTTACTATATATAATGTTAAAATAATCGACGATTTAAAAGCGCATGTGAATGTCTACTTAAAAAATGATATTCTAAATTTGAATTTAGTATATTTTATTATCTCTATATTATTAGTACAGCCTTTTAAATCCTGCCTCTATCTATTACTAAACATCCGGATGACCATGACAATTGCAAATAAAGTGACTCCCTATAAAACTGTCATCTGTTTCATTCTAATATATACAATAAGTCTTCCAGTCATAAAGAACAGGTATGCGTATGCGCATGACCTCGGATGCGTGGTACCCCATAACAGAGATCTATATGTAAATAGGAACTGTCACCGATCGTCCAGTTCTCAAAATAGGTAGCAATCTATTGCTTTGATTCTCCTGTTCACAGACTCGCTGATTGTAAGCGCCTTTCTGAGACTAACTAGCGGGTGAGTCTCCAAATGATGCAAGGACTTTAAGACAGTCATCATACAAAACATTTCCGGTCGGCATTCAGAGGTCGCTAACCCTCGATCATTCTAGAAACTTTACTGGAGTTTCTTCTGCCAGCGCAAACGCTTTCTGAGGTGGTAGTAAAATTAACTAGGTTCAAGAGACAGCAAAGACGCTTGGCGAATGGAATACGAGGTATATGAAAGGTCAGACGGCAACGAGGAAGTTCTTCCCGGACGCCGTGTCAGCCTATCACTGCGTAGTGTGGCTGAACATGGTCCTGATCCAAATGCTCACGAGGCACAGGGGATTCGCTGAGTACCTACATAGGTTTAAGATCAGGGGAAGTCCCTCATGTACCCGTAACCTAGTGGTCGACCAGATCTTGGTGCACGCAATAACGACCTGTACCGTATAGAATGTAAAGTGGAAGTTGAGGAAAAGATTGAGGAACCATCGCCTCCCTTAGAGGAGACATAACACCAATAACACACATATAATCATTTTTTTATAATTTTTTATCGTGTCGTCCAATCATGTTTACTTAATAACATAGATTCGTAATGTTTGTAATAAAACAACGAAGGTAATCAGGTAAAGCGCTTGTTTGAGTTATAAATAACATAATTTATACAGGTATACCCCCTTGTGGGAACGATTTGTAATAATAAAGCTGGTAACACACCAAGTGGTTATTAACCGTTGCATATAAATTATCTGATTCCTTTTTTTTCTCCTTTTCAGCCGATAGACAACCACTATAAGACTTAAAACTCCTCTGGAGATCATTATAGTGACCGGTCTTGCGCTGCCCGCATCTAGCGACTTCCCGCGATCTTAATCATGTCGGTCCATCTAGTGGTGTGCAAACCCATGCTGCATCCACCAATTCGTAGTTGCTACCCGAGGACCTTTCGGCCCCAACGGCCGTCAGGTGCATGAGCGATATGCCCTTCAGACTGCCACTTCAGATGAGCAATTCTTTGAGCTTCGTCCGTGATTTTAGTTCTTCTCCGAATCAACACAGTTCTGATTGTTCTGCTTCCTTAAGGTTGAGTAATGCGTAAAATTCCTATAATGACACCATGAACATGGATACGACGGTCTGGAGACCGAAATGAAAATAATGACCAATGAAAATGAGAATTTAAAGTCTTTGAAGATTTTACTAAAACATCTTATATGTTTATTACAAGCTAATTATTCACAGATTACATATATATGGTATAATGTCGAAATAGATATATTTAGTTTTTTACTAGATATTTAAACCTAAATTGCATGCGAGTACAGAAACGAAGCATGAGAAAATATCTTTAACAGTGACCGTAGTAAATAGGATATAAAAAAACAAACCTCCCAGTGTATCAACAGCCTAAATGGTTACAAAATGATTAAGTTAGAGATCCGTTCGATGTGTAACGAGATTATCAAAATAAATGTAAACAATAATTTTAACCTATTCTTTAATTATAATAATAAAATCATTTGTTTTTTAATACTTATGAGCTGCATTTATTGTATATACAGGCTGTCCGGTGGCAGAATTCGAATTTTAAATTTAAATTTTTTCATAATTGTTTAGTGGAGGGGCAAGAAAGGGACAGCACTAGCATTGTTATTCGTGCGGGTTTTTAGTAAAGAAATTATGAAGAAGGCTTCAGTAAATAATTATCAGAATCTTTAATGCGTAAGTCCAAGTCCGTCACATTCCACTCGCCCATGACCCAGGATTTTTTCAATACAAAATGCTGTATATATGTTGAAAATTGTAGTGTTGGTGTAACACAACAATTTTCAACATCACTGATCATTGCTTTAATTATTATACTACCCACATAAGATTATTTACAGTAATATCTTGTTTACGTCATTCAATACCAGCCTAATTTGATAGAAACTAAAATAAGATTGAACTTCCCTATAAGGCATCTGTAGCATTCACGCTCCGGTACGGCCAGTACGACCACAATACTTTTTTTTTAAATCATTCTCGCGCATTCGAATTAAAATTCGAACGCCGATTTGAATTCAAACGCCGTCATTGATATGGTTGCCGCCGCCGCGTTAGGGTCGTGTATGTTGTAAATCATGGTTGCACAGACTTATTAAGACTAGGGGCCACTCGGGCAAATCATGAACTGATGGCGGGCCGGCCGCCAGAAGTATAGGTGATTAAATTTTTTTGGTTTTATTCTGGAATAGAATTCAATATTTTTCATATGTACGAGAGTATTATTTTTGCTGTCGGCGGGCCACCAGTATCCGACCGGCGGGCCACCAGTATCCGACCGGCGGGCCGCGGTCTGTGCATCCATGTTGTAAATAATCTTTGTACATATTTGAATTATTCTTCACTTTTTTGATCACTCTTGGTCATCATCTTCCTTTCTAACGTGCGGGCGGTTCCAAAAGCGACCTGATTTCCGAAACTAACTCCGACGGTTTTTTTATGTCACTTTTACAGTACAGTAGTAGAAAAAATCCTTCCTTAGCTTTATTATCTCTTAAAAATTCTTTACAATGTAACAGGATTTTTTACAAGATTTGTTATCCATACCATAGTACTACTCGTACAGGATGATTAGAAATAAGTGTAATGGTTTAAAGGGGCGAATGTATAGCATATTTCAATAACTGAGTGGTCAATATCTTCTGTTCTCTTCTTCGTGCACTATTAGCCAAGCGGTAGAGGAATAATACTTTTCGATTTCCGGCATACAATGTTATATATTTCATACTTGTGCATTATTTATATAAAATTGCCACTACTCAGTTTCAAGAGCATTGGTAGCAACGTCCTCTGTGTACCATAATACAATACTATGGTACTATGGTATATCCCATCACATATATCTGGGGGAGGTTCCAGTGGGCGTCAATGGACTGACCATGACAAATCTAGCTGTACAAATTCTGAATGAAAGAAAGTAAACAATAATTAATTTCAATATGTAGTGATTTGAATTTCGAAAACGCTTTTTCCTATAATTTAGTGATCATTTATGATGGTAAATGTGCATAGATTATTACTTTTACATCGATAACCAATCATCCTGTATGATTACTTGTATATATAATGTTATTTACGATTAAATAAAACTATAACATTTGAATTTGAATTATTATCGTTTTATTATGCAAATGCGGCTTAGTAGAGCTCCAGTTAAATAAAATGCATCACAAAGGCATCCGTCCGCTCGTAAGATTAAAGGCGCTTTGACTATTTGAATTCGTGTATCCACATAAATTCAACTAATCATGGTCGCTATACAAAATGTACAATCGCGAAGATAAATGTTCAATATATTTTTTAAATCAACATTAAAAATTATAAGCATTTTTTTACAAATTTAATCTTTGGCGTCCGAAATACGGCAATGTTTGGTGATGGTCTTTGATCAGTGTGTTTACGGTGATGACTTATAGATCTGAAACATGGTCACGCGTCGGGCTTTATAAGAACGCTAAGGGTTACCCAGAGAGCAAAGAAAGTCAATGATAATAGAGTGTGAAATCATAAACAATTTATAGCAATATACATATCTAAATTCTTCTTATATATTTATTGCTTCAATTATACGATATAGCTCAAAGAATTGCTCATCTGAAGTGACAGAGAGGCATACTTCGTGCAGCCGAACGTCTTTGGGACCGGAACGTTCTAGAATGAAAACTAGGAGCCGGTAAAAGCGGCGAGGGTGGAGGATCACCCGGCAGACTAGTCACATAGTGACGGTCCCGGGAATTCCCTGAATGCCGTCAGCGCAAGTTCAATCATTGTTGCGATCTTATCTAAAGGCTTACTTTGCAGTGATCTAGCGGCTGCCATCATGATGATTTATTTTTTATTTCTACCCTGTTTATTTTAATGATCCAATATGGCGTCGTTAGTAGAGAAAATAACATCGAAGCTTATTATATCCTAATGGATTCAAGCGTTGTTTTACGGAAGTCCATCCTAAGTAAGAAAAGGACCAATATATAGCTACTTCCGCCAATACAGTAGTAGTCGTGCAATAAAGTGCACCGTTAACACTATCAACACACACATTCACGGGGCATCTTTAGGAGTAATATCACACCGATTAGATCACCAAACACAGAGGCAGAGTGATTTAACGGTGGTAATTTACACAATTCGCATTGTTTGCCGCATGCGCATTTATCAGCGGGCTGGCGGGCGGTGCACTTTGTTGCACGACTACTGCTGCATGGCGGAAGTAGCTATATATTGGTTCTTTTCTTACTTATTATATCCTATTCTAAATTCAATTTAAATTCTTTGATGCAACGAATGGCGTCTTATTTATTCTTTTATCATTCGCCGGCTCCATTAATAAAGTCACCGATACTGTATCTGGTTCAATCCGGTTATGCGTTTGAAAGTTTTAACCAACATTGAATTGACATCTTAGATAATATATGACTGACAGACTGATAGATTGTAGTTCATATCCCATAATGAATTTAGATGTGATAGTTTTTAAATATGATATCATTTTGAAATTTGTTCATTTCGTTTTGAATTTTCTACACCTGTGTCTACCTGGTCGCGTGCTATTTTTCTCAATTGGCTCTAAGAGACAGCATATTATTGTTATACAGGATTATTGGTTATTTTGGCTTTAAGGGGTGAATGTATAACTTATTTTCTGGCAATTAATTTATGGTGCACCCTATATAAATAATAACGTAATGTTACAGTGAAAAGCAATTTTAAAATTCGAATTAAAATATATTAATATTAATTATTGCTTACTATCTGTCATTTCAGACTTTATACTGCCAGAAGTTAACGGCCTGACGCATTTCTATTGAAAAAAAAATTGACGTAATATATTAGGGGGATCGGAAAGTAACTTTCTCAAGTTAAATTCAGTATTTGTAGTCGTGCTACATTTTTAACGAGTTTTTATTTATAATCAAACAATATATTCGACTTCGTTATCAACAACCTTTTGCCGTCTAGTATACAAATTTTTAATACCGGAGCGGTAAAAATCAACCGGTTTTTCTGTAAAATATATCGACAGGGATGACATTAATTTCCGGGCTTCCTGATATACAGTGTGATCGCTTTATATAGGTGGAAATAGGTGAATAAAACTTTCTACTGACGAATAAGCTATACATTCAACACTTTAAAGTAAGAAAAAGACCAATATTTAGCCACTTCCCCACAATTACACCGATTAGTGCCAAACACAGAGTCAAACATAATTCCTGAAGATGCCCCGTGAAGGGGTGAAACACGTGTTGAGTGATTTGACGGTGGCAGTTGTGTAATTCGCATTGTTTGCCGCATACGCATTTTCAGCGGGCTGGCGGGCGGTGCACTTTGTTGCACAACTACCACTGCATGTGCAGAAGTGGCTAAATATTGGTCTTTTTCTTACTTAGGATGGACTTCCGCAAGGTAACGCCTAATTCCATTAAATATTTAACACTTTAAAGCGTTTATACTTATAACATTTTATTTTATATGTTGACATAACCGTCTTGTAAAATCAGTAATATCGAGGTGTGTAAATAAAGATACACCGACACCGTGAAACGAGTTGTCACTTAAAATTCCGCAGCTTTTTCGAAATATTGTTGCACTGTTGGTAAAATATAAGAAAATTCTCTAAAATTCTATTGGAACCACAAACAACATGATATACATAAGAGATTTTCACCTATATGTATTGACTCATCACGATATCTATGGAACCATAGAACTTAGTGACTTAGTCAAATAAAGAAGGAGTATTTCTTTCAGCAAGTACGAGTCAGATAAGGAATTTTTTTACGAAATTACATCCTCCAAAGGGCTAAGGAGGGGACTAATTTTAAAAAATGCATATTTTCAAACGACAGCTCTTTTATAGATATACTAGTTGCGCCCGCGACTTTGTCCGCGGGGAATTTAATAAAAAAAATATATAGTTTTTTTATGTTAAAGAATTTTTATAAAATAAAAGCAGCTTTACTTACTCCTTATTATATCAGCTTTCTGCCAATATATTTCTTAGCCGGAACAAAGAGACAAAAAATTAAAAAAAAAAATTGTAAATGTACTGTATTGTATTCATATGCGTTTACTAAATAGTGGATTTTTTAACATTACAAATAGGAAATATAATTTTATTTATTTATATACATATTTTGGAAAGAGAATATGATTTAGTACAGTAAAAATGACAAAGAATGAATTTGATGAAATTACACCCACAAAAGGCAGCGCGGGCCACGAAGCGAGCGGGGGACAGCTAGTATATTTACATAAGTGTAACAATCTCTTACAAGCACTCCACAAATAGAAAATTACATTCAATAAAGAAAATTACAAAATTACTTTATAAATTATTATGAACCACGTACTAATTTTACTTTTATTTTTATTTTTAGTATAATACTGTAATCTTCGTTCGTTCTTCCAAATCAATTTCAACCTTTACAAAGTCATGCCCTTCCAATAAAACGCAATTTGCCAACACTTTTCCCAATCTTCGAAACTGTCGAAAAAGTTTTTTTTCCACTATAGCATCCTTCAATTCTGTTTTTATTTCCTCGATCGTTTTAAAATTGCATCCCCGCATTGATTTTTGGAGTTTGCTGTATAGCCAGTAGTTACACGAAGCTAAATCAGGCAAATACTGTGGTTGCGGAACGCTATGAGTTGAATTTTTGGTAAAAAAGGCCTTATTGTAAATCTATGGGGGAGGCAAAGGCATAGGCCTGACCCAAAAATATCTATGGAAAGATAAACCAAAATCGCCACGCCTTGTTCCTACAAGCAACAAAACATAATATCACACTGCGATCGACAAACCTTCCTGGGTTGTCGATCGCAGCGTGATATTATGGGGCGCAGATGATGATGTTACCCATCCTTTGGAAACTTGTTTGTGAGCGGTGACAGTCCCATATAATTATTGCACAAAGTGTGAATTATCTTTAAGACTGTATCGAGGATCGAATCCGCGACTTACGATCGCGAGTTTCAGTCTACTACCACTGAGTTACCACTGCTCCAAATCTTTTTTTTTTTATTTGTACCCCTATCTTTGGTGGGACAGGGACTTTATGGGCAATTTTATTTATTCACACAATTATTTTTTATTTTCATTCTCTACTTTCATACTTCACATAATCTTTCGTTCTATTCTGTTTACCTTTCTTAATTTCTATTTTTTGTATTACATTTTTATCTATTCTATATCACAGTTTTATATTATTTTATTTTTTTAACTTGTCTTGTTAGTTTTTATTTGTTGTCTATGCCTAACTTTTATTTCTTTCTATTGCATTAAGCTCCAAATCTTACGTAATGCTACATCCAGCTGTAGACGTCTCAAATGATAATGGTGATGAAAAGATGAAAATCTAATATAAAGGCTCAAGGATTAGGGTTAAAATAACATTAATATTTAAAATGAAACAATTTGAATATACTTTTTAATTAAAAATAACTTGACTATAAACCAATGAGACATTTTCGATTCATTCATCTAATATATAAAATTTCCATGTCACAATGTTAGTTACCGTACTCCTCCTAAACGGCTTGACCGAATTTTACCAAATTTAATATGCGTATTTAGTAGGTCTGAGAATCGGCTACTATCCATTTTCCATACCCCTAAGTGATAAGGGTGGTCCACCCCTTAATTTTATTTTTTTATTTTTTAGACATTTTTTTTTTGTTTTTATTTTATTATGATACAGCATACCAAAATACATACAACCCTAAATTTTCACCCCTCTGCGATCAACCCTTATTTTTATTTGTTAATTAAAAACTTTAATTTTTTTTTCCAAACTGCGTTTGCGGGAACAGCTAGTTATTTTATATATTTACATTATTTATTATTTCTGACACCAAGGGTTCTTTGATATGATTTGAGTGACAGCAGATGAGCTACAAATTCGACCTTTTAAATCTTTTACACATATAACCAATCACCCTGTATATGTTATGTTAAAATTGTACTTTTTAGATAACGTGTTGATTATAAGCTTAATAGATATAAAGGATTACTTTAGAACCAAGTAATACTAATAAAATAGAACAGTGGCAATGTATGTATTATATGAAATAATATATTGTATTGTTTTAAAGTTAATACTGTTGGCCCGAAGGCTTTTACAGCTTCGTCGGATATGAATTCGGGGCGGAAGGGTCCGTGAACTAT
This sequence comes from Battus philenor, assembly GCF_028537555.1. Classification (NCBI taxonomy): domain Eukaryota; kingdom Metazoa; phylum Arthropoda; class Insecta; order Lepidoptera; family Papilionidae; genus Battus; species Battus philenor. Next base: position 2,647,396 of record NW_027181688.1, read on the forward strand.
ACTAAAAACCAAAACATCATGTTTCAGAGCCTGAGATGAGAGACTGAATTAATAGCATAACAGAACAGAAACTTCAGTTAATGCTTCTAGTGTTCACATAAGAAAGCTTTTTGTAACTGGCCAGTACAGAAACGATACTTTTAAATAATTCTCGACCGTTCGATTCGAATTTCGAACGAGGATTTGAATTCGGACGCCGCGAGTAATTCTATCGTCGTTTTTACATTAGAAATGATTTTGAGAAGCAAATACATGCACAGGTGATATAGCCAATAATTATCTATGATATAAACATAGATAATAAATGTTTTTTTTTTTTAAAATACGAAGACACGCAAATAAACATTGATAGAAAGTCACTATTACGTTTGGCGCAACGAAGAAATTATTGCTTTGATATCACTTTTTTTAATATATTAATTGCTAGAAAATCATTTATTGTTTTGATTAGTTTATTTATTTATTACTTATTTAATTAAAATCTTTATATCATTTTTTAATTACACTTTAGTTTTCTTGTATGTTTTACGCACTAAATAATTTATTATTATAATTAATTAAATAAAAACTCACCATTGTCGTCCACATAACAAGGTAGCAACACGCTTTCATTCTCATAAATCTTAAAAACTACAGGAACACTCTTGAAAACTTTTTCACATTTTATTACGTAAATAAAGTACGTTACTATTAAAAAATTAATTAAATTTCTGTTCGATGACATCTTCACAGATATATTATATACATTCATGTCATATTTTTACCACAGATTAAAAAATATTATTGTATTTTAAAAACTTATTAAAGTTCACTCCTATTTTTATTATAAATAATTAGCAAGGATTTTTTAAACATATAAATAATTTTAAAAATACCCTAGACAGTAAGTAAGAGAATTTTTTTGTATATACAGTTTATTACGCGTCGAATTGACAAATTAAAAGATCTATCTTGACACAACGTTCCTCGTACTGTTAACCGAATACGACTGTATTGCTCTGCCCATGCGCATGTCGCATCGCCGATTATTGTTAAAGTTGGTAACACACCGGGAGATTGTTACAATACATCGCTATAAAACTTGTTCAGTTTTAGGTGTAAAGGCTTAAAACGGGTTAATACATAGCCTTTTTTCTGTCTGTCTTTAAATAACAATATCAAAAACTATAGACCGTTCTTATATGAGGGCGAGTGCGACAAGGAGATTCACGAACACGAACGACAAAGAATGCGATGGGTAGTTGTAGTTGACCACAATATGGCAGAATAGAAGTGTCTGAAACATCACAAAAATGAGACTAGTAAAACTCTGATATTCCCAACATTCTTACACGCATCTGAATCCTGGACTATCCGCAGGAAAGAATGATGGAACATCGACGCTTTTAAAATGTGATGCTGCCGAAGAATGCTACGAATACCGTGGACTACCAGAAGAAATGATAGATTTGTTCGCTATCAAGCCCGTACAAAGACCAGGATCCACTACAAACGGATTCTTGGATATTTCGGTCAGATAAATCGGAGGAAACCAGAGATTCTAGATAAGCTAGGTGAAGGAACGATAGAGTGAAAGAGACCAAGAGCGCGATCATCAATCTGATGGGTGGAGTCTGTGCGAATGTTGACAGGCTTCATAGTTATGGAAGCGCTCTGAAAGGCAGGTTAAAGAGACCTTTGCAGGTAGGTCGTAGAATTCTCAACCAAGACTTTCCAGGAAGAGCGCGAAAATAAATGACCAAGTAAAATATATATTAAATTATTTATTTAAAAAATCTGTACGAGTAATTGATCTACAAATGATTATGCTTACTGTACATTCACATTTGAAGTAGAAAATATACAAACAATATATTAATTCTGTGATATAATAATCTAATTGTAAATATTACTGCAAGCAAACAGCATTCGACAACTAAAAAAAAACACTAAATATATTTATTTATGTTACTGTCAACTTAAAATTGTCTATAGCACTTCAGATTAGTCCAATTTGAAATAAATGACGTTCTTCTACAATATAATGACATCTTGCAACTTAAAATATATGGCTAAGTGTCACAAACGCGCTATGAACTCATAATAAAATTCATATTTATAATATATATCATATATATGCTTAATGGATAAATCTTTACAAATATACTTAAACAAAAATTAAAAAAAAATTCTATCTCAGTGTACCCACGCCCGAAACATATCCCGTCAATTAATTGATTCACCTTTTGTAAAGAAGAAGGCATTTAACATGAGATTAGTCATTTGAAACGCTTCTGTCTTCAGAACAGCTGTCACATGTGCGTCTAAGAAGCAAACTACCAAATTTCTGCATAGAATCCATCATAAACTTTCGTTTTATGAAAATTTCGGATCTAGAATGTTCTAGATATTAGCACAACATCTCGGTATATTATTTAGTGCTTATTTCTGCCACAGAGCAGTAATTTCTCCTTATTTAATTTTTTAATTACAGATAGGCAAGACAAAGTGACAAAAGGCCTTGAAATTCTGGAGTCAAGTCCTCCGTGGTATCATCTGTTCACATTTTTCCATAAACTAATTTTCCTGTGAACCTTCACTCTGATCATATCAACGTATTCTCTGAGACTTCGGCTTACGCTGTCATTCAAGAAGTGTGACGTTTAATGTACGGCGTGCCGTCGACGTTGACGGCGGACTGACGAAACTGAGAGAACAAAATTATTACGCACTAACATACATATTTTCTAGTATAGATATAAAATGTAAATTTGCATAATTGTAATGTTGAGATAATGGTTGTAACTATGTTCTTGAACAAGTCTTGTTAGCTGTGCTTCTTGAACAAATACACTGAGCATGTATTTTTTTGATTAATTCTAATTTGTGGCGCTAGTGTTTTGTTTACAATATTTGTTTTCGATTTTACTAAGCGTAGAATTGTGAGAAGATGGCCGTTATTTGATATGGATTTTTCTTCTCCAGCTGCGAGTCAGGACAGTCTTGTCATTATTTACAATTTTTTCTTATGAGTAAAAACAGCTAAAATGTATACATATAAACAATAAAATTTAAAACTTTTACTCAATTATACATTAATTGGTGCATTATTTTATTTCAAGTCGTTACCCAAGCGCTACAGACCGATAACGGCTTAAGATTTAGGACATTGTGCCGGGCCAACTCATCAAATGATTCTACCGTAGATTTTTCCTGGGGCGATCCGGTAAGTTGAACGGAGGTATATCTAGGTTTTAGCGAAAGGTCGGAACATGTATTTGGTTAATTTTTATGGTTAAAGTAACCAACAGTTGGTTCATTATTTTATTATAATTCTTTATTCGTTTATTAATTATAGATTTTGTCCGTAGATATGTCGCCCTCACAATTTAAATCTAATTTCATATATAATATAACCAACCATAATTTCATATATCATATGACAAAAATAACACATTTGTGTAACAACTTTGCTTCTTCGGTGTGTAGTAAGCACCAACGTCACATCTACGATCACTGAAAAACCACAGTCCGAGAACATTCAATAATAATATGATGTATCTTCCACTTAACCCGTTAGCCCGGGTTCACCAGAATAAGGTTAAGGTATCCCCTGCCTGTCGTAAAAAGTGAGTAAAAGGGCATCTGGTTCGCGGGCGTTGACGGAGGGGGGGGGGGCTTCATCGTTCATCGCTAAAACGAGAGGAGCATCAACGCGAAGTTGTCCCGTGCTGCTGCAGTACAACGAGGATGCCGGAGAAGGCACAGCTTCCTTCCTGGATGTGTCTTGGCATAGTACTGAAATCCGGCGGCCTATCCAAAGGTACCGAAGACCACCACCGAGAGGGTTTTAGTGGGTAGATAGGTAACATAACCCCATCCTTCCACCAGAGGGTAGGGTATCTTGTGTTCATCTAGAAGTTCCCCCCTCTCCCCCCTATACCAACAAAAAAGACATATTCCATTACATTAAAATCACATAGGGAAGGTTACTTTTTTCATCATGAAGCCAAAACTATTAATGGAAATTATAAATATCTAAGTCTCATGGCGGTAATAAAATAATATGTTCGGAATGATTTGGATTCCTCAAACCAGAAAGACGATGTGTACTATTTGGCTTTTACTAAAGACTCTTCTATCAAAGAACAACTCCCGTGCCTAAAAATCTGTTTTAATTTGGTATGTATGGTAATACAACGTTAAACAGCCGTACCTGTCTTCGTCTTTACCTACTTCCATTACAAGACTATCGACTGATGCTAGATGCTAACATGCTGGCAGTGAAACTTTGGTCACAATATGTTTTGAGAGCGTAATCAGAAATGATTTAATTTTTATTTTTATAGGTTACATAATACTTTATAAAAGTTTCTCAACGGAAATAAATTGAAATTTCCATAACTGGAAAAATCTTAGGATATATAATGACTATTGTAATTGCGCTTTTTACAATTCATGTTCTCCGAATTTTAAAAAAAATCGTCGTACATAGAATAAATTGTTTATTAATTTCACTTTACATCAATAAATAAAAATATAATCTAAAATAAGTTTGTGTACATTTTTTTCTTTTAAAATGCTATATGCGAATAGCTTCGAGCGGTATAAAGGTTGTCGAAATTATAATTTTAAATGATTGTTATAACGCCATATTTAAAATAATTTTTCATAGTTTATAATACATTTATGGTATTTTTATACCATAAAAACACGTAATATTACGGCATTTATAAAATATAAATTAAAAACCATTAAATAATTATCTACTTTCATGTATACATACCGTTTAAAATCAAACTTCCCATGTTTTAATAGTTTTGATTCTTATCTCAACTCGATCTATTGAACGTCTGTTAGAAAACAAAAGAAATGAAATATGCCTTGGTAATTAAAAAAGATATATAGCACTACGAACGTATTTTAATTACTTCAATATTCGGCACCCACAATAACAGTCAATTTATCTTACAACAATTATAATAAACCATTCGAACACATCCAAAACGGTTATTCGAACAAACCGCCATTATTTGTTATTATTACCGCTTAAGGTTAGTTTGACGTATTGGCGGACATTTTGAAAGTGATATAGATAAAAAATGTTACTACAATGCATATTAAAAAAAAGATAACCATTAAATATTTAAAAATAATTGTGTTTTGACAGAATTATAAATGGTCAAAAATTACATTTAAAAATATTACAAATTACAATAGTATAAATTGTTCTTAAACAAATTATGATAATTTTTTGTTTTAATTACGAAAAAAAATAATATTAATAAGAATTGTTTATTATTATTAAATAATTTAATTGTGAATTATTACCAAGCCAACATAAAAGATCAGAAAAAATCTTGAATTTGGCATCCAGATCTTTAAAGATTAACTCTAAGTAAAAAATTAATTAAAAGTTAATTATTGGTTTTAACAACATGTAATTATAACATAAATCAAACTCTTGCAAAAGATATATTTATCCTGTTACAAATTTTATTGGTATAGGCTTTTTTTGATTTGGCGGTGAAATATAATTACGTGTAGATAAAGATGTCCTTGAGCACATTGAAATTAAAATGTTTACCTTTTCATAAATATCTTATTTAGTCATAAACAAAGTCGTCGGAGAAATAACAGGTATAGAATATATGCTTCTGTATTCATTTCAAATAATGCAATTATTAGAGCATCGTACAACGTCGCCATTTGTAAATGATTGTCACGACCTTTGACCTCTGTTTTGTGTGTGGCCGCCACTATTCGTTAGCTAAATCACTGTTCGACGCACCGTCCGTTTCCTTATAGCGTGTTCTGTTAACTGAGCAATAATATATGCTAATATAATCTGTAAATATATTTAAGTAAGTTACTAGATTTTTTTTTAAATATTGCTATAAAAAAGCTTGTTGGCATATGTCAAAAACTACATCTTTGGCCGCTCCTACCGAACAACCAAAATTCCCAAGACATAAACCGGGTCTCCCTCTCCTGCCATGGAGCTTAAAGCCCTGTTGCAATATCTTTGCAAAATATACCTCGACGATGTATTTATTTTGGCCGCAAAGTTATGTGCAGCCACCGATTCATCGGAGCGCTTTAGAGTCGGCGTTTCTCGCCGCTTTTAAAGCGGAATTGAAATAAATTCCTCTACTCGTTCTTCGATACGATACTTATTCCACATCATCACTCACATCGTCACTCTCGTATTCCGTATCCGCGTTCAAGCGAGGGCAATCAGAAGAGGCCCATGTCGCTCCTGATCACTGAGTAGTCCTCGCTTCGGAAACCTTTATAACACTCCATTCACTACTCTATACGCCTACACAGGTCACGTTATCGCTGGAATGCGATCTATCATAGTAAAGTTTTTTTTAGCTCACGGAGTTCTGATTCCACAAACTCAATTTTAAAGAAGCTGCACAAAGCCTAAATCGGCTAGCATAACTTCAAATATATAAAATGCAAATGCATCAATATAAGCATTCCGTTATGGCGTTCCGTATAGCAGTCATGCGGTTTAATTAACACAATAGTGTTTCATTTAGTTTAGGATAGAGAAACTTGGAGTTAAAATTAAAACTCGAGTGCCAAAGAACAGAATGAATTTTATTTACAGAAACCCTATATTTATACAAAACCTTAAAACTGCTTTAATTAGTCCCAGAGAACTAACTTTAATTACGCAACCATTCACAATCCTTATTTTGCAACCAATCACGTGTCGTCTGTGTGAAGCTACGGAAGATGTGTGCGACAGAGAAAGGTGTACATAAATACGAAGGCTCGTAGTTTTATAGCGCACCAAACTCTCCTACTACAGCAACCACTCCACTGGCGTCCGCTCACCGCAAGAAAATACGCGTGCGAGGCAGGCACAAAAATCAAACATCACACTTTTCATCATCCGATAAGTAAACGGGGCTGGCCTTCCGGCGTCGCCGCCGCGAACAGCGTGGGCGATCCGAGGTAGGATCAGCATCCTTCCTTAGATTGCCGAGTGGTCCACGCTGCCGTTAACACTTAACTCCCCATGCAGTACACTTCAGCAACACCGATCAGATACGCGCACTAACCGTGAGTTCTGCCGGCCAGCAAGGTCGCGCCTGATTTGTGTCTTCGAGGACCGGCTGGGATGCATCCTGCTCTTCGTCTTCAGCGTCTCTCCAAGCACCGATACGAGTTCCGACACTCAAACTTTGTTAAGTTTTTAAGTTCACGGACGCCTCCGTTCCGTGAACTCATTTAGATGAAGCTGTAAAAGCCGCAAGGCTAACAGCATTAACTTCTTCAGATACAGTACAGTACAGTTTATAGCGCACCTAGTTCACGGACCCTTCCGCTCCGTGAACTCAGTACCGATGAAGCTGTAAAAGGCTAACAGCATTAACATCTTCAGAAACGATGATAGATTTAAAGCGCTACAATACGTCAGGCGATGCATATGACGAAATTTCTTTTAAAATTTTTAGCTCGAGCCCTGTGTCCGAAGAAGCTGTAAAAGCCAGAACGGCTAACAAGGCGCATTAACATTCGAATATAGCCAGCGTTCAGCACCAATCGAACATAGCCATAGTTTGTACTACGCAGTTTGCAGTCGGTTGGTGTCGCTACGTCTTTAATAATGTGTAGTCATGTTGGGAAATTAATCATCATTTAATTTATTTCACTGTTATTAATAACACTGATTCATAATTGTTACAAATCATTACAATTAGTTGAAATGTTAGGTACTTAGAAGTGAGGATATTTTACGATCCCTTCCATCGTTAGAAAATGTACTTAACTTACCCTAAGTTTAGAAAGTGATAGTGGAGACATTGTTTTTAAAATCAATCGTTTGTTACGGAAGGACTACATTTTAATGTCTTATTGAAATGCACACTGTTATGGTAATATTGGTTTAAGACATATGTAACATCATAATTTCAACAGTAAATTGTCCAGTACTGGACATAGAATTCCACCATATATTTCTAATAGGAGAGATTGTAAGAGTCGTTTTGTATATTGCATTAGATTAAACAACAAAGTGTAAGCACTTTGTATATTTTATATATAAATATTATAAGTATACAGTAAATTAGGCAAAAAATAAATTAATCTTATGTGATTTTCAATCACTCGCCATTTCGGAAGCTATAAGAAAAATATTTATTGTGTTCTAATTGTAAATTAAAAAATTTGTACATGGGTATTGATTTTTCGCGTGCTGTGTTGCCACTTTATTGTATTTTGACAGAACAGATTATTAAATAAGCGCTGGGGTTCTCCCATTCCATGTGATTTTTCAAAACCTCTATTTATAATTTTAATTTACATATATTTAATTTATTAATTATTATTTCTACTGGTGTACATAAAAAATACAATATATTCATAAAGTTATAATAAAGTGAAACTTTTATTTAATTTAAGATATTATTCATTCAAAGCAAACTACAATTATAAAGAAACTGATTTGTATGAGTAAATTAAAGAAAATCATTAAAATGCTACAAAAGATTGCATATGCATTTCGAAACAGCATGTAACAATCTATTGAAGCTTCTTGAATGATCCTCTGCTAAGCTTATTGTCCACCATCCATTCAAATAGCAGTAAGTGACCAATTCATCTCGGTGTCGACGAATCTATAGCACATTCAAAAGGGCTTCATTAAACTTTCTTTATTACATTACTTATTCGGTACGTATATTACACTCTGTTTGTATATTAGTTTTTTTGTGTGTATATATAGATGAATACATTAATTTAGATTCTATTAATAGTTTCTTTATTTATATAAGCATTTAGTATTTGTGTGTATTACAGCTTATCATTGAATTACTTGCTACACAAATAATATTTTACAAATCTATAGTTCTGTCTCTATCGCACGCAGTTGTACACTGTTATAACTATTTATTTTATATGTGCTTGTATAAAAATGCAGTTTCATCATTTATTGAATGTTAAACTTTTAAAATATTGTCATTTAATACATTAGCAAAATATTTCACGTATTTTAATACTTAATAACAAATAAGTTAGAGAAGGAATTTGTCCTATAATATACCAAAAATGATTTATATATGCTATATTTGCTGGACTAATTTGATATAGCGCTTCCATCCGCACTGTTGTAAGCAAGTGTGTTGTAAACAAACATCTGTCATTTTTAGATTGTCAATGAGGAGTAAGGAAATCTTTTATATTAATGTTCTCAAAAATTGTCTTTATTTGATTTTTTTATATTAGTGAAATAAATCTCCGTTATTATTTTCATGGTTTAAATTTTTACGTAGTGTAAAAATTTCAATAACATATTTAATAAAATTATTTTCCTCCACGTTCATAATATTTGAAACACCGTGATAAATAATATTCTTTTTTACAAAATATTTATTGTGACGTACTTCATTACCTAATTCCGTATTAGTTTTATGAGATCGAGTACAGCAATGTTCCTATAAATGACCCATGTTATTGACTTTTTGTAATATTATGTCCGAAAATTAAATCTATAAAAAATTGATCAGTATACCTCAGAGCACTTTTAATTGATTGGACGTGTTTAATGCTGTCCCAGGTACTTTTTAAGCTGATTAAATAACACGTTGTATTTTTTAACTCCATATAAATAATTTTTAGAAAATGGCAACATTTTACAATTGTTAAAATTTGTAACGCTGGTAGCCCTCTTACAAAATGTCCGACGCTGTATCTAAAAATGACGTTTTAGAGCCGCCTAGCTCAAAGAAAATTAAAATTGACGATCAAAATGAAAACGGCCGCAGCAGTGATCAGTTAGAACTGAAAGACTTTGTTCCGGTGAAAATATTAAACAATAATACTAATAGAAAAACAGTTTGTATTCAGGGTACATATAGAGACAAGAGTGGTGTGGCTCTGGTGATACTTGAGAAGAATGCTTTTAAAGAAGAAGAATTGGACGATAAAGGATATTTCTCTGTAGATACGAAGCTGCGAACGTTTTTCCAGAACGATATTTATGGAAACTTTGAATGCTTCCCGCGCTCGGATTTAAATGGTGAGTAGTAACTCTGAGCGTACTTTCGAAATTTCAAGGTTCCATATTTAAGTGATTAGTCACTGTATTTTATATTAATTTCACTTTATTCCTCGTTTATTACGTCCATTCTACTTTTCTTTCTTTGTGACTTATGTAAATGGCTGTAGTTCGAATAAATTTGATTAAATTGTAATCGTTTCGTCGCAGCTGTGTGTTGTTTTAGATTAGATAAAGAAACAAGTCTTTGTCGAACAACGAAAGGTAAAGGTCAGATTGTTCAAAAATTAATTGGTATAATACCTCAGCTCAACACTTAACAACACTTATACAATTAAATTGTAAATTCTTTATTCTAAATTCAAAATACATTTGATTTATAATTAAAAAAATAATTGTTCGATTTTTAAATTTCGCTTATTAGGCATTATTATTCTGATAACATTAATTATATGTAATGATGTTAATACAGATGGTAATTAGACATTCTAATAATGATATTTCTGCAAATACAAGAGAAGTAAAATTGAATTTAAATATTATAATACAATTTTTACAAGAATTTTATATATTATGCATTGAGATTAATAAATATATAGTTATGATTCTTTACTATTGTGTGGCTAATGTTATGCAATCCAATTCTCTCTGTTGAATGGAAAGTTTATTAAGAATTCATTCTTCACTTAGAAAGTGTAAGGTAATAATTTTTTTTTTAATTAAATGTACCGTATAGGCACATACAAAAAAATATACAGATTAAAAAAAATATACAGAAATTGTATGTAATGTTAAAAATTCTTGACATAGTGTTACAACACAAACTTTCCAAACTTAGTTCCATTTTATGTTTTTACAACAATATTCATTAGATTCAAAAGGATAATTGCCACTTCATTTATATTTGTATATTTATTGCAATGTTTGGTACAGTTTGTATACATACTATAAACTAAGAGCTTTGTCTTGTGAGATTGTGCTGTTTTCAGCAACATTGTATTTGTTTCGCAGTAGGGTTGCAGTTAATCTAACTAACCCAACTTGAGGACCCCTATCCCAATAGATCTTTAAAGTTGGTTGCAACCTTGGAAAGATTGTAAACTAGGGTAGATGGGGCTTGAGGATGTTACTACCTCTGGGCAATAGTATATTTCTCTTCCAAGCTTGCCAAGAACAGAGAACTGTCTGTAATACACAAAAGTAAACAGATGTTTGTTGAAAAAACCACAATCTGTTAAGACCCTCAGTAATCCAAAAGCAATTGGGGGAGCATTAATCAGAGCAGGGTTTTAGAGCATTGGTAGTTTAGAGTAAACATGCTGGAAAGATCAAATTAGAAATGAGATCAGATAAAATTGCTCAACTGGCAGTGGTCATGCCATATTGCTTGTATAGCTGTTAGGTATTGGGGCGGAAAAGTTCTCAAGTGGCAAGCACTGGTAGATGCGGTGTTGTTTGAACTCCTACTAGGTAGATCAATGATATAGTAAAGGTTTTGGAAAGTCACTAGATGCAGACAGCCCAGGATCAATGATCGATGCCTTCATAGTCAGTAACATTCCTCATGAATTGTCTTAAAACTGAAGGCATTTGTTTATATTTCTTTGATAGCTAAATACAGTATTATCAATTTATTTCTCTCATTTCCAGGTGTAAAAACTACAATCATCTACCCAGCTACAGAGAAGCATATTGCAAAATTCAGCCAGCAGGAAGTGCATATCGTGTTGGAGACGCCAGAGCTGTATGAGAAATTGACATTGCCATACATTGAGAAGGAACAGTTTAATTTGCAGGTAACATTTTTTTTATTTAAGCTATAAACAGTAATCCCAGTTTTCAGTGGCGAATTTCTCTGATGGGCATACCAAGTAGTCAGAGAAAATTTAGCTTTAAAGAGTTATTTCTCCCTTGTATATTCTAAACACTTATATGGGTATTAGAAAACACAGAATTCATTGAAACTTATTTATTGTGTTTAATAATGCTTCTCCATCATTATCTTCGCTATTGTCAATGTCACTGTCAATTATTAGTACATTCTGTCTCTTAGGAGGAACTATGTAATTGTCACTATCATCACTTTCATTATGTACTTCTAATTCTAGGTCATCATCAATACTGTTATTATCTTCTCCATTTTTGGGAATTACACTGTTTAAAGTTAAAATTTAGTTATAAAAAAACATATCACCATGTTTGTGTTGTTTTTAATTTTAAAATAACACATGCAACATACAGAGTGGCTAACTCTCTACAGATCCAGGAATCTTTCCTTTCCTTTTATGACATCTTATATGACATCTTGCGTTCAGATTGGTGGCATTGACTAGTTTTAATTCTTAAAGGCGGTAAAATATTTTTATTCCAAAGTATGAAGTTTATTTTTTCCTTTGTTAGAAATGATGGTTAAAATATATATACTAGATAATACGTACATATATCTAAATATATATAAATTGTGGTTATGTCATCTTAGTCTCTAATTGGTTCGACATTCTCTTACAGTATGTATGTTATGTAAGTTAAGATGCATAAGCTGTTACAAAAATACAAACTTATGTAAGAGAAACTTGTGATCCAAGTGACTTGCATGCTTGAGTAAATTAAACATGCATGCCACATGGGTCACCAGTGGGCTATCTCTAACTGAACTATATAAGACATGTGAGCCATGTAAGGTTCATCAGAAACATTTTCTATGAGCCACATGTTGTAACTACCAAACAAAATGCACATAAGAGCAAGCATTTTGCTGCCAAACCGAGCAATACTGTTTTTAAATCTATTAAAAGCTATTAGTTGTTTTTCTTTGCTTTATCTGTAAAATTAGAAACTATCTAAATTTTATATACTTTAGAATATATCTTGCACGGTGTGAAAAGAGTTGTATGTTTAGGCCCACTGATGGGTTGTAAAATGTAAAACGTTAATAAATTATGCATATTAGTATAATATTAGTATAATATGGGATGCACTATATTTATTCCTTTGATTGCATGTGTCTTGAAACATTTTTTTGCTCTGTTAATAACATTTAATTTAAAATGTTGCTTAGTTCGATGCACATTTATGTGTAATTACAATGTAATAATAATAAATACAAATTCACTACTGTTTTTGCTATAATCATTTTACACAGCCAATATGCCTCTCCCTTATTTTTCTCTGCCAAGCTCTAACCTCTGCAACTCTGGTCTAATATGTCCATAAATCTAGGCAGATATAATTAGATTGTGTGTGAGAGTTTCAACCTGAAATACGTAAGGGGGAAGGTAGGGGAAATAAATAAACATCAAGCCTTATTAAGAAGACTCAAATATCTCACGTGCGTTGTATTTATTGCGCCCTTCTATCTTTCAAACGATTTTTTTGATATTTGAGATAATTGATGATGCATGTACAAAAGTATAGATGTATGTGATTTATCGGTCCAACATTTGTGACCAAGTTTTTATGGTATTGCAGTAAACCATGAAAACTATGGATGAGTGACTCGAAATATTTGTGACTATTGAAAGAAAGGAACATTATATGGTAAGTACATAATCAAGTATATTTTTGTTAATAGTCATTTTTTCGTTTATTAAAGGAAATTTTAATGATATGAGACAATGAGATTCTATTAATTATAATTTTTTTAACATGTTGACTGTCAATTTTGAGTGAAATTAAAAATTCCCGGATATTTTATCATATATCATACTCAAAATTTAGCTGGTCCTGTTACTATGGAAATTTTTATTGCGTTTGAGTTCAAAGTGAATAAAAAATTTATTAAAACATCAAATTTATTGGTTTATTGTTACTGTGAGTGGATTTCAAAAAGTTAAGGCTTGCCAATCAAAAAGTGGTTCCATAAAATTTAATATAAAATGTTATGGAATTTGGTAATATACTACAAGTAATTCTCTCCGAGTTTCTTGAAGTAGATATTTCATTGATGGTGAAGTCAAGTCAAGATTTTAATTCTTCACTATAGAAAGTAGATAAATTCTATAGGATCCCCCTTTACATATTGTAAACCCACATTTTTTGTAACACCATTGGTAAATACTCATCGAGTTTCCCATAGATTCATGGAGCTCCACCTGGACATCTTGAGAACTAAAGAATTAAATCGAAAGTTTAAAATCAATTTTATTCAGCTAAGACTCAAATTAAATAATAATTAAGTAAACAAAAATAGTTGGTATTAAGGATGAATAGACAAATCTTGGTGTCCAACCAAAAAAAGAGCTAAAGTAAAGAGAATATAAGAAAAGTTTTATAACTTTTCTTATAAAAAATAAATATTCATTAATTATTTGCTGAGTACATTCGAAAGTAAAGACAATGAAATAATGTACATTTAAATATCTATTTATATGTATATCTAGTACTGATGCTAGATTTTAAACTTAACTTTATTAAAATCTATAAATAATGTTTTTAATAATATAATATGATTGAATTTAAATAGGCTTTGGAATCCTTAAAAGTGCTGTGACAGTCAACATGTTAATTTTAATGGTAATATAATATACAACTAAAAATAATTTTTATATTAACAGATAAAATATGGATTACCAATTCATTATTCAACCAGAACAACCAGAAGAAGTTGATGAACAGGTAGTCGCATATTTAAAACAAAGAGAAAAAGCTAATCAGAGAAAAAGGAAGTTTTTAGATAATATGACCCCAGAGCAAAGAGAACTTAAGAAAGCGAAGGACAGAGAGTACAACCAGACGCATAAGAGAGCGAAGAAGAAATCAATTAAAGATTTAACCGAGGAACAGAAAGAAGGACTTAGAAGTACATGGAGGAGGAATTCAAAGAGCTATAGAGATAGACAGAAGGAATATGTGTGTGAGAGTAGCGGAGAACATATAACAAACTATACAATAGTACAGATACCGTCATGTTCTAATGCTGAAATTTCTGGAGATACGAAAATTACGTGTTTATTTACACTATAACATAATTTCTAATAAACACTCCAATTTATAAATTTTATTTATAAATCACACATCTTTTTACTTGATTTTTTAAAAAAAGATTTTCCAATAATGCGAATTTTGTGTTGTATACAAACTTTTCTATGTACCAGGGGTGGCCAAGCGTCTCGATTGTTGGAGCTATTGTTCGAAATTTGAAATTTTTGCAAGCCGCTATTAAAAAGGCATATAAAACACGCTAACGAATATTTTTTTTTGACAAAAAATATATTTATTGAAATTATATGACAAAAGTACAAAATATATATAAATATATGTTAGATATATGCACATGTATATAAAAGCACTCTTAATAATACTAAAGATACCGGTTAGTTAATTATGATCGGTGTTTGGATTTTGCTAATTTTATGGTGGAATAATAATTAATATTATTTATATCAGTAATTTGTTTACTCAGCAGTTGACATAGGTTATGTAAATTTAAATATTGAAATAATTCGACAGTCAATCGGAGCCAAAAATAATTGTTCAGAGCGGCATGTGGCTCGCGAGCCGCAGTTTGGCCACCCCTGATATATATTAACAAAGTATAATTGGAGAAATGTGAAATTTTTCAAAGCCATATCTGACCTTTCAACTGATGATGATATTTTTGATCATCTATTATAATGTATCGTTGATAAGTTACACAATATTTCTTATTTATTCCTAATTTCAATTTGAATTATTATGTTTTGTACTTATGAATTTTGACAGTGCATTAATTTAATTTTTTTTGTAATAAAAATATTGTTTTTGCTTTATAAAATACTTATACAATAGATATTTCATTATTAGAATATTATCATTATATTACACAATTTTCTTAGGAACATTCTAAATTGTAAAGTTGGATGTAGAATATAAAGTGGAGGTAGAACAATAATATACAAACAAAAATTGCATTGAAATTAGCCACTTAAACTGTGAACAAACTTTGATGAACATCATATTTTAAGCAAGATAGTTTAGTTAGCGTTTCTATCTATGCTGTTACATTCTCATTTTAGTCATAGGGCTCCTTGGAGATTATTAATAAATTGGAAGATGTCAATATCTAGTCTTAACAAAGTTGTCGGTTGATTTTATGTGTCGACGTTCTATGTATTAAATCTAGTCACTTAACATCTTCCATGCCACGGCTATTTTTGAAAATTTTCCATTAATGCCGCGTGGGGCGTATTCGACCCACACTTTAAAAATTAAAATAAGTCTTTTGAGACGTATGCCTTGCACTTATTTAATACTGCTTTACATACGCGCATGCGTGATGTGAAGTTATCTATTCGACCCTACTGTTCATTTGTTTAAGAATCCCTTGTTTTTTAATGAGAACTGCAAATGGCCTGAAGGGAATGTGCAGCGGAGGTCTTATACTCTCCATATGGCATGGAATGTGTTAATATACCTTTAGATTTTAAGTCTCATTAACACATAATTATTTTTTACCTACACATACAAAATAAAAAAGAAATATATAATAAGTGTTTTAATATTTTTTTTGTGTAACTAGTCATATCATTAAGACTTGCTTTAAAATTTGATGGCATTTGTAAAATATTGATTAAATACTTAAAAATTAGTGATGTGTGTTTAATTATATTTATAAATGCAACGGAGAGAAGCATGACAAGAAAAAGTTGGAACTAAAAATTGATAAAACGAGGAGATTTTCTTACAATACCAATAGTAGTAGTAGTAGTACAAATATCAGAAAAATTTGTTTGGTAATCAGGAAGGTGAATGTGTGAATGTTGTCTGACGCTATACTAGATTTGTGTTTTTTGACGATATACTAAAATTTTAGATAACCATTTAAGCAATGCTGCATGTTTAAGTTATTTTAAAAATATTTTATTCGTTTCTTCGTCTCTAGACGCCTCCTGCAAGGGGACTGGACAGTGATATACCATAATCACCACTCTTAGCAGATTGGAGATCGCTGTGTAGTATTATTGTATGCAGAAAACTCTGCTGAAAGGTGTGTGTCTGGAATTCGTCTGTTGTTGCATTGGCAATTCTGTATAATTAATCCACAAAGTGCACACATTACATAAGAATCAAATCTGCTATTCGCAATCTCAAGTTTTGTTTAATTCGCTACTGATGAACAATGTTAGTTTATATATATATATATATATATATATATCTTCTTTGATTATTTTATCAAAAAACCGATGGTTTTACATTTTATTGCTTATCCTATAACATTTAAACGTATTAGCCTTATAAATGGTAGCCATGTATATGTAAAGTTAATAAAGATTGATATGAATGAACAGAAAAAAATTATCATAAAATTAATGCTGTATTTAGTACATGCAAGTAAGCAGTAGTATATCACCAGATGGATGCCAATTGGCATAGGCCTCCATCAAAGATAGCCATGACAAGTCCTGTGCTGTATATTTAGTTAAATATTCAAGTTTATACATTATTATGTTTGCATTTAACGACTTTATTAAACCTAGACAAAGACAAGATAAGACTGAAGACTGTCGTTAGTCTAAAGAATTATCAAGAACAGACTTGACATGAACAATAAATTTCTGTTTATATTTCCAGTGGGTGTACAACATTCTAGAAGGCAGGAGCGAGCAGGACAGAATAGTGCACGACAATAAGTGCGAGAAGGAGGGCTTTGTTCTATTGCCAGACTTGAAGTGGGACGGTGTCAGCAAGGAGACACTGTATTTGTTGGCGATCGTAAGGCAGAGAGGCATTAAAAGCTTGAGGGACCTCAACGAGAGTCATCTGCCGCTTTTGAAAAGGGTCCGCGACGAAGGAAAGGTTTGTGAACAATTTTATTTATTTATTTACTCTTTATACTTTGTGCCAAGACTAACTCAATGCATTATAGATATTCTCTACTTAGTAAGTGTGATAAAAAACAATTCAAAACCTGGAATATACTAAATACAGGATGATGTTTAGTTCATTTGCTGTCAATTATTGTGTAGTACACCATGTTCAAAAATCAAAAAGAAAAGCGTTTCCAGTGTTGAGATTTTTTATATCGTTCGCCTCCTATCTAGTGAGTTTTTCATTGTGTTAAATAATTTTTTCACATTCCTATTTTTATTTCACTAACTCTCCTTTGTATTCTTCACAATTTATTTTATTCTCCTGGCTTACTTGTTTCTTTATACACACCACTTTGCTTCCTTTTCTTCTGCTTCTAAAATACTACAGTAAATTACTTGTTTTTATTACAGTACAGTTTTATCAATTATATTTTTACCCTCTTGTTATCTATTTGATTTGTTCTATTTTTAAATTTTTTCAATGGTTTTTAGTTCTTTAATATAATGTTAACTTCTAAAATACAAATACAGTTCAAAATTAGGATGTAGGTAACATTTGAAAATAATTTTTGTTTAATAAATACAACATAATGTACCACATTTCAGTGATCATTACAAGTGGAAAAGCTTTAAAGCTTTTACCCCTTTAAACCTAATTCCAAAGTTGGCACAGAAAGTAACAGTAATTTATTTTTATATGTAGGTAATCCAAATTTTGAAAATGTCTTTCCTTATTTTATTTATTATATCAAACAATTGATTTTTGGTTAAGGTACACAATATATTCATTGACAGCAAATGAACTGTACATTCATTTCTAATCACCATATATCAAAGAACACAATATGTAGTTATAGAATATAACAGAGGATTATAAATTCTGGCTTTGGTTTTAGAAAGCAATTTACTCGAAGTACAAGGTAGCGGGTAGCCAGCTTCGCATCTACCTACATTACCAGCCTTCCTTCTACCATCTACACGTGCACTTCACGTACCTGCGACACGAGGCGCCCGGCATCTATGCCGAGAAGTCGCATCTCCTCGACACAGTCATCGATAACATACAAATGATGGGCTCATACTACCAGCGAGCCACGCTACCATTCACCATCCGAGAAATGGATGGAATTTTTAATGTTTTTGAAACCAATGGCCATGTTGAGCGCATCAAGAGCGCTCCACTAGATAAATAGTCCCTAGAATCCCAAGGTCCTACCCCCAGAGGTTCACCTCAAGGGGTCCAAAAATGTTGATTAAAAATATTTTAATGGAGCTTCGCTCAAGACTGCGAAGCTGCAATGTCTATATTACAGCAGGTGTAAACCTTAATAAAGACTGTAACTTAAAGATAAACATTCAATCCGACTGCATTGTGCTAAATTACTATGGAGAGAGCTGTAGTAGGAGAAACAGTCTATCTTCCATTGATAGCCTTACAGACTACTCTGATGAGGAATGTGAGGACTACTCCTATATACCGATACATGAATTCTGTCACATAATTCCGAATTCCATGTCCTGCCTGAAGATCGACAAGAACACCATATCCTTTCGCATACTGACCGAACCGAAAAATGGTGGAAATTTCTATACCGAATTTCTCTCCGCTAATAACCTGACCAATAATCTTAAGAATAATTTGAAAATTAATTTGGATGCTGGAAGCGACGTAAGAATAATCTGCGGGAACTGTTCTAATGTGATATCGAATGATTGGGTAAAATTTGACAGGATTTTAGAACTACCCACAACAAATTTAGATATGTCGGAGTGGTTTTGTCACGGCCATTGTCATGGAGAATCATCTCAGCCGGTTCTGAATCCAAATAAAAATGATTTTCTCTACAGACTGACATATTTCGTTATTAACAACAACTTGCTCGCAGAGAAAACAAATAAATTTAACTCCAAAAGGGATATTTACCATTGCAATCGTTGCCTCGCTTGGTTAGGCCTCAAAACTAAAAACAATGTAAAACTATACAATTCGGAAGTGAAAATCCAAACGAGTGATATATCTGTACAAGTATTTACGCATAATAACCAAACAAATAGTGTAAGCATAGATGATTTTATACATACAATCGAGTGCCTAACTAGGGAGTCTAATTTGGGCGTTCAATATTCTGTAATGTGTAAATTGATTCTAGAATGTTCTATATCGTCGACAAGTAAACAGTATCTGTTGGTGTGGGTAATGGACAAGGAGTTACAGGTGTTGAGAAACGTTGATCAGATAGAGAGTGAGAGAGTGACTTTGCAGTCGAGTCTTCTTACCAAAGTACTTTACAAGGTGGAGTCATCATTGAACGAAGAAGTGGAGACATGGCTTTCTGACCCCGCGGTGGTGTCCACGGATATATCCAAGAACATGTTCTACCGGGGTATGGAACACCTGCAGGCCATATCGCAGAAGGTTCCAGAGGCATTCCGTACAACAAATGGCTATAGCATCAGTTATTTGAAGATGTGAATAATATAATTGGTGAAGCAGTTTCGTTTTATTTGATATTGTTTTTATTTCCTCAACTAAATCTCTAATATGCTCCTCCTTTTCTCCTTCCTCACTTCCTCATGACTGAGTGCCTTGGCCTAGCTCGTCAGTTTCTGCCACCACCATTTTCAAGGTCCCCATCACGTGTAGAAATAAAACGAATTTTTGAGATAAAGCGACTAAAAGGTGAACATTATCATGAAACCACATCCAACCAGGAATATTGTGTAGTTTCCTCAAATAAACTTGTTTCATGTACAAGTGGATAATAAGGCAACTGTTTCCATGAGTAAATTTCAAGGTAAACTTATGTACAGCATCGTCCTATAACTTGAGGGATGGCACTCTTTTTTAAGTGTAAATTTTATAAACTTTAAGAACAAATACAGTGTAGTTGATTATACCAATTTTAAGTGTTATGTACTAAAATTCATTTCTCTTTATGATTGTGCTTCTCGCGGTATAAATTTTAAAATATTTGGTGGCCCCTTTTCTATTTTAGACATGCTAACCCATTATAATGTCTACTGCATAGTAAAGGGCGTTACTGTCCTTGTTGATATATGATCCAGTCACATCATAATTATTTAAGATATGACATATATATGGAAATATTTGAAATCCATCCATCATCTGAAGAAGCATAATAAAGGTATTATCAATATTTGAGGGAGACTTATGTCCAGAAGTGGGCATTTTACGGTGAATTGATGATGACGATAGTTTGTATTTGGTAATTTAGTATTTTTAACATCAAATATCGACATTATATGAACTTTCATAGAGCTGTGAAGGCACTAAATTCAACTTCATATATATATTAAAATAAGTATGTAGGTGACCACAATTGAAGGAAAACGAATTTAAAACTTTCAATAGACATTTATTAATAATATAATTAACAATAAACCTTATTCACAATAATGGAATATTACCACAAACATCGTATGAGCCATTTTAAAATAATGATTCATAATAATTATTATTACACTGTACAGACTTATTACTCTATTCATGTTATAGTACCAGACCATTCAGTTTTTGAAACAAAGCTCTACTATTTAAACAATCATGATTTTTAAAATAGTTCATACTACATCCAGTAAGTATTGATATAATGTTAAACATTCCCTTCCTTCTGTTATCGATCTTCACAAGATTTCTGCATGCCTCCTAGATCCGAGCATCTTCAAAATTCCATTTAATATGATGGAGTAGTTGAAATACCAGAACAGGCTAAATATTAACACAAAGAGAACATCTGGATTGTTTAATTAAGGAATATATTGATTTTGTATATACAGGATGATTGGTTATAGGTGTAAAAACTTTAAGGAGAAAAATGTATAGTTCATTTACCATCAATATATTATACAGCATATCCAAAAATCAATGGCTTCAGAAATAATAGATAGTATAATAATGATATAGTAAGAAAAAGACTTATTGAAATTTTATTTAATATCTGTCCGTTCAGACTTACACTACAAAAAAATGATACAATTGTTTTAAGGTATGTGCTGCTATAAATAAATATTCTTTGAATTGAATGATTTAATGACTAAATTAGTCAAATAGTTAATAGCATCAGGTTAAATAATAATTAACTGTAAGGAAGATTGAATAAACGAACAAAACAGGAAAATACTTAGTAACACTTCATAATTCACAATGGAAAACATCGTGACCAAGTAATTACTGATTACACATTAGGAAACATATATATACAATGTCGTGTTGAAATTATTATTAAATGCGATATCTCTTCAAATGTGACGTTTTAACATTGATATGCTTAACATCTGGGAATTTATCAAGCCTAAATGTTCAAGTGACTACGGCATCTACCAGGAGTATCTACGACATAAGGTCATGAAAAGTTGTTGCATGGGGCTCAAAACTGATCATCAACCTTTCAACTTTTCTTTCAACCAAATCTTTTGGGGGTGGCCTGTGGCTTGTAGTCTTTCGCCGAGCATGATGATGGTTTAAAATACAAGATCCTATTTTCATTTACAAATAGCCTTATCATTTTCTGCATAAAATTTATCAGTGTGCAGTAATAACATTAAACTACTGTTGGACATAAAACATTTATAGTATTATATTTAATGATAACATAGATATTTACATAATACATACATATGAATGTTTTTATATTGTGGCCATGGTATGAATCATTATAAAAACCATATTTTATTATGTATATATTTTCGCTTTGACCTTCAATCTATCTATACATACATACATAGTTGCAACATGTTTACTGACTCATCAGAATATCTGTAGAACCATAAGGCCTTAAAAACTTGAAATCTGATAAGTATATTCCGTTTGCCTAGCAGTTAGTCCACTTGAGGTTAGGGTGTTTAGGGGTATTCTATCATAAAGAGGGCATGTGACCCGGTATAAATCTAAAAAAAAATCAAAAACTCCTTAATGAAGTAGGCATTTACAAGCAATTTTGAATCTAGACTAAAATTTTAGACCTAAGTCTAAGTGCAAAATTTGGTGAAAAAAGCAAATTATTTAATGATTGTGGTGTATAATTATTAGGTATAATTTAACAAGACTGCAATGAAATATCAAGTAAGTGTTTGGCTTTATCAAGTGAATTTCCCTGCAGTAGTAGCAGTTTCTATATAATGAACTATAAATTTACTTCTTTAAAACTTTTACACTTATAATCAACCATCAATTTAGTAAGCAACTACAAAGTTATAGAAACAACATATTTTAATCATTTTAACATGGTCTTGCAATTTTTATTATAATCCGAAAAATCAACTTACCAACTTTCTAGAAAATAAATGTATAAGGGAGAACTGTAGTGATCCAAGGATTTCATCACACATTATATTTAGTTAGATATTGTTTTAGTGGCAGATTGAGGTTCTAGATAAGTTTATTAACTAAACTAATACATATATAAATGCCACCGGATACGGTGGTATGGTTCTCTTTTACACAAATCATGATGAACATTGATGCATTAAAAACGTTAGATCACCTTTCGATGTTATAAAAGGATACGAATCACCACTCTTTCCCAAGGTTCAACCATGTACAGCTCCGTAGTCGTCAAGTACCTAACATACCAACGATTTGCGAGTTTACGAATGTTGTTAGACATTGTTTTTTACGAACTAAAATATCTTAATAACAAAACAGTAATAAATGTAGATTTTAAACCTTAACACTTTATTAATGTTTAAATATGCTTATTGCGTGTACACACGTCTAATGTTTACGACAGGCAAATACTTAATAAAGTTATACTAATTGAAAATTAAAACCATAAGCAATGTCACGTTTGACAATCTGACATTGACATAATTTTTTTTAAAGTTAGTTTTCATACAAAAGTCATGGGAATCTATTGTATATAGAACAGAAATTAAAAATAAGAAACTAGTTTAAAAAAAAGATATTTTTATGAAAAAGTTATATTGCTTACAATTGCGCTTCAAGGAAGAGTCAAGAATATGATTGTCTTTAACACGCGGTATTTACTCTTCGTATGTAGTTAATCTAAATTATTAACCCTTCTTTGCATGATTTTTACTATTTTTTTAAAATAAATCAGGGTGATGTAATTAATGCTCTAGATTAAAGGAAAAATATTGAAAAAAAAACCTAGTGTGAATAAAAATATGTATTATGTAAAAAACAATATGATGGAAATTTACATCACCATGCAGTTTCACATATTTAGCCCGGTACTAAATAAACAAAAAAAGTTGTTTAGGTAGTCTTCTTTAGTCTTAGTGATAATTCAAAAAACAATAATTATTTTATTTAAACACCAATTGACGCCACATTTATTACACGAAATTGTAGAATAGCCTTCACATTTGGGAAATTTGCACCGGGGTGACCCACCTACTTTTGGTCAATGTTCAGCACCATCTTTTCTTATGGCTTTTGGAGGTGGTGGAGCTGGAGAACCTTTTCTTTTTTTGATTGTAATTCTTCTTCTAGTACACTGGTACCAGGACGCCCCTTTTTTAGCTGCTTTGGTGGTTCCTTTGTTGCATAGCACAAAGGACAATTCATTTCTGAATTGGCCCATTGTAAGCAGACTCTTTTTAGGTTCATCAATTTCTTGAGCATTTTTTTATAAACAATCCAAGAGTTTATAATAGCAAGATCAAATAGATGAAAAAAATACGCAAATACCACTTTTTAGACCCCATTTTTATATGATTTCTGCCCAAAAAGCTATCCATGAGATCTACTCCTCCCATATGTTTATTGTATTCTTGGACAATAAACGGACAAGTTATATCAGTATGTATACCAGTATGATCTTGTGCTAGGAAATTTGATTACTGGTATGTATAATAATATACCAAAGAACTTATACAAATCATATTCTGTAAATGATATAGATGAACTGGGATTACTCTGTTTTTTATATAAATTTGTCTCCTTTAGTAATGTTTTGATAAAATCTTCAGTGATAAAATGGTTAAAACATTGATATGGAGTTTCTAGGTGTGATAGACCACCTGAAGCAGCAGAACTCGCCAAGAAAGTAATTTTATCTGTGTCACACACCAGATTCCTTTTTTTCCAAATAGTTTCTTTTGTCAAATAGAAAACTGGATGACGACTGCAAATTAGATGAATTTGATGTGTGAGAGGGTTCTTGATCGTCTGGTTTTACAAGAGGAGGTTCAACGTCAGCAGTTTTATCCACATCGTCATCATCATTCTCCTCCTGCAACACTTATAATTTCATCAGCATCATGGTTTTCATCATCGGAATCTTGGTCATTAAGACCATCTTCTGGGAGCCAACCGCCTTATATCTTACAAAGATAATCTGCAATATCTCTTTCATTCAAGTTTCCCCAAAAAACAACATAAAATAAACATTTACAAAAAAAAATTCCCACACATTACAAGTGAAGTTACTGCATAGTGATGTAAATTTCTATCACAACGTTTTGAGAAATTCATTTATAGTGTTTTGATATAAATTGTACATAAAATAACAAAAACATGAAAACAAACCTTTTTTCCACTCATTTTCATTTTTTATTGTATTTTATATCTCCGTTTATTTCCATAAAACAATTTAAAATCTCGCTCCTTTCTTCCAGTCTCAACAAACAGCAGCATGACAAGTTCTAGGTCTGGTAATTCACAGTGACCTTTGCTATTTTTCGACAACCGCGTTTTGTTGTACGCAATAGTCGCTTAAAAAGTTGCGAGCAACAACAAATTTACGTTACAAGGGTTTTGAGTATCTTTTTTTGTTGACTAAATGTTATGATGGAAATTTCCATCACCATGCAAAGAAGGGTTAAGTCTAAACTAATCTAAAATTTTTATCTTCAAAACTTAATCTTTTGTATACTTAAGACAAGGATCATTAGAAGAAACCCTACTATTTGGTGGGTTTGATATGATTTTGTAAATTATTCTCAGAACGTTTGGTTTAAGAAACGCTCTCCGCTTCCTCAAATCAATTAGTATGAAAACAGAAGTTATTAAGAAATTTAGGTCAAGTACGTGAAAGGTTAAACTTGAAAAGTAGTGATATTTCACTAATGGTCCTGCCGGGGAGTATTAATCAATAAAACATTGTTAATTATTTATCCAAAGTTAGATTTGTTGGCGGGAACTTTACGATTTATTTACATTTTGACATAACTATTTTGAATACTAATGACCATCGATTATTTATTATTTCGAATATAGTTTTTTATAAGATCAATTAACAGCAATTAAAAAAAATAAAGAGATAAATACGTCACGTTTTTTCTTTTGGTAAATTTGTTTTTGAGTTTTATTTGGAGTGACCCACTAATATTTGCTCAATAAATAAAATTTGTCATAACAAACTTACTAAACGTATCAATATGAACTTTATTGCGGCAGCACTGTTTACTTTGTTATTTGTTCTACGCTATGGAATCAGAGCTTTTGAAATACCTTACCTGTTTTTAATATTTTGGTTGTCGTCTCTTATCTATTAAACCTATGGAGGGAAATGTAAAAACCGGTGCCAGCTTGAATATGCATGCATATGATTTCATATATGCTAATTTTGAAATAAGAAAACAATTTATTTATTAATAGTGTTTATTAATCGCGCTGTTAATTATAATGTGACCTTACATTAAAATAATTGGTATCAGCCATTTCACTTAAACAAGTGTTGCATGCAAAAAAAATATACTGAAAGTAAACTTTAACATAACAAAATAAAATCACGAATTTGTACTAAACTATATTTAAAATACAATGTTACACTTTCTTATATAATTTGTATGATTTTATCTAAATTTTCTATCTAAAACTGGTGTAGTGGAGTAACTGCAAGTGAATTTATAAATAAAAGATCTGTATATAGTTATATACTTTGAAGCTATATATATTATTTTGCTTGTAAAAAACGTTCTATATATATCTTAATTTTATACGTTTATTTACATTAATAGGTATAAGTGTTAGGAAGCTGAACATTATAACTAAATATATTTTGAAATTATGTCTTATTCTCTAATAACCTAATTTAAAAAAGCAAAACTATTCGAATTAAAAACCCTACATGGTAACATTAAATTAAAATAAAGCGTGCAATAAACAATCTTCGCGATTTATTTAAAAATAATACATAATTGACGATTTTTATTGTTTTCATTTCATAAGAGATGCTCTGTAAATCCATCAGTCTTTCAAAAGGCACCAATAAAATCCAATCCATATATTGTTTTATATAAAAAATAGCTGCTTCATATATTAGCTTCTATATATTTACTTGGCACATTACAACAAATCACATATAAATATATATAAATACTGTTAAAAAAATTTAATATAAGTCGAAATATATCCGAACTAATGCCTTCATTATGGCAACCCCGTACAAATTAAGGCCATGCAATCTTAATATTTTAACTAGATATTTAATCTATAGCAAAATGCAAATGGCTGTATGTCAGTCTGCAACGTGACTTTGTAAGTACTTATTAAAAAAAACTAACGTTTATTCGAGTTTCAACTGTATGTTGTTGGAATAAATTCGATTGTTGCATGCATGTTTGAAATTGGACGAAATTGTTTTAAATGCATTTGATCTATAATTGTGTTATGTCTTCGTATATATGACAAGCCATTCATAAATCCAGATATTTTCTTTTCACTTCGTATATTCACTCCAAGTATTCGGTATATCCTTGTGCTCCTGTGAAAATGACGTCGATCCAGATCCTAGCTGCCTCTCCGGAAGGTGCCATGAGGTAATACCTTCTCTGCCTGGTCTTCACTATGAACGTGGTCTGAGGGTTCGGAGATTTCGAAGTGTTTCCGTGGTCTAGGTACACTTCTTCGATTACCTGATGAAATTAAATAATAAAAATGATATATATATATATATACACACACACATATATATATATATATATATATATATATATATATATATATATATATATATATATATATATATATATATGTATATACACACACATATATATGGACTACTTGTAGTTGTACTATATATACAGTTTCTTTCCCCTTCTTCTCCACAACTGCTACACCAGAGCAGAGTAGTCAAATATAAAACAGATTTAAAAAAAAAAGTTGACAACCAATAAGATTTGATAGACCCATATGAAGTATAGTAGAATGAAGTACTTCCTATATAAAATCTAAATCTTTCAGACATAATAAATAATCTAATGCTTATAATTATATATAGGAAGAAAAAGCATTTTTCAAAATTAGGACCACTACACATTAATATTAATCTATCTAATATATAAAATTCTCGTGTCACGGTGTTTGAACTTGAACTCCTCTGAAACGGCTCGACCGATTTTTACCAAATTTTATATGCGTATTCAGTAGGTATGAGAATCGGCTACTATCTATTTTCCATGCTCCTAAGTGATAAGGGTGGTCCACCCCTAACTTTTTTTTAAACAAATTTTTTGGTTTTTATTTTATTATGATACAGCATATCAAAATACATACAACCCTAAATTTTCACCTCTCTACGATTAACCCTTATTTTTTATTTGTTAATTAAAAACTTTGATTTTTTTGCAAAACAACGTTTGCGGGATCAGCTAATTATTATATACAATCTCTGCAGACATTGTACTGCCCAAGTAATTAATCTGTCGCATTCAAAAAGAAAAAAAAAATGTAACATGTTTCATATTTATCACTTTATACAGCTGATTGGAGATAGGTGCAGAACTTTAAATATTTTTGCTTACAAATGTATCTTAAAAGTTCATAACAACTAAAAACAATCCTCCCGTATATAAAAGTTTCCACCTAAGTACAAGCTCATCACGGTATCTCTGAAACTAAAAGGCTTTGATGCTTGAAATTATGGGAGAATATTACTTTTGACAAGTAGAGATTTGCTAAGAAAAAAATTTATAATTCTTCAATCAGAAATGTTATCATTTTATTCTAAATTCGACCCGCGAGGAGGTTTAGGAAGTAGGAATATTCCTTTCGCCTGGTAGGGTTCAGCTAGGAACAGATTTTACGAAATTCCACTAGTAAGAGAAATGAGGTAGTCCAAGAATGTATTTTCATTTCATATAAAAAAAAGGCAGCGCGAGTCACGCTAAGCGGGCGGGCGACAGATTGTCAAATAAACTTATAACATTTCGTTTCATTTATTTATCTTTGCACCATCCAAATGTTAAATTGGTAGAGAATGACTTCAGCTTGAGAGTCTTTGTTTTACTTGAGGAAAACCCATCATATATCAGCCAATAGACGCTCATTGCATAGGCCTCAGCCAAAGATAGGTCTACCTGTCCACATCCAGCTACCTTGACTATGTCATCGTCCATTTAATTGGAGGGGGGGGGGGGAGAGAGAGAAGCTTCGGCCTACGGCCCCATTCAAAGATTGGGCTATGATTGCTATTATTTGTCTCTTCTTATCAATAATTGGTTGTAAAAATGTTGACAATACCTGGAAGTACGCACCACCTCTTGGTTTCTTCTCACTCTTGTCCCAGTAGTAGACGAACGTTTTCGTCTCCCGATCGAAAACGAACCACCTGCAATATTAAGAAACCTTTCATCAACCTCGTATACCATAGCTAGAACACTTGAACCTGCATGTTATAACTGCTACCCTGCGAGTCTCTATTGAAACCACACTTCAAGCGCAGAATAAACATCTTCACAGGCTAAAGTGTTACAGTTAAATATATATACTGAATTTTTTTTAACCCGATATTTTAACATCCTTGTTCCACATAAAGCAGGGGGAACCAGGGGCCCTCAAAAACGATGGTCATTAAAAAAAGACACATAAGTTACGTAGGTTAATATTAGCTCAACATGGTGGTATGGTGGTGGAATCGGTGGCAGAAATGGTGGTGTACGTGGAGAAGTAGGTCGGGAACTTAAAGGTGGAAGTGCTGGTGTTGGTGACGGGCAGTCTGATCATGTTTTCTACCCACGAGTATAAAACATGACTAGTATACAATTAACCAACAAAGAGTTAATATTTCTGAAGATGGATATCAAATATAACATAACACCGAATCTAACACAAAATAGGAGGGAGGAAATAGCAGTAGATTCAAAGATTGCATGCGTGATGAATGGTGAAGTAAGAAAACGACAAATATTTAGCCACTTCCGCACATGCAGTGGTAGTCGTGCAAAGTGCACCGCCCGCCAGCCCGCTGATAAATGCGTATGCGGCAAACAATCCGAATCACAAAACTGCCACTGTCAAATCACTCAACACGTGTTTCACCCCTTCACGGGGCATCTTCAGGAGTTACGTTACACCGATTAGTGCCAAACGCAGAGTCATGAATGATGGTGAAGGTAATGCAGTTAGGGCAGTGGTGGCTAAAAAAAAACATAGCGGAAGTAGCTATATATTAGTCCCTTTCTTACTTATTAAAAAGTGTTACAGGTCCAAAACACTTTTCATGGAAATAAATAAAAAAAAATTTCTTCTTTTCATTCGACGCCCTCCGCCAGGCACAGGTCTCCCACAAAAATCGATACAATAACCAGTCTTACTCTACCCGCAACTTTTAATTTAGAGGTTTCTGTGCCATGTAGTGGGCGTCTGTTGATAAGAAGAAGAATGTTATGTAACAAAATTAAGTAGTACGATAGCATAACGGAGTATTTAAGTCGGCAGATGTTTTTACATTTCGCCGACTAACACGACGCCATGATGGATTAGCAATTGTCGACCGTAGTGCGTGTATTTGTGAGGAGTTTGTTCCTAATTCCAGGTGTACTGACCTTTTGGACCAGGTATGAAACTTAGCTCCAAGCTTATGTAAATATCCACGACAGGTCGTCGAGTTCACCGTCACGTAGGGGCACAACTCGATCTGGTGGCCTGTGAACAATATCTATGGTTAAGTTGAAATTTTTTAAAACTACCCTAAAAATATTATTTAAGTTTTAGATTTATATAATAAAAGCTATATCACTATCGGTAAAACCTCTAACATTATTTCCTTTACAGCTTCTAGTTAAAGGTTCTATTAATGACCATAATTATTTCTAACAATGTGTTGTGTTTCTTAACTTTGCTGCAACACGGCGCCTGTCAGTGTCGGGAACGATTTTTTTTTAATTAAATATTATTTTTAATGTGTTTATCATCTGTGGTAGTACATCAAGAGTAAGCGATTTTAAACTGGTTTTTAGGTGATTCGATATAATGTAGCCTACTTTATTTCTGACAGATCTGACCCGCACGCATCCGGGGAGTTTGGTCGGACATTCCCATAGGCAGTTGACAGGTTAAGTTTAATTTTTTTTATTCCAACTTAGAAATACGCTTAGTTAAGCTACAAGGTGATTATTTATAGGCTTAAAAACTTTAAAAAGAATGTACAGCTTACAAACTAAATATTAATATGTATTATTTTTTATCTATCTGTCACTTCGTACTGTCAGACTTTGTGCTGCCAGGAGTTATCGGCCTGTCGCATTCCAATAGAAAATGTATCTGTAGTTTCGGCCATCGTCGACAGATGGCGCTAGTTGCCCGTATACATATAAAAGGGGCACCGCGCGGAAGAATCCACATTAAATAAAGAAGACTCGATAACGACACGACATATATATTTAACAGTGAACATTTTACACGAAGTGAATGCAAGTAAGTGTAAAATCATAAAAACTTTTTTCCGTTAAATAAGCTATACGTAACTCCTCTTTATTGTTCATATCTATAATTAATCACCCTGTATAAAGGAGACTTCCTCCTATGTTCTATCTCATCTATCTCATCACGATATCTCTGAAATTATAAGGCTTTATCGTCATCATCACCTGTAACTAATCATACTATATTTAACTAGCTACGTCTGCGTGGAATTTAACTAAAAAAAATAATTAGATTATTTTTTTTATCCAAGATTTTTGTATAATAAAAGTAGCCTAAGTGCCATCTTATTATATCAGATACCTGCCAATGCAAGTCCCGTTAAAATTGGTTCAGTCATTTCAGTGATTAGCCGGAACAGACGGACAGAAAAATTAACAAAAAAAAAAAAAAATTAATGTAATAATTTTCATATTTGTGTAGTAAAAAGCAGATATTTTAATATTAGAAACAGATACTCAAAATGTATTTATTTGTATATATAATAAGTATAGTGAATACCAGCTGATTCCACATGTCTGCGTAGATCGAAGTCGTCGCGGTCGACGGGCAGGTACCTGGTGAGGGGACGCTGCCACTCCTGCGCAGGGGCCACGCCCCGGCGGCTGCGGCGTGGCGCGTTGCTGAGCGCCACTGGAACAAGAGATTGACATATAAGAGATCCACTCATTAATAGAGATCTACCCATTATCTAAAGTGCGCATAACTTAACCCTTAGTTGTTTATTTCAGAAACTTTTGGTGGACTCAGTTTTTATCAGCCTGTCGTTCCCACAGCTGGGACTGCATGTGTGGGAAGTTATAATTTCGAGTAAAATATTTATTTCACTTTTATATTTTAGTCAATTTTTATCATTTCATTCTTCGAAATTTATTTTTCACTTTCCTAACATACTTCACTTTTTCTTTCATACATCGCGTTCTGATCATTTTTCACACATCACCTTTTTCCCTCATCTGTATTCCTGATAACATTTATATTTACTTATTATTTTGTTTTCTTTATTAACAACTTTTTATTTATTTAATAACATCGATTGGTATTTCGATATTTTATTTTAGTTTGTGTTCTTTTAGTCAGATGTTTAATTTATTATTTAGTTCTATTCCTGCAGTTGTTTTGTTGTGCTACTTGTTTAAAGAACCTGAGTAGGGCGACATTTATCGTCGCCAATGAGGCGAACGTATTTTGTCGTAAATAATAGATCTAATCCATCTTATTTTGAATAAAGAATTTGTGATTTTGATTTTCATTGGATACATAAAGGAAACAGCGGATGCAGACCGCTTTCTACTATTCACGTGGCGTGTTCACATGGTTCTGTTTAGAACAGAGTTACTTTCTTTCTTTCTTCTTTTCTTTCTTTCTTCAGTACTGTGGACTACTGGTAGATAGACTGGTTGATCTTTCTGTCTTCAGGTAAGCAATGATAATTCCCTTGGATGAAAATTACTAAAAATATAACGTGTATTCATGGATCAGGGAGACCAGGTACGGTGTCTGAGGTTGACCCACGTAGATGTTGATGAAATGTTCACACGTACCAGATTAAGAGAGGCTTCATTGCATAAATGTTCATCTTCACCAACTGGACTTCTCTCTTAAATTAACCAAGTTTTTAATGATTCTAGCAATGTTGCTTTGGCAGCTCGTTCGATGAAATAAAAGAAAAATTTCATAAACTTTCCCGGGGATCAACCTGATCATTTATGTAATTTTCACGGCCATGAGTGTATGGTTTTTGAATCTATTGAGTACAGACAGATACACATACATTCTTCGTATACATTTTTCTTTTTTATTCGTATATATGAAGACCGTAAAATTATAGTGACAATAGATAGAGTTAGGGTAATGTAACATAGTAAGCAGTGGGAGCTCAAGGGTAGAGGAATCAGACTTGCGATTGTATGTCATGTGTTCGATGCCCGGGATATAATGTTATATAATTCACACTTTGTGCATTAATTATATAGGAATACCACTGCTCACAAATATATTTCCAGGAGATGGTCAGCAGCGATCTCTGCGTACCATAATACCACACTGCGATCACCAACCCGACTACCTAGCGTGGCGATTATGATGTATCCCCCATAGATATCTTTAAAAGAGGCCTATATAACAGGTTACATTAGTTACTAGGATAAGAAATTAAAAAGGGAAGAATTTTAAATAAAAATCTACTTAAAACTTGGTATACGACCTGTGACTCCTAGGTGTATGGCGACAAATAATGAATATAAAATAGAAATCGTAAAAGTTTCCGTATATACTTACGTATGTTATCCCTGCTGAAATCGGAAGCATGGCTGAGGGGTCGGCTCTCGTCGCTTCGCTTGTCGTCTTCCGTCGACTCGGTGCGGGAGTTACGAACTTGAAGCTGTGACAAAAAAGAAAACTTAAGATGTTTAAAGTGTAAAAAATATATAAATATGTACACACACATATATATATGTGCGTGTGTATATGGTAAAACCTATACAAAAATGAAGTTTTTGAAATAATAAATACGTTCACTATATATCCCTGCTGATTTTGTACTACCTAATAGAAAAACTAATTAATATAACATATGTAAAGAAACTAGTCCCTTTAATAAAAATTTTATAAAATTCTATTATGTATTGCGCCGCGTTTATTTAATGTCGGTAAAGGAGTGGCTGTTTAACATTTACAATTCATAGATGGCGCTGTTAACAACTGTGTTATGGTGGCGTCCATTGCGGCCACCAATCGGTAAAGCAGTTGGCATTTGAGATATCAAAGTGATAACTTTAAATATTGCGGCATATACAACACATTATTGTTTATTTGCAGCATATACCTACACATTCGAAAGAAATTGTCTTATACATGTTGAAAGCACAGGGTAGTTGGAAATAGGAAATATGTAAAAACTTTAAAAGCTAACTAATAAGCTACGAATTGACCACTTTATGGCTTTTACATATATACACACCAATCCATAAATAAATCTTAATTTTCGTATCAGTCGCTTTTTGTCCTCTATATTAAAAACACTTGCTATACGATCACATGCTGACGACTAAACATATTTCTCAACTAGTCAAGTTTCATAAATCTGAGACTTCTTTTTTTAAAAACAGTTACACAAGAATTTATTTCTTATTCTATTTATCTAAGAGTCGATTTAGGGACTCTGTGAGTTTGAGCTGGTGCCCTGGAGAGCAGCGATTCTGGAGCCTAACTCAGAACTGACTCTATTACCATCTGATGTCTCTTTGTTTCTTGGAAGTGACATTGGATGTTCACATAGTCTTGCAAACAGTTTTTTTAATGGCCCCCGCTGTTGGGGGCCTCTCGTATCCCTAACTTTTTGGGATTAGGGACTTTATTGTTCAATGATTTTTTCAGTCTTTTCTTTATTTATCACTCTCTTTCACGCGTCACAATATCTTTCGTTCTTTACTTTTGTCCTTCACTGCAAAAAGCTTATTCCACTAGGGAAAGTCTAGGATATCATTTCTTGCTTAGTTTGCTCATTTTATTACTAATGTTTCTCAATGTATAGGAAAAATTCGATGTTATGATAAAAAATTATACATTAATTTTGGCAAACATTCGGTGTTGGTATTAGACGTTGGTTTTTCAGTGACGCTTTGATCTATGTTAATGGCAAACGAGTTGAGAATAAAATTTAATATTAACATGTTTAATGACCCGAACTGAATGACGCGTTTCGTCGCGCGGAGGTGTTGGAGACACTTAAAAACCTTTTAGTGTCCAATATATATGACCGTTGGGTAATATAATCTAATATATAAAATTTCCATTTTGCAATGTTAGTTACCGTACTCCTCCTAAACGGCTTGACTGATTTTTACCAAATTTTATATGCGTATTCAGTAGGTCTGAGAATCGGCTACTATCTATTTTCCATACCCCTAAGTGATAAGGGTTGTTCACCCTAAAAACTTTTTTTTAATTTTTGACGAAATTTTTTGTTTTCAATTTTTTATAATGTGGCATTAAAAATACATACAATCCTAAATTTTCACCTCTCTACGATCAACCCTCTAATTTTTTTTTGCAAAACAACGTTTACAGGATCAGCTAGTATTAATATATATTTTTAATATTATTTACGATACGTCTGTCATCTTTACTTAATCAAAGTTGTGGATAGGCGCTCGATGCAGGCAGAATGAGATTTGTCATCGTGGTGATTTTTAGAGGAGGATCTATGCCTTGCAGTAGGTGTCTATTAGCTGATATGATGATAATAAGAAGCCCACAGCTGGACAAACACTTCCAATAGTAGCAGTTGGAAGTGGTAGTGTATTCTAAGTAAGAAAAGGACCAATATTTAGCCACTTCCGCACATGCAGTGGTAGTCGTGCAACAAAGTGCACCGAACGCCAGCCCGCTGATAAATGCGTATGCGGCAAACAATGCGAATCACACAACCACCACCGAAAAATTACTCAACACGTGTTTCACCCCTCCACGGGGCATCTTCAGGAGTTATGTTACACCGATTAGTGCCAAACACAGAGCCGCTTTTAACCATGTCGTCTCCACCTTGTAAGTGGATGTCAAATATTATAATCAGCTATAGTTTCCCTTAAACCAGAGGATCTTTGACATTCTTTATAATCGACCAATTTTAAATTTTAACAAGTTCCGGAATAAGATATTTTAATAAAATTCCGCAAAACATTATTGAACTACTGTTTATTAAATGTAATAAAGGCATATTATTTAACAAACGAATAATTAAATGACAAGAAACCTTAGTAATGATGTCGCTTAATTATTTTGATTTAATTTAAGTTATATCTAATAGAAAGTATGTATACATAAATCTGTGTGGTTAAAACTGTCTGTATCTGTATAGTAAAAATAGCGTTATCTCTGTCGCACGACTGACAAAACGTCGTAGGTAGTGTGGGACAGAGATAATGCTCTACGAAACTGAAATTAACCGATTGTCTCTTTCCAAAGTTCGATGTGCAATATTTATCGCCGGATACTGTACTATACGATCTGTTGTTTAAAATTAAATTTTAAAAAATACATCCAAAGAAATATCAGCATAAATCTACGGTAAAAAAGCATTCGTTCTAAATTTAAATTGAAGTATCCATTAAAGAATATGTCTGATCTTTACAAATTGACCGCGCATAACTCTAGCGCCGCCGAGGAATACGAGCAATTGGCCATTAACGTTCGGGCAGATCGAAAACATTTGCTCCGCCGCCGCTATTTGCGCGCGAGAATCGAAAATAGCGTGTTATTTTAGCGGTTGCTCGGAAATAGCATTTAATTACCGACGACATATCTGCGATAGCTCTCGACTGTCGCGATCGTTAAACAAGGTTATTTTTATTGTACGAAAGAATTTTAAATGTAGACTTTTGACAATGAAACGTTGTGTTGAGTTCTTTATGAATCTGAGTGTACGCATGTATAATAAAAATTCGTAACACATTTATGACGTTCATTTTCTTTTAAATACAAAATAAACGTAATAATATGTTCTTAAATAAATCATATAAAGGCATTCAAGACTTTTTGGTTGATCGGTTATGTCTGGAACAGTATTGTTGACTGATTTACATGATTGATATTATAATATACACATAAAATATTGTTTAAGAAATCAATAAATGCTTTTAATCATTTCCTTACCGCACTTCGTGACCGAAGTGACGCTACTGAACCGGACATGTGCGTCGCAAAGTGTGCACATTGTATTGCATTGCTGTTCGAATCTCTTTTGATTTTAACTATATAATAAATTCTATAAAAGCTATTAACTGTCCTAAGACATACAGGTTGATTAGACATAGAATTGTTTACGTATATGTAATGGTATCTTATTATGTAATGTGTGCAAATTGCATGGCGGTAAGCTGATGTTCGAATTTTCTCATCTGTGTTACATAAGTATTTAACTGGTGTATTAATTAAAAATACAAGTAAGGATAATTCTTAGTAATTTATTTGGCTGTGATAAATCTTAAAACAGGGATCTACACATAAGCCCATATTACAGGGTGGATGCCGGTTTACTTCGGTGCTGGTAGTAAAAGGGTTAACACAAATATTAAAAAGTCCATGCTTTTAGTTTTATTTTATAAATACCAGTGCCCTGCGCGCGTTGTTACGCAACCAAGTAGAATAAATAAAGTGAAGACTGCACTTTTCAATTTGAGTTATTTTATTGATTAATAAAAATCAATTAACTTAAAAACCTTCGTGGGCTCATGCACAACAACTTTGTTATAGATCATCACATGATCAAATGCATAGTTTTCAATTCTATAAAGGACATACAAAAACATTTATATATATATATATATTTATATATATATATCTCGATGAGTGGCAGAAGCTACTAGCCGATTCATCCTGTTATTTCAGTTTATTTTCGTTTAATTTAGTGAAGTCACACATCGCCAAGGAGAAAAGTAGGATATAAATAAATAAAATAATACAACAAAATAATTCTTAGTAATTTTTTTGTCTGTGATAAATCTTAAAACAGGGATTTATACATAAGTACACATTACAAGGTGGATGCCGGCTAACTCCGGCGCTGGTAACGAAAGGGTTAATAGATTTAATTTTAAATGTGCTCTTGTTAAATTTACGGCGCCGAAACGGTGGTAAATCACCATTCATGATATTAAAATAATTCACGATTCAAAATTGCATGTAAAAACCAACTCGTCTCTAGCTTTTATGATATGACGTAATATTTTCAAGAGGGTTAAACATATAAATCAATCATTATATGTGTAAAATACAAAAAAAATTCTAGTTATACTTACGAATACGGGTTTGCTTGGACAAGTGATACCCCAGCGCGAACTTTTTATTAGCATAAGCCAGACAGACATACTGTCCACTCACATTAATATATAACTTTCGTCTTGTCCTTCTGTTACACTGATATTTTGATCACTTCTCTATATTATAGCTTATTTATTTAGGTACACCAACGGTATAAGTTAAAAATACATTAAAAGTTTACTATACACAACACTGTAGAAATAATCGCACGTAAGAGAAAACATCTGACTTTAAACACCAGCAGCTCTATATCTCTAGCAATTTGAAAATTTTCCTCCGGCGTGCAATCTTAAATAAAAGCCTTTAAAAATATTCAAATAGGAATCTGTTATGGATACAGTGAATTATTAAGATGATTTCTAAAGATTCTATAAGTACCGAGAAAGATTCTGCACATTCGTGATATAGAAGATAGTAACATAATGTTTGTATGACAATGGGGCCCATGCAGGATGATTTTTACACTTATAATTAAAAAATCCAATTATTTCGTATAATTAATTGACATAATTTATTAAAGCCTCTTAGCCAATTGCAATGTAAAGGTTTTTTTTTTTGGAAACATTTTTTTAAAGATACTACATATCCATACATATAGCACAAGCAACTTCAGACTTTGATAACTGCCAATAGCTATAAAAATTACAAAAAATATGCTAAACAACTACAAAAATTCCTTTAAAACGGTAGATTAATTACATAAAAACGCGTTGTAGGAGAATTCTAGTGTAACTAATGACTCCCCTAACACGACATGTACATACATTCACCTAAAACTTTACTTGAAAAAATCATCCTGTATATATAACTAAATAGTTACTGCTTTGTAAGTTAGACCACTGTATTTACTGCTATTTTCTTGAATGAGGGTATAACTGTTTTTCGCGGAGGCTATTATAGGTTCATCGGAAGAGTTCACGGAACGGAAGGGTATGTTTACTATTCAAAATTTAAAATAGGCTATCATATTTTAGTTGAGTGAATGAGAGTGTACGGTTTGGAGGGCAGCGAGGACCACTCTGCAATCTAAGGTAGTTTGCTCATACTACCTCGGAAAGCCTTCGCTGTTACCGGAGGCGGGGGCGGGCGGGCCGCCCTCCAATTTTATATACATTTACATTGCAGTCAAATAATTATACAATTAGTCATTTGACTAACGTAGGAGTTAAATTTGAACCCAGAATTCATCGCATTGGCGCGTCGATCTTAAACAACGTTTATAAACAACTACATGCTCTAACAAATGTAGAGATAGTCTGTGATGTAAGGGGATGGATAGATAATAAACAAATGTATTCTGATACATCACTGTATCAGAATACATTTGTTTAATATCTATGTTTCAGTGGAACGATTTAAACGTGTTGCTGTATTTAGTCTGGCCATAAATACTGCTGTAATTAAAAATAATATGTTACATTTGAATTTGGAATCTGTCATTATTTTATTCGTAATGTTTTCAAAAAAAAGTTTTACAATTAGTCAACAGAGTAAATATTGTTAAGAAGGTATCTAATCACCTTAACAACGCCATGCAAAATAATCAAGAATGGTCGAACCTTCAAGACTCGGATCACAAAGCACGATCAACTCAATCTTGGTTAGAAACAAGCTTTCTGGACTTCATCAGAGCTAAAGACTATCCGTCATCTAGTCCTTCCCGTCCCGTATTTTAATCAACTGGATTATGGTTTATGGACGGTTTTCCCAGAAAGCCTTCGAGGTTTGCTACCTTAAAAGTGGTGTTAGCGCCCTGTACCCTCTCTCCCGCGTAATCTACGAATGCTATTTGGGCAGATGAGCATTTCATATAAAGAATGTTAAATAGAATTTCAAGTCAATAAACTTTGAACGCGCCCTTTATCCGGCTTTGCGTAAACTTTTCAAGCGCAATGTAAACAGTTTTGTTTACTTTTGTTATTAATTCAGAGATCGTTTGCTTCTCGGGACAGA
The DNA here is from genome assembly GCF_028537555.1 of Battus philenor. Classification (NCBI taxonomy): domain Eukaryota; kingdom Metazoa; phylum Arthropoda; class Insecta; order Lepidoptera; family Papilionidae; genus Battus; species Battus philenor. The sequence goes on from NW_027181688.1 coordinate 2,687,579, forward strand.
GCGACGGCTTTGATGGCATCACGGCTATGCTTTTCAAAATTTTCTTTTTAATGCTTCCAATAACATCATTAATTTTGACTGACATATGGCTCTGAAAATTTCGCAGTGTGATAATTGTGTAACATTATGAGTAATTAGGTGGCATTATATTTTATACTGTGTTACTGCAAGGTAGAACTTTCACTATATATGTCTCAGGGATAATATTATCCTAAATCTCAAGGCATTTAACGGTCTGTAGCGCTTGGACAGCGACTTGAAATAAAATAATGTAGCAACTAATATATAATCGAGTATTCCAAATTGTATTGTTAATATATATAAATTTTAGCTGTATTTATCCATCCATAAGAGAAAATTGTGTGAAAAAAAAATTGTTAAAAATTATAAAACGCTGTCGTGCCTCGCAGCTGGGAGAAGAAAGATCCGTATCAAATAGCGGCAACCCTCTCCCAACTGTCTGCGTTTAGTTTAAGCGAAAAATTAATATTGTAAAAAAAAAACCACTTGCGATACAAATTAGGATTAATAAAAAAAATCATCATAATATCAGTCAAAAACCGCCCACTGCAAGGCACAGGCTTTCCTGAAAGATCTCCAGGATAACCTGTCTTGCTCTGCTCGCGACTTGACCTTGTCGTCAATCCACATAATGAGGAGTCCACACACGCCACGTCTACCGACTCTTGGTCACCAAACATGAGCCTTTCGGTCCCAATGGCCCTGGGTATCAAATACCAGCTTGATTGATATAAATGCAACTGATAGCAAAAAGGAAGCAAGCGTGTCATCTAAGTACTCGAGCATGTATCGCGGTTTCAACATGGCGGCGTGTGGAAGTACATTAATAGATCGTCTTGTTGATGGTGGTACCTAGCCCGTGTTTACTAGAACATGGCTAAGGTATCCCCTGCCTGTCGTGAGAGACGACTGAAAGAACATCGGGCGTTGAAGGGGGAGGGGGAGGAGGGGGAGGGATGGGGTTCATCGTCCGCTTAATGCGAATCCAAGAAGAGTAGCAACACCGATGATGCCGGAAGAGGCACTGCTTCCTCCTGGAAAGAGTTTTGATACATAACTGAGGAGGTGCGGCGAAGAAGATCCGGCCGCCCCTTCAAACATACCGAAGATGACCATCTACGGGGTATTAGTGGGTAAAAATCACACGTAGTCCTGTCCTACCCCCAGAGGGCAGGGTATTTTATGTCCATACTGAAGATCCCCCCCCCCCCGAAATTAAAAAAGGTAGTGGTACCTACAAATAGAGAAGGCAGCTTATATTACCGATAGGTTTATCGGCTTCTATATCCTCGAAAGTGAATTGCTACGAAAAACAAATCATATAAATTTTGAGAAATAAACAGTACAGATCTGCAACAGCTGTACAGAACAACGTAATTTAATATATTAACCATCTGTCAGTTTTCTCTAATCATTTTTAATAAGATAAATCAAAGTCAGCGAAAAAAATCTAACGTCGCAGCACTAAATATAAAGATATGTCGCGAGTCACGCTGTCTGGATCGTTCGTGAAACTTGTGACGGTTTTGTAAATTGGTGGAATAAAAAACAGGAAATGTATGCTGTTCAATTTTATGACATGTTAAAATTTTCGAATTATTCTGTCGAGATTGCGAATTTGATATTTTATTAGATTCAATTTTAATTCAAAATAATTATATATATTACGTGATTTAGATCGTGACACGAATTGTTTGTTTTTAATCTTGCTTTACTCGCATTCTTGCGATTTATTATGACGTCGGTTTATTTAATGGGGGTCTATTCGTGCGTTTGGCTGGCGATCGCCACTAGAAAACCTTTCTGGATATATATATGGGTTTTATTATAATAAACCAATGAATTAACATTCGCCTCTGTTTAAAATAACTTCACTTTAAACAAACGGCTAGTTTTAACGGATTTAATAATTTAAATAACATATATTTAACATTTAAAAAAATATACGAATGCGCCAGAAACGGAATTGACTGCAAATTGTTTGATAGGAAATGTATCTTTACCGAAAAATTCCCTTGAAACATGCGCGTGTTGTTTTCAACAAATACAGGGTGATTAGTTATAGGTGTAAGAGTAAACTAAACGAAAATATTCAAAGTAATTACACCAATAAGTGGTTACGTTCCAAAAAAACACGACGCAAATTGAAACGACGCAAAGTGAATTAGGATTTTCTAGAGAACACTATGTAAAGACCGAAAATATGTTCCAGGGTCATGAAAATACTACTTTCTAAAAAGAAAATTGAATAAAGTAAACATTTAAAAAACAAAAGTAATATAACTGCCAATAAATAAATTGGAATAATATTTACCTTTTTGTAACCAGAAACAGAACAGAAAAATTTATTTGAATTTATTATTCTCTACAACTACAGTACAACACTACATTACAAGACACTACGTAATTGAAACTGAACTCTTAAAATTAGCAAAACAAAGCGAAAATAAAACTGTATTCAAATTGCGTTGATTTTTAATTAGAAAGAGAATCCCCGAGTTTTCATGGTATGGCGCAATTAAAAATAAAAGTGTTGCCATCTTTAAGAAAAAAAATTAAAGACTCGAACCCAAAACAACGCAACCTCGAAAATCTAACGACGCACAGTGAAAATTAGTACTAATTAAGCAGCGACGCAACTTCGAAAAAAACGCAAAACGAAACGACGCGAAGCGAGGTATAGGTTAGGTGTACAATAGTAAATATACATACACATACAGTATAGGTAATGTAAACTGTGAGTAATAGGTACTAGGAGAATGAAAGGTTGGAAATATCCTATCTCTGCATAAAAGAGTACGGTCTTATACAGACCACACTACCTATGTGACGTTTTGTCAGACTTGCGATAGAGATAACGCTCTACGAAGCCGAAATTAACCGATTGTCTCTTTCCAAAGGTCGATGTGCAATATTTATCGCCGGGTATTGTAAAACATACGAGGGCTAACAATATATGTGACCTATATATCTTATCTGTAATTAGTTCGCATACAGTTTCAACGAGATAGTGTCACATTCTTCTTGATTTCTTCCCTGAAATATTGATGTCGTTTTGGTGACAACCCCTGGTCATCCAGGTCATCGGATCTTACTCCCATGGACGTTTTTGTGGGGGGTCTTTGAAGGGTAGTCTGCGAGCGTTTGACATGAAATATCGAAACCAGATTTCAAGAGTGTACCCGACATGTGTTTAACATTTATACGATAATTAAAAAAATGAAATCCGAACATTTTTTCTTTTTATTCTTTATCGTAATAAATTATTTATTATAGTAGATTTTTTAAAATTTAAATTTAAAATTCAAATTCCGCCAGTGGATGCAACATATTTAATCTAGCCATAGTAGATAAACATGCTGAGTCACTACCTATTTTTTAGATAAGCTTTAAGAACTATTTACTAGATCTATGATTATTTATCTGTTAATTCATTTCTTTTTCATCCTCTGTTTCTTTATTTGTGTGTGATCTAAGTCAAATTGATGTTTTTTTTTATTTTATAATTGTACCGTATTTATTATATGTATATACTTTTTATACTTACGTATATATATATATATATATGTTTTGTACACGTGAACTAGCCATTATTTATACTTCCACCCTTTCCATACTATGTTTGTCTGTAAGAGATTGCCTCGTGTGATAAGACCGCCCATTGTGCTCATTTGTTTATTATTATGAAACTATTTAAATGTATCATAGCGTGTACATTAAAGAATAATAAATAAATAAATAAAATAAACATCTGAGTGATGACACATGTACGTATTACAAGTCGTGGACATTTAAATCTTCCCGGAATACAATTCACAATTATATCGCGTCTCGGATTTAGACAGCGAATGCCAAGGTCGTTGTTTTGCGGCTAAACGCACACAGCCAAACGTCGACGCCATCTTTGAAGATGACCGCAGATATGTTTTGGTGATTTTTACGTTCGTTTATAACTCGCGGAAATGCTAACATTTTTATTCGCATGTTAATTTCACAAGTCAAATAAAACGTATCGATGGCTATATTTGTGAATGAATTACTTATGTAAAATTGAACGCTATTCGCAGGGGCGGCTTTAGCTCGTGTAGCGCCTATATGCAATGAAACCCTCGTCCCCCCTAGGCCTAATCCCCCTCCTTCCCCCTACGGCTATAACTATTAACTTTGCCGTCGTAACAAGAAAGCTTTTTCATATTCCAACAAGCTATTTTATAAGTAGGTATAGCTTACAGTATGGTTAATTACGGCCTTTCTTCTTATGACGGCAGAATAACACTCATTGTTTTGATGCCTGTAGCACATCTCGTTGTCGTTTGGTAACCGCCGCCACTGGCTGGCCGCTTCTGTCATATCATTGTTGTACTAAGATGGTCTAGTTGCGCGCCGCGGCGCCCCCTGAGATGAGGGCGCCGTGTGCATTGCACACCCTGCACTATAGGTAAAGCCGCCCCTAGCTATTCGCATATAAGAATGTTCAAACAACGCCCAATTTAAAAATCAAATTATTATTTTTTGTAAACTTTCTAATATTTATATTGTTTGAACAAAAGCTTCATTTAGTACCACCAAACTATAGAAACTCTTTTTGGCAAACTTATGTTCAGAAAAGATTGATCAATAGACCATAGAAGACAAACATTTTGTTTCAGGCATTTAACATCCACTGCAACTTAAAAGCCTGCCCCAAAGATATCAATGAGAGGATATATCATAATCGCCACGCTTGGAAGGAGGGTTGGCGATCGCAGTGTGGTATTATGGTATGCAGAGGACGCTGCTGCCCATCCTCTGGGAACTCTTTTGAGTAAAGGCAATCCTATATATTAATGCACAAAGTGTGAATTATGCAAGATTGCACCCTGGGAATCGAACTTGCGACTTCCGATAGCAAGCCTCATCCACAGCTGGGATACCAGTGTTCGTATTAGTATCATGCTATTTTAAATAGACCTCCCCCAAAGGTCATGCTGATCCACACAGTCTATTGTCTATTGTCTCATGTGAAGTTTTTGCTGTTAGCCTTGCGGCTTTTACAGCTTCATCGGAAACGAGTTCATGGAACGGAGGGGTCCGTGAACTATGTAACCCCACACAGTGACAACTTGCGATCTTAAGTTCGTCGCCGGTCAACCTGGTGGGGGAGGCGGGGGGGGGGCATTCCCACGTCGTAGGAGGTCCCCAACGGTCGTCGACAAGAAATGAAAGACAAAGAATACATTTTTGTCTGAAACCTTAGTTTTACGTTCACGGTATGATTAGTAAACACTGCCAAACCTACCCCGTAACCTACACGGAATATATGTCAAAGCTCCAGAGTAATCTTTCATCACGAATTACGCTCGATAAACCAAAATTTCCAGGAATGCGACGTCGGCCATTGTTTTCCGCACGAAAACCGAAATTTGGCGCGAAATTTTGACATTAATGTAACAGCTCATAAATATTGTAATTATATTCGTGTTGTGTTTGTTTCGGCGGGAAAATACTGTCAACGTCATAGAGTAATAATGAAATTAGGTATTAAATTGGTATCTACATTTATAGCTACACTGTTAAAGAATAAAGTATTTAATGGAATCAGGCGTTACCTCGCGGAAGTCCATCCTAAGTAAGCAAAGGACCAATATTTAGCCACTTCCGCACATGCAGTGGTAGTCGTGCAATGAAATGCACCGCCCGCCAGCCCGCTGATAAATCGGTGTAACATAACTCCTGAAGATGCCCCGTGGAGGGGTGAAAAACGTGTTGAGTAATTTGGCGGTGGCGGTTGTGTGATTCGCATTGTTTGCCGCATACGCATTTATAGCTAAATATTGGCTAAATATTGGTCCTTTTCTTACAAAGAATAAAGTTGCTCTGATTTTTAAAGAGATGAAAAAAAAGTGAATTATTTAATCTACGTTCTATTATTCTGTTATTAATCATCAATGTGTGTTACCAGTGATGACGTACGACAACGAAACGAGGTCCCCCACCCTGAGTCACGTTCGAAATTTTCGGTCATTAAAGAAGCTATGAAGAGAGCTATGTTACGGATTTTTCTATGAGAACGAATCAGAAATGATATCAGATTGGAAAGTTAACCCTTAATAGCCTGATTTAAGAAAGTGATTTTTTTAATATTACTGTGTTTGCTTGAGGGTCTAGATGAGGGAAAATATGGATTTTTTTTTAAATTTCGTTGGAAAGAATATTATACAACAGTAAAATTCGTACAGCCAACCTATAAAAATGTGAACATTCGGTTTAAAAGATAGGTATCAAAATTGAAACTCTAGGCTATTAAGGGTAGTAGAACAGAAGACTGTCAAGGTCTCTTGAAGATGTTCGATGCTGACCGCTTCTAACCTGTCCTATTGGAAATATATGGTGAAGATCTACGCCCAGCAGTAGATGTGTGATAACTGAAATACTCGTAACTATTATAACTAGGCGATGTTGACATTATAAATTTTGCGTATCTTTAACTAAGTCAGGGGTGACCAACAGATTTGACATTTCGAACTATTTATCAAAATTTTAATCAAATAAATACGTATTTAAATGTAACTTATACAAGAGATATTAATTTCTTTCAGCCCGTAGACAACCACTGTAAGGCATATTCCTCCTCTAAACATAACTATAGGGGAATATATTGGGGATTGGTGATCAGTGTGGTATTATGATACGCAGGGGACACCGCTGCCCAACCTCTGGAAACTTGTTAGTGAGAAGTGGAAATCCTATATAATTAATGCGCAAAGTGTGAATTATATAATATTGTATTATACTACCATCGCAATTTTAAGTCCTTACCGCTGAACTACCAATGCTCACAAATAAGTTACGAAACAAAATATGTGTATTTAACTTTGAAAATAAACACACTAATTTTACATCTTCTAATAATACTAAAAAATTGTTTTAATATTCGGTGACATCAATTTTCAATCATTCTTCCAGATAACTAGTTATTTAATTAAGAATGAAATGATTTCAGAAATAATCGAAACCAAAAATAATCTCTGTGTCGCGTGAGGTTTGCGAACCGTAGGTTGGCTTCACCTGACTTATCTATCTTTAAGACTCTTATAATCAATTGTAAAGGATTTACTATTATAAGTATTTTAGCCATATTACGCCCACCGCTGGACATAGACCTCCCAGACTTTTAATAGGACCGCTAGGGAACGGGCTGCATTCAGCGTCTTATGGCGACCTCGTTAAAGTCATGTACATAGTATTCTAGATATATAGTTTTTTTCACATTTTCCATATATATATAATTGAGTCTGCATTTGCGTGTGTTTCTGTGTGTGTACACTATATTCCTAAAATTTCTCTCTACATTACATTTGCGTATTAACGTCATGTTTGAACAAAAATAATAACTGACTCAAATCGTTCTGCTACGTAAATTGATACGTAAAGAAATAATGTTACAAGGTATTATTTACCTTGTACACGATTTCTTTAATCAACAATCAAGTGACCATTACTATATTAGTACCAGTAATTAATTATATCTTTATAAACGAACAGGACTTTACAAAAGTGATAATGGTTCGACCGATTTGGCTTTTCAGAGTTCATTATGGAGAAAAAGAAAATTCTACGTAGTTGACTTGACTGCTTTTTGTCTTCCATTTTTATTTTAATCCTGTACGAACCATAGAGTATATTAAAACAACTGTTCGTAGCTGTCAAACATTTGAAATCAAATTTAAAAAAAATATTTACGTTTCACCTTTGAGTTCTTCACTTTGAGATGATTTTTTTATCAAAACCTGTTTATTACTGCTACCCAAAGCTGCTGCCAGATTCTAGTTAAAGACATCTTTTAAAGTAACAAAGCTTGAGTACAACCAGGTGAGCATCAGCTCGGACAGGTACATACTATTTTACCGGATTGGCAGGCTGCTAGATCGTTATGATGGAGGCTTCGTAGCGTGACTAGTGCCAGGGGCCCCCATAAGTGGTACTTGCCTTGGGTTGTCACTCTTTAATTATATCCGCTTAATGTACCGAGACAAGGGTGCCAGAGAAGAGTCGAATCTTGGTTTGATCGGTCGCTAATGCCTGGCTAATATCACTACTACTACGGAAAGCGTTGGAAGAAGTTGCAGAAGAAACTGTAGTAAAGCCTCTATCTTGAATTACAGGGGGTGGGGGTACGATCTGAGCTCATTTCTGACGAGACCGCTTGTTCATCAAATGGTGATGATGACGGTACTCACTTCACGTGGCCTGTCTTATAATGTTAGCGTCGTTTGAATGTACCAGATGTGTTGTCTTCACATCGCAGTAGGCAGAGGATTAGTTTTGTTGTCTCAAATTGTAACTAACCAAAATGATACATTACAATAGAAATATTATTAAGTAAGAAAAGTACCAATATTTAGCCACTTCCGCACATGCAGTGGTAGTCGTGCAACAAAGTGCACCGCCCTTGTTGTACGACTACCGCTGCATGTGCGGAAGTGGCTAAATATTGGTTATTTTTTTTACTTAGGATGGACTTTCGCAAGGTAACGCTTGATTCCATTAAATATTAAAGAAATATTATTAATTGAATAATGTTTTTATATTGAGAAAACATTAAATTTATTTTCGTAAATAATCGTTATTCAAGAAATTAAATAAATCAATATATAATATAAATCTTTGAACTACCTTTTTATTAACGTATTTTTTTTAATATACTCCAAAAAGTATATATATTACCACTTTTAATATTCCGAATTCTATGAGAGTAACTAGTATTAATAAAAACGTTTGCGCTAATATTTTACAGGATGATTGACTATAGATATAAAAGTTTTAATGCTTCGAATCAACCTGTATAAATTTATCTCTTTGAAATATGTAATATTTTTTTTTAATTGGACAGGCAAATAACATCTGGCAGTACAGTGCAGTGATATATAGTAAATAATGCCTTTTCTTACTGTATTACCAATATGTTATTATTTCTGACAAGGGTATATACTATATATTAATTTCATATTTATAAACAAACATATTGTACACTAAAAATATATAAATATATATAGTTTTTACCACCAATAGCGTAATTAATATTATTTAAAAACATACAAGTTGCCGTTCACTATATTTAAATTTAGTTTTTTATTCTTGTGATACACGAAAACAATACGAAACGAATATTTTTAATTTCCCGCGCACGCGTGCGTCCGAGTGCGTGTTTCGCGCCAACTGTCTTGTCAAAGCTCAAACTAAAAGTCGTAGGTTTTTTTTTTTTATATATAACTCCGTACTACGACGTAGAATCATGGAGCCATATTTTTTAATTTTACTTTATGTATTTTATTTTATTTATTAAATAATAAACTGGTTGCAATCTTGTATACATCAACATATAAAGTTGATTGATTGCTTATAGGTGTAAAACTTAATTTTCAACCATATATGTGGCAAGCCCCACCTTATTTTTTTTTAAATTCTTACGACGGGTTAAACTCGTATCGAGTCATTTTTCGAAATAAGTAAATGTCCCACCTGTGGGGCGTGCGCCACACTTTGGGAAACACAAGTGTAAAAGATTTAAAGTGGTGAATGTATAGTTTAAATGTTGTTAAATAATTTATGGTGCAACCTATCCAAAAATCAATGATTTTAGGAATAATGTTTTCCAGAGACCGAAATACATTCTTGTCTTCAGACAACTATAAAGCAAAGAAGTTGTAAAATAATTTGCGGGCAATCGAGAACAAAATATTTACGACGGTGAGGTGATCTCGTGTACTGGGGAGGTAAACCCATGATCATCTTAGATAGAATCTTTGATGAAGTGTCTTCCACCATTCCACTCAGCGCTTACCTATTTTTTACCTGGCTTCTACTCCTGTCCAAGTGGTATTTGTATATTTCGCTACCTTAAAACCTCTTTTTAGGTAGCGAGGCTCGAAGGCTTTATGCGGAGCGTATATATTACAATTTCACGGGATCAGAAACCTGCCGAGCTAACTATGACTAAAATCATGGGCCCCCATAAGGGTGCTGAACCTTGACTTGGTCGGTTGTTATTACCTTGTTGACATTCTACCAATTCGGTGAACCAAAATGGTAGAAATAATTCCCAAAGATTAATGTGACAAGAGATGACACGTGAGACAGGGTTGGGGAGAGGGTTTGTCTAAGTAAACGTGTCAATCATCGTTGAGATATATCAATGTCGATTTGTTATATATTACAGATAATTATTAATTTATTTAAATGTTAGTTATTAAAAAATCAAGGGAAGATGGTGATCTAGCGATTGTGATGTACACCAATACCTCGCTTTGCGTCGTTTCGTTTTGCGTTTTTTTCGAAGTTGCGTTGCTGTTTAATTAGTGCTATTTTTCACTGTGCGTCGTTAGATTTTCGAGGTTGCGTTGTTTTGGGTTCGAGTCTTTAATTTTTTTTTTAAATTTTCTTTCTTTTCTAAAAGATGGCAACACTTGTTTCTAATTGCGCCATGCCATCAATACTCGGGGATTCCCTTTCTAACTAAAAATCAACGCAATTTTAATACAGCTTTATTTTCACTTTGTTTTGCTAATTTTAGAGTTTAGTTTCAATTACGTAGTGTGTTGTACTTTTTTTTAAAAGAGAATAATAAATTTATATAAATTTTTACGTATTCTTTCTAGTTACAAAAAAAATATATAATTACAATTTATTTATTGGCAGAGTTACATATTTTTTTAAATGTTTACCTTGTTCAATTTTCTTTTCAAAAAGTAGTATATTCGTGACCTCGGAACCTATTTTCGATCTTTACATGGTTTGCTATAGAAAATCTTAATTCACTTTGCGGCGTTTCAATTTGCGTCGTGTTTTTTTGGAACGTAACCACGACGCAAAGTGAGGGTATTGGTGTAGTGTTTTGGGGGAGGCGAGTATAGCAGTGTAACTTAGTTCAGATGACATTTTTATACATCACTAGCTGTTCCCCCGCAAACGTTGTTTTGCAAAAAAAATAAAGTTTTAATTAACAAAAAAAAATTAGGGTTGATCGTAGAGGGGTGAAAATTTAAGGTTGTATGTATTTTTGTATGCTCTATCATAATAAAATAAAAACCAAAAAAATTGTATAAAAAATAAAAAAAATAATTTAGGGGTGGACCACCCTTATCACTTAGGGGTATGAAAAATAGATTGTAGCCGATTCTCAGATCTACTGAATACGCATATAAAATTTGGTAAAAGTCGGTCAAGCCGTTTAGGAGGAGTTCAAGTTCGAACACCGTGACACGAGAATTTTATATATTAGATTAACCTGTTAATAAAATATGGAATACGCTTCTTAAACATCAATAGAATGATTATAATATAAAACATAAGGTAGCCTTAATTTAAATAAGTCGTCACAGTTTTAGAACAATACTTATTTAGCACGGTACAATCACAGTTTGTCGGAAAGCGTGGGCGTGTTCGGGTTTATTGTTTACATACGTAAAATGAAAATACGGATGCCATGTTTATTTCAACTGTATTATTTATCGTCCGCAACTGAGGGATCTGTTGACGTCTTCGATGACTTGTGTTACATTAAATTTTCATTGAATGTATCTCTATATTTGGCACTGTTTACTAAAGGAATTTGAATATTCTGGAAAAATTTTCTTCTTTTTTTTCAGTCGATGGCTTACTCCAAAGCCACTATGGGTCATTAGTCCTGCGCTGCCCGTAGACTAGCCAATTCCCGTGACTTGAACTATATTTCGGTTCCTCTAGCAGGAGACCTACCCACATCGCGTCCAACCTTTTGGTCCAAGCGCTCGTCGTTTTCACGAGCGATGTTCCCCCGTCAACTGCCATTTCAGACGAGAACTCTTCGAGCTGCATCAGTGATCTTTGTTCTTCAGCGGATCTCCTCATTCCTGTTTCGATCTCATAACGAAACTCCAAGCATATTCCTCTCCATAGCTCTCTGGGCAACCTTGATCTTTCTTATGTGACGACGTCTCAAATTCGTACTGGCAACCTACATTGGCCAAAGACCTACATCTTTTCTTTTGATTATTAAATTGAAGAATGGAAGGCAATGCATAAAAGTCATGTAAATACAAGCAATAAAAATGAAAGAAAATGTAATGGACGGAAGAAGAAAAATAAATAAAACTATACTGAAAAACTTAGTGAAAAACGAAAGTCTCAAACTAAGACATCTTGTGATGTGAAGTAAATATACAATGTTTAATGGAATCAGGCGGTATTTTGCGGAAGTAGAAAAGGACCAATATTAAGCCACTTCTGCACATGCAGTGGTAGTCGTGCAACAAGTGCACAGAGTTGACTCTGTGTTTTGCACTAATCGGTGTAATATTACTCCTGAAGATGCCCCGTGGAGGAGTGAAACACGTGTTGAGTGATCTAACGGTGGCAGTTGTGTAATTCGCATTGTTTGCCGCATGCGCATTTATCGGCAGGCTGGCGGGCAGTGCATTTTGTTGCACGACTACCACTGCATGTGTGGAAGTGGCTAAATATTGGTCCTTTTTTTACGTAAATATACAAACTAAATATAGTAAGTACGATTGTAAATATACCAGACATGTGTAAATAATGTCCCCTCTATGTATGTATATACATACATAGTATATGTATGTATATAGGACATATATTTGATCTACACTATAATGTATGAAGGTAAAACGCAAAATGCTTTCAAAACCGACTCGCCGGGTACATTCCGCGAATGAGATAAGGCACTGATAGCGTCAGTAATTAATGTTTGCTTTCGCTAATGGAAACGTTATCTACATATATGAACAACATAGCTGACGAAGAATTTATATTCTTCTTTCTCGTATAGATCCAATTTTCAATATATGTTTTTTATTCTGGTCACTGTTTCATATATACAAAGCAATTCATTTTTTTTCAATTAATAACTGAATATGTATTTAGTAAATCATTGAACGAGCAGATGCAACGTGAGTGGGTTCATGATCGTAGGTTATGGGTTTGATTCCAGTTAGTTCATCAAACTTTTAGTGGTAATACAGCAATGGGGAACTTGATGAAGAAGATATTGTCCGCTGCTTTTTGAGAGATTGTATTTCTTTTGACGGTAGAAGCAGACTGAAGACACAGGCGAGGCAATGATGCGGGCAGCGCAAGAGCGGTCATCCTTGTAACCTTTGAGGGGGGAGGGGTATACCTTGGAGCGAGTCTCTATCGGCTGATATATTGATGACGATGGCGATGAATTACTTTACGCGACACAAATTCTGTAATTCTATAACGTAAACTGATTTATTCTAAGTCGTTCCGTCATCTGTAAAGGCCATGACTATTTTGAAACGCCTTTATGGAATAAAAGACAAGTTCTTTCCATATTATTCTTATCGTTGCGTTCCCCAGAGCATTAGTACTAGAGATTCCAGTTATTAACTTTATCGGACCGAATTCAATATATATGCGCTTTTCTATCGTCGATTATTTTAACATTATAAGCAGTAAGCTACCAACGGTTCGAAAAGCTGATCTGTTGAAAAGAGCCTGATACTCAACAGTTACTCTTTTAAATGAAATTTAACAACTTTGATTTTTTTATAATATCAACCATGTGTATGAGACAACTGACGAAGTTCAGCGCATTTCGCCTAAAAACTTTTGAAAGCTATTTACTTAATAAAATATCTTTAATTTTAGATTTAAAATAAAGAAAAGGAAGGTTTAAGATATCTAGTGGAACTTTATAATGTATGGACACATGGTCTACCACAAGGTTGACCGACGACATAGTAAATATTTAATGGAATCAAGCGTTACCTTGCAGAAATCCATCCTAAGTTAGAAAATGACCAATATTTAGCCACTTCAGCAAATGCAGTAGTAGTCGTGCAGCTAAGTGCACCGCCCGCCAAACACAGAGTGGCACTAATCGGTGTAACATAACTCCTGAAGATACCCCGTGGATGGGTGAAACACGTGTTGAATGATTTGGCGGTGGCAGTTTTGTGATTCGCATTGTTTGCCGCATACGCATTTATCAGCGGGCTGGCGGGCGGTGCACTTTGTTGCACGACTACCACTGCATGTGCGGAAGTGGCTAAATATTGGTCCTTTTCGGACATAGTAAATGTCGCGAAAAGTCGCTAGAAGCCGGCAGTGTAAGACCTGTCATTGTGGTAATATTTAAATAGAGCCTATGCTTTTCAGTAAGCGTCTATCGTTTGAAAAGAAAGAGAAAATGCGTATTGCACTTAGACCTGCGTATATTTGATCTTCCAAAGCACATTTAACCGTCTAATTTTCTTACAAGCAGTAGTTTCTCGAAGTTATTCAGTTGAGAGAAATAAAATTCAGGATGTGTACACCCACAAATATAATACCAAATTTCGTCTAAATATAAACGTTTGAGATGTGTAAAAGGAAACTAGAAACGACATCGGAAGCGAGTTAGATGCGTCCCATCATTTTAACGTCCCGTGGAAGCGGCTAATAAATTAGGCTATTAAAAGACACCGCACACGACTCTACGCTTTTGGACGTAATTAAACGAAAATAAAAAAAAAACTTTGACAAGTAATGTGACGTTTCTGACGTATATATTACGAATTGGACAAATGATTCCATTTTTAAATTATGATTTATTTAAATTGTGTTCTAAATTTAAAATTTATCAGATCAAAAAAAAATTGTGTAAAATTTTAAACACCTATTGAAAAGTAGACATATTGTTCTCTAATATTATATTAGGGGGACCGGAAAGTATATATATATCGTTTCTGTCGACATATTTCACAGAAAAACTGATTGATGTTTACCGCTTAGGCATTGATTTTGTATACTAGATAGCAAAAGGTTGTTGATAACGAAGGTGAACATATTGTTGATTAGAAATAAAAACTATTTAAAAATGTAGTCGTGTGAATTTAACTTAAGAATGTGACATTATTTTCCGGTCATCCTAATATATTGAATCTCCATTGCACCTGTTTCATATATACATCAAAATTATATAAAAAGGACAATAAAAGTAAATGTAAATATATATATCGACTCACCTCTTCAATTGACGACGACATAAACCCCGAACTGAAACAAAAGAAAATACAATAAATTTTAAGTTTAACCAATACAATAGTATGTGACTGTAAAATCCTCTACACTTAAAAAAAAAAAAATTTCGGGTTAAATAAATTGACTAATTTTGTTTAGTTCAATATTCGATAGCGACACGACAAAAACGACTAATCATATTTTCATATTTTTGTTCAGGCTCAAGTAAGTTCCTAACGGCGAGATAAAATATACAAAAAAAAATATCAAGAAAAACATTAGTAGGACCGGAAAGTAATGTCGTTTCTGTCGACATATTTTACAGATAAAACCGATTGATTTGTTACCGCTCCGGCATTGATTTTGTATACTAGACAGCAAAAGGTTGTTGATAACGTAGGTGAATATATTGTTGATTAGAAATAAAAACTTGTTAAAATGTTTAATGGAATCAGGCGTTACCTTGCGGAAGTCCATCCTAAGTAAGAAAAGGACCAATATTTAGCCACTTCTGCACATGCAGTGGTAGTCGTGCCAGAGTCTGTGTTTGGCACTAATCGGTGTAACATAACTCCTGAACATGTCCCGTGGAGGGATGAAACACGTGTTGAGTTATTTGACGGTGGCAGTTGTGTAATTCGCATTGTTTGCCGCATGCGCATTTATCAGCGGGTTGGCGGGTGGTGCACTTTGTTGCACGACTACCACTGCATGTGCGGAAGTGGCTAAATACTGGTCCTTTTCTTACTTGTTAAAATGTAGTCGTTTGAATTTAACCTACAAACTATTATATATTAAAAATAAAAGTGACATTATTATTTGAAATGCTACAGGTTTGTATACGCCTTATTTATCTAACTTTTTGACAGTTTAGTCTTTTTGGTGTCAGTAAATCATGTTCCGACATTTTTACTCTATATTCTAAATTGCATTTACAGTGGTAAAATTAAGAACAGATGCTTTATTACTTGTAATCTATTGCATAATGTCGTTTATTTTTATTATAGCAATCAATGTTAAGCATTTAAAACTGTTATTATCTATATCAGTGATTCCCAAAGTGGTCTATATCGACCCCTAGGGGTCTATGACAACCTGCAAGGGGTCTACGTCAGCGAAAAAAAATTTGGGATTTCATGAAAGGAAAATGGGGGTCCACGATAGTGGATCTCAACACATACACTGATAGTACCTATTTACTTACATCATACCATCTTATAATATCAAAACATTTAAATTATTTATAAAAGTACCTATGAAGAAAAAAAGACACAGACTGGACATTATTAGCCGAGGGGATTTAAGATTAACCCTTACAAAATTGACGCCAAATGTTGATAATTTATTATTAAAGCATCAGGTTCATCCTTCTCACTAAAAATATTGACTTATTGCTTATGTTATTTTATTTATAGTTTATTTAATGTTACGTATATTTTACATAACAGATACAAAATTTTATTTCGAGTAGTTTTATTTTAAATTCAATTAATAAATGTATAAATTAACATGTGTTTTTAAAAATTAACAGGAAATCAATATCAGGTAAGTAGGGGTCTACCCAACACGGAAAAACATAGGAAGGAGTCTACGACACAAAAAAGTTTGGGGAACTCTGATCTATATTAAGTATTCCTGATAACTGCGCAATTTTAAGATGTCAAGCAGCAAGCGCGTGGAACAGGCTACGCAATAGTAGTAATGATATTTTAACTGTTGTCGCGAGTGATGTCCTGTGTTTTATATTACCACTGGATACATGTACACAAGAGCGTGAATGGCAAAATAAACAAAAAATTATCTTAAGTAAAGTTTTATATTAAGCGACTTTTTTAAAATTGGTATAATAGTTAAAATTGTATGACATACTAAACCATAACTAATATAGCCTTTAAGTAAATTTTGTTACTAACTAATATTCTATGTACTCACTAGATTCTGATATACAATTTATTATTATTATTAAAGCAATATACAGACGAACAACCACGCAAATTACTACAAGTGTATATCTTTAATATTTTTTCTATCTTCTTTCTTTATTCTACATAATATAATGGAACATAAAAAATACAGCGGTTCAAAAGGAAAATACATGAGTGCAATTCATACTTCCTTTTGATGTAACTGGATGTTCATTTTAAAGACATTCTAGCAATAGGTCAACAAAGATGGTGCGAAGTATTGTCAATTTATTATACCACAAAGTACAATGGAGGTGTTATGAATGAAATGCAATCTGGCTCTAACTAGAGTCGAAGACTTGAATGTAATATTTTAGTAAGAATCCGACAAATATTTATTTTATTTCTTTAAATACACTATTGTTACGTACTGTGGGTTATGAGTCGAGATGAAACACCACTGGTTCACAAGGAGTCCTTTATTCACAAATCAGATGGTCATCCTACTTTGACTCGAAGTATACTTTCGCTTAGTCCAAACTTCGCTTCCAAATCGCTAGAGAAATCACTGTCCAAATAACTTCCCAAATAGTCACTTTATATCACTGATTGTAGATCTTATTCTTATAACTCGAAAAACAACACTGAACTGTCGTCGTTATTTGTATTATATATATATATATATTATAGTATCTGTGAAATTTTTGTTGTTCGCCCTAAGGCTTTTTACGGAGGGAAGAGTCCGAACTATACAACTGTACTCATGGGGAGTACACTTATTTAAACTACGGATAAGGTTCTAGTAAGTTCGAGATAGTACTCCGTTAGAATTTTCGAGAACCGTACACAAAAAATTATAAATAACTTCAAGGTCGTGTGTTCTTGATCGTAGGGTTCAGTGTTTATTGTTTAGAGGGTTCTGAAGTTCATAACAGATGTAACTCGTTCTTTGTAAGCACATCAATCGTCCAAACATTCATTCATAACAATAATCATTACTTTTATTAATATTTATATAGCATTCTTTGTGAATAACTTCATAAACGTAACTGTAATGAAGTTAAAACAGATTGTTTTTGTATAAAATGTCAGAATTAGTTGTGATTGAATATGTTGAAGTGGAGATTGTTAAACAAAATACGTATTATTTTTTGTACTGTATTAACCCTTAATAGACTAGAGTTTCAATTTTGATACCAATCTTTTAAACCGAATGTTCACATTACTATTAGTTTTTTTATAGGTTGGCTGAACGAATTTTACTGTTGTATAATATACTTTCCAACGAAATTAAAAAAAAATCTATTTTTCCCTTCATCTAGACCCTCAAGCAAACACAGTAATATTAAAAAAATAACTTTCGTAAATCAATTATTCGTAAATCAAATTAATTTTTCGTAAATTAAATATTAAGGGTTAATTTACCAATTTTTTATTAGGATCTGTATTTTAATTATGCCCACCACTTCGCATGTTTAAATCTTCTAAACTATTTACTAACTTAGATCGTAAACTATTTAAAAGACAGATGAAAGATGAAGTAAACTAATTATTATTATTTTTTAAAATCATTAGCATCTGTCTATTAGAGCCAATGTTTAGCTAATTTATTAATTTATTAATTCTAACTTGTTTTTTCCCGGGAGCTGATATAGGTTATATAAATTTAAATATTGAAATAATTCGACAATCAATCGGAGCCAAAAATAAAGAGGCGCACGTGGCCCGCGAGCCGCAGTTTAGCCACCCCTGGTATATACTCAAACTTTCTTTGACAATTTACAATCAAGCAATGGAAATTTTCTGATTATTACCTCGGATTTTAATGTAAAAGCGCTTGATATATGATTCAATAAGTACAAACTTGAAATAGAGTCCTAGACATACAATATATAAATATATAATAAGCAATGAATAGTTTAGATAAAAAATACTTTCATAAAACATTACATAACTTACCAACACAAAAGATTGCGTTTCTTGTTGATTTTCTTCGACATTTTTGCAGTAACACAACTTCATTTACATTATTCACTTTAAACACTTGGTTATTTGAGCGATTTTATCGCAAACTTCAGAAGCAATACACGAATTGTTATCGAGTTAATGTAACTTATTCGACAAGAATTTGTTCAAGTTAGTCGTTTGTCGAATTATAGAGGGACAAGGACAGAATGCTAAAGTGAAGTAAATGACGGCGTACTAAACGACCACGTGTTAAAATTAAGTTTTTCCATTAAACCGCAGCCTATAGTACTAGGCGATAAATGTTGCAATTACATATTAAATTATTTTTGGCTTTGTAGAGCACTATCTCTGTCCCACACCACCTATGTGATCTTTGTCAGTAGTTGTATTTCGTTCGACAGAGATAACGCTCTACGAAGCCGAAATTATCCGATTGTCTCTTTCTAAAGGTCGATGTGCATTATTTATCGCCGGGTATTGTACATCATCGGATGCAAATTTTGAAAATTATTATTTTAGCTTGTCGTCCACTGTTGGGCGCAGGCGTTTCCCATACATTTAAATAAAACCAGTTGGAAGGTGTATTTTAGCGTATAACAAAATTAACATGGTCTTCTGTCTACCTTATGGGAGATTACCTCCACTCAAGAACCTTGTGTGGTATGTGGCCAAAAATAAGGCATAATCGCTGGTAGAATTTATACAAGTTAGTCGTTCGTTGAATTATAGAGAGACAAGGATAGAATGCTAAAGAAAAAAAAGGACAGCATACTAAACGACGACGTGATAAAAGCAAGTTTTTCCTTTAAACCGTCGCCGACATCATGCAAGTCTTGCTATTTATTAATTCAGCTTGTCGTCCACTGTTGGGCATAGGCCTTTACCATATACATCAATAAGACCGGTTGGAAGGGGTATTTGGCGTATTCTGACGAAATTAATAAGGTCTTGTGTGTTTCAGAACCTTGTGTGGTATGTGGCCAAAAATAAGTCATAATCGCTGGTAGAATTTGTACAAGTTAGTCTTTCGTTGAATTATAGAGAGACAAGGATAGAATGCTAAAGAGAAGAAAAGGACAGCATACTAAACGGCGACGTGATAAAAGCAAGTTTTTTTTTTAATTCAAACCGCAGCCGATATTATCGTATATGCCTGTATTAGAATTAAAATTTTATTGATTGTATTAAAATTATTATTTTAAACCTGCGTATCTTTGTCTACAGTTGCACATAAGGCTTCTCCAGAGATTTACACTTGGACCGATTAATGAGGTAGTTCTATGCTGCGCAAGCCTTCACTCCAAAACCTTATGTGCTATGTGGCCAAAAACAAGCCATTATCGCTGGTACCTTTGGAACATGAACTATAGGGGATAACGTCCAATTACTATAGATAGAAGCGTTGGAATTGCTGCCCCGACTTCTCTCAAAACTGACACCAACCCAAAGTGGCAGTAATGTTAAAGGGACAATAGCAATCGACTAAATCAAGGTCTAGACCTCTTGACTGCCCTTAATTTGGAATGTTAAACGTGTCATGTCAATTTAATCCGATCGAGCGTGAGTTCCATCTTCCAAACCATTATGGTTTTTCAAGAAAAGAAAAAAATATGTAGCTATAGTTATATGTATGTAGCTATGGTTTCAATTCAAGAAAAAAATATGTAGCTGCCTCCTATGAAATCCACAGATAAACAAATACTAGTTACATAATAGTGAACTTCCGATAAAAAAGTTTATACAATTATATTTATTACAATTTCACAATAGTAAAAAATATTTCAATTTTTCTATAAGGTCAATATAAAAACACAGACCTTGTTTAATAAGCCACAAAAACTGAGGTCATAGTTTTCTTTGTGTTATAATATTACATAGAGTATAAAAAACAAGATATAAAAAATATTAAAAAGATTCACTTGTTGTCATTTGCGCGCTTATTCGTTTTTATATTACCGTAATTAATAAACATAATTAGTTTTTAACGATAAACATTGAATGCCATAATTAAAATAAACGACATTATGCAATAGCGCACAGTAAAACATCTATTCTTAATTTTACTAATTTAATTACTTTAGAATAAAGAATAAAAAATATGACAGAACTTGATTTACTTAACCTTTAACTATGGACGTCAATTTTTTGTCACACTACCATGGACGCGCGGTCTCTCGGACTGCTATGTTCTGAAGTCCAAATATTACGTAAATATTAATTTTATTTGTACACTATTGTATTTATTGTTTTTTAGGTATATTAAAATTAAATAATTTCGAGGCTTTTAATCAATCTTTCTTTATTTGTAAATAAAATAAAGCATACCAACAATTAAAGGCACTTTTTGGCATACATTTACTAGAGATCAATTGTAGGACGAAAAACTCGAATGAATTAAACTTTTTAGAAAAAATAACAATCAAAACTAAAAATCTAAGGTTTAACCTAATATCAAAACGAATAAAAGTCTTCTCAAATTAAAATACAAAATTTTTGACATTGGTCCAATTGTTTAAAATTATTGGCAGTCCTTGCACAAGGGTTTGGAACACTGTAAACATATGACCTGCCTACAACTTATACAAGTGTAATTGGACTTTCTCTTTAGTTTTGTTGGACAAAGACGACATGTTTATCGTTTTAATGAATCACTCTCCTGGCTAGGGGGTTCATCAAGGAGCATATCTGCCCCTAGAACTCGCTTCATTGACATTTTCAATTCGTTTGGTATATTTGGTTTTATTGCTCGTCTTTGCATATGCGGAAGATCATCACTAAAGATCGTGCTATTTTTTAAGGAATACTCCTTTTTTTATTTTTTTGCTCTGATGCTCATTGTGTAGTACATGGGCATTTATATCGCACAAGTCAAGAATGCGATATAAAATGAGCATAGGCCATCTTCTCGTTCAATATTCATTGACATTTTGAAGGAAAATAACATAAAACAATCAAATTAAAAAAAGTCACCGTTTATATTATTTACGCAGGAAACGTGGACGTGCGGTCCGACAGACCGCGGTTAAAGTATAAAGTAAAATAACTCAGCCAATTTGTGTCCGCCGATACAACCTATCATCTCAATATACGTTTCGGCGCTAAAACTAAAGCTACTGACAGCATTAAAGGCGGGGAGCAAGGGGAAAGGGGTAAACACAAAAATTAGAAACTGCAAGCGGTCTGTGAGACCGCGCGTCCACAGTTAAAGGTTAAACATCAAAAATGCACAAATCTCGTTGGCTAGTAACTATAACATAAAGACGAGGTTACATGTGACAATTTTTTTTCCTTTTTTCCTTATTTTTTGCTTCTCTTATCTTTTTTTTATTTTCTTTTTTCTTTTTCATTTGCTTCAGATTTTTGGACTGTAAAGTCGTATATTCTTAATTTCATGTTCATTGTTCCGTTTAATCCTATAACTTGGCATGTTCATAGATTAATTTCTCTTTAACTCGTAATAAAATATATCACCTAATTTAACGTAATATTATTAAAAAAAATACTAAAAGTTTTATTATTCATATATAAAAAACAAGTAACTAT
This sequence comes from Battus philenor, assembly GCF_028537555.1. Taxonomy (NCBI): domain Eukaryota; kingdom Metazoa; phylum Arthropoda; class Insecta; order Lepidoptera; family Papilionidae; genus Battus; species Battus philenor. The sequence continues at coordinate 2,710,015 of NW_027181688.1, forward strand.
AAATGAGGTTTTTTTTTAGATTTTAAATGTAGAAAGACGTATTGTAAGTAAAATTTTAAACAAGGAACATTTTTTGGCGTTTTTCAGGTTCTGTCGGAATGCGTAGCGGGTATTATCGATGAATAAAAGCCTAAGTTGAAGTCCCTTTGTGGACCTTTGGGCTTAGTAACTTCATGAAGCGTTCAACAAAGCTATCTAAGAGATCGTTGGCTTTCAAATCCGGTAAAATACTAGTATATAGCAGCCGGACCCGGGACTCCCCCGGGAGTCCACGCCACTTTAAAAGACGTCTTAGGCTAGGCGCACTCTACACCCTGCCACCTCAAATCCGTCACAGTAAGAAAAATTGTAAAAGATATAATAAAACGAAATTAGACTCCAGAAAAATTGTAAAACCAAAAAAAAAAAAATTGTAAACAAAATAATAATTGTAAAACAAAATTTTAACAATAAAATATAAAAATATATAAATTGTAAAACAAAGGAATTAGGTGACGGAAGAAAGGAATCGGAAAAAAGGGATGTGGAAAGAAAGGGTAAGACAGAGAAATGTGAAAAGTAAGAAAAATAATTAAAGAACTTAAGATGAATGGATGTAGAGTGCGGAATTAATAAATATATATAAAAACAGAAATGACCCTGTCCTTTCACAAGATAGGAGAACAAGCAGCCTCTAATAATGGAGGCCATAAAAAAACCCGTCACATTCACATCGTCACAGTTTTTATATATTTGTTAATATTTGTTATATACGTGTGATAAATAAATAAACAAAACAAAAACAACCAATAGTTACTAGAGACGTTTCCGAAATAGTAGCCACGTGTAAACGCATATTTATATACATTTTTTGCTATTGTTGACTCCGCTTACGAAAGTGCGAGTGAAAGAGAGCTATAATGACTCTCTGAATAAGGTATAGAATCGATATACCTTTTAGGCAACAATGGAATTTCGATAAGCGTTTCTCCAGACAAAGGATGTCCTTACTCGTGTACGTAGCGGGCATGTGAAAACATCTGGCTAGCCAATCGCGATAGGACAAGGATGTTCGTCATAATGCACCGGTGTATATACAGGATGTTTAGATTTATGAGCGCGCACGATATGGAGTAATAAAATATTTGTGTCTTTTGTTGGGTAACACTTTCTTCTGTTTTGTTCACATTTTTAATGATGTTTTAATACTTGCATTGCGTTGTATTGGTGACCATTAAAATGTATTTAAGTAATGGTATATGCATTTTAGAGATGGGTAGATCGCGAGCTAAAGATAATATATATATCTTTGCAAAAGATATAATCACTCTCCAGCTCGAGTGTTTCAATTGTATCTCTATTTCTTTACACTTAAGACTCAATTTTCGTGACGAGTTACGGCTCGTTTAGAGTTAGAAAGAAAAATATGGGCTTATATAGCAATTTACATGTAAAAGAGACGGATAGCTGTTGCATGTTTGTATTAAAAATGAATTTAAAACATTTAAAAAACTTTTAAGTTAATCGGTTTTTTGATACCCATATTGTGGTGGTTGTGGAAAAATATGTACCTAGTCCGCCATATTGGAACGGCGTCCATCTTGAATTTTAAATTTTGACATAATCATCGGGTTTTACTATTGTAGCCCTTTAATTTGATACCCATATTGAGGGGGTTAAGGAAAAATACGTAATCCGCCATTTTGTATCGGCGGCCATCTTAGATTTATAATGTTATTGATTTTATTATATTCTATTGTCATCTAAATTAAATGTGTGTACCAAATTTCAGATCAATCTGACAACGGGAAGGTGCTTGCTTAGATTTTAATTTCTAATTTTGATCCAAATAAATTCCATACGGGTCGAACTAAATAAAACCATTTAAAAAAACTACAGATTTTTGGAACGACATAACACGCGCGGGTGTTAAGCTTTTTTGCGCTTTGCTACTTTTTCTTGTCCGGACTCACACTGCTACCCAATTGGCATTAGCAGATTCCGCGGTTTCGAGATGACAGACCGCAGAAGGCTTAAGATCTCTTTTAAGGTAACGAAGCTCTAGCACTACCTGAGAAGCCACAACTAGGGTGGATATGAACTACTATTTCTCCGGATTGGGAAGTCTCCGAGCTATTTTTTTGTGGAGTCACTACACTGATGGGAAGGGAGGATCCCAGCTTGGGTCTTCAATCGAGAGGGTCCAACCTCAACTTGGTCAGGTACTAATGCCTGGTTAACATAACCGATGTTAAGAAAAGTGTTAGCGCTGGGGAAAGAAGTGGAGAAAGAATCTCTAGCAACTCTGCTATGGAATATCATCAGGGAATGGTGCAAACGATCCGGCCTGACCGACAAGACGGTTGGTTTATATAATGCAATTCAAACCATAATATAAATATAATATAAATTTACAAACAAACATAATATAAATATATAAACCATAGTCTTTGATCCCTGTTTAGTAGTGTTTTTATTTGTTTTCTCATTGTTTGACTATAAATCATTATATGTTCTCAGTGAGATAGTTATAAGGTAACAACTGTGACTAATTTTATATTTCTAAGCTTCTAAGTTTGTACTTTCTTTTACTGCCTTTTGTTACTGTCTATCTCCAATAAAGTAAATAAAATAAAATGGGTGTGATTTCTCATTGCCACCTAAAAAACACCAAATCTTTACTCACAACTAAGACAGTTCAGAACAACTTCTGTCAGGAGAGTGTGCAATAAATTTTTGGTATGATTATTTAGAAAATAGAACATCCTGTACACGAAACAACTTTCCAAGACTGTCCCAAATGAACACGTCATAATGGATTCATATTAGTTGATGCGTTTCGCTAACCGCACGCGGTAATGGAACGATGTCATCGAATATATAATCTATTATCTCACTTACCAACTTGTTAATACGACACGAAATCGCTTGCACGTAATTTATTTGTTTTCATTTGCGCGCTGATATGATTTCCTTTGGCCTGGATAGGGTTATATTGATATAGGGGAGGTCATACAAGGTCACATCGATACATGAATGAGATTGTATATTAAAATAAAATGGAAAAAGCTAAACAGAAATTTATAGCCAAATGTATTTTAGCTATTTTCATTATATCTTTGCTGATTAAATTATATGAAAATGAATTCTGTTGGATATTACATTCATACTGTGAATGAAAAAAATGAGAATCTTCATCAATACGACTTTTCTTCGGTGGAGTATTTAATGTGACTACTTGACCAGGATTTTTTTTAATTTTATTTAATTTTAATTTTTTTTACTCGATCAGGGGACTTAAAAAATAGTTACATTTTAACAGGCGACTTATACATCAAGGTGTCATTACAAGTTTCCGCCTTTAGCATTATTACATACATTGTGAGGACGTGCAAAAGGATGATAATCCTACATAGAAAAAAGTTATTCAATAAACTCAATAGCACATACAGGATAAGGAACAAAGTCTTGCAAGATACATATAAACATATACTCACATACACATGCGTATATACATATATTATGAAAGATCTCACGAGTTACTGCAAAGAGGTCCAGACTAATTGCTTTCAGTGGTTGTTCATCTTAGACCTCCTGAAGCTGTAATACGATAGAGTATCACAAATGAGGAGGTCGATAGAAGAACCAAGGTCACCAAGAGTGCTCAAATAATTGCTCATCCGAATGGCACATCGCCGGAATAACCATTGGCTTTGGAACCGAAACGTTTTCGAGTGGCGACCACGGGCAGGTAGACGCGTGGTCGCGGCAATCAGCTGATTGCGGTCACCGTGGCGAGGTGGTTTTTGGAGGAGAGCCTATTCCTTTCAGTGGGCGTTTACAAGCTCATGCGGTGATCCACCTAAGTGACCCAAAATGTATGTAAAGAAAACAAAACATATGGGTAAAATAATTATGAGAATTTTTTATGGCATAGTACGGAGAAAAAGAACTTTACAAACTGTTATGTAGCTAGTTCTTTATATATATATATATATATATATATAATATATATAATGGGTGTGGTATATATATATACATATATTTTTACTACAAGTAACGCTTTTCGAATTATTAATATTATTGTATTATTAACTTTAAAATGTCCAATAAAAGCAACCGAACCCGAATTATGGGACAGTCAGTCTTGCTTCCCTCGATACTTCATACAGCCAGTTATTCCATAGGGAACATCTGGCAGGCTCTCAATTCAGAGAAATAGATGTAAAGGTTCGAGTCCGTTCACGAGAGGGTCTACGAGCATTGGGTAACCTTGAAGCCAGGGGAAGCTGTAAAAATGCCTACAAACGTGTAACACGTGTTTCTTGACATTATTGATGTTCCTTTTTTAAATTAAAATTATAATTTCGTTAACAATAATGTACAAAGTGAACCATAATTGTAAGAGCTTTAAAGAAGTGAATGTATAGCTATATTTACACCTACATAAAACTTTTACACCTATTTACAATCACTCTGTATTGTGATCATTCTTAAATGCGTTCCATTATTTTTTTCTAATTGAATGCGACTGGCCGATAATAAAAAAATATTATAACATGTAGCTATTCGAATTTTAAAAATGCTTTTTCTTACATATATAATCATATATCATTATTACAGAAACAATTGATTTTTCAATATGGTGTACCATATACAAATTGACAGCAAATGAACAATACATTCACATCTTTATTGCTTTCATATCTATAAAAAAACCACATGTATATATTACTATATAAACTCCTAAATAGTTCAAAATATTCACAATTGATATCACAACGAGTTTTAATTCGGTAAATAAAAAAAAAAAATAAAAAAATCGCGTTAAGGTTGACGCGTGAGGACGTCACCTCGGCACGCGACGGGCGATGCGACTGACTATCTTATCACAGCTGATTAGGCCGTTGATTCATTGATTTCTTAAAGTGTACCTGGTTCTGCAGATAAAGTACTGTTATACCGTTTTTTACTAAGTCTTTACTTAGTATTTTATTAGAGCACTGTCTTTATGCAATGGTAACCCAACGGCAGAGGAGTGAAAGGATGCAGGACTTTCGTTTGAACTAGTAATGCAAACACCATATGTTCTCAGGCTAAAAAATTTTAAAGTAACCATTTATACGACCATTTAAATATATTCTCTTATGTAGATATCTTATATATATTAAAGAGATATCTTTACTCACTATATATAGTGAGTAAAGATATCTCGCACCAACTCCAAGTCTTCATTAACAACTTCGACATATTCTCGGTACATACTGGCCTAAGAAAATCTTCAACGTAGATCTCTGGAAACGCTGCAGTGAGATACCGATCCACCAGCGGATCAAACGCTACAAGTAGAATTGAATAGGCCACACGCTACAAAGGGACCCTGATCACATACCGAGCCAAGCCTTAGAATGGAATCCTCAAGAAAAGCGAAGACGTGGCCGCCCAAAGCAAACCTGGAAGCGGACTATCACTGCAGAAGTGAAGGTAGTTGGAATAACGTGGAGCGAAGTAAAGCGCGAGGCTCAAAAACACTCGAGATGGCGATCACTTGACACTCTACCCCATCTTGGGGGCATAGGAATAAATCGCGTCAGTCCATAGACACCCACTGCAAACTATAAATCTCCCCCAAAGATATCTGTGAGCTGATATAACTTAATCGCCACTCTTGGCAGGCATGTTGGCGAACGCAGAGTGTATTATGGTACGCAGAGGACGCTGCTGCCCCGGAAATCGAATCTGCGACCTGTGATCGCATGTCACGGTCCTCTACCGCGGAGGTACCACTGCTCTCTCTTTCTTCTTTATTTTATTCATTAGATCATGTCACATTAGAATCATTTACAGTGAACAGTTGTGATTCATAAGCATGCCAGTAAAGACTAATCAGAAAGAAGCTAGAATCAGATTGACCTTCTTATTTATGGCATCATCATATTTATACATTGTTATAATCCGGGAATTGAACCTACCACTTTTCACTGCTATAAAACACGTATAGGGAATTATTTATTTCACAATGCAGATTTCGGTGAAATGTGCGGGAGAGGAGGAGGGTGAGGGGTAAGCGGAGGGGAAGGGGGGGAGGGCAAGGCGAAGAGGATGATAGTTACGATCTTAAAAAATGCATACTTTCAATAATAAACCATATTTCTTATAGATATAAAACTTGGTCAGAATTTTTTCAACATGTTAATATTTACAAAGAATCTATTTTATGAAATTACACCCACAAAAAACAGTGCAAGCCGCATGAAGCAGGGAGACCAGCTATAAAATAAACTACTTATTTTGTATAAAAATCTAAAAATTTATAATTTTTTTTTGTTAAAAGAAAGTATAGTGCAAACTACATTACTGAGATTGTTTTAATGAAAGTTTTTTTAACGCTATGTACTTATAGTTATGTATGAACTAATGTAAAACCTATGGTTATATAGATTATATAATAAACTGTTTGTTAGATGCCGCCGTCACGAACGAAATCAAAGGATGCATACATTTAAGAAAATGTTGGCATTTTTCGGCCACGTATCGGACTAAATAGTTGTCTATCGCAATGAAAAAAAAAAGAAAGGGCAGTATTTGTTGCTGCGTTACATCAGTTTACCGTCAGCTCTATCTTAAACTCTATCTCAGCCCCCACTTCGCCCCATTTCCCAAGGCGTGGCATAGCAGTTTAGGTATCACTATAAATATGGCACTAAGATACCTATTAAACCATCTTTGTACCGTATTCTTCGGATAGAATTAATATTAGACAACGTATAATTTATCTTATTACTAAATGACAAGGTAGGGATGCGTTTACATTGTAGCAGCTCCGCGCGCATGCGCCGTTCGACAGTTACCGAGGACCGTAACCGACCGAACTTCCTGCGAATGCGTGTTTTATGCGGTACTTCCTTCTTAAAGCGTGCGAGAGGGACGCGAAATAGGGAGCGCCCCATTCGCACATATAAATAGAAGTCATGTTTCGAAATAATATATCTATCAAACGAAACGTCTTTCTTTAAACACGTAACGCTAAATCGGTGACCAATAGCTGTCGATGCTAAAACTTCCTAGGACTTCAAATCGTAGCGCTTTTTAAAGGGCGGTACAGTGGTTTTGGTAGTATATGATTCTTTGTAAAGTTTATACTAGAGATGGGCAAAATATATCCCTGACAAGGGAAGAGTGATTTATATGTTATCGATCTTGGGATATATCACACTTTTATATCTTCAACTCATTTAGATCAGCGCGGCTCGGAGGGAATGTAAAGCAGATAACACTAAAAATATATCATTTATATCTTCGGTTCTTTTAGCCCAGACTTAGAACTCAGTAAAGCGGAATAAACCGTGTGAAATTGTAATAATGGAATCTTGAAAACTGTGGAGGATTAGTGAGCTTTTTTGGTTGCATTTGCTTCCTAATAAGTATTCTATTTCTTTGTCATAAAGCATAAAAAACCAAAACGCCGGCACGTGTGATGTCGTTCCGAAAATCCGTAGTTTACATTTTTAATACAAACATGCAATTGCTATCTGTCTCTCTCTTTTACGTATAAATCGCTATATAAGCCCATCTCTTTCTCTCTAACCCTTCTCTAAAAACACACGCGAGCTACCCATTTCTGGTCTATACTCATCCTGGACTTAAAAATGTCAGCCAAGCAATATTCTAAATCCAATAACAACCATATGTATATTACTATAAGGTTCTAAATAACTTACCTTTCTTCAAAAATAGTGGAGTTGGTGAGATTGAAGGTATCCTCGGCGAGATTGCTGTCGTCGAGCCCAGGGCCGTACCTCTCGGACCTGTCAAACTTGTCCGCGTCGTTTCGGAAGCTTTCGTAGTCGTTCATGAGGTATGTATCACTGTCCAGCGACTTGGCTTGCTCGGTGCGATTCTTCTGATCCCAGAGTTTCTTGGTCTCGTCCTGAGCTCTCCTCTTCAGCTCCGATATCTTCTCTCGCTCATTCTCTATCACTTGGCATCCTGGAAGAAAGTAATCTTTGCATGAGCCTGTCAAAAATTAAGTACAAGAAATCAAAGCTTTGCTTTGTTTCATTAATAATCGTGTCAAGACGTCAATAATTCGCTATATTTAAACTGTAGCATAGTTATATAGCACATACAACGATATCTGCCTTTATTGAACAAGTATACTATATTAGCACGTCTTACTGTATTTACCAGACAGAAGTTATACCAGAAGTCAAACAACTGATCTCACTCTTTAATAATAACGACGTTAGGACGTGTTTACATTTGGACAGTTTATCAGTCTATATCTATCATTTGAATAGTGTGAACGTGTTCTCTTGCCCTGCAACTTGTGTTTTTGGATAAAATCTCTGATTTATATTTAACCTGTGATTCAAAGATTATGGAGGCAGAACCAAAGATTAAATCCATCGTCTGTTATATTGAAATAATTCCACAAATTGATAGTAAAGTTTTTTTTAAGTGTTAAGTGAACGCGTCTTTACAATTGTTTAACGTCTACTTAAAATATTTTAGCTTTCAAAAGAACGGTTAAAAGAGTGCTTTGTTAACTCTGTAAAATAAATAGGGCATAATGTAGATTGACCCTTATGTTAATGTAAAAAAAAACCTGAAATATAAGGAAATTAAAAAAAAACGTAATATGAATTTTGGTCATTTTCTAAAACTTACAGACCATTTTTGGGATTCTATAGGAGAGGCGTATGTCTAACAATGGACTGAGATGATGATTTTTCTGAATTTGAAAATGACAGTACATATTAAGATTCTTTAAATTCGTTCTATTCAACTTACCACGTTCTTCTAGCATCTCAATTCGTTTCCTCTCAATTTCCATCAAGCTATCCAGTGTTCTTTTTCCCAACGAATTCATATCAGTATCACTTGATAGAATAGGAGCGTCTATAGTTACTTTGGAAATCCTATCTATGTCATCTTGAGACGGAATCTTTCCGGAGTCTGTCATCTTATTAAACTCCAGTGAACTTCTATTAGGTTCATCCCCGCAACTTTTTCTATGTAGAATCTTTGATACTGGATCAGAGAAATCGGTTTTCCTTTCGAAAGTCACTGTTTTTGCAATGTCGTTTTTCACTTCAGCCGACTCTTCTTTTATATCAGCGATTTTATCGGGAGAAAGAGATTTAGCTTTCACATATTTGTTTTCAGTTGTGACAGGTTTCAAGTTTTTGACGTAACGATTTTTTATTTCCCTTTCTACTTCGTCTATCTTGTTATTCTGTGTTTTCTTATTAAAGGAATCTTTTTTCATTATCTTTCCCAATGCAGCGAAAGTGGGAATCTTCGAGGATGAATTGCTTTTGATGGGCCCGTGATCTTTCTTATCTTTCTTCTTTGAGTGACGCAAGCTGTTGAATTTGTCTAGATCGATTTCAATGTTTTCGCTGTTATAGAAGATGTTTTCGTTGAAACTCTGCGACATCAGATCGACTTTCTCAGGCGATTTAGGTTTTTTATCTTTGTTCTTCCGCTTTAGTGAATCGAAATTCCTCTCCCAAAATCCTTTCTTCTCTTTAGAAGAAGTCGAAGATTTAGACGGGCTTTCGCTTAAGCGATTTTCGTTGTCGTTCGCTTCTGTGACGTCACCGAGGCGCCTTTCGATATCCACTATCATGGACTGCGACATCTGATCTATTGAATTGAATTTGTCTTTGATCTGTTTCGTGTGGTCTTCGAAGCTCGTAATTTTGACGTCTACATCATCACTGTCCGAGCTCGGCGGGGAATAACCGAACTCTCCGGACTTTGCTCTAGTTTGATCTGTATAGAATGCGCTATCTGGAGATTGTGTTCTTTCATCGTTCAATTTAGAGACGATCGGTTTCAATTCTTTCTCTATGCTCTGAACTTTGCCAGTTAGAACTTCCACTTGGTTTAACAGTCTGACGTATTCCGCTTGTAAGATTTTTGTCTCGTCTAATGCAGATGTTAGATTGTTATTGGCTTCCGATTTCAGGTTTAATATTCGACTTCTTTGCGCTTCGATCTTCTTACTCAGGTTTATAATTTCATTTTGTAGGTCTTCTCGGTTTGCCAGCCTGTTGAAAGTAATTTTTGGTTTTAGTTAAATTAGTATTACTATTATTTATTTCACAAAGAAAACAAAGACTTACAACTCAGACTCCTCTTCCAAATGTTGGAATTCTAAATCTTCAGAGATTTTCGTTTCATTATCTAAAATGTCTTGAGCATTTTGTAATTCTTCTAACGTGGCCGCATTGTTTTTGAAGTCTTTTTCTAACCTGTATAAAAAAGTTTAAATATAAATTAACGTTCTTTTAAAAATTTGGTTATAGTTCTAACGGAAAATGTAAACATACCTTTCAACCTTCATTGTAGCGATTTCGACTCTATCTCTCATCTCGTTCTGTCGTGCCTCTTGTTTCTCCTTCAGCTCCTTAATTTCCTCTTCTATCTTTCTAGCGTTTTCTGTCAACTCAGCCTTCTTCTTCTGTTCTATATTCAGTATCGCTATTTCCGAATCATATTCGCCTTTGATCAAGGCTTTTTCCATTTCCAACTGAATCAAAAGTTTAAGATTTTTAGTTTATATTCTAACAAAACTTTAGCATTGGTTTGTAACAAATGCACCGTTGGATTTGATTATATTATACAAGATACTGCAATTTAGTTAATCGCCTTGTAACATAATATAGTACCTGATATTACACCAATGATTCGATATCTGCTATCGTAAAATTGATGACAAGCTAAAACTGTTAACTGGCTATTGTTTGGTGGTAAATATAAACGCCGCTTAGATGGTCTTTACATCGTGTATTTAGCCTTGTTACTAACTTATCTTATAACTTGGGCGACCTTCACTTAATATAAATTTACGAAAAAGGGTTGTTAATAACCTATCTGTAGAAATAAACAAAATTGTGCTTGTGCAGAAGGTGATACCAATGTTAGCTATAAAAGATATCCTCAATACTAACTTGACTTTTAACTCAAGTATTTTTTCATTGATAGATGCTTTTATAACTCATTATATAATTAATGTTATATCTACTTAATCTGTGACTTCGTGTTTTGCTACATTGACTATTTTTTAATTTGTTACTGTGTTCGGATATCGATGGCCAGTACATCAGAAAACCCAACAATGCGTTTTGAACTGTATTTTTGGCATTAATTTAGATTAATACTTATTGATATTAAATTAGTATTTGTTTACTCTTTAAGAACAGGTGCATTTGTAAATCTCAAATTTACGGTTGAAAGAATGCTAACAATGCTTGACATTAGAAAAATATAGTTTACTTATCTCATAAAGATCTGTCTGTCCTCAGTAAAACAAACATCTAAGGAAGTTATTTATTCATCTCTAGCAAGAAGGATAGATGGGATGAAAAATAATAAGAAATATAAATTTGGATACCTCTCGCAGTATGTCGTCTTCCTGGGACCTGATCTCGGACATTTTGCATTTAATATCGTGTATTTCAGCAACCAATTTTCTTCTCTCCTCCTTCAAACTGTCATATTTAGATTTCAAATCGTCAACGTTGTCGTCCAACACTGCACTGTCTATAGAACTAGCTTCTAAATCCATCTTTTTCGTATCATCAGTTATATTCTTAATTATTTTACTACGTTTATTCTGTTTCAGGTCCTTCTCAAATTCTTCTAGTTCTGGAATATCAGCCATTAACTCTTTCTTTACGTCGTCGAAGCTCTGATTTTTAATTAATGTCTTTTCAACTTCAAATTCTACAGGACTTGGGTTCTTTTCGTTCTGTTGAACTGCTTTATCTTCGGACGGTTTTTCGTTAAATACTTTTGAATATCTAAATTCTATATCGTTAGTCAGATCTGCGTCGTCTATCATTGGTATTTCTTCTTCTAGACTCAATTGTTTTTCAATGCCCCCACATCTTTGACTTTCTGAATTATTATCAATTGTATCTTTATTAGAATTCAATGACTCTGGATTGAAACTGGGTTGATCTTCAGTAGGAGGTGGTGTAGGGAATACGAAGTACTGGGGTGATGAGATATTTTTATGCGCAAAAGTTGTCTTTATTCTAGACCTAGGGCTTTGAGTGTTCGGCGATTTAGGTTTGAAGTTCGCATAGGAATTGTTTTTGTAATAAATGTTCTCGTACGGGCTACCCACAGGTGATGAAGACATTACTCTTTCGCCGTTCTTTCTTATTAGAATTGGACTAGATACTTCTGTAAAATTCTCATCGAAGACAGGTATGCCTATTTCATCCATGCGACCAACGTTCTCGTAGTTTTGGCCTATGGTTATTTCAGGAGTCAACTGTTCTATTTGTGATGGCGACTGGGTGTCATCGAAGTTTTCGTAACTGGATAAATTTCTCTGGAGAGGCATCGAGTTACTCATTGAGGCGTTACGGTTGTGACTAGTATCGAACCTAGAATTTAATTGTAATTTTATTACAAGTGCTTCACAGGATGATTAGAAATAGATATAATAACTTTAAAAGGGTGAATGTACTTCAGAGTGTTATATTTATATAGGGCTGTTGGAAAAAAATGTAACAAGTGTTACACCTATTTCCAATCAGCCTGTATATCTTTGTTTCAACTTTTTAAATTATAATTCAAATATATATTTAAACATATATTTACAATCTCAAATATTAATAAATTGTATCGGTATCATATATGTATAAATTTATTTTATTAGATATGTAGTTTTAATGTGGTATTTACTTATTATACATATAAATATTTTTTATTAAAATTTTTAATAATTATTTTTATAAATTAAGTTTATAAAACAGCTTACTTGTAATATCCTTCACTTGTCTGTATAAAATTTGGATTGTTGAGGGCAACACTTCGCGGCAGTGATCCATTCGTAATTATTTTATTGTGTGATCTCTTCTCTGTAGGTGATATAGGATTGCCTGTAATAAAAATATATATTTTTATAATTAATTTGTTATTGATTATTTTCAATAATTCTTGTATACTACTGTGATGAAAAAGTAGTGTGAAATCGTCATTTAAAATAAAAAAGACTCTGTTGAAACTACTTTCTATTAAATACTCCAAGCGTCTGTTTGTCAAAAGGTTTTAATTATCTCTTTAACACGTGTTTTTGTCAAACAATTCAAGTCACGATTGGCGCCAAAATACCCAGTTTTTTTTTTCTAAATCGTCAAAAACACGACTCATTTCTTAGTAAGAAAAGGACCAATATTTAGCCACTTCCGCATATGCAGTGGCAGTCGTGCAACAAAGCGCCACCATCATCACATCATACAACCGCCACCGCTAAACCACCCAACACGTGTTCCACCCCTCCACGGGGCATCTTCAGGAGCTACGTTACACCAATTAGTGCCAAACTCTTTTTTTTCTGTGTTGTTTGATTTGCATTGTTTGCCGCATACGCATTTGTCGGCAGGATGGCGGACGGGCCGCTTTGTTGCACGACTGCCACTGCATGTGCGAAGTGGCTAAATATTAGTCCTTTACTTACTTAGGCTGAACTTCCGCAAGGTAACGCCTGATTCCATTAAATATTTACGACACTTTTCGTTCCATAACCACCGTATTCGCCTTATTTGACTCCGTGTGACTTCTGGTTAATCAGCAAACTCAAAAAGCCAATGCGGGGACGCCGTTTCGACACAATTCAGGTGATAAAAACCGAATCAAAGAGAACGCTGAAGGCTTGACCGAAAAAAGACTTTTCCGATTTTCGAGGAGTGGAAAAAGTGCTGGCCATAGTATTATGTTTTATGAGACTGGGATTACTTTGAAATGGATGAAACTGATTTGATCACTATATATGCGTATATATATATATAGTCACATTTACAACCAATCTTTCTTAGGTTTGTCGCAAATACAAAATGTATGGGAATATAAATTTTATGCTCTTCTCAAAAGTGATATAAGTTTCTTGAATGTATTTTTTTAGTTGTTCGATACTTCAAATATATATATTTATACATAAATGTATGTGATTTTTGGCTTCCATAACAACCAACACGTCTTTTTTATGAGTCAAGTTCTGATATCTTTCCTAGGACCGTTGCTCCTGTTCATTATTTGGTGCACACGCCTGAGAGGTATAATTCGATGGACTACTAATTCTGTGACATACTGAGATAAAGATCCCAAGAGAATAGTGGCCTTCCGTCACGTCATAAAATGTATGAGAGTGTCTTGTAAATCAAACTGCGGCGTACAACCATATAGAGTTAAATCAGTACGCATCTAACATTTTTAAATGTATTTACAGTACCCGGCGATTAATATTGCACATCGACATTTAGAAAGAGACAATCAGCTAATTTCGACTTCGTAGAGCGTTATCTTCGTCGCATGAAATGCAACGACTGTCAATACGTCACATAGGTAGTGTGGGACAGAGATAGTGCTCAAAAAATTAGCCGATTTTCTCTTTCCAAAGGTCGATAGGCAATAGTCAATAGGTCGATGTGCAATATTTACCGCCGGGTTCTGTACTAAATTTGTACTATGTTTCTTCAGAACAATGTAACATCCCTTGACCTGTTTCTATCTATACATATTACAATAAACTATATTAAAAATAAATAATAATACAATATGAAAGTTGTTTTGATATAATACTTATTTGTATTAAGCAAGCGATTACGTCTGTATGATAACGACTACAGAATCTATGTCAATAGGTTTATTAGGACAAATTGCGCAAATCAATATTTAAGTATCGTCAACTTATATTGATTAATAAATAGTACAAAAAATGATAAACTTCATACATATGTAAAAATGTCGAAGTTATACAAGTGACTTTATTGGTTAACAAATGTAAAACCATGACAATGAAAGACTCTTAAAGACCGGCAAAAGCAAATTTCGCTGCAATTTACAGTGTGTGGCCTCTAATACAGAACCTTAAAGTGTTTTTGTTGCTCCTAGATATGCATCTCCCTTGATACTACACTCATAACATATTTAGATTTATTTTTTACCACATCACTGCTTGAAACTAGACACGGGCAAAATGTATCCCAGACAAGAAATGAGTGATTCATATGTTTTCAATCTTGGAATATATATCACTAATTTATATCTTTGACTCATTCAGCTCGGTACGGCTCAGAGAGAGAATAAGACAGATCAGACTAAAAATATATCCTTTATATCTTCGGCTCTTTTATTTCGGACTTAAAACTCCTATATTCCTATTAAGCATTTCATGATTTTGTCATAAAGCACAAAAAAAAACTAAACGCCCGCGCCTGTGAAAATCCGTAATTTATATTTTAAATACAAACATACAATAATTATCCGTCTCCCTCTTTAACGTATAAATTGCTCTTTAAGCCCATCTCTTTCTCTCTTACTATGAACGAGCCAATCATTGCTTTTAGAAAAGTAAGGAAATAAATAAATTAAAGACAGTTTTTATGACAATCATAATGAAAGGCAAACTACACTGTGCTTCCCGTCTTAACTCCAGAAACTTAACCCTTAGTAGTCTGATTTACGAAAGTGATATTTTTTTAATATTACTGTGTTTGCTTGAGGGTCTAGATGAAGGGGAAAATAGATTTTTTTTTTAATTTCGTTGGAAAGAATATTATACAACAGTAAAATTCGTACAGCCAACCTATAAAAAAAACTAATAGTAATGTGAACAATCGGTTTAAAAGATTGGTATCAAAATTGAAACTAGGTTATTAAGGGTTAAAGTGGCGCCATCTGTTTTTTACGCTATGTGATCAGTCAGAAGGCTATAGATGCAAGTCGCTTTCCGCTGAAAATCCACAGCAGAGATCTATGTCTAACAATGGACATTCTACGGTTAAAATGATGATGAAAATGAAACATCACTGACCTGTGGCAATTTGCCTTTCATACTCCGCGCACATGTTGAGTATTTCTTCTAACCTCGCTGTCTCCGCTTCCTTCTGCTCTTCTTCTTTTATCCTATCCTGGTAGGCCTGAAACAGAACAGAATCATAAACCACGTGATTGAGTTAAAATAACAATAATGTAGTTTTAGGGCGCTTTGAGGCGAAAGCTGACAAATGGAGAGGTAGATGACTAATGATGTATAACATATAGTGTTGCATATATATATGACTAACGTGATAAAATATATATTTACTTGTTTGGACTGTATTACATATGTCACTTATACTACTTTTAAATATCTTAAATTACTCCAACGTAAAATAATAACACATTTTTTTTTTATTTAAAAATCTTCGATGGCCTCACAAGCAACCGCCCACTGGTAAGAAAAATTTTTTTAACTGTGATTTTTTTATCTATATTCCTTAGCGATGGCCAGTGATATAGATATGATTTATTTATTTCAATTTAGAGTTCCGTAGATTATTATGAAATATTACCATACTAAACAGGAAAAATGGTTACAGGTTTAAAAACTTTTAATGAATTAAAGTTCAATAATGAGCCAACCTTTAAAATTTTTACACCTATTTCTAATCACCATGTAAAACGCGATTACAAGATAGATAGCAATGGCTTCAGGCAGTACGTACAGATTATAAATTTATCATAATTATTTTTTCTAACCATTGATTTTTGTACATCGTGTACATTCACCCTTTAAAACTTTTACACCTATAACGAATCACCCTGTGTATTTATTATAAGGCTGATAGTTTAAATATATTTTTTCTTAGAAAATGCCGTATATAAATGACGTTTATTATTATTAGATTTTATTAATATATTATTAGATTTAGATATTATTATTAAAACCCGCGGAAACTATTTAATTCTACTGAGAAAAAAAAACATTTTCAAATTCGAATTATCATATGTTAAAATTAAATTCTGTTTTTAATATGTTCCTGTAGACTAATATTATGACTATATATTGCTAGAAGTTATTAGCATTTCTATCCGAATAATTAAACAGATTAATGTACCATATTTCAGACTGGTCATTTTATACAAGTTTATTAGAAAAAAGAATTAAGGAATATATTTGCCAACATTTAAACTTACCAAACCACAAAACATTTTATCAATTTTTCTGATAATATCGTTATAAATCTCATTTCTCGCATAAAATTCGTTTGCTTGTTTAAATTTCAAATTGTTTCCTACCATAAAAACATTACTATTTCGAATTGGAGCCGAAATATTTGTATTGTCTCTGGCAACACATTTCACGTCCGCCATCTTGGATATCAAAGACTTTAAGTCATCGTACGATTTTTTTATCTGTGTTTCTAATTTTATTATTTTATTGTCTATGGTATTTTCGTGGTCTCTTGTTTCTTTTATATAGTGATTTGTAAGTACTGTGTTTATGGTACGATATATTTTTATATCGTTTCGGAGTTTGTGAACTATGTCTAATTTTTCGTTAACTGAATTAGCTAAATCGAATATTTTATCTTTATCCTTTTGCACGTCGGATTTATTATCTATTGAAAATTTTAGCTGTTTCAGTGCGAATGTGTTCTGTTTTAAACTTTTTATAAATAGTTTAAATACACGTTTGTGTGATAATCGTTTTTTATCTGACATTGTTGAGGTTATAATCATTTTGATAATTTAAATATCTTCGAGGTTCGTTTATATATATACATATAATTCACTGCACAGAAATTGACTATATAAAATATACTATATTTTTCTGTAGCACTGCACCACACTGACACTGAATTCGGAAGACATGTTTTTTTCGCGGTCTTTTGCGAGGCAGATGTTTTTTTTTTAAATCGGGTATCCAACACGACAAAGAAACGAGATCTTACTGCCACATTTGCCGCATTGTAGCACCGCAGAATATTTATCGTAACGTCAAAGTTTATCTTCAGATAGCGGCTATTGTTTCCTTAATTTCAATTACGGTCTCTTAATTTTATCGCTTATCAGTTATGTTATTAATCTTTAGAAAGAGAAATCTGTTCTGATAGCGGTGCGTACGTAACTACTTCATTAGTGACTATTGTCGTAACGTTATTTTTTAATTTAGCTATTCAAATTTATCACTTCTTAGATAGTGGGATAACTCATCATGATTTCAAAGCTAACATGCCCACAGCTGGACATAGGTCTCCCCCTTAGATTTACAATTTGATTGGTTGAAACCTTCCTGCATCCATCGACATTAACAAGGTCGATTGTCCACCTTGTGTTTAAATAATATTCAATATAATTATCTTGAGTCAGTAAACCTTTATCTAAGGCTTCGTGTAATTTACAAATTCAAGCTTTTTAACCAACTAATGTGTGTTAAATGGGCAGTGGCGACCGTAGATCGCGATATAGGGTTGCCACTAGTTTTACAGCAGTTTCTAGAAGATAGACAGCAGCGTTTTCTGCGTACCATAATACCGTATTGCGATTGCCAACCAGTTTACCAAACGTGGGGATTATGGATTGGATATCCTTCTAGAGATATCTAGAGAAGGTCTATGCCTTGCAGAAGGAGTATATAGGCTGAAATGAGTTACCAATGATGACTCCGTAGTGAAATGTAGTCTCTCACTTTGGAACTCTATAGGGCTATACTTAGGATTTCCTTGTGACATTGAATTAAGAATTAAGATATCCGCAGAAGAATTGAGCAAGAAGATTGACAAGATGAAATGGTGGTGAACAGTTAACATCAAAGAAAGGACGCTGGAGCTTTAAAGTTCTGAATTGAGAACCAAGGCCAGGAAAGCACAGTGAAAGAAGGAAGATCAGAAAGTGAAAAGACTATTTAGTAAATCGTCGGGAGACGGTAGAAGTAGGCGTCTTTTAACTTCTTCTATAGCGGGACACAGGGGATTCGCTTAGTACCTATATAGGTACAGGGAGAATCATAGATCTCTCACCCAGCAGTGGACTAGACCATGGCCCACCCACTAGCGAGCTGTCACGTACTCTCAAAAGAAAAATATGTGTTTGAAGTGGAGTTGAATAGATGGAAAGTGGCATCACCTTCCTAATGGCAGATAAAAAAAAACTGCAAATTCCTAGATTATTGCAGAAAGGTTATCCAAAGGTTATAAATAAAAATAAAGATTAGATTTAAAAAGGGTATACTAAGAAAAAAAAAATTAGTAATTTTAAATTGCGAACTGAACGATATTACAGAATATAATAAGAACAAAAGAAACTGATGAGTGAAAGAGAAAGTAGATATAGAAATTGTGGAGGATGAGGGAGAGATCGAAAATAAAAGAGTAATAATGAATAGAATAATTGTTGAATAAGGTACTCGTCCCAAATACGACAGTGGGAACGAAAGGCCCTAAATAACAAAGACCATAAAAAAACTAAAAATTTTAATCTTTACTGAAACCAATTAATTTCAGAGGTTATTTTATTTTTCAAATGTCAAAAAAATATCCGCTCTTTATTAATGATACTATGAATGAACGCATGAGAAAGGCTAGCGGAAAAGTAAGAAAAGGTCTAATATTTAGCCACTTCTGCACATGCAGTGGTATTCTTGCAACAAAGTGCACCGCCCGCCAGCCCGCTGATAAATGTGCATGCGGCAAACAATGCAAATTACACAACTGCCACCGTTAGATCACTCAACACGTGTTTCACTCCTTCATGGGGCATCTTCAGGAGTTACGTTACACCGATTAGTGCCAAACACAGTCTCTTCCACTCTCATTGTTTGCCGCATGCGCATTTATCAGCGGGCTGGCGGGCGGTACACTTTGTTGCACGACTACCACTGCATGTGCGGAAGTGGCTAAATATTGGTCCTTTTCTTACTTAGGATGGACTTCCGCAAGGTAACGCCTGATTCCATTAAATAACGGAAAAGTGTCGCACCTTTTTAGATATATTTGTAAATAGGTATAAAAGCTTTAAAGGGTGAATGTATTAGCAAATTTCTGTGAAGTATGAACACACTCTATCCAAAAATAGATGGCTTTAGAAATTATAACGCAGCTATAATATAGTACGAAAAAGGGTTTTTATAATTCACATTTGTTACTAGAAGTTATTGGCTTCGCATTGCATTGATGTAACATATTCCAGAGCGATCACTATGAGCTTTAATTTCTTTTGCTGGGAAATTAGATACACATTCACCTATATAAATGCTTCTACAGGTTTAGATAGTCATTAAATATGTCTTAAAAATGGAGTGAAACTTACCTTCATTCTCATATTTTCTGCTTCTACACTCCTATCGTATTGGCTATTGTACACTGGTAGATATTGCGGAGTTCTATCATAAGGCGCGCTAACTTTCTGGTCTCTTCTAGAACTTTCCACATCGCTTTCTAGATTGTTCTTGCAATCCAGATTGCTTTTAGACTCGCAATTGTCTTTAATGTTGATTTTTCCGTAGATGTTTTCTGCTCGCGTTTCGTTGTTGATTTTCTTCGGGAGTTTATTAGTGTCGTCGAAGTTTCTCACGATATCGTCTATTTTGGTTTTGTTTCTGATCGCTACGTTGCTATATGTGTTTCTGGTGTCGAAGTTGTTCTCGTTGAGGACGATCATCTTTTGTTCGTGTTTGAATTTCGTTACGTAGTTGGGAACTGTTCGGCCGACTAAGACGTCTTTCGCTGGAGTGTTGACAGTCAAGGAGTTTGCGCTGAAAACCTTCGGCGATATTTCGTTCTCGTTTGTCGTATAAAACTGGCTACGTCCAACACATTTCTGTTGTTTAGCGTAGTATTCGAATTTTGAAACTTTCGCCATTATTCCGGACATTTTAGGCCGCGTCTCTTGGTCGGAATTCGAATCAGATTGATCGATATCTCTGTAAGGTTTCTTAGGGACCGCGGGTGGTTTCTTCCTGGACATTTCTTTTAGAGTCATATCGAGTTCTTGATCTAATTGAGAAAGGGAGGTATCTTTATAGATCCTTTGGATGTTGTTTTGGTAGCGAGGTGATGTATCCGTGTGGTGATTGATGTAACCTGAGGAAACGAAAGTATTTACGACGATTTACGAATTACAAAGTAAAATAGAGATTTATATAATTATAGAATGTTTACGACGTGTTATATTTTATAAACAATGTATATGTATGTATATATTTTATATAGAACGTATATGTTTTTAAATGTTATACTTTGGATAAATGTCAGTGGTAGTCGTGCAACAAAGTGCACTGCCCGCAAGCCCACTGATAAATGCGCATGCGGCAAACAATGAGATTGGAAGAGACTGTGTTTGGCACTAATCGGTGTGACATAACTCCTGAAGATACCCCGTGGAGGGGTGAAACACGTGTTGAGTGATTTAACGGTGGTAGTTGTGTAATTCGTATTGTTTGCCGCATACGTATTTATTAGCGGGCTGGCGGGCGGTGCACTTTGTTGCACGACTACTGCTGCATGTGCGGAAGTGGCTAAATATTGGTCCTTTTCTTATTTAACAAGGTCGTCCTTATGGTTCGACTTTCCACGTCATGCTCGCCAGTATGTGGTTTCTACTCCAGAAGCTAAGGGTCCCAGTGACCATCTCTCTTGCGCGCTGTGTGGAATACCATGATACTGGTTGACTACGGCGTGGGCAGGGCTTCTACTTGTTAGACCCTAGACATAGTGAAAGTCACAAGAATTCGCTGGATGCTGGTAGCATAAGACCTGTGATCTTAACGATCTTGGCGGTTAACATTATGATGTTTATATGAATTATATGAAATTAGTCAAATTTTTTCATTGTCTTAAAAAGACAGTTTCCAACCTTTGGGAAATTTATGTTGACCATAATTTAACATTGTTTTTTTCTAAATCCCGATGATAACCTTCGATTGATACCATGAATTAGAAAGTAAGTGATAATCATAAATAGAATTGTGCAACGGTTGAATAGGGCTGGACGGTTGAATATTGGCTTGATTTATCTTTCTGGGTAGGCCTGTCTTAGTAAAAACCTAACAAAGCCAATTGGTTGGGTTATATGTATACAATGGGCACACTTACCAGGGGGTACGCATTGCTCGTTTGGCTGGAACTGTATCGGTGCCATGGACACGTGACCAGATGGCAGCACCGACTTCATGAGTTTCGCCTCCTCCGGATGGTTAAAACGAAGGTAATTGGAGCGTCCAATTGTCAGCATGCTGCCTGGAATTCGACGCAAGCAGGTTTAAGTACATATTGTATAAGTAAGAAAAGGACTACTATATAACTACTTCCTCTAGTCTCTCGGAAAACACTCGGTGTTTGGCACTAATCGGTGTAACATTACTCCTGAGGATGCCCCGTGGAGGAGTGAAACACGTGTTGAGTGATTTAACGGTGGTAGTTGTGTAATTTGCATTGTTTGCCGCATGCGCATTTATCAGCGGGCTGACGGGCAGTGCACTGCGCGACTACTGCTTCATAGCGGAAGTAGCTATATAGTAGCCCTTTTCTTACTTAGGATGGACTTCCTCAAAGTAACGCCTGAATCCATTAGATATATTGTATAGTCTGATTACCCAAAACTAAAAGTATTTTCTGTTTGTAATTTTTATGAAATAAAATTTTACAACACAGATTCAAAAAAATAATCTATATTGTATAGAATAATTAGTTATATATAAAAATCTTTAAATGAGTCAATATATATCTCATTTGTCAGCAAAAATTTTTAAACCTTTCACAACTATTTCCAACTAATCTGTATAAATTGTTCACTTTGAAATACGTTACATTAATTATTTTTTTTCTATTGGAATACGTCAAGACAATAACTTCGGAATACAAAGTCTGCGGGGACAGATAGTAAATAATAATTAATTTTAATATCCCGTAATTCGAATATTGAAAACATTTTTTCTTATTTAGGATGGACTTCCGCAAAGTAACACCTGAATCTATTAGATATTTTTTCTTACTACGCTATCATTACGTTATTTAATATTTCTGAACATATTAATTTTTGGAGAGACTGTACCATATGCTAATACACTGCTCCGAAACCTTTTCCCATCTACGGCACACCAAAATCTTTCCTAGAATTTCAAGACATACAGAAAACTAAATTTTAGAGACGAGTGAACGTGACATGCCATTATGTCTCAAATACAAAACACGTACAAAGAAAAATTGTAAAATTTCAATTTATTAACTTTTACCGCGGCACACTTGTATACGACCTATGGTACACCGGTTGCGGAGCACTGCGCTAATTGACAACAAATGACCTATACATTCCCTCTTTTTTTATGTCCCCCGCTATTGAGGGCCTCTCGTACCCCTATCTTGTGGTGGGACAGGGTCTTTTTTGGGCAATTTTTTTTCTCTTAGTTTTTTTTCTTTCCGTTCTCTGCTTCCATTCTTCACATGATCTTTCATTCCATTCTTTTATACCACATTTCTTCTTTCTTACCCTTTTGTTCTGTTCGTCTATTATTCTTCCCTTTTTCTTTTTACATTTTTTGATTTATATTTTTATTTTACATTTTTTTTTACACATTATTACATATTCTATAATTATTTCTATCACAGTTTTGTTTCTATTTACGTTTTTAATCTATTTATCTTTTTATACTCTGTTTGTTTTATTTCTTTCTATCGCCTTCTCATTCACATTCTCTCTTTTAAGCTTTGACACTTATAACCATGGTTGCACAGACTTATTAAGACTAGGGGCCACTCGGGCAAATCATGAACTGATGGCGGGCCGGCCGCCAGATGTAAATTTAATTTATTTTTTTTCGGTTTTATTCTGGAATAGAATTCAATATTTTTCGAATGTATGTGAGTATTATTTTTGCTGTCGGCGGGCCACCAGTATTCGACCGGCGGGCCGCGGTCTGTGCATCTATGCTTATAACCAAACACCTTGTACATTTCTTTTGCTTTCCAAGTGGCAATGCCGTTTACAACATGAGAAACTCCATCAATGAGTAAGTTTAGGAATAACATTGAAGTTTTGTACTAACCGACAATTTTTTTAATATGTATATTAACATTTATTATTTTAAACAATATTTACTTTTCACGTATCTACGAAATCTACGGCAGAGTCCCATATCCCCAGCTTTGAACGACATATACCACAGTCCTGTTGAATATGTAGGAGTGGTCGTAGTACTGTAGCTTCTTGTTCTTCTGTAGCTTCTTGTTCTTCGGTAGCTTCTTGTCCTTCGGTAGCCTCTTGTCTTTCTGTAGCTTCTTGTTCTTCTGTAGCTTCTTGATCTTCTGTAGCTTCTTGTTCTTCTGTAGCTTCTTGTTAATGTTGACCGCACCTCCGCTAGCACTTATAATGAGCGCAGAGACTCTCAACAGCGCGATGCAAACTTTTGTTGCGTCTACTGTGGCGCCATCTGTCATTTATCCGTTTCATTGCCGCCGCCGCCGCGATGCGATCGACGATCACGTGGGTAAGAGCTCGTTGCTAGGCAACGCCACAAATACATGCGTCTGTATTTACTATAACTTGAATAACAATGTTCTTGTGAATAAGTCTGCAGTGTGTTCTTACCCTGGGAAAGACGCGTGGGCTTGTCGACCGGCAGACCGTCGAGCAGGGTACTGCCGCTGACAGGGTACAGCGTGACGACACCGTGCGAGTTCTCCACGCGGCAGTGCACGCACGCTACGCCCGTGCCCACCACGTAGATGTCGCATGTCGGGTCCGAGCCGATTGTCACACGACCTGGAATACATTGCCACAACTATACTATTCCAAATCCGGTGAAATGGCAGAACGTGGTCGAACCTTCGCTACCTTATGAGGTCTTAAACTAGGCATCCTCTGCGCCACGAAAATAGCTTTATTATATGAGACCACTATAATCATCAGCTTAAAATTATGTTTACAACATCAACTAAGATGAAATTCAATACAGCTCGTATTTTTAATTTTTTTTTTAACAAGTACAATTAATTTCCAAAAATATTTTTGGTGAACATACTCCGAAATAAAATAATATGCCTTATGGCAGAGCCTATGTTTAACACATTATATTTGTCACTTGATAGTTTGTTAGAAACCTTTTACATTGACCTAGGAATGAGTGAAACACTTTAAGGAGACTGTATCTATTCTCCGGAATCTACAGATGCTAAGACAACAGTGAGAATCTAGTGGTTGACGATGAATGTATGGCTAATGGAATGAAAGAGAAAGACTGGGAAAATTGTAGAATGAAAGAAACAGTACGACAGATAAGATGATATATGAAAAAGAAGAATGATAATAAGTAAAAAAATGAGTAAATTACTAGAATTAAAAAGTCCCTGTCCCACACGAGATAGGGGAACGAGAGGTCCCCAACCGCGGGGACCATTAAAGAAACAAAAAAAAAAAACAGTGAGAATCTTGTTCAAAAAATGCGATGCCCTTTATCCAAGCAGCAACGGATCAAGTCATAGATAGAAGCGTTGTTGGAGTTTCTCCTGCAACTTCTACCAGAGCTAACCCTTTCCGAAGTCGTAGCAAAAGACACAATACGACTTCTAAATCTAATATTTGTATAATTCTAGCAGAATTACGTTTAAATTCAACATAGTCTGATATGTGTATGTATTTGTATTAACAGATTTTAACACTACACAAACTAGAAATAAAAGAGAGCTAGCCACCTGATGATTGTCTAATTAATATCTTTTATTACACTAAGGATTCCCTGAGATCTGAGACCTCCGCTTACGAATTACCAGGACCAGTAACTCGCCTGATTGAAAACGAAGATGTGGTGGAAGATGAAGCACGCAGGATCAGTAGTCACCTATTCACATTAACCCTGAAGAGACCTGGCATACAATTTTCGGGAAATAAGCTGGCAGATCATCCCATACAGGCTGTGTGGATAAGAAATGTTGAATTAAAACGTTCGGTATATATCCATGGAAATGTAGACCTTCGTCAAATTTCCCGTGAATCTCTGGAAGTCCATACTTTGGGAAAAGTCAATATAGACTAACCTACACTTATTGAAGAATAAAATGAAACCAGGCTCCAAAAGATGCTCTGTTTCATTAATCAAGCTATTAAAGCTGGACTCGCTTGACTAATGGAATACGAGGTATGTGGAAGGCACGAGGTCTTCGGTGACGCAGATGTTTTTCCAGAACACCGTTTCCGTCTAATTCCACCAAGTGCATCACCGGTTACAGCTGGACACGGTTCTGGTCCAGATGTTCACTGCACGGGGGATTCGCTGAGTACCTGATAGGTTTAAACTCAAGGAGAGTCCCTGGTGTACCTGTGACCCTGCGGTGGGTCAGACCGGGGCTGATCACCGGCTGTATTTAGCGCAGAACGTATGGACAGCCAGTTTCAGAAAAATATAGAGGAGAGAAACATTTCCAAATTATTATAGGAAGAAAAATACGCTAAATCTTCTTGGAGTATTGTAAAAAAGATAATAAATAAGGTAATTAAAAGCATTAAATCCTAGTCGAGTAAAATTAGAACAGTAAAACAAACTGCCATAGTATATAATATCAAGTTTAACAAAGCAAAAAGAGCATTTATAATCAAAAAATTGGAATGTAAAATATTTTAATAAACAACAGTAAATAAATAAAATATCTCCTATAGCGGGGGCCATAAAAAATCACGTTTGTATTGCCATAGCCCCAAATTACAAATAACAAGATGTTCAGTAACGAGTGTCAATTACCTTGTTTGATAGGATGTAATGTGACAGCTGTGCTGAGACGGCCCGTACCAAGGCTGACCAAGTGCGGAGTATTACTCGCCACTCTGAAACAATCATACAATTCCATTATTAATATTATTTATATACAGCATGATCGGTTATATTTGCAAAGCTATAAGCGGGTGAATTTATATCTCATTTGTTAGCAAAATGCTTCAACACATACTGAAACTGTATTGAAGTACAACAGATAATAAATAATTAATTTTAATACATAGTAATTTAAATTTTGAACACTTTTCCGTACTATATTATCGCTTTCTTTATTACATCCGAAACCATTGTTTTTTGGGTAGGGAGTGTCATATATTAATTGACAGCAAATGAATTAAACGTTCATCTCTTCAAAGCTTTCACACCTATAACTAATCTTTCCATATTCCATATTTTTTGCCAAAAGATCATCAATCTTCTGTTGAACGTATTATGGTTATCATCATCTTTTCAGCCGTGGGACATGCAGCGCTAGACATATATTCCCTATAGATTTCAAATAATATCGTAGAAAGCGATTTGCATCCGGCGACTTTTGGTGCTTTTAATGTGATCGTATGTCATATTTTAAGTGGACGTATTTGGCCCGCTTGTCTCAAAGTCCGCTTTGTAGCTTGTCTTCTGCAGTACATAAATCAATGGAGCTCTTCATTCTGGAACGCTGAGTTTAATTCCAAGAGGGAATTTATCCAAAGATGCTGATGATGATGGAGAGCGAATAGAATCAGAAACAAGGAGATCAGCTGAAGAACGAAGAACACCGACGTGACAGTGGGTAGGACACATCGCCGTTGGGGCCGAAAGGTTCTCGAGTGGCGACTACAGGCTGGGCCGGCAAGAGGCGTTGTGGTCCGCCTTCCACTAGATCGGACTCTCCGGCGTGGCAGTCGGAGCTGTGGATCCTACCGGACGAGATCGGACAGGACTTTTCCTTGCCAGCAGTCGTGTCGGCGACGCTGAGCGGGTCATCGGCGTGGAGGTCCGTGGCTTCCTTCTGTGAGACCGTCATGGTCCAGAAGGAGGCAGCCAAACGGGACCGACATAGGAAGGATCCCGCTCGGAGACGACGTCGTCAGCGCAGGGACGCGCCTCGCGACGGCCATCTAAAGCATGGTGTTCCTCTACCATAAACGAAGCCTTCGGAGTCGCAGGAGTTTAGAGTGGGGGCCCTAAACTCCCACTAGCTTCAGCGACTCTGAGGCGGACGATGGTTCGACGTGGTCTCGAACCATCGTGATAGCGCCACGAGGGTTTCAGGGGTTACGTAAACCATACACGCGTACCTCGGAACGGGCTATCTATAATAGCACAGCGCGAGGGAAGACCGCGTGGCGATCCCTGACCGGGAGATACTGCGGTCCCCCGTATAACGCAGAGGACGATCACCGGGGGGGTTTTAATGGGGCTACCCATGAAGGACGGGGGTATGTGGGATTCCTAAATCCCACATACCCCCGTCCTCCCCCTAGAGGCGGGGCATCTTGAACATCCGGAAGATTTCCCCGCAAACCAAAAAAAAGGCTTTCCACTAGGTGTACTGATGATATAGTTAAGGTACAGGACATAGGCGGAACTCCCTGAACGCGGACAGCGCAGGACCAGTCATCGTGGGCATCTTTGGGAGAATTCTGTGCCTTGTCGTGGGCGTCCATCAGCTGAAAAGGCGACTGAAGTTTCGAGTCCAGGTTACTTCTAAAAATACGGTGGAGTCGGTATATTCGTTTTAAATTTCTCCAGTGTTAGATTTTATTGTACACACGGTTACTTTATGCTATAAATAAGGTCTTGTTTGTCCACTTTGTGAATGTACATTCCACATTTCTTTTACTAGTCAGAATTGTTCTCTTCAAAAACTTAAAACCCCTCGGCCATCTGTCTGGCCATAATGCAATAAAATATTTTTGTTGTTTATAAATTTATCAAGGCACCGGCACATTTGAAGGCAAAACGTACGTATCTATGCTTGCGATCGAAAAAATTGTTATAATTTGTTTCCATATGTAGCTCGCGTGAGATCGCTTGTTAAGATAAGAAAAGCGAAGGCGGCGTTGGCGTGGCTGTGTTCAAATAACTTCACGACTTCAAATTTGATTTATTTATTAAATAATAATAAGTTTAAGTAATACGGAGGTATGTTCTTTGAATTGTATTATCTTGTTTGAGGTATATATATACACCAATACCTCGCTTTGCTTCGTTTCGTGTTGCGTTTATTTCGCAGTTCCGTCGCTGCTTAATTAGTACTAATTTTCACTGTGCGTTGTTAGATTTTCGCTGTTGCGTTGTTTTTGGGTTGGAGTCTAAATTTTTTTGAAATTTTCTAAAAGAAGGCAACACTTGTTTCTTATTGCGCCATGCCATCAAAACTTCCTTCTCCTTCCCTTTCTAATTAAAAACAACGCAATTTGAATACAGTTTTATTTTCACTTTGTTTTGCTAATTTTAAGAGTTCATTTTCGATTACGTAGTGTGTTATGCTTTTTTTAAAAGAAAATATTAAATTCATATAAATTTTTACGTGTTGTTTCTGGTTACAAAAAGTTAAATATTATTCAAATTTATTTTTTGACAGAGTTATATTATTTTTGTTTTTTAAATGTTCTGTTTGTTCAATTATATTTTTAAAAAGTAGTGTTTTGGTAACCCTGGAACCTATCTTCGATCTTTACATAGTTTGCTATAGAAAATCTTAATTCACTTTGCGGCGTTTTAATTTGCGTCGTGTTTTTTTGGAACGTAACCACGACGCAAAGTGAGGTATTTGTGTATAGTGCTATTGGAATAGATGTACTGCGTCAGACATATAGATATGTTTTAGCTATGAGTAATGAACACGAAAGGTTCTCGAGTTATGACCATGAGACAGTAGACGCGGCGTGGGTAGATCTTTCATTAATTGCACCGACGATATAATTAAGGTGGTCGAAAGTCGTTGGACGCGTGCAGTGCAGGACCTCGTGGGGATCTTTGCCGGAGGCCTATGTCTTGCAGTGGGAGTCTACCGGCTGGAAAGACGAAGAATCAATACGAATATAGTAATTTTGAAACACAACATTGCTAGTTCTATTTTAAGGTCCATAAATAGCTTCGATGCTTTTCCAACACGGAAAACTTGATGCGTCAAAAGCTTGTAACGTTCATCCTTCATATTACTGGCCACTACGGTCAAAATACTTTTTTGTTAAACCGTTCGAATTCAAATTTAAACGTCTTCAGTAATGTTGTTGCTACCGCTGTTCCATATTTTCCATATGCCCCCTTGTCTTGGGTAAATTTACAGTATTCTATTATTTATATTCTCATCTTTCTTCCATCTGAATGTCAATTATTCTTTATTCTCTTATTCCTTACATATTCTTTCATTCCTTTTTATTCCTTTTACCGTTCATACCTCACCTCACTTTCATTACCATCCCTCACCGAATTCTACAGGTTCTGTATTACTTTGTTTTTGTCACTTTCTTATTGTGGAAATTATATAAAAATAATTATTAATTAATATACATGTAACGCCATCTATTGGAACATAGATTGTATAGTGTTCCTATCATCATTGTTATAAAGTAAAATGTATGTATGTTTCTAAACGTATAATAAAAAGTTAGTTCTGTTCGAATCTCACAACCGGCGTTGTATTATACTTATACATTATGCATTTATTGTAAATTTTACGTTTTTATTTATTTCTGCTTTTTTATTTTTAGATATCGTTGTATTAGGATCGAAATCCTAAAGTCTATGTATACATGTAAACACACCGCCTACATCACCTCTGGCTATCTCCTTACCACGAAAAAGAAACGGATATTAGATTAGAATATATTCGACTATTCCACTAGCGCCATCTGTAGGCACTCTTCAAACTAAGTTGCCATATAAATACATAATTGTACCATATGACAATAGATTTATTTACATGACAATAGATATATTTTTTTATTTCTATATATATATATGTATGTGTGTGTACTACTTGTAGTTGTACTATATATACAGTTTCTTTCCCCTTCTTCTTGACAACTGTAATACCAGAGCAGAGTAGTCAAATATAAAAAAGAAAAATATATGTAATACACGAAACAAAGTGTATATATTGTTTCGATTATAATTCACGAGATAATTTTTGGTAAGGTGACAATATTATGTAGCACTATATGAACGGGACTGTCCGTCGATGTTCCGGCGCGTGGTCACTGTACTCGCGCAAGTCGCATGCGCGTCGTCACGGGACAGGAAGCGGCGTCTATTTCCAGTGGCGCCGCGCGGGCGCACCTTTTGCCCTTTTTGCACGCCATCGTTTGTATTGAAATCAACCGCTTAGATTTAGTCGAGGTGAATTTTAATATAATATTACTAACGATAATATTTTATATACACAAACTAACAACAACTGTTAAAAACACAGTATTGTTTGAGACATATGTACAAATAAAAGGAGCAACCTGATCGATATGAACACGACTTGCATTAGAGATACGAGTATAAGGACGTAAGATACAAAATTTTATTTTGAGTAGTTTTAATTTATATTCAATTAATAAAATTATAAATTAGCATGTGTTTTTACTTTAAGTTTTTAACTCTAAACTTCACTACAGTTAGAAATTTACAGAAATCAATATCAGGTAAGTAGGGGGTCTACCCAACACGGAAAAACATGGCAAGGGGTCTACGACACAAAAAAGTTTGGAGAACTCCGATCTAGAGCAAGCGATTTTAAATCGTATTTTTAAGGTTATTTGATATTATATGGCCTACTTCGTTTCGGGCAGATATCTCCATAGGCAGTCAACAGGTCAACGCTATTGCGTCTAGACGAATAATCTTAAACTAATGTAATTTTCATTTAAGTTTTTTCTAGATTCCAGATCTACATATACAAAATTTTAACTATAATTGCAAATATTTTTAAAGGTTTATTCCGAGGTATAGGGATTTCAAGTGGTTTAATAAAAATACAGCAACGACGTAGTTCCTAGTATTGTTCGTGGATTCTAGACCTACATATAAAAATTCTAACTATGATTGTAAATATTTTTAAAAATTTCTTCCGAGGTATAGACGGGGATTTCAAGTGGCTTTATAAAAAAAAAACTGCAACGACGTAGTTCCTAGTATTGCTCGTGTGAAGTCACAGTGGGCAGGGAACATTTATTTGATGTACTAGAAGTTATACTGCTAGCCGCTAGCTCTAGATTTTGTGCAGCTTCATCGTAATTGAGCATGTGAAAACAAAGGTCCACGGACTAGAAATTTTAAGCTGGGGATCGGTACCCCAGTTACAACGAAGACGTCCACACGCGGAGAAATATACCCGTGTAGGTGTATAGTGTAGTGAGTGAGGTGTAGTGTATGTAGCACGAAGCGAGGACTACTCGGCGGTCGGGAGAAACACTGGCCTCTCCGGACCGCCCTCGCTGTGAACGCGGGTTAGGCGGACGCGGCCGTCGTGTCAAGTGTAAGTGAGTAGTGCATGACATGTGCATCGTGACTGCCGGGGCTCGATGTGAGGCGTGTATCCTGACGTTGAGACGGGGGAGCGGTGATTATTTAAACTCCGCTTTAAGGGTATCGAGAAGGGCCGAGTGCTCCGCAATACAGAGAAAGATCTCCGAGGGACCGGAGGCATCCATCGTCGAGGTCTACATTGGCGAGGTAGAACGCGAGGGCTTTAAGTTTCTCGGCAGGCGAAGGGGGTATAGGGTTTGGTGGGCTTCGGTTGCTCGTGAGCCACCAATGAGGCGGTATGGAGGGTGGCGGGCTTGCTTCTCGAGTAGAGTGGCTTCGTCCAAGCTGAAGTGGCTGGGAGCGAAGAGGGAGAAGAGGTTTCTAAGTGGGCTTTAAAACTTTCTCCGCGGGAGCTGAAGATGTTGATCGGGCGACGGAGCACATCACTCGTGTAACCTATGCCCGTTGAGTTCGAAAGCTTGGCGAATGGTCACCAAGACCCGGTAGATGCAGCGTGGGTAGAACCTAGATAAACATATCTCATAGTTAAGATCGCGGGTAGCGCAAGACTGATCTTTGTGACAACCCTGGTGGAAGGCCTAGGCCTTGCAGTGGGCGTCTATCAGCTGATATGATGAAAGAAAATTGCATGACGTTTTCGTCTTCGCGACCGATTACAACTGATATTTCATACTTTATGACAGTGGTGGGCAACCTTTTTAATATCTATAAAATAACCTTTTTCGCGTGCAACGTATAATGTAACATTTGTTAATAATTTACAAACCTTTATTTTTATTAAAAAATATATATACAAGATATAGAAATTTGACACCGCGTCGCACAGTTTTAATCGTTGGTTATTATAAATAATGATTTCAGTTTATAACGTACCACCATTTTATTATCAATTAATTTTATAACAACATATTGATGAAAGTCAAATAAATAAATTAAATTTTAGAAATACTAAGCGGGCCGCGTAAATATGTTTAACGGGCCGCATGTTGGTGATTCCTGCTTGCTTATTCCTGCGTACTTCCAAACTAGAAAATTAAAATCTATAATTAATTGTCTATCCTTTTTCGGGACATTTATATTAAGGTACATAATTGTTCTATAAATAATAAAATAAAGTAATAAATCAATTAATTAAATAAATAACAGGAAACGTAATTTGGCGACGCCTGCTGTAACATTTCAGATGTCATCGCGTGAACGCGACTCGCGTTTGTCCCCACCTCGTGACCGCATGTGCAATGTTATTTTTACACTCCAAACCGCATTTTACTACCACCTTATTACTATTGCCATTAGGTTCGAAATATATTAAAAAAATACAGAATTCCTGAATATAACTTATTTATTTATTCGTAATTTAGTCTTAATATGTTATGGTATAAGGTTTATTTTCGTTTATACATTAAATATTATAGTTTTATGAATATGTGCACGTGATGTCAAATTGGTTTTATTTCAGTTCGCTCTAGAAATAGATCGGCGGTGTTTGTTTTGGTTTTATTAAATTGTTGTCGAATTAAAAATGATGTATACAAATCTATGTACTGACAAATGTGTATTTTTTTCAATTACTAGAATTAAGTCGGAAGAAAATAAATACATTTAATAAACTTTTAAGTTAAACGGTTTTTTGATACCCATATTGTGGTGGTTGTGGAATAATATGTACCTAGTCCGCCATATTGGAACGGCGTCCATTTTGAATTTTAAATTTTGACATAATCATTGTGTTTTACTAGTGTAGACCTTTCATTTGATACCCATATTGAGAGGGTTAAGGAAAAATACGTAATCCGCCATTTAGTATCGGCGGCCATCTTAGATTTATAATGTTATTGATTTTATTATATTGTATTGTCATCTAAATTAAATGTGTGTACCAAATTTCAGATCAATCTGACAACGGGAAGGTGCTTAAATTTCAATTTCTAATTTTGATCCAAATAAATTCCGTATGGGTCGAACTAAATAAAACCGTTCAAAAAACTATTTTTTTTCACTTCTCTAAGTAATTAAATCATTAACACCAACAGATGTAACATCTTTTAATTATAGCAATAGTTGTTATATACAAAGTGATTGGATATAGCTTCAAAAGGTTTACTGCAGTGTTTCCCAACGTGGGGTCCACACCCTACAGTGAAAAATTGTTAAGCGGGGCAAATCGAAAATGAACTCGACAAGAGTTCAACCTTTTTACTTTCATATAAAAATTATATTTTACATATGACACAGAAAAGGTTGGCTAACACTGGGTTGATATAATGTATAGCTCACTACTTAGTGAAAAGGTTTAAAGATTAAAAATATTTTACACCCATATTTTTTAATACAACAGACGAACAACTTCTGGCAATACATCTGCAGGACAGATAGTAAACATTAATTATTTTTAATATATAGTTATCATTGTATATAATTTATTCTGAAACCATTGTATTTTTAAATAGTTTATACATTCTTCTTTTGACGACGAACGACGCCCACTGCAAGT
The DNA here is from genome assembly GCF_028537555.1 of Battus philenor. Classification (NCBI taxonomy): domain Eukaryota; kingdom Metazoa; phylum Arthropoda; class Insecta; order Lepidoptera; family Papilionidae; genus Battus; species Battus philenor. The sequence goes on from NW_027181688.1 coordinate 2,744,508, forward strand.
CATAAGCCTCCCACTCCCCCTACTCCAATCTCCCCCTCATCCCCCAAAGATCGTCATCAGTCCACCTAGTGGGAGGCCTACCCACGTCGCGTCTACCTACTCGTGGTTCTCCACTCGAGAACCTTTCGACCTCAACGGCCATCGCTCGTGCCCGCCCACTATCCTTTCAAACGAGCAATTCTTCAATCTACATCGATGATCTCGATTATTCTTTGGATCTCATCATTTCTGATTCAATATAGCAGTGTACTATACATTAATGATAAAAAATGAACTACACATTCATACTATTAATGCTTTTACAGTTATAACCAAACACTCTTTATAACCACGTTATTCATCAACCCTTTCCTTACCGCAGTCCGTTTCGTTGTCGCTACTGAACCGGGCATGTGCGCCGCGAAGTGTGCACATTGCATGGCGGTAGGCTGATGTTCGAATTTTCTCATTTGTGTTACATATTTCACGATTTTACTGGTATATTAATTAAAAATATAAGTTGGGATAATTGTTAGTAATTTATTTGGCTGTGATAAATCTTAAAACAGTGATCTACACATAAGCACACATTACAAGGTAAATGCCGGCTAACTCCGTCGCTGTTTACGAAAGGGTGAAGTCTTATAAAATGTGAAATAAGCTTGTTTTTTAATCTTTATTATATGACATTAAAGCACTAAATAAAGTGATCACTCTAAAATAAATATTATTATTTATTTTTCTATGGAAAACAAGACATACAAGTCAGCCAAAATCTATCTATCTAGCATAGAGTTCCCCAAACTTTTTTGTGTCGTAGACCCCTTGCCATGTTTTGCCGTGTTGGGTAGACCCCCTACTTACTTGATATTGATTTCCTGTAAATTTCTAACTGTAGTGAAGTTTAGTGTTAAAAACTTAAAGTAAAAACAAATGTTAATTTATACACTTATTAATTGAATTTAAATTAAAACTACTCAAAATAAAATTTTGTATCTACTATACCAACTAAATCAATCTATTGTACCAACATTCTACAACTTACACAATTTTATAAACATATATAATTATATATTTCATAGGTACTTTTATAAATAATGTAAATGTTTTGATATTATAAGATAGTATGATGTGAGTAAATAGGTACTATAAGTGTATGTGTTGAGTTCCACTATCGTGGACCTCCATTTTCATTTCATGGACCTCCATTTTCATTTCATGGACCCCCAAATTTTTTTTCGCTGACGTAGACCCCTTGCAAGTTGTTGCCCCTAGGGGTCGATATAGACCACTTTGGGAATCACTGATCTAGCAGTTAATATTAAAGTAATATATACAATGATTAATGGATGATAAATTAAAGTTGCCTTTAAAAGGCGACCTCGACGAGACCAATAACCCAGTAAAGCCTCTGCCAGACGAGCGTGAAGTGTGGCGTTTCGGTTGCGCGGTTTTGACCTTACACTTGCTCTGGTTTATTACCTTTGAGCATATTTTGTTTCAGCGATACCCGATGACGTCCGGAGATGTGAATGAGGTTTTATATTTTCCGGTAAATATATAATGACTTATTATAAAAGCTTATTTATATATTTTTATATACGTAATAAGGTTTTTGTTTACAATAATACGTCGCTGGAGGTTCCTTTTAAATACAGATGATATTTGTAACTAATACCAGGAGTATATCCAATTTGATAGTCAGCATTTAAACGATATATCTATAAATTAAAAATTATTTTTTTGTTTTTTAATTTTAAGAGAAATAAATGTTTAATTATAGGTAGTATATTTTATATTTGATATAATCAATTTGAAATCATAATTCTTCCATCGGACACCCTATACATCACTATTGATCATATAAACGTCAAAAGAAATTATTAAATTTAAAACGAATTGACGTATTTATTCCTTTTTGAAATTGATTTTGAATTTTTGATTTAGCTATATATAATAGGTTGTCAAATATCTCCCTTTCGCCTTTTTGTCTTTTGAATTTCGCGGCTATGTACAAAGCGCTACAGAGCTCGTATCTGGCAATACTATACATAATTTGAAAGGTCTTGACATAACCTACAAAACGACGCTATGCATGATTAGTTTGGATATTGCGTCCAACAGTTATAGACGTGTAAACATGGAGTTCACTAACGGCGAAATTCGCGCTATTTTAAAGTTTTCCTTCGTTAAAGGCAAATCCGCTAGAGAAACGTTCCGTGAGATTAATGGTGTTTTGGGGGATGGTACTCTATCACTTCGAACCGCGGAGGAATGGTTTCAACGATTCAGAGCCGGCGAAAACGACACCATGGATAAGCCAGCCGGCGGAAGACCTGTGACGACAAATACCGATCAAATCATGGACTACATCGAGTTAGACCGGCAAGTGGCATCTCGTGACATCGCCCAGGAGATGGGAGTTAGTCACCAAACCATTTTAAACCATCTGCAGAAGGCTGGATACAAAATAAAGCTCGATGTTTGGGTGCCGCATGATTTGACGCAAAAAAACCTTCTGGACCGAATCAACGCCTGCGATATGCTGCTGAAACGGAACGAACTCGACCCATTCTTGAAGCGGATCACCATCCGACTGGCGACGAAAAATGGATCACATACGACAATATCAAGCGAAAACGGTCGTGGTCGAAGGCCGGTGAATCGTCCCAAACAGTGGCCAAGCCGGGATTGACGGCCAGGAAGGTTTTGCTGTGTGTTTGGTGGGATTGGAAGGGAATCATCCACTATGAGCTGCTCCCATATGGCCAGACGCTTAATTCTACCATCTACTGCGAACAACTGGACCGCTTGAAGCAGGCGATCGACCAGAAGCGTCCAGAATTGGCCAACAGGAAGGGTGTAGTGTTCCACCAGGACAACGCTAGACCACACACTTCGTTGATGACTCGTCAGAAGCTACGGGAGCTCGGATGGGAGGTTTTATCACATCCACCATATAGCCCGGTCATAGCGCCAAGTGATTACCACCTGTTCCTGTCCATGGCGAACGCCCTTGGTGGTGTAAAGTTGAACTCAAAAGAGGTTTGTGAAAAGTGGCTGTCCGAGTTCTTCGCAAATAAGGAGGGGGGCTTCTACGAGGGAGGTATTATGAAGTTGCCGTCTAGATGGAAACAGATTATCGAACAAAACGGCGCATATTTGAACTAAATCCGATCACTGTAACACTTTTTATAAAGCATTGAATAAAGAGCAAAAAAGCGGAAGGGAGATATTTGACAACCTATTATATATATATATATATATATATATATATATATATATATATAGTTCGTTCCAAAAATTTCAGGCTCTAAATCCTAAATCCTTTAACAGGGTATAGATTTCACTTTATATCTCTCGCTCTTACTAACTTATTTTATTAACTAGATCGATACCTTTTACCTTAATTGAGAGGCTTTAGGTGTATATATTGTTTACATTAATTTTAATCTGCACACACATACGCACGTACCTACAACCCGATATATATATATTTATATATATATATATATATATTCCTTGGCAAAAGTGAGAAATAAGGTACACTTATGAAGTTATAAGTATATAAAATTCTTTTATCTTTACTTTACATGCACACACATATTTCATATATATATATATATATATATATATATATATATATATATATATAAATACAAATTTAATACACAAAGTAGGTTACTTGTAATGTTAATAGTGTAACTGACACATTATATACATGAGTGTGTATATATATGGTGTTATGCTTACATTTTAAATTCCAATTGCGATCAAGGAAAATTACGAATTTAAAGAAATCAAGGTGAAGCGAGATATAGTCAAATGTACATATTTCAACCCGTTCCATAGGCGCTTAACAAACTGGCTTTTAGAGTTGTACCTTATTTAGTTTTAACAGCCTCCCTACTTCTTCACAAAGTGTTCGTATTGTGTTCATATTTTGACCTCTAAATTCCTAATGTTATATTATTTTTAGCTATTTCACACTTTTAAAGTTTATACATCTATAACTAAACAAGTGTATAGTTTATAATAGCGGCGCTAGGTGGCAGTATAGCTGTAAAATGTAGCGCCGCGCATGCGCACCGTGATACTAAATCGAAGCGACCGCAGAACCGGCCGTGAAACCCGACGCCGTATTGTAAGCGATAGTCTAGATTACATGAAACGCTAGAGGTTTTAGCGTTTAGCTTCAGCGGCTATGTGGGATGTACACGAGTTGCGTAATTAACAAGGAACCGATCGAATTGCGGTGGATGCGGCAATTCACATTAATCTCATCTAGTTTCGCGGTTTAAATTATTAACACCTATTCATTACTCATAAATACAAATGCATCACTTATTAGTAATATACCATAGGCCACTATGATACAATTAGACAACTACGAATGTGAAATTTAAAAAAAAACAACTTATATCTGTTTTATTACATTTTCTATAAAAACATACCAGACGGCAAGACAGATAAACTTAGTACTGTTTTACCGACGTTTTGTTCTCTTTAAAACCAATCTGCATACAGTACCCGTATAAATATTGCACATCGATCTTTGGAAAGAGACAATCGGCTAATTTCGTAGAGCACTATCTCTGTCCCACACTACATATGTGACGTTTAGTCAGTCGTAGTATTTCGTGCGACAGAGATAACGCTCTACGAAGCCGGAATTAGCCGATTGTCTCTTTCCAAAGGTTCATGTGCAATATTTATCGCCGGGTACAGTACCTATACTTGCTAAAAAAAATTTATTATACATAAAAGTTATGTTTTTGTTTTCGAGGATTTTGATAAGTAGTCTACCAAATAAGGATAGCATTGAATTTTTAAAACACGTCATTAATAATACATTCGCACATTTTACAATACAATCTTATTTTATAAATCTAAAGTATCTCGTAATAAATTTAAGATATCCCTTAAAAAAGAACTCGTGAAAAAAATATTATAGTGTGAATGATGTTTAACCCTTTCGTTACCAGCGCCGGAGTTAGCTGACATCCACCTTGTAATGTGGACTTAGGTTCCATTGAAGTGACGCTACTGAACAGGGCATGTGCGCCGCGAAGTGTGCACATTGCATGGCGGTAAACTGATGTTCGAATTTTCACATTTGTGTTACATATTTAAAGATTTTACTGGTATACTAATTATAAATAGAAGTTAGGATAATTCTTAGTAATTTATTTGGCTGTGATAAATCTTAAAACAAGGATCTACACATAAGCTCATATTACAAGGTCAATGCTGTCTAATTCCGACGCTGGTAGCGAAAGGGTTAACTAATTTCTATTATAAATATATATTAAACAGTTTCTATCGTCTATGTAAGTATATACATAAGTATAACAATAATACGTTGTTATGAAAACAGAGAAACCACATTTAAAGTTATTATTTAAATTTTTATGCCTTTGCCATTACAAATACCAACTGCTTTACCGACCGGCGATCGCAATGGGCGCCACCATAACACAATTGTTAACAGCGCCATCTATGAAGTGTCAATGTTAAACAGCCACTGCTTTACCGACATTAAATAAGCGCGGCGCAATACATAATAGAATTATTAAAGAGAGTAGTTTCTTTACATATGTTACATTAATTAGTGTTTCTATTTGAACGCGACAGGGCAATCACTTTGACAGTACAGTCTGCAGGGATATATGGTGAACAATAATTTTAATATTTTAATATGTAGTTATCCGAAATTTAAAAGCGCTTTTCATACTATCATCACCTTAAATCTTATTTCAAAAACTATTCATTTTTGTATAGGCTATATCTTACAATAATTAATACGACATTAAATAAACGCGACATAATACAAAATATAGATATGTAAAGAAACTAGTTTCTTTACATATATAGACGCGGCATGGATACGTACTCCTGTAGATGGACCGAGAAAATAGAAAAGATCGCAAGATGTCGGTCATCGTAATGAGGTGAGGAATATGCCTTGCAGTAGGTTGTATCGGACATAATGATCTTACATCGAGCTGAACACCCAGAGCAGAATTCCCAAAACTTTTTTGTGTCGTAGACCCCTTGCCATGTTTTTCCGTGTTGGGTAGACCCCCTACTTACCTGATATTGATTTACTGTAAATTTCTAACTGTAGTAAAGTTAAAATTCTTACTGTAGTAAAGTTTAGTGTTAAAAACTTAAAGTAAAAACACATGTTAATTTATTAATTTAATTTAAATTAAAATTATTTTAAATAAACTTTTGTATTTGTTATGTAAAATATACGTAACATTAAATAAACTGTAAATAAAATAACATAAGCAATAAGTCAATATTTTTAGTGAGAAAGATGAACCTGATTCTTTAATAATAAATTAATAATAAATTAATAGCATTATCGTGGACCCCCATTTTCATTTCATGGACCCCCAAATTTTTTTTTCGCTGACGTAGACCCCTTGCAGGTTGTCATAGATCCCTAGGAGTCGATATAGACCACTTTGGGAATCACTGATTCAGAGCTTCCACGAGTAAAAGTGACAATAAAAATTCGTCAAGTATGTTATGTTTATAAAATCAGCCCGCATTTAAAAGTCACTTGCAATGGTTTAATTAAAACGCAGATCGTCTTTGGAACCGGCCACCCCGTGGAAACCGGTCCCAATTAAAAAGCACCAGTCCACCCGACTGTACACGGCATTTATTAAAAAGACCAACACTGGCCTTACCCGCTTATCAGCCAGTGTCTACGACCTTAATCAAGGCTTCTAGTAACGTGGGTAGATGGATATTTAAGCAAAATATTCTGCATTCAATTTATAAGCTAATTTTGTAAATTTTCTATTGTGTCATTTTAAAATTAAGTGAGAAAAGGACCAATATTTAGCCACTTCCGCACATGCAGCGGTAGTTGTGCAATAAAGTGCACCGCCCGCCAGCCCGCTGATAAATGCGTATGCGACAAACAATGCGAATCACACAACCGCCATCGTCAAATCACTCAACACGTGTTTCACCCCTCCACGGGGCATCTTCAGGAGTTATGTTACACCGATTAGTGCTAAACACAGTCATGTGATACAATATACTATTTATTTTTCAGCTTCGGTATATCTACTGCCACGTTTAAATGAGTTCCCATAAAACTTCAAGCCACAGCTTCGCTTGAGCTGTAGTTGTCAAGAAGCAATGTTTAATTAAAACAATAAATGTTATAATGACGATGATCTATTCATATCATGAAATTTTAACAACCTGCCTTTTGAAGGTTTTTTCTTTTAATTGTATTTCCATTTTATTTTTGGGATAGGCACTTTTGTTTTTTTTAATAAGTTTGTCATATAATACTTTTATTTCCTTCCGCGCTCTTCTTTCATTAATATTACTTTCTTTCGTACTTTTTTCTTCTTTCTACTTTACTTCTACCTTTATCTTTTATTCGATCCTTTCATTCCTCACTTTTACATTGCTTTATCTTTAATTATTTTTACACAGTTTGTTCGATTTACATCTCTTTTAATTTTAAGTTACTTGGTATTTTACTATTTACTTTTCAACTTTTGTTTTTAATGATTACTTTTGCCGCGATTCCCTTGCAAAATTAAAGTAATATTGGTCTCTTCCCTTTGTCATTTATTATATCCATATTTCATATATCCTCGTAGATCTTAGTGCGTAACCGGCATTCGGAGTCGACCCGGTGTCCTATCCATCTGTGCTATCCATGTCCAGTGAGTTATCAGGTGGACCACGGTCTTGTCCACGCCCGGTTCACAGAAGCCCGAGGGGTCCTCCTAGAGCTTAAACCGGTAAAGGTACCCAGGGAACCCCCCGTGCCCCGTGAAGAGCTGGACCAAGACCGCGTCCATCTCAACATTGCGGAGCACGCGGTAGGCTGAGATAGCGTCCGGGTCTTTTGAAGGTTAGTACTGAGAAAGTGGAGCCCCAGGTAGCCTAGCGGCAGACGACTTAGGCTTTCGATTTCCGAAATATAATCTTATTTACACTGTGCATTAATTATATAGAATTGCCACTGCTCACAAAAAAGTTTTCAGAGGATGAGCAGCATCGTACTCTGCGTACCATGATACCACACTGCGATCGCCAAATCACCTGCCAAGTGTGCCGATTATGTCCCCCCCCCCCCCCAAAGATAAAATTAATTTATTCAACATTGGAACATTTAAAAGAACTCTTATTTACATACATATGATGTTGAAGTTATATAATATAGTCTTATATTACAAATGCAAAGGACAGCGTATATATATAACAAGATGCAAAATATTCAAGTTACCGTACAACAGTTCGTAAAGCTATAACACATATAATGTAATCTCGTAAAGACAGGAGAGTGATTTACGAACCATTACACCGGCTCGAGTGTCGGCGCCGATTTCAATGCCTCGTCCATCGACGGTTACGTCAACGAATGATCTCACCGCTAGTGCTAGAATTCAGATTTATTCGACTGAGGCCCAATGTTAAAATTAAATAAATATTTAATACAATTGTGCATCCGGCGTTAAATATTGCACATCGACCTTTGGAAAGAGACAATCAGCTAATTTCGGTTTCGTAGAGCACTATCTCTGTCCCACACTACCTATGTGACATTTTGACAGTCGTATTTCGTGCGAGAGAGATAACGCTCTACGAAGCCGAAGTATGCTGATCGTCTTCATCTATAAACACCAGCTATGACACCTATAAACAGTTGTTTAACTACACACACTACAAATGTCAAAAGTTAGAAAAGTGTGCGTATATGCGTATGCGTGTGCGTGTTTGTGTGTGTGTTAATGTGTGTGTGCACGGGTGTTTGTGTGCGTGTGTATCTTAATGTTTAATTTAATCTATGGTATTTATGCAACAAGAAAAGTGTATATTTTAACTGTTTTTAAGCATTAAGAGAGAAAACTAAAAATTTACTTTTCATACTAGAAAAATTCTTCCCCGACAGATGATTCAATAAAGATAGTAGCCGAGTTAGTAGAGACGTAAATGAGTTTTGAACTTGGCAATACGTTACGCGTTTAATTTTAATTTATGTATATTTAAAAACTATATATATACTCTGTGCTTATTTTTAATAACACTGGTAGGTGTTTTTTTAGTAATGATATGCGAATTGAGATTAACAATATTAAAACCTACGTTTCAACATAGGGAATGCTATCACGCATTTATAACTTAAAAGCTATAGATTCCCTTGGAGATATTTTTAAATAATTATTTTAACGGTTGGTTCGAAAAACATTTTAATAACATTTTAAATTTTCGGTTTCAACACTTGATGAACCTGTCATATGATGATAAACCTTGCCAGCGCAAACTATTCCAATATTTCCAGGTGGGTCGAGAAATGTCATACCATGCGTTATTACGCATCAAAAAGGTGGGACATTTTTAATACCAGCCTGCCCCAAAGGGTTAAAAAGAGCAATTGTTGAGTTTGCCGGCTCTTCTCAACAGACCATCATTCGGAGTCGATAGCTTAATGCTTTTAATGTTAAAATAATCGATTCAAAAGCGCATGTAAATGTCTTCTTGAAGAAAGATATTATGAATTTGCTGATGACATATTTAAAAACAGGATGGTTAATTGACTTTATATAAGGACTCACAGGACACGTTATATTCCATTCGCACGCTGTTTATTGTAACATTATGACTGTGTACAAAACAACAACTCGCTTCTTGCATAACCTTCTACTTTGTGTCTCTCATATATAATCATAGCCTTTTCTTTCTATGTGAAAAAAAAATGCTAAAAAATACTAGCGAAACAAATTTGAATTAATTAAAAACAGTTGGGGTACTCGAAGAAATTTCGAAAATATCGAAAAATTGCTATGAAAAAATAAGTCTACTTTGGTAACCTTTGGTTAACTTTTTTTATTGACAATAGTTCAAAATTATCAAAAAAAAATGTTTTATAAACAATTACCGCGTTATACGAAATTCTCACAAATTGATGAAAAATTATTCAAGTTTTTACTAACCTTAACATAAGTTTACATTTTATTTCCAAAGAGATGTCTAGGTATGCAAAAAAATTATTAACTAACCCAAATTAGACAATGATAGTGTACCAAAAAGTGACAAAAAATCTTTTCAAGTTATGCTAACTTAAGTTTTACTTCTCAAATAGTACAAAAGTAATTCAAAATAATGAACATACCTATCTATTACAGAAATGGTTGAACAACACTGACCACATAACATTTGAGACACTAAAGTTAGCAACTTGGAATAATACGGAACATTAACCACACGGAGGAGTAACTGGTTCTCAAAGACGCCGGCAGATAACAATTCGAAGCAAGGCCGAAGAATGAAAATAAACATTGTAGGGTTGCCTATTTCGCGACGGGTGGGTAAAAAGAAAAATAAAACTTCATCATTCGTACACATTTTTTTTTAAAACAAACACAAACAAAGTTTTAAAAAATTCATAAATCTCTATTAAACTACATATATATATGTGACATATCTAGGTTGTATCTTCCATCAGTCGGAGAAAGTAAAGAGCAATATTGATAAAGAAATAACCAATAAAAATAATAAAGCAGAAATGTTAAAGAAATACAGATGAAAAAAAATTGAAAATTTTAAAACGCAGTCCAGGAGGAAATGGTTAAGTAAAAGAGGTTACATATGAATGATAATTGAATGAAACAAAAAGGAACGAGTGAGGTAAATTGAGAATGACTGAAAAAGAGCGAGGCAACAATATAACAAAGTGAATAAGTACCTAAGAAAGGGTAATGTACGAGAGATCCACCAAAACGGGGACCAATTGAGAAAAATAAAAACATACACACACATTGGTCGTACGTAGACTTTCGTCTTTAGCTACCATCTACTATGGTAGAAAGAGTATTATACTAATAAAATAATATTCCATAAAATTCTATTTATTTATATTCTTATTTTAGGGTAATAAACAGATATAAAGTTACAAGTAAAAATTAATATTAATAATTACTCGTTTGCGGCTAAAAGTTAATATAACAGAAGGGCTATGTTTCGACATAAATATTTATAATGTCTACATATATAGAGCACGCAAACGATATAATTCTTTTTCTTCCTTCCAGCGGATAAAAGATCGTTAAGATGAATAATTTTGCGCTACCTGCATCCAGCGATTTCCCGCGACTTTACCTAAGTTTTCGGTCTACCTAAGAAGATGAGGGTGGAGAAGGGGAGGGGAGGGGGATAAGGGGAAAGGGGAGATAGATAAGGGGGGAGTGGAGGAAGGAGGATTCTAAGCCGTCTACGGGTCCTTGTCGGCACTCTACAACCTTTTAGATTATCTAATAGCAAGAGAACCTTAAAAAGAATTAGTTCGTTATTGAACTGAGACAGCCCTGCATAAATTATCTGCGTCGTGAAATAACTTAGCGCTCCCCGAAGGACATATCTCGCAAACGTTGATTAGATTATGGTCACATACTTTGCCGTGTACTGACTCATTTTGTAACATTGATTCAGGGTCTGGTGGTGTTAACGAAAACGTGTATCTGCTACTTGTCCAACATTACATATGCAAGAAAAGGACCAATATTTAGCCACCTTCGCCCTCGGAGTGCCTCTGTGCCTTAGTGGACTCTGTGTTTGGCACTAATCGGTGTAACATAACTCCTGAAGGTGCCCCGTGGAGGGGTGAAACACGTGTTGAGTAATTTGGCGGTGGCGGTTGTGTGATTCGCATTGTTTGCCGCATACGCATTTATCAGCGGGCTGGCGGGCGGTGCACTTTGTTGCACGACTACCGCTGCATGTGCGAAAGTGGCTAAATATTGGTCCTTTTCTCGCTTAGGATGGACTTCCGCAAGGTAACGCCTGATTCCATTAAACAATATTACATATCACAACAATGAAGAAGTTCTACCCGGACGCCGAGACGGTCTACCGTGTACTGCGCACAGTGGTGCTGGACATGTGTCTGCCCCAAATGTTCACGGGACACGGAGGACTCTCAGAGTACCTGTATAGGTATAACTTTAAAGGGATTCCCTCGTGCATCTGTGAGCTAGCGGTGGACCAGACCGTGGTGCACGCGGGCTTGGAGTGGCTTGAAGTGGCTTGAAGTGGAAAACATCGCTTCTCTTTTGATAGGGAACACTAGACAAGGGCCTCTTGCGGTTTCGTTGCAAGGTGGTGGGTGATGTAATTAGTCAAAACAAAACCTTGTAACAGGAAATGTGGCGAGGGATGGAAAGCGACGAGTAAATGGAATGTGGGTGAATGCTGTATGTTGAATGCACGCTGAATGATGGAAAATATGTACGATAAAAGAGGGAATAAAGAGAGAAATTGTGAAGGATGAGAGAGGGAGGGTGTACATCTCTGTCTTAGAGAAAGAGTACTTAAAATTAACGATATAGAAAGGCATACGTTTCTCAAATCCTGCAGGATCATAGTTTTTAAAAAATGGATCATTTATGATAATTTTTATCTCGTTTTTATTAATACACTTCGTCAACTTTTTCCATAAATTTCTGGCTAAAAATGTCGGAGATAAGATTATCTTTTTTTTTATCTAAATAAACAAGATGAAGTTATTTCAAAATTAGGTTTCAAATTATACAAAGATTATAATTATAAGTGTATCAATTTTTTACATATATCTAATATAATTCAATGTTTAGTTTTTCGTCTCTCTTCAAAAATTTCACTTTCGAACTTAACATTTTATTCGGAGGGACCGACAATGTGTGATCATAAAACGTAATCGTGATGATGAAAATTTAGGATGGCACAGGCTTATCATTTCTGCCAAAGTCTGCAGGGATAGATAGTAAAAAATAATTAATTTTAATATTTTATCATTCGTTGTTTTTTGTAAACGGTTTTATCTTACTATATTATAATTATGTTAATTTTTCTGACACTGTTTATTTTTAGATTAACTCTACCATGTATTAATTGACATTAAATGTGCTATACTTTCACACTTTTAAATCTTTCACACCTTTAACCAATCATCTTGTATATGCGTATAAGACGAAAAATATTTTTATCGATTTAATTCTACAAGAATACAATTTATCATCATTGTTGTTAAGTGCTATCTTTTGTCTCCGTTTATCTATATATGACACTGGTTTTTATCAACGTCTTTCACAATATTTTTTAAAGGTTTTTTTATTTATTTGCATACGACCATACACGACCGCTGCGAGCACAACCTGATATGATCAGAGGAAGTTTCAGCCATATGTGTGACGTTTTCCTGAGAACAATCGGGTTCACCGTATTGTTCGCAATTGGAATTACAATTACACGTATGTTTATAAATGTATGTAGAAGGAATGATGGTTGCTTTGGCGATATCACTATGAACTGGCTATAAATATATCTGATTGGTAAAAAGCTAAACATAGCCTACAGTGGTTTGTTTGAACTTTGAAAGTTTGCGATGAAGTTGGCTACTTTCTCAGCTATCTCTCTCTCTCTCTTAGCAGTGATATCGAACAGAAAGACCTTGTTGTTTATGAAAAATAATTCATTTTTCATTATATCAGCCAATAGACGCTTACTGCTAAACATAGGCCTCGCCATAGATCTCCACGATTTATGCTTATTTAATGGAATCAGGCGTTATGTTGCGGAAGTCCATCCTAAGTAAGAAAAGGACCTGTATTTAGTCGTGCAACAAAGGGCACCGCCCGCCAGACCGCTGATAAATGCGCATGCGGCAAACGTTGCGAATTACACAACTGCCACCGTCAAATCACTCAACACGTGTTTCATCCCTCCACGGGGCATCTTCAGGAGTTATGTTACACCGATTAGTGCCAAACACAGAGTGAGCTCAGTCCGTCACCGCTTTGTTATTTATATGCCACCTTCCTTCCCCTCTACGCTCACTATATATACGCCATATTTAACGAACAGGTCAATGTTTCCTCCTTTCCATTATTACAAATTTACCAGGGAACTCGCGCAAAGCACTCATCTATTACGTAAAATCGCAAATATAACTTACGCGTAAGAGAGGGTATAATAAAAATAGTCCACGTGATCGGTCACGTGACTGAGTCGTCAGCCCCCTTAGCAGGGGGGTTATCCCCTACCCTACTCAATGCAAGTCGCGTATATCTGCAAACCTGACTTCAACGGCAATTCTTCTTGCTATGTTGGTAACTTTGATTCTTCTGCGAATCTGTTTATCTATGATTCGATCTACCAGCGAAACTCAGACCATAGCTCTCTATTGCCCTCTGGGTGACCTCGAGTCTTGATATAAAGCCCACCGTACGCAACCACATCTTGAATCAGGTCACACCTACAATAATGGTACTTTATAATCTGGCTTCAACTGTTTAACATTATATTTAATGGTTAAGAGAGTATTTTTGCTTAGTTTTTCTAGAACAATTAATAACTATAAATGCCCACAAGATACATTATCATTTAACGGTCTTATTTTATTTATAAAACTTCAAACATTAGCGCAAATAAAAAATAAATAAATAAGAGATTGACTCGAATCACTGATAAACCTCTACTCTTATATTATCATTACGTATTTATTATTTCTTAAACCACCCACATTAATTGACAAAGAGATATACATTCACCCATAAAGTTTTCACGGATATAACCAATAACCCTATGTCCAGAAAATAAGCTCAAATTTAGAAAAAATCAAAAACAAATCGTCACTATATATGTTGTGAAGTCATAAACGCTATTACTAAGTTGTGTTACAGTCCTAATACTAGAGTTCACATTAAGCTGGCTTCCTTGGTTTCGGTTGAAGTTGATGCTGTTAGCCCGGAGGCTTTTACAGCTTCATCGGAACTGAGTTCACGGAGCGGAAGGGTCTGTGAATTTAAAAATATAACAGAAGCTGAACAAACGCATTTTAGTTGTACGATGACGTTCGCACGTAGTAAACCTTTCAACGGCAGCGTGAACAATAGGAGAGCCAAGGATTGATACGGATTCAACCTTGATTCGTCCACGCTGTTTGCGGTTAGAAGTGGGTAGTCCAACAATTTAAAGGAAAAAAACATACTCTGGATTAGGGAGGGTAGTCGAGCATCTGACATAGAAAGAGATAGGGATAGAATATAGACAAAGATGGACAATACATAGAAAACGGTAACATCTTTCTACACGTTCAATGAATCGAGGCCGTGATTTAGTCCGTGGGCGCGGAACGATTCAAACTGATATGAATCATGACCCATAGACACATTGCCTCTATTTATATACTTTCACCGAAGATGATTCAGAGGATTTGCAGTTATCCATGTCGCTGCTGCGCTTTGTAAACAGAAAGTGTGACTTTAGATTTCAAATCTCTAATGGACGTGTGAGAAACAACTTCTTTCAAAAGTGGGTAGACGGAAAATTTTACTAAACACTCTGTGATCTACTCTTGAAAAGAAATCCTTATACAAACTTATTGATTATGGTGAGGGTGTAAAGGCTTTAAAAGTCCAATCACCGTGTAAAGTAATAACTCTGAAATATGTAACATTAATTTTTTTTTCTATTACAATGCGATAAGCTAATATATTGTAACGGTGCAATATCTGCAGGGAGAGATTATAAAAAAATTATTAATTTTATATAGTATCATTACGTTAGTTATTAATTCTGAAAATATTGATTTCTGTATAGAGTGTCGTCGATGTTCCCCATAGATGATGCAAGGCATTTGGGCTCCCCCAAAGATATAACATAATCACCACACCTGACATGCGGGTTGGCGGTCGTAGTCTTGTATTACGGTACGCAGAGGACGCTGCTGCCCATCTCCTGGAAACTTGTCTGTGAACAGTGGCGATCCTTATATAATTAATGCACAAAGTGTGAATTCTTCACTTCACTAACTTCATCCGAGACATCGTATATGCACGTCACACGCCCACTCAAATCTTCTGGTGCAAGAACGATAACCGAATCTGTTTTGAAACACGCCACCCTCGTGTCCATGTGCGTGGTAGTACCACACTTATGAACTCAGAACGATTCCATTCTAATTCTGATATCGATTCAGCTAAACGTCT
Organism: Battus philenor; assembly: GCF_028537555.1. Classification (NCBI taxonomy): domain Eukaryota; kingdom Metazoa; phylum Arthropoda; class Insecta; order Lepidoptera; family Papilionidae; genus Battus; species Battus philenor. Next base: position 2,760,494 of record NW_027181688.1, read on the forward strand.
TCTGAGAAAAGGTTCAACATCACTCTCTGACAATCGAGTAGATAGCATATATAACCAATGCAATATGTCAACGTCACATCTGACGTAGATTTTTTTTTAATTTTTTATCGGATCCAAAATCCCCGAACCCTGAGTCCGAAGAAATTGTATAAGTTAAAAAATATAACAGCGCCCAGCACCTATCGAATATAGTCAATCCAAGCGCACTATCTTAGATACTAGGTACTTTATATAGTATTATCAGTTTTTGTATAAATTAGTTTCTGTTTGTATTTAAGCCAGTACTTTTAACCTGTGTTAATAAAACTACGGGTTTCTTTTGAAATTTACTTCCTAAAGATTATAAACATTGAAGTCAAAGCACTTCTATGGAATATGAATGCGCAACACAAAGATTTCCAAGAACATTAGTTGGATGCGGCCTAGTAACCTTGATTCTTGTCTTTATCTGACCTTAATAAAATCTAAGAAAGGGACTAATATACACCTACTTCCGCAATGTTTCGTAATAATGGAGAAGAGGAAACATTCACCTGTCTTTAAATATAGTTCCAATACCCCCCTATCTTATTATTTCTAACCGTTCCAACGCGTCCACTAGTAATCCTTTGTTACAGGTATGTACAATAAGAATGATCATTCCTATACGCGTAAATATGTTCCTTTAAATGATCGTCCTGAAAGATCTCATTTTGCTAAACATTTATTAGAGTCGGGACATAGTTTACCAAGACGGTCATTCCTATAATACTATATACCTGTAACAAAGGATTACGGGTAGACGTGTTGGAACGGTTAGAAATAAGACACGGGGGTATTGGAACTATATTTAACGAGCAGATGAATGTTTCCTCCTCTCCATTATTACGAAACATAACGGAAGTAGCTATATATTAGTCTCTTTCTTAGTTAGGATCTATTAGATACTCAACAAGATCGTCCTTACACTTTACGGGCAGACCGTTAAATAGAAGCAAGAATATATTCTGTTGTTAATTCAAACCGAGCAACAAGACAAAGCAAGCGATGACTAAGCCCTATGCGTCACGGACCATTTTCGAGCCTCCAAACCTCTTGCGTAATTATAGTTGGACTGCAATTATTTATGTCCTCGACTTGTGGTTTGCAATTAAAAGTCTGAAATGTTTCATCCAAATTAAACGAAGCGAAGATGTACTTATGCCGTTCAACTGTGGCTATAATTATGCAAATATATAACTAAACATTAATAAAGTGATTCCCAAAGTGGTCTACATCGACCCCTAGGGGTCTATGACAACCTGCAAGGGGTCTACGTCAGCGAAAAAAAATTTGGGGGTCCATGAAATTAAAATGGAGGTCCACGATAGTGGATCTCAACACATACACTGATAGTACCTATTTACTTACATCATACTATCTTATAATATCAAAACATTTACATTATTTATAAAAGTACCTATGAAGTAAAAATATTTTTATTTAATGTTACTACTATATTTTACATAACAGATACAAAATTTTATTTTGAGTAGTTTTAACTTAAATTCAATTAATAAATGTATAAATTAACATGTGTTTTTATTTAAAGTTTTTAACACTAAACTTCACTACAGTTAGAAATTTACAGGAAATCGATATCAGGTAAGTAAGGGGTCTACCTAACACGGAAAAACAGGGCAAGGGGTCTACGACACAAAAAAGTTTGGGGAACTCTGCATTAATATATGAATAAAAAAATAACGAAAGAACTCCTGAGATTAACAATTTCAGTCCATAAACGTCCTTTGCAAGGTATAGGTGTCGCCTAAATCACCACGAAGACTGATGTTTACCCGCATCAATTGATGATGCTTGGAGTCCTCACATCCATAGGTTTGTTTACCCAGGAGATGTAACACCGGGTGGTGTTCAAACGGGTGACAAGAAACTAGAAAACCTTGTAACAAAAAATCTGACTAAGAATGGGAGACGATGCGTGAATGTAATATAAATGAATGCAGTGCAGAAAATATCAAGAAAGAAAGAGTGAAAAAAGAGAGAAACTATGATAAGAGAAAGAGGATGAAGAAAGTTTACAACCCTCTCCCAAAAATAAGATTGGGGCGAAAGAGAAAAAAAAAACAAAAACTAAAAAAGGGACTAATATAGATGTTAGACATTTCCTGAAGATGCTCCGTGGAGGGGTGAAACACATGTAGAGTAGATTAACGGTGGTAGTTGTGTTTCGCATTGTTTACCGCACGCGCATTTATCAGCGGGCTGGCGGACGGTGCACATAGCGGAAGTAGCTATATGTTAGACCCTTTCTTAGTTAAGATAGATTTCCGTGAAGTAACGTCTGAATCTATTAGATAAAAACAAAAACGTCACATCTTGCAACCACCCATTGAGCAAAGTCATGTTGCCAAGCGGTGAAGACTCTCTGACATGATGTCCGGTGCAGTCATTTCAAGTGGAAACAGAAGCGTTGTTTTAGGCAGACTGTCTAAAACAACGCTTCTGTTTGCTTTGTTTGTTACACACATAAAATGCGCTTAGTACCCTGATTTATAAAAGTGATTTTTTTTAATATTACTGTGTTTGCTTGAGGGTCTAGATGAAGGGAGAAATAGAATTTTTTTTAATTTCGTTGAAAAGAATATTATACATCAGTAAAATTCGTTCAGCCAACCTATAAAAAAAAACTAATAGTAATGTGAACATTCGGTTTAAAAGATTGGTATCAAAATTGAAACTCTAGGTTATTAAGGGTTAATGGTATTATAGAGTGACTAGCTTCGGAGAGCAACGGGATACAAGGCACGGGTAAGTTAGAAGATATACCCACGCTGCGTGTCCCGGCTTCTCTGTGAGATCAATACAGAAATTATGAGATCGCTATAAGATGTAAAGTTACCAACACAGCTCCAAGAATTGCTCGTCTGAGCCGGTGGAGTCGAAAGGTTTTCTGGAAACGACCACGAGGTTAACAGTGGCCTACGAAAATAAAAATCTTAAATTAATAGATATTTTTATAAATTTCGTTTCACAAATAACAAAGTGTTAAAATATTGCACCACATAAACTATGTTTGATTTGGTAAGCACATTCACTTACATCTCGACTTACATTATAAAGCAAATTAATTAGACTTAATAGTTAAACTCGGATGTTGCAAGGAAGATAATACAATGAAGGCCATTGAATAGATTAACTAATAGACAAACTATGATTGCAAATAAAGAAAAGTAATAAAGTGATATACAATATAAGTAAAAAAATGTGATATTGAATAATAATAGAATATAAGTAAAAAATGTGATATAGAATATAAGAAAATGTAAAAGTAATGAGGAACGAATGAAAGGATATACAGAGCGAAAGGGAAAGACAGTGGAATTGTAGAAAGAAAAAAATGAACGAAAGATAATATGAAGTATGAAAGAAGAGAGCGAAAATAAAAAAAAGATTGTGAAAAATTAAATAAATGAAAACAATAGTCCCTGTCCCACACCAGATAGGGGGTACGAGAGGCTCCCAATAGCAGAGGCCACAAAAAAAAGAGAGAACTTTTAGAACCAGATCCTGTTGTTCTAAAAATGCAGTTGTGGGGAAAATATTACGTCAAAATTGATTTATAGCGATTAGATTTTTAAAATTCTCACACCTTTCTGGCTCACCCTGTATAAATCGGTTTCCTGAAAAATACATTTTATATGTCGATGACACACAAAACAGACTGCCACTTTGACCGCTCATCGGAAGTTCGTTACAGGTTAATTTATAATGAAATGGTTATTTATATCCCACTTTTCTTCTTAGCGATGTGTGACTTCACTAAATTCGGGCTAAACGAAAATAAACTGAAATAACAGGATGAATCGGCTAGTAGCTTGTGGCATTCATCTGTATATGTATATATATATATATATATATATGTATATATATATATATATATATATATGTATATATATATATATATATATATATTTATATATATATATACATATATATATATATATATATATATATATATTTATATACTTATTTATTTATTTACTTTATTGGAGATAAACAGCAACAAAAGGCAGTAAGAAAGTGCAAACTAAGAAACTAAGAAATATAAAATTAGTTACAATTGCTACCTTATAACTATCTCACTAAGAACATTTAATGATTTATAGTCAAACAATGACATATCCTTTATAGAATCGAAAACTATGCATTTGATCATGTGATGATCTTTAGCAAAGTTGTTGTGCATGAGCCCGATTTTATTTTATATAATAATCAATAAAATAACTCAAAATGAATTGAATATTTGTGTAAAGTCTTCATTTCATTTATTTTAGATGGTTGCGTAACAACGCGCGCAGGGCACTGGTATTTATATAATAAAACTAAAAGTATGGACTTTTTAATTTTTATGTTAACCCTTTCGTTACCGGCGCCGGAGTTAGCCGGCGTCCACCTTGTAATGTGGGCTTATGTATAGATCCATGTTTTAAGATTTATCACAACCAAATAAATAACTAAGAATTATCCTAACTTCTGTTTTAATTAATATACCAGTAAATACTTTAAATATGTAACACAAATGAGAAAATTCGAACATCAGCTTACCGCCATGCAATGTGCACACTTTGCGGCGCGGCGGTGCAACGCACTGCGGTAAAGAAAGGGTTAAATACGAAATTCATAATTTACTAATATAATTAATTTCGCAATCATTTAATATTATTGTTTAAATGGCGTTTAATTCAGTTAAATACATTTTTTTTGGTACGGAAAGGTAATTTTTCAGGATGTTCAAAATACCCCTGTTTCTGGGGGGTGGACATGGTATTGTGGCCGCAATCCCAAGCGCTGTGATATTCTGGAAAACCCGTCAAAGTGTTTTTAACGCTAAATCCAGAAAACCTCATGAGGCTATCATGATGGTTCGAACGTCGATTCATCGTCTGCCACGGTCTTTCAAGCTAGTGGAATATTTAGGGTCCCCACCATAAACATCCATCACTCCGAAAACTCCGTATTTGAAAATAGAACACCATTCTACAGTCCTCCTTCTGGACCACGACGATCTTACAGGAGGCCAAACAATTCAATACCAAACACGACTTTAATATAAAAAATCTCTTGGTAATTTATTGTTTATATCGTTATTGAATGTCAATCAAATGATTTATTCTCTGTGTTTACTTACACTCTGTGTTTGGCGCTAATCGGTGTAACATAACTTTTGAAGATGCCCCGTGAAGGGGTGAAACACGTGTTGAGTAATTTAATGGTGGCAGTTGTGTGATTCGCATTGTTTGCCGCATACGCATTTATCGGCGGGCTGGCGGGCGGTGCATTTTGTTGCACAACTACCACTGCATGTGCGGAAGTGCCTAACTATTGGTCCTGTTCTTACTTAGGATGGACTTCTGCAAGGTAACACCTGATTCCATTAAATATGATTTATTCCGTTACTGATGGTATAAATGAACGCAGTTTTATCATCATCATATCAGCCGATGAACACCCACGGCAATCATAAGCCTCGTCCAAAGATCACCAAGACCTGATATGCGCCGCCCGCATCTACTGACTTCCCGTGATCAATCCAGCTCGTGGTCGCCACATGAGAGCCTTCCGGCTTCAACAGCCATCGTCGTCGTTTTATAAATAAAAACCTGATCTTAATTACATCAGTTTAAAATAAACTTTAAATTTTATTTACCTATACACCAATATCTCACTTTGCGTCGTGTTTACGTTCAAAAATAAACACGATGCAAATAGAAACGCCGCAAAGTGAATTAAGATTTTCTATAGCAAACCATGTAAAGATTGAAGACAGGTTCCAGGGTCACGAAAATACTACTTTTTAAAAAGAAAACTGAACATTTAAAAAACAAAAATAATATAATTCTGCCAATAAATAAATTAAAAAAATGTTTACCTTTTTTGTAACCAGAAAAAACACGTAAAAATGTATATAATTTATTATTCTCTTTTAAAAAAAGCACAACACTACGTAATTGAAACTGAACTCTTAAAATAACCAAAACAAAGTGAAAATAAAACTGTATTCAAACTGCGTTGATTTTTAGTTAGAAAGGGAATCCCCGAATCATCATGGTATGGCGCAATTAGAAACATGAGTTGCCATCTTTCATAAAAAAATTAAAGACTCGAACCCCAAAACAACGCAACCTCGAAAATCTAACGACGCACAGTGAAAATTAGTACTAATTAAGCGGCGACGCAACTTCGAAAAAAACGCAAAAGGAAACGACGCAAAGCGAGGTATTGGTGTACGTATAAAAATATGAAAGCACTGCCCTGCGATCAGGTCCCGACAAATAACCGACGCGTGATCAAAAACACGCGCACAAGCCGACACACTTTCCACTTCAAAGTATTCCATTTTAACACCCTACCGAATTTAGTCCTATTTAAAGTCACTCAAAATGCGTCTGCCATCTATAAAAAGGGATTTATGCGTTTCGTTCAAAGCAATTCAACATTCTTTCATATTACTTTGCTTCTGAATATCAGTGAAAATGTGTTTTTTATAATACATATACCTATTCAAGAATTAATAATTTCATATATAATAAATACGTTTAAAAAACTTTTCAAGTTAAACGGTTTTTTGATACCCATATTGTGGTAGTTGTGGAAAAATATGTACCTAGTCCGCCATATTGGAACGGCGTCCATCTTGAATTTTTAATTTTGACATAATCATCGTGTTTTACTAATGTAGCCCTTTTATTTGATACCCATATTGAGGAGGTTAAAGAAAAATACGTAATTCGCCATTTTGTATCGGCGGCCATCTTAGATTTATAATGTTATTGATTTTATTATATTGTATTGTCATCTAAATTAAATGTGTGTACCAAATTTCAGATCAATCTGACAACGGGAAGGTGCTTAAATTTCAATTTCTAATTTTGACCCAATAAATAAAAAAAATCCGTACGGGTCGAACTAAATAAAACCGTTTAATAAGAGTATATAATGTAGCTATGACATAGTAAGAAAAACGTTGTCAAAATAAGGTTGACTATATAACATACATAATTATTGACTACTATCTATTCCTGCAGACTTTGAACTACCTTAAGTTATTTTTTTATGGCGCCCGCTTTTGGATGACTCTCGTACCCCTAACTTTTATTTCTTCTTAATATTTTTTTCATAAACATTTTATTTCGCGTTCTTCAATCGTTCCTCATATGATGTTTCATTCTTTTATTGTCTCTGTCTACAGTTCTTCTACCTTTCCCTTTCATTCATTTTCCATTCATTCACCCATTCGTTCTTTTCTTCATATCACAACTATTACAATTCTTGTTTTAATTTTATTTCTCACATTTGGTCTATTCTAGGTTTACTTTTTTTATAATATTGTTTTGTTTACTTCTTAATTTATTTTAAAAACTTAACTTTTGTTTCTATTTATTATCTGTGTTCCAATTATTCTGCAATACTTTATAAACTCTGGATGTGTCTCATCGCCGTAAGTTATTGGCTTGTCGTATTTCAATAGAAAAAACGTAAACGTAAAACGTAATGTGTTTCATTAGATAATTTTATACAGAGTGTTTGGAAGTAGGTATAAAAGCTCTAAAGCTTGCTGAAAAATCAATACCTTGATTAAACAGGTTGTGATGTACGTTCTAGATATCGTAGACTTATTATCCACTTCTACATCTCTATTCCCAGGATCTCTGTATGACGCAATCATCACCATCACCATCACAATTGAGTAATATTTTAATAAACATATTAACAGTACATATGCTGGAAGCTCTAAAGAAGCTATTTAATGGAATCAGGCGTTACTTTGCGGAAGTCCATCCTAAGTAAGAAAAGGACCAATATTTAGCCACTTCTCTCTCCTATTAGGATCACACCGATTAGGTGTAACATAACTTCTAAATATGCCCCGTGGAGTGAAACACGTGTTGAGTGATTTGGCGGTGGCAGTTGTGTAATTCGCATTGTTTGCCGCATACGCATTTATCAACCGGCTGGCGGGCGGTGCACTTTGTTGCACGACTACTACTGCATGTGCGGAAGTGGCTAAATATTGGTCATTTTCTTACTTCTAAAGAAGCTTTCAAATTAGTCAAGAAAGTACAAAAAGGACATTATCTGATTTCAGTGATGGTTTGGTACGTGTTAGCTGTGGAAGAACGACTAGAGCTATATTTTTGTGAAAAACTATCAAAACATCGACACTAGACCATGTTCAATAACCATAACGGTCGATCCACTTAATGTTTGGTTAGAAATGAACGCTCCGGACTTCATCAGAAAAGACTGGCTATCATCTAGTCCTGGTCGTGATCTACTGGATGATTATTTATGGTCTTGTGAAGAGTAAAGCTTATTATAAACGAGTCTAAACGATTGGCAGTGAAGAGTTTTATCACAGTAAGAATGCGTGCTATTATTGATAACTGGTCTCAAAGTTTAAAGGACTGTATTGCAGCAAATTGAGATCGCTTCGAAATAACCTTTATGTTTTTTAACGGTTATGTATTAATGTATTAAACTTACACACTATAATTGTGATAAATGTTACGTAAAATAAAAAAACTTTGCAATAATATTTATAGCAAGACTAAGTATATTAAATTTATTATTTATATAAAAAATATTAAATTCCTTATACAAGTTTTAAAATAATATCATCAATTAATACACTTGACGTCGTATTATTTGTTCAGATACCCATACGTCGCAGTGAAATATCAAACTAATCATTCCATTAACAAGTGATTAAAGTCGTTAGGTACAAGTGTTCAAAGTGTTTTGGGCAATCAATGCACTTGGCGCATTATACACAAACGCCTGTCTACCTTCGAAATATAAAAGTGTTATTATAATATGGCGGATAAGTAATAAAAAAGGTAAAAAAAATAAAACAAAAAAATATCGAGTAAGAAAAATTCGCTGCCAATTTCGTTGCCCGAACTCTAGAATATAATAAGACTTATTTTTATAGAGTCTATGTTTTTTTATCCCCAAACCATGATCGTGATAGTATGAACAAATTAATGCCACGAAGTAAAAAAAAAATTAAAATGGTGTAATGGTGGTGCATGATAAGATTACGAAAGGGTCTAAAAATAGAGCTATTAAATAAAAGAAAAAAAATTGCTAGTGTCATCTACCGATGAGTAATCGATGTATATATAGGATCGACGTTTTAAAACACGATCTATAATAAGAGCGATTTTATTTACATACAAAGTGCACTGCAAGGACGGCTGAGAGAAGCGTTGATTGATAATACGTCTTAATTGTTTTGAAAGCAACAATAACTAATATAACAATTTTACATTTATTTGCTAATAATATTTTATTTTATTTATTGTTTACAACTTCATTGCCAATATCTTTAACATGGGATTCATACTTTCCGACTTTCTTCTACTTGTTTATTGGTTTAAAAAGAATTTAAATGTTCTTAATTAGGTGAATTTGCATATATAGGGTAATTAAAATAAAAAATTGAGTAATCTCTCTGCCATCTGCGAATGGAATTCTTACTATCGTTGCCGGGTCTTGTGATTTTTGTCACATGGCGGACACTTTCACGTACTAATATTGTAGGCGCAATAAAAAATTCATATGAGATAAATGAAAACCAATAGTTCGCCTATAAAGTTAGAATGTTCTCAAGCGCAGTACAGACATGTTACTTCGCGCGATGCCGACATCGTACTGACTCACATAAGTTAGTCGGTAGGCATCACGCGCCGGCGCGAGATCGGCAGCTAAGCTGTTAAGGTAAAAATTACTTACAGGTTTTTTTTTATGAAGCATAAACACAAGACTATATTTCCTATATAAACAGCAAAGTACTAGTAATGCCAGAAGCCAGTCCTCGCCTGAACACCTGGACCCCGTGCTGCCCCACCGTAAGCGCTTCTTGCTTTCATCTAGGGGTGTAAGCACTTCTTGCTTTCATCTAGGGGTGCAAGCAAGTGTTACAGCACTAGATATTGTAAAATTAGTGGATTAATGAATTACCGCTGTATGAAGACTCTAGTTTTAAATAACAGGTGGTGCAAAAGTAATGTCATAGTTTGAACCTGATGCCATTTTGTTACAAATTAAAAAAAAAAATTGTTTTTTTAAAAAATGTTCATTTGAAAGTGTAATATTGATGACAATAATTGGTTAAAATATATATCGTTCAAGTGGCCAACTTTCGAGTTGATACATAATTGCATTGGTTTTATGTCATTTTGAATTGTTGCTCACAAGAGCTAGTTCTAAGGCTGGCTTGCAAGGCGCCTGATTTGTCACTAAGATGTCTGAAATTAGATAGACATCATATTGCGATCCGCATATGTAGTTACATGTAACATTGGGTTGGCAATTATGTAATAATAACCCATTTGTTCAACGACATGTACAAGATTTTTCTTCCGGATTGAAATTTTTTAATAATTTAGTTAACATAAAGTTTTTTGACAGAAAAAAGTAAAAAAGGTAGAAACAAAATATAAGTGACTGTTTTTTTTTAATGTAACCTTTTTAATGTCATCAAAAACCAGCCAGATTCAAACAGTACAGCCTAAGATTTTATTATAAATTTATACGTACTTGCTAAAAGACTTACCCGACATCAGGTCGTGTATCTCTCGTGAATATAATTAAATAAACTAATTTTTGTAAGTATATATAACAAACCGATGGCACAACAACTGTCGTTCGAATCTTCATAGCCATAAGCTATAGACTCTAGAAGGGTATAGGAAGACGTGACCTAGCTGTATTTTCAATAGCGGTGGCTTATTTATTTAATTTATTATTTAATATTCTTTACTGTACACGATAAGATGCATTTAATAAGTTTTACAATAATATACAAAAAAGCACAATGGGCGGTCTTATCACACAAGGCAATCCCTTACAGACAACCATAGTATGGAAAAGGTAAAAGTACTAATAAAGGATAGTTTACGTGTACAAAAAACACATATTCACAAACAAAGGAACATAAACATACATAGACATACATAGCTTAGTGCATCAAGTCCTTGTAATAGATAGATAAACACGCTAGATTTAGGTCCTTACCGCAGGACTATTGCAGGAATACTCCGAATCCGTCGCCAAGGCCATGATATGAAGTTTGAAGAAGGATGCGATGTAACTCCCTCCAACGTCTAGTTCTACGGCTGCAGTCGTGGGACTTCGATATACAAATTGCAGTGCATTGTTCAATCGGTCCAAAAAGTGATTTGATATAGTTTAAAAAATATTTAGACATAAAAATTTCTGTATAAAGCAGTGATTCCCAATATATGACAACCTGCAATTGGTCTACGTCAGCGAAAAAAAATTTGGGGGTCCATAAAATGAAAATGGGGGTCCACAGACTGAACATCATTAGCCGAGGAGATTTAAGATTAACTCTTACAAAATTGGCGCCAAATGTTGATAATTTATTATTAAAGCATCAGGTTCATCCTTCTCATTAACACTAAATATACCATTACGGGTCAAATGACCCATTTTGATATTTTGCATTAAAAATTTAAACAACATGATGAGCTATGGATCAAAAATTTTTGTATTTTGCGTTTGTAAAAGAAATGATCAACGTACCTTTTTGTCTAAAAATATTTGTATTTCCTTCCTAACTACCATATTCCATACGTTCTAGTAGGACCCAATAAGTGTTGGTATAATTAGTGTTAAAAATATTGACTTATTGCTTATGTTATTTTATTTTACATAACAGATACAAAATTTTACTTTTAACAGTTTTAATTTAAAGTCAATAAATGTATAAATTAACATGTGTTTTTACTTTAAGTTTTTAACACTAAACTTCACTAGAGTTAGAAATTTACAGGAAATCAATATCAGGTAAGTAGGTGGTCTACCCAACACGGAAAAACATGGCAAGGGGTCTACGACACAAAAAAGTTTGGGGAACTCTGGTATAAAGCATTATACACATTATAAACAGTTACAGTGACGTATTTACGCTAGTTTCGTATCTACGAACAGTTAATCTATGAGAGGCTAGAAATAAACACCGTCGGCCGTTGACCCCGCATCAGGCAGCATCAATTTAATTGTTAACGCATTCGGCTCGACCGAACCGCCCGTCCGGTTGCGTTTGATGTCACTGAAGAATCTCTTCCGGCTAACAAACTATTGTAGGTACGCTTCATTTGTGTGTTAAAAGTTGCGCAAGCTGAAATACGAGGGCCTATAAATTTGAATAGTTCACGAATCCTTCCGTACCGTGAAATGTGTTCCGATGAAGTTGAAAAAGCACCCAGGGTTGACATCACTAATTTCATTGGGAACAATAGATCCGCAACCACAGAAATATCGTCCAAAATATATACTATATATATATACATATATATATATATATATACTCCAGCGTCATTATTAAATTATCCGATAGACGCCCATTTTAAGGTGTAGGCCATTTTTTTAAGGCCCCCGCTATTGGAGGCCTCTCGTACCCATAATTAGTTGGGATCAGGGTCTTTGTTTACAAATAAGTTTTTCAGATTTTTCATCTTTATTCTTCACTCACTGTCACACTTCTCAATTTCTTTTATTCTTACCTTATTTCCATCACAATATCTTTCATTTTGTTCTTTCATTCCTTCTTGCTTTCATCGCCTTCGTTCCATCATCTTATTACTCTTAGGTGTCTTATTTACATATTCTATTTTTTTATCGCAGTTTTCTTTGGGTTGTGCTTTCTTAATACATTACTACACTTTTCTTATTCTATTTTTCCTATTATTAATTGACTAGTTATTTTATGTGCAGTAGGCCATTTCCAAAAGACGTAACGGTTATCGGTCTTGCACACCCAGTGTAAGTTACCCAGGTCTCGCAATAGAAATAGATAAAGTAACTTCGGGAAATTCTTTGAAAATTGTAAAAAAAAGTGCAGAAGAAAAAACAGAAACGAGGACAGCACGTGAAGCTCGTACATTCGTACTATTTTTAAAAAAAATAATTGACGCCTCGAGACACCGCACTCACCCCTCGTACCCCTCGTGACCGTTGGTTGTTCTTCTCGCGTCGCTAACACCCAGCGACTTCCCGTGACCTGGATTATATCATCAGATATGAGGAAATCCGCAGTAAACCTAAATCACCGACAATACCTTGAAGAATTCTTCATCTGAAATGGCAGTTGGCTCGTGCAACTACGATATTATCAAATTTAAAAATTAATATTGCGAAATCATTCATCGATTCTATAGAGAGATATATCTATCGAGAGAGTATAAATATACAGTTTTGTTTCAATCATTAGCGGTTTTAAATTATGTCATCATGGTCATTTCAAATTATAAACACCCACTGTATGGAATACGCTTCCCCCAAAAGTTTTTTATTAGGGGGGATAAACCATAATATAGGGTTATATATATATATATATATATATATATATATATATATATATATATATAGCATACCATCTTCTAAAAACTTCTTTGAGACCTATACAATTAATGAACAAAGTTTGAAACATATAAAATTGTATTAAATGGAATCAGGCGTTATTTTGCTGAAGTTTATCCTAAGTAAGAAAAAGACGAATATTTAGCCACTTCCGCACATGCAGTGGTAGTTGTGCAACAAAGCATAAATGCGCATGCGCCATACAATGCGAATTACACAACAACCACCGTTAAATCACTCAACACGTGTTTCACCCCTCCACGGGGCATCTTCAGGAGAGATTGGAGTCGCTCGACGAATGGTACAGGAGGTATATGGAAGGAACGACGGCTTCAGTAACGAGGACATTTTTCCCGGACGCCATTTCAGCCTACCGCGTGCTCCGCAGTATCGAGGTGGACGCGGACTCGGCCCAGCTCTTCACGGGGCACGGGGGGTTCTCTGAGTACCCCCACAGGTTCAAGCTCAAGGAGGACCCCTCGTGCTTCTGTGAACCGGGCGTGAAACAGACCGTGATCCACCTTCGGCCCGGTGTCCCGCATTCGGGAGACTCCGGCTCGAATTCGAGTGCCGGTCTGGCGTAAAAATCAGGGAGGAGTTAATAGCCTCCCTTATATGCGACGAAAAAACTAAAAAAAGAGTTCATTCACCTCTGTAAAAAAATTATAGGAAAAGCAATAGATAAAAATAAAGAATAAAAAAGTAAAAAATTGTAAACAAATAACACAAAGATAAAATAAAAGCAAAATGAAGTAATGTGATATAGAATTTAAGAAAATGTAAAAAGAAATGAGGAATGAATGAAAGGCGATACAGAGCGAAAGGGAGAGACAGTGGAATTGTGGAAAGAAATGAACAAAAGATAATATGAAGTATGAAAGAAGAGAAAGAAAATAAAAAAAATGTATGTGAAAAAATTAAATAAATGTAAATAAAAAGTCCCTGTCCCACACCAGATAGGGGGTACGGGAGGCTCCCAATAGTGGGGGCCATAAAAAAAAACACTGGGTTACAGTTGCTATTAGATTGTGTCAATGACCAAAAATGTCCTCATGAACTATGACAGAGCTATCTTACCGAGCAGTGGGCAGCGAAACCATGGGTAGTGAGTTTGAATCTGTGACGATGTATTTTGCAAGAGGCCGTTATCCGACAGTACCGCAACACCTTACTGTATTTACTATAATGTATCTTATGCAATATTGTTTGACTGCTATGTATATATTCATATGCACGTAGCAGAAAGCGGTAATTTTAATATTACAAACTGGCACTACTATTTCATTTGTATAGACTGTTTTAAAGGAAGAAAAGGACCAATATTTAGCCACTTCCGCACATGCAGTGGTAGTCGTGCAATAAAATGTACCGCCTGCCAGCCCGCTGATAAATGCGTATGCGGCATACAATGCGAATCACACAACCGCCACCGCCAAATTACTCAACACGTGTTTCACCCCTCTCCGGGACATCTTCAGCAGTTATGTTACACCGATTAGTGCCAAACACAGAGACTCTGTGTTTTTTCACGACTACCACTGCATGTGCGGAAGTGGCTAAATATTGGTCCTTTTCTTACTTAGGTTGGACTTCCGCGAAGTAACGCCAAATTCCATTAAATATTTTAAAGGAATGACGTTTATGTGATAAAATATTAGTTCCGCATTACGAAGTCAAAATATAAAATGTTGCTATATTAAAGATAAGCATGTTACCACTGTAACGGGGAGTTGCGTGCTAAAACATGACCATTTGAAAACCTCAACATACATATTCGGCGCAAGTTTTGATACCTAAAATGGCATATCACGCGCTCTGTACAGGTCGAGGGTCGAGCCGGCTGATATGTCGCGAAAGTTTATTTAGCGGCATGATTCAATTCGCTTGTCTGTACTGTACTCATATCTTAATAAAACGTAAGATTATATAAATACATGAATAACGCTATTTATGCAGAATATACGTGGACTGGTGACATAGTTCAGTCGCTGGAAACGCAAGACCGGCGCCATACAGTTGGCGTCTATCGGAGTACACTTGATTAGCAAGTATTTAATGGAATCAGGCGTTACCTTGCGGAAGTCCATCCTAAGTAAGAAAAGGACCAATATTTAGCCACTTCCGCACATGCAGTGGTAGTCGTGCATTGAAATGCACCGCCCGCCAGCCCGCTGATAAATGCATGCGTATGCGGCAAACAATGCGAATCACACAACCGCCACCACCAAATTACTCAACACGTGTTTCACTCCTCCACGGGGCATCTTCAGGAGCTATGTTACACCGATTAGTGCCAAACACAGAGTCCTGATTAGCAAGTTACAGTGACAGTAGACGATGCTATGGCAGATGACTGCTAGGACATCGAGGTTCTGGTTTGAAGACCACACACCGACAAGTGAGGATATGACCAAGATATTTTTTTTGGCCCCCGCTATTGGAGGCCTCTGGTACCCTTAATTTGTTGGGATCAGGGTCTTTGCTTACAAATGAGTTTTTCAAATTTTTTTAATCTATATTCTTCACTCACTTTCATACTTCTCAATTTCTTTTATTCTTACCTTTTATCCTTCACAATATCTTTTATTTTGTTCTTTCATTCCTTCTTGCTTTCATCGCCTTCCTTCCATCATCTTATTACTCTTAGGTGGCTAGATACATTTCTTTTATTCCTTATATTATTACATATCTTCTTTTTTATATCACAATTTGCTTTTTTAGGTTGTTCTTTTGTAATACAATAGTACACTTTTCTTATTACATTATTAGTCTGTTTTTGCTATTACGATTACGATTTTATTAATAAATTTATAGAATCACAACTAATTATCGCACACGTTTCGAACTTCACACAATGAACTAGTCTGAACTGAACTAAATAATGTGCGTAGATTTGATTTTTAGAATTGAATGGATCTGTGTTAGGCCGAGTACTTTTCAATCCACCCTCGTATTAATTGACTAGTTCTTTTTTTTATGTGCATTTTGGTACCTACTTATGACCAAGATATTAAACAATCTACAGGCGTACGCAACTTGGGTGTCTTCAAGTCAAGAGTAAATAGGTTTCTTCTAGACAAGCATGTAGCATCGCAGACCTCGTCATCTCTTAAGATCAAACGAGACAGAGGTCAAATGTTTTTCCTATAGCCGATTTAAAAAACGGAAGATCCTTTATTTAGTTATCATAGAGAATACAAAAGAGCACCCACAAGTCATGTTTAGATTTACTGTATTTATTATAATGTATATATCAGGGGTGGCCAAACTGCGGCCCGCGCGCCACATGCGTATTTTTGAACGATTATTTTTAGCTCCGATTGATTGTCGAATTATTTCAATATTTATATAACCTATATCAGCTATTGGAAAATCGAAACAAATTACTGGTGTGAATAATTACTATTCGACCATAAAACTAGCGAAATCTAGACACCGATCGTAATTAACTAAACGACGTCTTAACTATTATTAGGAGTAAGAAAAGGACCAATATTTAGCCACTTCCGCACATGCAGTGATAGTTGTGTCAGCAGGCTGGCGGGCGGTGCACTTTATTGCACGACTATCACTGCATGTGCGGAAGTGGCTAAATATTGGTCCTTTTCTTACTTAAGATGGACTTCCGCGAGGTAACGCCTGATTCCATTAAATATTATTAGGAGTGCTGTCATATATGCGTGCCATTATATCTAACTTCAATACACATATTTTGTACTTTGGTCATATAATTTTTGTAAATAAAACATTCGTTAGCATGTTAAGTGCGTACTCAATTGCGGCTTCAAAATATTTAAAATTTCGAAAAATGGTTTAAACTATCAAAGAGCTTGGCCACCCCTGGTGTATATTATAATCTGTTACAATGTGTTTACAAGATGCATGTGTTTATGGAACAGTATGCAGTCAAGGTTAATCCTTGAAGCCTTACAGGTTGCGTATTGAGTTTACAGTATACTTTGTGTATGTAAATTCAAGGATTTGCATCATGTTTCTTATTAGCTTTATCATGGGAAGACATTATTTTTTAAGCCTGAAGCGACGATACAAAGGCTGCTTTACGATACATATTGGGTTTGTAGATATAGATTGTTGAGTAAAAATTTTGTCGAACGTATAAGAAACATTGTCTTCAATATTGCTAGTCTATTTGGTTCTTGATTCTCTTCTGGCTTGTTCTTGCGCTTATTTGTCCTTTGCTTCTATGTTGATGTAAATGCTGTTAGCCTTAAGGCTTTCATAGCTTCATCGGCACTGAGTTCACGGAGCGGAATGGTCCGTGAGCTAGATTTAAAACTAGAAACTAAAAGCTGATAGGATGCCTACCAGTTGCACGATGACGTTCGTACATTGTTAAGGCTCTTCGCGGTAGAGCTTTGACGGGGTATGTTGCTGGAGTGTGCTTGCAGGTTAGGACAGCAGCGTGGACCACAGGCGAGCCGAAGATGGATCCGGATCCAACTAGGATCCGCCTACGCTGTTTGCAGTTAGAGAGCGGGCGGCCGCTCTCTGAAAACGGGTGTTGTGGCGTGGTGGGTAATATTTTGTTTTTTTTTTTTATGTAAAACGCAGCGATCTGTGTGAAGTGTTGCAAGTGCAGTGATTGCTAATGATGCTTGCTCATTCAGCTGTTTTCTGTTGATGTTCATGTTGTTAGCTTTGCGGGCTTTCACAACTTTGTCGGTTACAGGGCTCGCGGGTCGAAGACCCGCGAGCTAATATAGCTTCATTCAGCTTCTTTATTTTGCAGCTATATACATTTTGCGTAGTACAACTAGTGGGTGAATGAACCCGCAAAGGTTTGCGTGTGGTAGGTAATGTTGGTTGATTGGGCGATCCCCATTGGTTAATTTCTCTTCAATATAGCAACAGTGGTTGCATTGCCATAGACAATAAAAACTATATCGTTATATAAATACACGAAGCAAAAACAAATTATTCTAATCCTAATTTCGATTACGCTAAGCACTATCTCCGTCCCACACTACCTAAGTGACGTTTTGTCAGTCGTTGTATTTCGTGTGACAGAGATAACGCTCTACGAAGCCGAAATTAGCCGATTGTCTTTTTCCAAAGGTCGATGCGCCATATTTATCGCCAGGTGTTGTATATTCATGTTTTTAGGCAAATGAGACACCTTCCACTAGGTAGATGGTCGACATAGTTAGGGTCGCAGGAAGCATCTTGATGCGAGCAGTGCAAGATCGGAAGTCATAGCGATATTTAGGACACGCCTATGACTAGATGTGGCCATCACTAGGTAAACATTAATGAAAGAATATCTTTCCTTTTTCAAAATTAGACATTTAATGGAATCAGGCATTACGTTGCGGAAGTCCATCCTAAGTAAGAAAAGGACCAATATAAAAGGTTGTCAAATATCTCCCTTCCGCCTTTTTGTCTTTTGAATTTCGCGGCTATGTACAAAGCGCTACAGAGCTCGTATCTGGCAATACTATACATAATTTGAAAGGTCTTGACATAACCTACAAAACGACGCTATGCATGATTAGTTTGGATATTGCGTTCAACAGTTATAGACGTGTAAACATGGAGTTTACTAACGCCGAAATTCGCGCTATTTTAAAGTTTTCCTTCGTTAAAGGCAAATCCGCTAGAGAAACGTTCCGTGAGATTAATGGTGTTTTGGGGGATGGTACTCTATCACTTCGAACCGCGGAGGAATGGTTTCGACGATTCAGAGCCGGCGAAAACGACACCATGGATAAGCCAGCCGGCGGAAGACCTGTGACGACAAATACCGATCAAATCATGGACTACATCGAGTTAGACCGGCATGTGGCATCTCGTAACATCGCCCAGGAGATGGGAGTTAGTCACCAAACCATTTTAAACCATCTGCAGAAGGCTGGATACAAAAAAAAGCTTGATGTTTGGGTGCCGCATGATTTGACGCAAAAAAACCTTCTGGACCGAATCAACGCCTGCGATATGCTGCTGAAACGGAACGAACTCGACCCATTCTTGAAGCGGATAGTGACTGGCGACGAAAAATGGATCACATACGACAATATCAAGCGAAAACGGTCGTGGTCGAAGGCCGGTGAATCGTCCCAAACAGTGGCCAAGCCGGGATTGACGGCCAGGAAGGTTTTGCTGTGTGTTTGGTGGGATAGGAAGGGAATCATCCACTATGAGCTGCTCCCATATGGCCAGACGCTTAATTTTACCATTTACTGCGAACAACTGGATCGCTTGAAGCAGGCGATCGACCGGAAGCGTCCAGAATTGGTCAACAGGAAGGGTGTAGTGTTCCACCAGGACAACGCCAGACCACACACTTCGTTGATGACTCGTCAGAAGCTACGGGAGCTCGGATGGGAGGTTTTATCACATCCACCATATAGCCCGGACATAGCGCCAAGTGATTACCACCTGTTCCTGTCCATGGCGAACGCCCTTGGTGGTTGACAACCTGTTATAACACAGAGTCTGTGTTTGGCACTAATCGGTGGAACATTACTCCTGAGGATGCCCAGTGGAGGGGTGAAACACGTGTTGATTGATTTGACGGTGGCAGTTGTGTAATTCGCATTGTTTGCCGCATACGCATTTATCAGCGGGCTGGCGGGCGGTGCACTTTTTTGCACGACTACCACTAAATGTGCGGAAGTGGCTAAATATTGGTCCTTCTCTCACTCAAAATTAGACATCATGAAAGTGGCCGACTTGTAAATATAAATCGTCCTCTATGACAAGACACTAATTCGTAACAAACACGTACACATTTTTTTTTTCAATATATATTTTGCGATGTCATATCTAAACATAAGGATATTACATAAGACAACATGTACAGTACTAAACATTAGATCATTCCAGAAGACGTACTCGTATCACGTGTGCATCTATCGTTAAGAGATTTAGGTTATCGCTGATAAGTAAAACGCTGTCAGCCATTACCAAGTTAAAAATAAATAGGGTTGTCACTAGTAACATTATTTATTATATTTTTTTCTTTAATAAAACAATTTTATACATTGTTCTTGAATGATTATAGAATATATACTTCTTTTCCTGTCAATAAATGTATAGTACAGTACACCCAATCCAATAAATCATTAGTTTCAGAAATATTAAATAAAGAACGTAATTATAATATTCAAATTAATTATCGTTTAATATCTCTACCAGCGAACTTTGTACTGTCAGAAGTTAGTTGCCTATCGCATTCTAATAGGATTTAAGTAATCAACTTATAAAGGATGATTATAAATAGGTGCAAAAAAATTTAGATTCTTGCTGACAAGTGTGCTACATACATTAAAGCTTTAACACCTATTTTCAATCATACTGTGTAAATTTTTGATGTTAATAAAATATAACATTCACACTTTTCTATTTACCATTTATTTATTTAAAACACTGTTTATACATTTTATATGTGTAACGGCAAACTTAATGCCGTAGGCTTTCTCTGCCAGTTAACCGTTAGGCGATAATAAAAAAAAAGATTAATTGATGAGGGTAGGTGAACAAAATATAATATCATAGAAGGCCACCACATTAATAAACTCATTATTATATATATTATACACTTTTAATGAAACTTGTAATAGAGAAGTTATTACTATGCAAATCAATGGTTTTGCAACAAATCTTTCTTTCTCCTTTTATGACAACTGATTCATTTTGTTAATTTTATAACTACCACCCCGCGCGTGTTGTAACGCTACAAATATACAGATAAAATATATAATATTCATAGAACATAAATATAATAAGACCATTTGAAAGTCTTCACAAATGTACCTAAAAAAACTAACAACAATATACACTGATAGGCAACAAAAGTAAAACAAACTAAGAAACTTATAAAAATTACGAAAATAAATTAAAATAATAAGTACCGTATTTTAGGCACAAGGAAAAAGTATCAAGAGTGAAGTTATTAAAAAAGTAGTATAGTGCCGAATAGTAAAATATAAATAAACAAAATATATATAAAGAGCTTGTGATAACAAATAATCTGTAATAATTAATGTAAAAACCTGTGATCTAGGAATGTAGATGAGAAAGGAAGCAGATGCAAGGATGATCTACAAGAGAAAATCGACAGATCGTGTGAAGCCTAAAAGTAATGAATAAAAGGTTATTGTGAAAGTCGAGAGTTTTTAGAATCAAAATAGAAAAATTCGTTTTACACGAATTTGTGATGTCTGCTCCACTCAAGGCAGAAGGAACGAAAGGCCTCAAAAACTAATGACCGCTAATATTTTTCTTTTTTAAAAAAAAACAACGATATATTGTCGGTGCTATAAATATTCAATTTTGTTTGAACATACAAAACTGTTTACATATATAAAAAATCCTTCAATGCAGTAAAATAAACGTAAGATTAACGATGCTATTTAGTTTATTCTATGAAATATAAAGTAATTTTATAACATAGTTTTCAAATCAACGCCCTGAAAAAAAAAACTTTTCTTCTATACCACTTATTTATTCGAATTTTGAAATATAAAATATTTTAGCACAGTTATTTAATACAACTATAAAGCGACAACCCTACTTAACGAAGATGTCGTGAGTAAAGTTGCGCAGACGTCGAACTGTTTACAGTGAAACACGCGCACTGTTTGCTGAGCCAACGACACGAAGTTGCTTCACGCGTCTCACTTGATTTGTTATAGATCTTAAAATAATGTTTAACATGAACTAAATTCACAGACCTTATTATTAGGAACTCCTACCAACAAAAATTATAAATGTGTTGATATTGGTAAGATGACAGAAACCTGCAAGCCCACGAAGACCTATTTTGTGCTCCCGGCATTGGGCGATTTCCCACTACTTATATATCGTCAGTTATAAATGTGTAAATCCCATATATAATATTTTTATTTATATTCAAGCTTCGCCAACCGATGAATCCGTCGAATTATCGATATTTATTGGCCGAGAAAATCAACGGAAGGGAGTAAGACCAAAGACATCTATAAATTAGCAGATTAAACGCCGGAAATTAAACTGGACATGCCACGCGCTCCGAAAGTATTAAGTAAGAAAAGGACCAATACTTACACAGACACAAACACAGAGTTTGTGTGTTTGGCACTAATCGGTGTAACATAACTCCTGAAGATGCCCCGTGGATGGGTCAAACACGTGTTGAGTAATTTGGCGGTGGCGGTTGTGTGATTCGCATTGTTTGCCGCATACGCATTTATAAACGGGCTGGAGGGCGGTGCACTTTGTTGCACGACTACAACTGCATGTGCGGAAGTGGCTAAATATTGGTCCTTTTCCTACTTAAGATGGACTTTCCGGTAACGCCTGATTCCATTAAATATCCGAAAGTACTAACATATATACCGAGGCAAGCCCTAAGGATAGCGCCAACGTGGTCAACTAGTCGATTATTAAAAACAACGAGATTAAACAGATACCAAAAATATAACGAAAAAGAACTCAAAGAACTTGAGGATTTAAATTTGCACAGCGGACTAAAATCCCTCTTTTATATTGAGTTCTTTGATGATCGAAACTTTACTTGGGTGCGCTGTCCACAGGATTCTGAGCATCCGTCTTTTTTTTATGGCCCCCGCTATTGGAGGCCTCTCGTACCCCTAATTTGTTGGGATCAGGGTCTTTGTTTACAAATAAGTTTTTTAGATTTTTCTCTTTATTCTTCACTCACTTTCATTCTTCTCAATTTCTTTTATTTTTAACTTTTTTCCTTCACAATATCTTTCATTCCTTCTTGCTTTCATCGCTTTCCTTCCATCATCTTATTACTCTTTGGTGGCTAGGTACATTTTTTTTATTCCTTATATTATTACTTATCCTATTTTTTATATCACAGTTTTCTTTTTTTGGGTTTGACGTTTTTAAGCAGCATCCGTCTTCAGCACCAAAATTACAGGACATCAATTTTTCAGCCCCGTATAGAAAGTTTGGTAAGAACAGGCTTCTCATGAGTCGAGCCTTATTGTTTCTGGTTATTCTGCGGTCTTTAAAGATCTTTGTGAGCATTTTGACTGAGGATCTAGCCATGACGCAATGTCTCCGAATCTCATCCTCACAGTCTCCGATTTTGTGGTAGTGAAGCGCAGGTATACGTAGCTTTAACTAATTGATTATTGTCGCGGTCTAAAAAGATTAATAATTGTGGTGTAAACATATTTAGGGTAAACGATAATGTCTCCACATACCTTCACATATCACTTATGGACTAAATATTTAATAGACTTCCGTCTAGAACATTCTACCGCGTGATTTTAACGATTGGCAACACATAAATGAATACCTCTGACATTTTGTACGCTGACAACACCAGTTGTTACGTAATAATGAATGTGGACACATGTCAAACTGTTTACACTAAGCCATGGTGATTGCACTGTAAACAACTCGATGAAGTAAGTGTATACGATCGCGTTCGGAAATCACTGGGTCAGTAAACGTTGGAAAGTAATGTCGTTCCTGTCGACATATTTTACAGAAAAACCGATTGATTTTTACCGCTCCGGCATTGATTTTAGTAAGTAGTTGAATATATCGTTGATTAGAAATAAAAACTTATAACAAATGTAGTCGTGTGAATTTAACTTATGAAAGCGACATTACTTTCCTTTATACCTAATATAATAATAGTATCTGAATAAAATAGCGGACAATTTTTATTTAGAACAGAATAAGTAAGTAAAGGACCAATATTTAGCCACTTCCGCACATGCAGTGGTAGTCGTGCAATAAAGTGCACCGCCCGCCAGCCCGCTGATAAATGCGTATGCGGCAAACAATGCGAATCACACAACCGCTCCCACCAAATTACTCAACACGTGTTTCACCCCTTCACGGGGCATCTTCAGGAGTTATGTTACACCGATGTAACATAACTCCTGAAGGCGGTGCACTTTATTGCACGACTACCACTGCATGTGCGGAAGTGGTTAAATATTGGTCCTTTTCTTACTTAGGGTGGACTTCGACGAGGTAACGCCTGATTCCATTAAATATTTAGAACAGAATAATTTGTGAATAATAAAATACAAATGAGCCATGGAGAAAATTGTGTTCAGTATTTCTCTACGAAATCTAATCATAGATGAGATTGGTAGATGGACCCAGACAGATCTCGTCTGGCCATCACAACTACAATTTCAATTTACCACATCACTAGAATAAATCAGTTATTTTCGTACTACTACGGATATTCTCATATCCGACTCGATCAGTTGATATAGTAAGCTAAATATATAAAAAAAATATTTTGAGACACTTTTTCTACGGCACGCATATACGCCTGTATATATGGTCACTTTAAATCATGGTTGCACAGACTTATCAAGACTATGGGCCACTCGGGTAAATCATGAACTGATGGCGGACCGGCCGCCAGAAGTATAGGTAATTAAATTTTTTTTGGTTTTATTCTGGAATAGAATTCAATATTTTTCGAATGTGCGAGAGTATAATTTTTGCTGTCTGTACATCCATGCTTTAAATGATTCTACGCAGGTTGTAATTAGAATAAATAGATTGTAACCTATTTAAAAATACTAATTTAAAAAAAAATGAACAAATCAAACCTATTTAAAAAAAAATGAAGTAATTTATTATCAATTATATTAATTGTAATTTAAACCTTTTTAATAACCAAAAACAAAACACCATCAACCGTTACGTAATTAAAAATAATCTTTATTTTTGTAAATCGATATTTATAAGGAAGCGAAGATACAATTAAAACGTTATCTGCTTGAAAGACTGACATTTCTGGTTTGTATTAATACTTTGCATCACGTCTTGTTCGCATGTATGTGTTAATTGTCAGGTGTCGATGTATCTGGACATAACATTCAGGAAATTCAATATTTAAAAAAATGTATTACATAAGACTACAAGACGAACATGTAAATATTAGCGTAAATGGTAATACAATTTTTAACTTTGTAGTATACATGGTATTTTTGAGACTACCACATGTGGGCAATTGTTCTCGGAGTCGGCCTCTTTTCACACAAACCCTCTCATAGCGAGTTCTGTTCGCCACTCCCCCCGAACCTCAACAATGGGCAAGAGACATCCCAAAGACTTACTCCTCACGCCCATCACAGGATTCCTACTAAACACGCACTACACCACACTCGCTGCAGATACTCACAACACTGCAAGCACTAACCACACAGTACCAACTATCACTTCACCTGCGAAACTCCGCACAGGATATAGCATCATTCACAATTCACAATAGAACAAAACACTACTCACACCACGCCACAACGCATGTTCTTAGGAGGCGGCCACCTGATCCCTACACGCGAACAGCGTGGGTAAACCGAGGTGAGACCCGGATCTATCATTAACTAGCCTGTGGTTCACGCTGCCGTCCCAAGCTTCATACACAACATCAACACTACACAGCTCTACTCTGGTAGAGCGGTTTACTAACGAACGACATCGTACAACTGGAATGCGTCTGTCCAGCTTCTGTTTTATTTTAAAGTTCACGAACCCTTCCATTCCGTGAACTCAGTTCCGATGAAGCTGTAAAAGCCCCCGGGCTAATAGCATAAACTTGTGGCGTGCATATCGCGCGCCACTCAAACACCAAGCTCTTACCCACGTGACCGTCAATCGCATGGCGGCGGCGGCAGTGAAACAGATACATGACAGATGGCGCCACAGTAGACGCAACGAAAATCTGCATCGCGCTGTTGAGAGTCTCCGCGCTCATTATAAGGGCTAGCGGAGGTGCGGTCAACGCAGGAAGAAGCAACTGAAGATCAAGAAGCGACCGACGAACAAGAAGCAATCGACGAACAAGATACAACCGACGAACAACCGAAGCACAAGAAGCTACCGAAGAACAAGAAGCTACCGTACCACGACCACTCCTATAAACTTTATCCGAAACCAAGCATCAAGCATGGACCTCGGAAGCTTCGACTTAAGCTGCTGTTTAAATGTTTCACTGGATTGGAAGACCATGGAGCTCTTAGATTGTTCAGGCGGGAGCACTAAGTAGTGACCACACGTAAGAGCCCCGATATAGGATTTTACCATGGACTGAGCTTTTTCATCTCTATATCAATTACATCCTTAAACATTGCGAATTGCTTCGAGTGTAACATAATCTTTGTCCGTATGTTTTGCTTGTACGTAACGCTGATTATATAATATCCGACTGTTGCAACGAGTAGGTTTCGATGCATGAAGATTAACCGTCTGCCAGCTGCAGTTAAAGCTGCAATAAAGCTTGCATATCTTTATTGCCTTAATAACCTGCACCTTTTGTATGTAGCATCGTCAGCCCCGACTGGCTCGATCGTAAACCTTTTTTATTCTGGATATTTCAGTACTCGTCACAATATTTTAAAAAAATGCAATGAAGACTCGGTAAAAACTTCTAATGAACATGTATGGTATACGTACACTATCATGTATTAAAAAAAATTTATATTATTTTTTGTGTAAGTTACTGTACCTCATTAAAAATAATAAAAAACGGTCATTTTATTATTTACTCAAAATATATGACATTTGTTCTATTTTCAAACGTTTTTCCGCGTTTGACGACTAATTCGCCTGATAGAATGCGACGATGTGGTCGTAATAACCCTTACCCTGTTCTGTCCATAGGAAGTGATAACCTAATTTTTGGACCCTTAATATGGCCTGACTTTATGTGTATTATATAATATCTAACTCATAGCGAAATCTTACAATGCACAAAATAGGTGGATCCGGAATTGTTCCCCAACAATTCTTGATCATAATCTTAAGTATGCTTACCTAGATATCACTACTGCAACTTAATTTTATTTAAGACATATTTTGCTCATGTTGTTTCCATTTATAATTAGATGCAATGAAAATGTAACAATTATACATTCATATAAACTTATGTCTTCTATATAGTATTTTCTATTGATGTTTCTAACAGCGATCCAAAATATATAGTGAGGAAATAGGACATAAAGAGAGTAATACTAATCCAAAATATATATCATCATCATTTCAGCCAAAGAACGTCCACTGTTGAATACAGATCCCCCTTCTCCCTCCTACAGATACATTTGTTTCCAATAGGACTGTAGGAGTGGTCGTAGTACGGTAGCTTCTTGTTCTTCGGTAGCTTCTTGTGCTTCGGTAGTTCGTCGGTAGTGTAGGAGTGGTCGTAGTACGGTAGCTTCTTGTGCTTCGGTAGTTCGTCGGTTGTATCTTGCTCGTCGGTTGCTTCTTGATCTTCAGTTGCTTCTTGTTCTTCGGTTGCTTCTTGTGCTTCGGTAGTTCGTCGGTTGTATCTTGCTCGTCGGTTGCTTCTTGATCTTCAGTTGCTTCTTGTTCTTCGGTTGCTTCTTCCTGCGTTGACCGCATCTCCGCTAGCCTTTATAATGAGCGCGGAGACTCTCAACAGCGCGATGCAGATTTTCGTTGCGTCTACTGTGGCGCCATCTGTCATGTATCTGTTTCACTGCCGCCGCCGCCATGCGATTGACGGTCACGTGGGTAAGAGCTTGGCGTATGAGTGGCGCGCGATATGCACGCCACAGGACCGTTTGAAAGCGAATTATCTCCAGCGTTTTCCAAAGACATTAACAAAATCGTCTGTTCACTTTCTGAATAATTACCTTATGTCAAAGTTTACTAACAATTTAGTTATAAATAAAACCGATGCACCAATCAATCATGTAGCTGGTGTATAAATAAACGATGAAAACGTTTTCAAGAACAAATCAATCGGACACTAGTCAGAAGACGTTGCAAAAAACGACCGAGGCAATTCATTTTTTTTTTATAGTTTACCTAACGACACTTAGCGGAGACAAAGGAAATAGCGCCGTAAGTCCAAGGCCGGCGCTACGTAATAATTGCGCGTAATTGTTTCGAAAACCGGTTTCGATTCATTGATATCTCGAATAGTAATTAAAAGCCTTGAACGAACTGGTGTTTACATTATAGCCTTTAATAGAGGATGTTTTTTTATCATATGATTACCCCTTCATCGTCATTTTTAAACGGTTTTATTTAGTTCGACCCGTACGGAATTTATTTTGGTCAAAATTAGAAATTGAAATTTAAGCACCTTCCCGTTGTCAGATTGATCTAAAATTTGGTACACACATTTAATTTAGATGACAATACAATATAACAAAATCAATAACATTATAAATCTAAGATGGCCGCCGATGCAAAATGGCGGACTACATATTTTTCCTTAACCCCCTCAATATGGGTATCAAATGAAAGGGCTACACTAGTAAAACACGATGATTATGTCAAAATTTAAAATTCAAAATGGACGCCGTTCCAATATGGCGGACTAGGTACATATTTTTCCACAGCCAACACAATATGGGTATCAAAAAACCGTTTATCTTAAAAGTTTATTAAATGTATTTATTTCAGCCGTAAGATGTTTACTTCTGTTCATAGACTTCCTTCAGATATTTCCGGACCGGTTGGTAGCAACCTTCTTTTAACGACTGTCCTTCGACAACCTTATTGAGGTAAATAAAAATAAGTATAATTGTATGTATGTAAATAATATAACAAAATAAATAGCAAAAGAAAACAATGTCCTTTGATAAATGTAAATCAGTGATAGAAAAAAAATTAAATCGTTAGAATAAGAAATATTGTGATAAATTGTGATAGAGGAGAAGGTGAGAGACGATGCAAAGAAGAAAATTAAGAAAAAATGAGCATGTATGATAGAAGAATGAATGAATGATAATATGAAGATCGATAAAAGAGAATGACAATGAAAAGAAATGTGAAAAAATTATTGAAGACAAAAAATCTTGTTCCCAAAAATAAGATAGGGTGTAAGAAAGGTCCCCAATAAAGGGTACCATATTAAAAAAAAAAAAAACTTACTGAGGTCTACAGTCCACCTTGTGGGACGGCCTATGTTACATTTGTCGTAATCTGGCAATAGGAGACCCATTGGTGGGCATAGATCTAGCCCACATGTTTTCAATAGCAGTTGGAAGCGATATACATCCAGCGTTATTCAAAGCTCCCTTATTAGGGAGCGTTGATAACCTTATTAGGTTACCTAGGGGGTGGACGTCATATGATTTGCTTCCCTATCCGTGATGTCTACTCTAGAAACTCAAGGCTCTAGCGGCCATCAAGTGTACGCGCTATGACCTGTTATCCAATATTATAAAAGCAGATATTTAAAAATTTTTTTTTAATTTTTTAGTTTATGTATTTAATCTTAAAATACTTATAGACATGTATGTCGGTTGTTATACCAAATTACTCGAAAGTTCATAAAAAATAGTTACTCTTGTAGGCAACTGTGTACAGTATTACATTCTTTTAATATATATATATATATACATATATATATATATATATATACATATATATTTATATATATATATATATATATTAATAAATATATATATTAATTTATAAAGTTTCTTAACCATAAAGTGTGTGCGCGTGTGTGCGCGTGCGTCTCTCTCTTTCTCTCTCTCTCACTCTGTGTGTTTGTATGTGTGCGTGAGTGCGTGTGTGTGTATGTTTGCGTGCGTGTATGTGTTTGTGTGCGTGCGTGCGTGCGTGTGTATGTTTGTGTGCGTACTTGTGCGTGTGTGACATAACCTCTACCACTTGGTTCACGGCGCATTTCCTTATTTTTCAGTCTTCTGTACGAAATATTGTCTTAACAAGGTATAATGCGTGCCTTGGATGTGTCCAGTCAACGCTGACAACGTCTGGTCGCTACGTGAGCCGAATGCGGGCGGACGAGGAACCAATTACACTTCAATGATCTAATAGAACGTTTACTGTCGATGCACTAATGCAAGTACAATGAAAACCAAGTATAATTTTTATTAGATAACTATGTACTTTATGGTACAGTCAGACCGGAACAAATGTACCGCGCGTTAGGTTCACCTAAATACCTAACGCGCGATATGTATTTAAATATATATATATATATATATATATATATATATATATAGCACTTTCCTACATACCATTGAAAAGACACCAAAATGAAGTCACGGGTTTTTAAATAAGAAAATAAAATGATTAAATAAAAGAAATGTCTTTTATTATAATAAAAATATAATTCCCCGTTCCTGAAATTTAATATATTTATTCATCCTCATTGTCGTTTCAGCCAGTCATAGTTCACTGCAAGGCATAAGTCTCTCCCAAAGATATCTATGGGTAGTGAAGATGTTTATGTACATACATACATACACATATATATATATATATATATATATATATATTCATTTATACAATTTATTGATCGAAGGCTTCTGTAATTATTGCCGTGGTAAAGGCGTGACTTTGAGCTTTCTTATAAGACCCATCGTGATATTACATAGCTTGAGTAAAAGATGATATATTGAAACAATCTCTCCCACAACAATCCATCTTATATCTGCCACTGGAGATTTAAAACTAGTATGAAAATATTATCGGAAGAAGTATATTATTCTATACAAGAATACTATACTTATGTTATTGCCGCAATAAAGGGCTGGCGGGCGGTGCACTTTATTGCACGACTACTGCTACATAGCGGAAGGAGCAATATATAGGGTGGGCCATAAATTTTTGCTCTTTTGAAACACGTGTAGAAATAAAAGTACAAATGCTATTTTGTTTATGATTTATTTACCGTAATTATCATTTATTAAAATTTGTTTTTTAAAAATTACATCGTCGAGATGTGCTCCGTCTCGCCGTTGGCATTCTTGTAATCGACTATTGTTCGTGTGTCGTGTTGCTATTTGCAAAA
Organism: Battus philenor; assembly: GCF_028537555.1. NCBI lineage: Eukaryota > Metazoa > Arthropoda > Insecta > Lepidoptera > Papilionidae > Battus > Battus philenor. The sequence continues at coordinate 2,791,665 of NW_027181688.1, forward strand.
ATTTTTGGCCCCCCCTAGATATAGCTACTTCCGCTATGTAGCAGTAGTCGTGCAATAAAGTGCACCATAGGGTGGCTATATTAGTCTTTTTCTTACTTATTAATAAACTATTTATAACATCTAAGGTATTTGTGCAAGTCTGTCCTAACCCTAATTTTTTTTCTGAAATAACAATTTCGCGAACATTACAAAATGAACGCACCGTTGCAAGCAATTTCTCGCATCGCTGACCGTCCCCGGATGCAATCCGGGACGCTGTACCTCATCCGAAACTAATATTTATTTATGGAACACAAAAGCCTATTATCGTTTGAATTAATTTACCATCTCAATAACGGCTAAATCTCGACGTTGGAACATTTTTCTGTTGCAGGATTTTTAAAAGTCTTTACGAAATGTCGTTACTTGTTGTTATCATTAATTGCTTTATTGATATTTAAAAGTGTTATTTCATCATTTCTGTATCATCATCGTTCATCATCTCATTATCATTGCTGTAGAATGTCCATAGCTGGATATAAACATCTCCTATACATTTCCAATACAGGTTGGAAGCGGCCTCATTCAGTGTTATCAGACGGCATTATAAGGTCATCTCTTCAACTTGTGAATCTTACACTACGCTTACCCGGTCTCTGCTTTTTTTTTATTTTAATGGCCTTTATTTTTGGGACTTCGCGTAGGTCCCTATCTGATTTTAGGACAGATTATTTAGATATTTTAATAATTCTTTTCACATACTTTTCTAATTCTTTACTCTTCTATTATTCGTCATATGATCTAACTTTTCTCTTCTTTCATTGTATAATTCTCTAGTATTCCTCTACATATTAATTTCGTTTCATGCATCGTCTCTCTTCCTTCACCTCGTTCCTCAAATATCACAGGTTTAGGTTATTATCACATTTCGCTTTTAGCTTTATTTTTATTCTATACTATTTTGTATATTTATTTCCTATACTTATTAAACGCAGGTTATCACAAGTATGGTTTTCAATTTATTTACATTACTTCTATTATATTTATAACTACGTATTTTCTTTCTGGCTTTTTTCTCTCCAAATTATTTTTTATCTTTCATTAATTTTAGGCCACGCGCGACGTGATTATGTTTATCTTAATCTCCGTCGTAAAAAGTTTAACGTTCACGGCGTTACATGTACTTGAGGAGCAATTAAGTTTAAGTTAAAACTGAATAGCTTAAAGTAATTACAAGTTAGGCGATGTTAACTTCTCGGAGAGGCTTTGCAACTCATTGTATAAACACACTATTTGACACTTTCTTTTATTAAACAAAACTCTATTTAAGAATCCTTTCGTATATAATAGAATAGTTCTAAGTTAAAAATCCTTAAAGGTGTAAAATTTATGGTACACCCTATGCAAAAATAAATTATTTTAGTAATTATATATACCGTAACGTAAATATATAAAAAATAAAGGTTTTATGAACATTTTCAAATGTAAATATATACACAACTAAATTATCTTCAGTGAGGAAAGGTAAGAGTAAATTTAGACCTGTAGTATACAAGATGATTGGTTATAGGTGTAAAGGCTTTAAATATATGATAATGATAACTACAATACCCGGCGATAAATATAGCACATCGACTTTTGGAAAGACAGAATCGGCTAATTTCGGCTTCGTAGAGCGCTATCACTGTCGTACGAAATACAACCAGTCCGGTATCTATTAAGAGCTGTTACAACAAAGTATCATTTGATTCTTTTGATAATTATTTTTATTCTTTATATAAAATACACCAATTTTTCTATAAGTTGTGGCTTTAGGTTGGGGTAAAATTAAATAAAAAAATAATTTAATGCGTAAACATAATGTGAACATGTTTTTTATTTATTGCCGGGTACTGTATTTTCCTGTCGATTAATATATCGTACACTCTATACAAAGACCTGTGGTTTAACCCTTTCCACTCCAATGTCGAGTTTCACTCGACACTGATTTTGTTCCACAAGCTCCACATGGTGTAATACTTCTATTTGCGGAAAATTTTAAAACAGGAAAGATTTTTGTTACTAAAATGTTTGAATCACGAATGAATGAAACATATTCTAGAATCGCAAGATACTATAATTTAATTAAATTTTATCGATGCTACATAACAGCCTTGGAGTGGAAAGGGTTAAGTAAGAAAAAATGTATTCATAATACGGATTACTACATATTAAAGTTATTTATTGTTACTTGCAGGCTTTGTACAGCCAGAAGTTACAGGCCTTTCGCATTCCCGTACAAAATAATGTAATATATTTCACAGCGATCATTTTAAACAAAGTGATTGGTAATAGGTATAAAAGCTTAAAATTAACCCTTTCGTTACCAGCGCCGGAGCTAGCCGGCATCCACCTTGTAATGTTGGCTTATGTGTAGATCACTTTTAAGATTTATCACAGCCAAATAAATTACTAAGAATTATCCGAACTTCTATTTTTAATTAATATACCAGTAAAATCTTTAAATATGTAACACAAATGAGAAAATTAGAACATTAGTTTACCGCCATGCAATGTGCACACTTCGCGGCGCACATGCCCGGTTCAGTAGCGTCAGGCGAAACGGACTGCGGTAAGGAAAGGGTTAGCTTTCTTTTTATTGACAAATCAGCTATATATTCACGCTCTTAAAGATTTTACTTTTATAAATAATTACCTATATGCATACAAATATGTATTTTATTGCCTTTGGGTACATAAACAAACCAAAAATACAAAAAAAATGTTTCTAAAATGTACATTGACGTATTGTTCTAAATTTAAAATTTATACATTGTAACATTTTAATAAATGTTAAAAGCAGAATTGCAAATAAACAGAATTAAAGGTTCCATAGCAATGTAGACTGTATATAGGTTAATAGAACTCACCTTAATGCGCTTCCTTGTTCTCGGACGTCGACACCATTAATATTATCCTCGCTCCTCGTCTGCAGTCCAGACATTTTCACCAAAAAAACGCGGGAATTCGCCCTCCGCCAATAGGAAGACGCGTCACGTCATAACGTCACGGAACTGACCAATCACAGCGCCGCAGATTTTACCGCTCATATCTGCAAAGATTTGAACAAAATTTAAATTCGGAACGCGGATTATAACTTATCCAATATGGCGAAAGGAAGTTGCATTTCGCGCGTGCCGTTACGTAACTGTTCATCAAATATAGAGTACCTTCGTCTATCTCTTTTACTCGCGGCGTGTTAATGCGAGATGGACGGTAAACCTTATAACGCTTACGATTAGTGTTATAACAGTTTCGTTATTTAACGCGCGATTTTAACTTTACAGCTACAATTAAATAGCGGATGTGTGTTATGATCTGAAGGTGGTCGTAAAAGCATTTTTGACTATTAAAACTTTACATCTTTCTTACATCATTTAATAACGGCCAGTAAAAAATTAAAATGTTTAAAATAAAAACTTGTCACGATGAAACTCAATGAAGAAACAACTTTTAACGACTCTTAAAGTTGTTTTTACTTCTTATCTCATACCGGATTTCCTTGGACGTTTTTCGAATAAAAAAAAAGTAAAACATCATTTACATACTTATATAATCTACAATCATGTATAACAGTGATTTCCAAAGTGGTCTATATCGCCCCTAGGGGTCTATGACAACCTGCAAGGGGTCTACGTCAGCGAAAAAAAATTTGAGGGTCCATGAAATGAAAGGGTCCACGATAGTGGATCTCAACACATACACTGATTGTACCTATTTACTTACATCATACTATCTTATAATATCAAAACATTTACATTATTTATAAAAGTACCTATGAAGTAAAAAAAATATTATATATGTTTATAAAATTGTGTAAGTTGAAGAATTTTGGTATTCGTTTCATAAACTACTCAAAATAACAGATACAAAATTTTATTTTGAGTAGTTTTAATTTAAATTCAATTAATAAATGTATAAATTAACATGTGTTTTTAATTAGTTTTTAACACTAAACTTCACTACAGTTAGAAATTTACAGGAAATCAATATCAAGTAAGTAGGGGGTCTAACCAATACGGCAAAACATGGCAAGGGGTTTACGACACAAAAAAAGTTTGGGGAACTCTGACGTATAACATAAAACTTTATTTCCATACTCAGTATAATTAGGACGTTAGATAGCTATCTGCTTAATTTCTTTTTAACATCGTCATTATTTCTGCCGTAATACGTTCACAACTGGACCACACCCATAGAATTCCTTTGACGGCCTTAACAAGGTTGTTTGTCCACTTTGTGATACCATAATGTAAATTCCACAGCGATCATCTGTTCTGCGCGCTGTAATTTACTGCCACTTTAACCTTGCAATCCTTTAGGCTATATCGATTAGTTTCGTACATGTATTTGGCGTCTTTTGGCCTTACGACGTGTGTTCATATGAATAGATTTCTTATGATCTTTGTACATCTTCTTCTTCCCTTTTCCCTTTATTTGGGGTCGGGTCTCCTTATCAATTTGCGCCAGGCCACTCTATCCTAGGTTGTCCTTGCATCAAGTTGAAGGGTTTCTAATTCCTTTCCTTCCCTCTTGGGAATTCTGGGAGGCTTAAGGCAGTTTTTACCACGTGGTCATCTGGTTTTCGTTGAATGTGGCCATATGATCTTTGTACATAAAATGTTTATTTGAAATGATTATAATTGAATATATTACAAGTAAAGACAAGTTATTAACTTAATTTTTTATAAATGTACATTAATGTAATATTACGTTTTTTTTTGTACTTTCAATACAAGTTCCATTAGACTACATGTTCGTCGTAGTGGTAAGACGCACATGAGATGTCTCAAGTCAAGAGACAATTTAACGATTGTTTACTTTTCCCATCCTAGTCGAATACCTCAAGAGGGGCTAGTCTTTTTCGTTTTCAATCCAAGAATGATTTTTTATGTGTTAAGCTACTTAAACGAGGTTCATGCTAAGTGCCTTTTGCGCTCTGCCCACTTTAGCCTGTGGAATTTGTTAATGCCAATAGGCAACAGTGTAGAGCCTGACTATATATATATATATATATATATATATATATATACACATGTGTGTATATATATATATATATATATACATGTGTGTGTATGTATATATATAAATTAAAAATAATTAGATAGACTTAGACTGTAATACTTGAGATGATGAAAGGCCCTGAAAATTTTATATATATATATATATATATATATATATATATATACTCAGTCTATCCGTAACAATGTGTCACAGTCTATTCTTATTTTGTTAGAGCTTAAGTTATTTATATTACAGACGTATGTATATTTACCACAGTGTATTTTACTGTTCTTTCTTTATTTCAAAATTTAAATTTATATATTTATTTTATTACTTTGTTCTTTTCGCCGAGAAGAGGTTAGCTAATAAACATACACACCGAATGAAAGGCGATACAAAGAAGGAAATTTAGAATGAATGAGAATGTACGATTGTGTGAAGACTGAAAGAAGAGAGAAAGAACGAAAATAAAAGACACTTGAAAAATTTATTACAAAATGTAAAATTCCCTTTTCCACAACAAGCTAGCGGCCTCCAAGAAGGCCAATAAAAAAACCTTTACTTGGCGAAAGAAATGTTTCTATGAAAATAACCTTATGCTCTCAGATATAGCGACGAGTCAGTACATAGGTGGAAAATTCTTTTCATCATATCAGTCGAAAGACGTCCACTGCTATAGGCTTACCGTGAAGATCACCAAGATGACTGATCTTATATCTCTTCGTGGATCCATCACTTGTAATTAAAAAATTGTAGAAATATATTCGATATATAGAGAACGTAATTGTACGAAATCTCTGCCAAGGAACGAGTCAATCTTCACGCATCGTCTCCTCGTTGCGATGGTCGGATGTTATATAATCTGCATTACGTGCTCGCAAAACATACGGAGATTATGTTACGCTCGAAGCAATCCGTTGTTTATGAATGTAATGGAGTTGACTCGATACTTTATGTTATAATGTAACACGATACTGGTTTATGGGTGATGGATGATCACTGCCGTCATTACGCACTGCCTTTTTTATAGCAAAAAGAGACCTCAGAGGTCTCAGATCAAGGCGCTGCAGAGCCATCCGAGCTATTTACGACTTAGAGTTTAGAATCTCCATGAGAAATCGGTTTAAAGAGGTCAATATTCTTACTGTGGGCTCGAAATATATTTATTATAATGTATTGTACGTTCTGTGATAACAATGTGTAACGAAAACAATGTAAATAAACAGAAATAAAATTATAGAGATTAAGAAAAGAGGAAAGAATGAAAGTTGAATAGAGCGAACGAGAAAGAAAGATGAATTGTTGTATGAAAGAGAGAAAATAGACTGAAAGAAAATGAAAATGTAAAGAAAGAAAGAAGAGAAAGAAAATAAAAATGAATGTGAAAAAATATAATTGTAAAATAAGTCCCTGTCCCACCATAAGATAGGGGTACGAGAGGCCCCCAATAGCGGGGGTCATTAAAAAAAAGAAAAAAAATGTATTGTACGTTAACAATAATTATAAATTCTAAAAGTAAGGAACGTCAAAAGTGTATTTACAAAGCACCGTGAAAAACTGATTGTATCAAAGTTTCAACTGCAAAAAATTCATTTGTAATTAGAGGTTCTAGAGCGAAGACCACGCCAACCAAGCGCAACCAAGGACATCCACCCATAAGATGGTTGGAATATTTAATAGAATAAGGCGTTATTTTGTGGAAGTCCGCCCTAAGTAAGAAAAAGACCAATATTTAGCAACTTCCGTACATGCACACAGACTCTGTGTTTGACACTAATCGGTGTAACAAAACTCCTGAAGATGCCCCGTGGAGGGGTGAAACACGTGTTGAGTGATTTAAAGGTTGCAGTTGTGTAATTCGCATTGTTTGCCGCATGCGCATTTATCAGCGGGCTGGCGGGCGGTGCACTTTGTTGCACGACTACCGCTGCATGTGCGGAAGTGGCTAAATATTGGTCCTTTTCTTATATGGTTGGAAGACGCTGGACGCAGACCACATCCAACCGGTCCTCTTGGAAATTTAATGAGAGCCTTTCGATCATCTGTGAACGTTCTACAACTGAAAGGATGACGATGTATGTTAAATAGTCCGGACATTTGGTTACAGACGAAACATAGAACTTTTTTTATATCGATAAAAGACTTTGTGACTAAAATTTTCTAACGCATTCCTTTTATTTACAACTAGCACTACCTCGCCTGCTTCACATACTTAACGAACGCCTCCTTTACCCCCCCCCCCCCCGTGGTTTGACTTCATAGAATCTTAGCTGCTCTTTACTCGGCGAAAGGAATATTCCTTCCAAATTTCTAGTCTATATACATCATGGTTCCAGAAATATCGTGATAAGTCAGTATAGGTGGTAATTTCTTGTATAACATATATAAGGATATTATCCGTATAAATGAAAATGCATAACTGCGCCTATCAAATCTAAGCGTACCATTTCTTTTTCTTTTTCGTCGGATGTAAATAATTTAAGTTGAATAAATAATCAACACGATTACACAAGTCATTTTAAGCCTTATATAAAAGGAAATAGAATACAAAATCGAATGTCTCGGTTCACCCGCATAAGTAAATCAATTAGATGCATTAGCAACTGATACTGACGGATTCGACCCCGTGGCCTTGCGCTACATTGCCCCATTCAACGAGCCACAATAGACTTTAATATATTGTTTTCGTTTAACAGAGGTGTCTGTTGAATTGAATGTTAGAACTGATTTTAGAGTTCCGTAAGCGGGATAATAAAACCTTTATAAAAGGATTTATAATTATCTGTATATATTACTATGATAAAAAGGAAAGTGAAGTCACATTAATTTATTACTTCTATTGGAATTTAACTGACCAATAACTACTGAAGATGGCAACACTTTTGTTTCTCATTGCGCCATGCCATTAGAACTCGGGGATTCCCTTTGTAACTAAAACCAACGCAATTTTATTACAATTTTACTTTAACTTTGTTCTGATAATTTTAAAGTCTAGTTTCAATTACAGTACATCGGCTAATTTCGGCTTCGTAGAACGTTATCTCTTTCGCACGAAATACAACGACTGACAAAACGTCACACAGGTAGCGTGGGACAGAGATAACGCTCTAAGACGCCGAAATTAGGCGATTCTGTCTTTCCATAGATCGATGTGCAATATTTATCGCCATTTACTGTACGTGGTGTATTGTAATGTTATAACATTTTGTAACTATTTTTATTATTTAAATGTTCACTTTGTTCCATTTCCTTTTTAAAATGTAGTATTTTCGAAACCCTGGAACCTATTTTCGACCTTTACACGGTTTGCTATGAAAAATGTTAAATCACTTTGCGTCGTTTCAATTTGTGTCTTGTGACAATGTGACTTTAAAAATAGACGCTCTATTTTATCTACCGACAATATATAGGCTGTTTATTGATTAAATAAATTTAATACCCCAGAAGGTACTTTAAAAGTGCCCAAAAAAAAAACCATGAGTATAAAAGATCTTATTTGGAGAATAATATGAACAAATGAAGTCATATAACATCGATAATGTCTCATTAAGCCAATAGTTTTAAATTTGGAATCTTTTTAAAACAAATTAAAATTCTTTGATGATATTTTATTACGTGAAACAAATAGCGCGTGCGAGGCGCGCAGACGCAGATCGTTAAATAAATTGCCTTCGCTTTGTAAACACAATGGTTCACGTAAATAAGCAATTGAAATGCGCGCGATTCCTCGTTCACACCGTCGACGAGGGCGCGTTTGTCCCAAGTGATAGACAATAAGCGGTGTGATAAAATACTTTTTGTTACTTATATGTAAAAATTTGACTACTGAACATTCTAGACAAAAACATTGGCGTGCGGTGCACTTCATTGCATGACTACTGCTGCATAACGGAAGTAGTTATATATTAGTCCCTTTCTTAGTAATTTTTAAATCGTTTCAGCTTATATTTTGCACCACGCCAGAACGCGATCGGAATGGCAATTTTTACGCGCAAGCGATCGTTCCGATAATTCGCCGCCCGCCGATATTCGCAGCGGCCTTAAAATGCAAACTAAAAAGGAATTCCTTGTAACCTTTCCCGTAACTATGTTTACTCCTTTTTCCTTATACGCCATCAGAGAAGCAATTATAATAATTGTTAACGCCGGTCCGAGACGATGAGCGAGATACGGACTTGAATATGAACTAGAGAAATCATGCATTACTGAATAATATATGAATGTAAAGCTTATTTGCTTTACTTTCTGGCTTACGTATGGTATCCAAAAATCAATGGTATCTGTAATAATAATATATATTATATTATATAAATAATTATTGTTTACTACCTGTCCCTGCAGACTTCATACAGTCAAGAGTTATATGCCTACCGCATTGTAAATAATAAATGTAAAATATTTCCAACTGATTACTTTATACACAGGAATAGGTGTTAAATCTTTTTACTGACAAATACACTATATATTCTCACCATTTTAAATCAATCAAGCGGTAAATATATACAAATAAATTAAAAGTCTACAACCCATTAGTTATAAGTATCTAACCAAACAGGTGAAACAAGAAAAATATGTGACATCAGAACATAACTTCTGAAGATGCCCCGTGGAGGGGTGAAACACATGTTGAGTCGTTTAACGGTGGCAGTTGTGTAATTCGCATTGTTTGCCGCATACGCATTTATCGGCGGGCTGGCGGGCGGTGCACTTTGTTGCACGACTACCACTGCATGTGCGGTAGTGGCTAAATATTGGTCCTTTTCTTACAAAATTATTTTACTACCTTATTTACCAAAGTAGACTTTCTGAAAAAATGTGACCATACATCCAAGTTCTACTGAACTCTGAAGAACCATACATATTTTATGTTAATGTTTGAAATCCTTAAAAATGTGTAAACATTTAAATTTATGTCACAAGTCCTATTTACGACGTTTAATCTAAATATAATGGATCCAGATTTGTATCATATATATATGAGCGTCTATTTTCCTTATGCCTTAATAAAAATAATAATTAAGAAAAGTACCAATATACAGCTACTTCCGCCATGCAGCAGTAGTCGTGCAATAAAGTGCACCGCCTGCCAGTCAGATAAATGCGCATGCGGCAAACAATGCGAATTATACAACTACCACCGTTAAATCACTCAACACGTGTTTCACCCCTCAACGGGGCATCCTCAGGAGTAATGTTATATCGATTAGTGCCAAACAAATACTCTGTGTTATATATTGGTCCTTTTCTTACTTGGAATGGACTTCCGCGAAATAACGCCTGAATCCATTTGATAAAAATAATAATAATTATCTGAATTGATAGAACAGTTCTCCAGTTTTGAGTTCAGAAACACATTTTGTAATTGGCAAAATAAAAAAAAATTATAAAATACTTAAAATACCGCCATTAAAATATAGCATCAAGCAATTCGAGTGCTAGTTATGTTATTTGACTGTACTGGCGCTCAAAATGAACTCGCAGACCGGAAAAAGTTGAAGTTGAAATGTGGAATGTCATCGATAGAAAGACGAACCAAGAAGTGCGTACTCTATCTAAATCACGTTCAAGACAAAAATTTTGACAATATCTTACCAACGAGTCTTAAGTTATTTTGGCCACATTGTCCAAAGTCAACCAAGTAACTCCGATAGACTGTAGGAAGAGTAGACATCGACAAACTACAGGTTTTAAGAAAAGGAGATGAAAAAAGACCACGTAAACGATCACCTACCTACTGGTGTGATCAATCAATAACCGTACTCTATCATCACTGGCCAGGCATGCAAAGGATAAGATGCATAGAAAATACTCGTCATAGTTATCGTCAAGACGTTTTAAGCGCTGGCCTGCGAAATCCAGAAATACCACTTGAGCTGCCTAACCTTTGAGGGAAGGCGAAGGAAGTGAAGCGATATATAGAAGGAAAGTATGAAAAAGAATGACGTATATTAATAGAAAGAATGAACTATATTGTGAAGCACGAAAAATGAGTATAAAAATGTGAAAAAATTATTATGTAAACTAAAGACACCGTCCACCCACGGCATAAATTATACGAGAGGTCCCGAAAAAAGAGTCAAAAAATATATCACTTGATCAGCATTGAAAATCCGTTCTGAACTCTTTGCGGTCGATGACATTTTCGGTCGTGTTAGGTGGCAAATCGACGCGATTTTCGCTAATGTGTCGGTCACAATATAGGTACAATAACATTTCGAAAGGATATCAACAATATAGAAACCTTCAGCGTACACCATCATGATGCCATCGTCCTTAGTAGACGTGGTTTATAATCATCACGGACCGCGGAGAGCGCCCAAAGTCCTCTTACTCTCCAAGCGGAAAACGCATTGTGCCGAATTGATGTGAATGGTGAATGCCAAGGTGATGAGCTTGGGCAGCAATCACTAGTGAGCGCCTATTTCTGGCTTAAAAAACCAGCAATGAACTCGTGCCTCCCGGTCAGTAGGGAGAGTCGAAGAATGAAGTCGATTGTGAAGTATCTGCCTGCTGTCTTAGTACCTTGGCATATTTCTGCGTACATTTAATACGGGTTAAGTATAAAGTAACATCTTATATATATACACTAATAGAATTATACAAGCATAATCCAATACAGATGTATTTAAGTTATTACCATCGTAACGCATAACAGTCGATGTAAAATCTCATAATCTTTTCAATGTTTTAATTAAAACTCTGTTTATATACGTTCAAATAATAACGACATTTTATTGCCCATTTATATTACCTGTTTCGAGTTCGCAGAATTTTAGCGCTGTGAATATTAAATTATATGGAATGTTCCATACATCGTTATCAACTACAAGCTACATTCAGGGAGTATATATTCCGTAAATATGCCGAGAATACAGAAACTCATACAGCTATAGGTAATTTATATAGGATTATAGGTGATACGTTCCTAGGTGATATAAATACATTAAAAAACTTTCAAGTTAAACGGTTTTTTAATACCCATATTGTGGTGGTTGTGGAAAAATATGTACCTAGTCCGCCATATTGGAACGGCGTCCATCTTGAATTTTAAATTCTGACATAATCATCGTGTTTTACTAGTGTAGCCCTTTTATTTGATACCCATATTGAGGGGGTTAAGGAAAAATATGTAATCTGCCATTTTGTATCGGCGGCTCTCTTAGATTTATAATGTTATTGATTTTATTATATTGTATTGTCATCTAAATTAAATGTGTGTACCAAATTTCAGATCAATCTGACAACGGGAAGGTGCTCGAATTTCAATTTCTAATTTTGACCCGAATAAATTCCTTATGGGTCGATCTAAATAAATCCATTTAAACTTTTTTTAAACATTTTAATTATCTTAAGGCTTTAATAATGGTTTCAAAAATTTTGTAATTTTCTTTTACTTGGCTGTTTTTAAAAGGTCCTTCAATTCAGACCGATACGCGTAGTCGCATTAACAATTTGTCTCAATAATAAGACAGTCCCGTAAACGTATTTGGGTTTTTTAACAACATTCCTCTAACTCGAACTTCACTAATTTCTTGTCCTTTTCAGTCGATAGATAAAACTAATTCATTTATTGCATGATAATTTAATAGCATAATAAAGGTGTTTATTATTAATGTGTCTATACAACTAGATACCAATGTATTGGATGATATTATGGAGCCTAGATATTAAGTATAATAAGCATATATATTTATTTCTAACCATCTCTTTCATACTTGTGACCAGTATATATAATAAAATGTAATAAAAAACAGGAAATGTAAATTGTACAATTTTATGATATGTGAAAGATATTCGAATTATCCTATCGAGGAGGCGAATTTGATATTTTGTTAGATTTAATTTTAATTCAAAATGCTAAAATATTTTACGTGATTTAGAACGTGACAGTAATTATTTGGTGTATCTGTTAGAGGGCTTACCCACGCCGCGTTCGCATCTGAAGAACCTTTTTTCTACGTATGTATATACATATACGTATTTACTGTGTATTATCATAATTTTTCATTGAGTCTATATAAAGAGCATCATCGTCATTACACACAGGACAGGGCTTCCTCATAGATCTCCAATAGGAAACTGCATCCAGCGTCTACCGACAACCTCAACATGGCCTTCTGTTCACCCTGTAGTCGGACGTATGCGCTTGTCGTTTTTAAATTGCATATTTTAACGTTATTTCATTCTTAAAAGCGTGCATGAATTAAAAATAGAACACGTAACTGGCGACTGATAAATATATCGTTCGAATTTTAAAAATTGCCGCGTACCGGTTAATTGTCAAGGCCCGGCCTCAGCGGGCAGAGAAGCCTTTTTAAGTGCGAATTGCGCAAGATATTTGCAGTGGGAGCACTATGACACTTTTGTGTCAGGGGCGTAGAGTATTGTTCGCTTATAATGTGTATTTAATAATGTATGTACTCTGTATTGTGTGTATTCATCCTCTTTGTCATTTTGTTCACATTTTGATTTTCAAACTTTGACTTTTGCAATTTATTGTATGTACTAAATCCTCTTACTTCTTTAGATATTTATTTCCTTGAAAGAAATAGAGAACAATTGTAGCAATAATAGCATTTACAAGCGGATTTGAGAGGTCATGACGCTAATGGCACTTAGTCAAAGAGTCGACGCTTCCCTCAAAAGCTTTTGCCTGCTTTATTACTGAAACGTGAGGTCACCACATCAAGTCCCCATATTGGCCTAGACTGAACTTAGAACAGGTTTAATTCCGACTGGAAAATAATATTAAAATAAATTTAATAAAAAAAAAACAATAAAAATACCAAGGCTGCGTCTAATATTCCTTAACACATTCCATGGCATGTGGGGCGTATACTTTCGCTTGGCGCTGTACTTTCCGTTCAGGACATTCGCAGTAGTCATTGAAAAACAAAGTATTCTTAAACAAATAAATTGTAGACTCTAATATAGACAACTTCACATCACGCATGCGCGTACGTAATGCATATTAAAATTTATAACTTTTTCCCGCTAATTATAGCTATACAGAAAAAGTGTAAAGCATACGTCTTAAACGACTTTTTTAAACGGTTTTATTTAGTTCGACCCTTACGGAATTTATTTGTTTATTTATTTGGGTCAAAATTAGAAATTGAAATTTAAGCATCTTCCCGTTGTCAGATTGATCTGAAATTTGGTACACACATTTAATTTATATGACAATACAATATAATAAAATCAGTATCATTATAAATCTAAGATAGCCGCCGATACAAAATGGCGGATTACGTATTTTTCCTTAACCCCCTCAATATGGGTATCAAATGAAAGGGCTACACTAGTAAAACACGATGATTATGTCAAAATTTAAAATTCAAGATGGACGCCGTTCCAATATGGCGGACTAGGTACATATTTTTCCACAACCATCACAATATGGGTATCAAAAAACCGTTTAACTTAAAAGTTTTTTAAATGTATTTATTAATTTTTAAAGCGTCGATCATATACGCCCCGTTATATACGTGGGGCCTGAATGAAAAATCTTCAAAAATTGCCGCGGCACAGAACGTGTTTAACAATAAAAACATAATAGACTATCACATGACATCTATTTCGTAAACATTATAATACCATTACTGTTTGCGTGACTACGTTTTTTCCCAAACATTATATTCTGTTGCACAATTTTAATAATTGTACCACCTATCCGCGTACAGTGCGTACTAAAATAGACAAAAACATTCTAAAACGCATCAAAAAATAATATATATAAATCAATATACAATATGAGTAAAGCTACTCTTGTAATGGATATATATTTTTAAAATACGGAACACACATGATTATTGGTTATAGATATAAATGCTTAGGTGTAGTTACATAACCCTCTAAACAATAAACTCTGAACCCTATTGCCATGAACGCATTTTTGTGTACAGTTCTCGGAGATTCTAATCGAGTACTATCTCGAACTTACTAGAACCTTATCCGAAGTATAAATAGGTGTACTCCCCATGACGACAATTCAGTGTTGTTTTTTGAGGTATAAGATTAAGATCTACGATCAGTGATATAAAAGTGACTATTTGGTAAGTTACTTGGACAGTGATTTCTTGAGCGATTTGGAAGCGTATTTTGGACTAAGCGAAAGTATACTTTGTATCTAATGGATTCAGGCGTCATTTTGCGGAAGTCCATTCTAAGTAAGAAAAGGACCAATATATAGCTACTTCCGCCATGCAGCAGTAGTTATATAGTAGTTGTTACATAAACTACGATTTTTTAAAATAGAACTTTCTACTTTCAAAAATAGAAAAATATTCACGTGATAATTTTATGAAGTCAGTCTTTTTTATATTATATATCGGTCCCCTATCTTAAGTCGATCACAGTGATTTCAGTTTCAAATAAGTAGTACATAATAGTACATTTTTTATCCGCATTCTCTTCTGTCAACCTTCACAAGTTCTTTTACTATATCTTCTTTCATTCATTACATTTTCTTTTACATTCTTTTGTTTCATTCACAATTCTTCTACTATCAAAATTTAGTTCCCTAATTTTTATTTTTTACTTGCATATATATTATTTTACAATCCTTTTGCTTGTCAAAGTTATAATAATTTTTTGTTTAATTTTGCAGCCTAGCATCTTTCTTAAGATCAAACATTTAATGCGTTCAAAGAACGTAAAACCAGGCCCGCATGGTAACGACATTACGTCACACTACAGCCTGCACTTCTCGCCCGCGTCAAGTGAACAAACAGCCTGAAGTCTTTCTCAACAATGACCCACTTAAGGTGCGAGTAAGGTTAACATTGTCTACTTATAAAGTCGACACTAATTAAAATATGCTTATTGAATTAACAACCTTTTGTCTTTTTTTTAATTATTAAAAACTACCTATCCTTGTAAGAAAGATCGAGCTAAGATTTGGCTCTTTCAGACATCCTTAAATACTACGACTCTAGTCGAGGTACTTCTCTCCTGGAAGGTCCTGAAGCCCAGTAACTCCATGAAGATTCCGCCCAAGCGATGTCACAACTCAACAGTCTTATATATGCAGACACCGTATAGATTATTTATCTTTAGTCTTTTGTAAGATAATAGTTTAAAAGTATTATACATTATATTAAATATTCCGTACAAAATCTTTATTTAACTTTTTTATGTTTTAATTGTGATATTTTGTCATCTAATTTTTTCTATGTTGTTAATAATTTTATATGTTTTTAATTAGAAATAAATAGTTTTAGTGTATAAGTGTGTGGGTGTAATTTCTCAACCAGCCAACCACCTTTGTAAAAATGCCATTTATTTGCCAAAAACCTGACATATAAACTTTAATACAAATTGGAGTTGATACACTAAATTTGAGATATTACATGCAAATGTGTCCCATAAATCAACGTTAAAACCAGCCCTTTCACACGCTGTTGGTTTGACATGGATGATATATAATATACGGGCCCGTGAAATATCTAAAATAACGAGCCGGCATTATATTAAATACGTATTGAATGACGTCTCAACTAGAGGTCCCCTTTCGGAGGTTCTGTAGCAAAGTGACTCTATGAAATGTCCGCCCAAGCGATCTAAGAGGTCTGCACCTTCACTATCCGGTGATATATCAAATGTAATAACCGTAAATGAGATGAAAACCATATTGGTTAAAAGTCGCAACTCGTTGTGGTTTTGTGAAAAGTTTGTTTTTTTAAATATTAAACCGTTGTAATGTATGCGATTGGTCAGATTTTATTTTACACTTCCGATCATTTTAAACAAAACAAATAAACCTATTTGAAATAGTAGCATAAGTTTTGATGGTTATAGATTTAAAAGCTATAAAGCGATTAATATATTGCTCATTTATAGTGAATGAATTAAAATATAGTACCCTATACATAAATCAATGGTTTCAGAAATTAGACATCGCAATTATAATAAAGTAAGACTGCAATATTGGGATAACTACATAATAAAATTAAATATTGTGTGTGATAGTATCACAACAGATTTTATACCGCCAGAAGTGCTTTGTATGGCGTATTACAATAGAAAAATAAATTAAACATATTTCAGAGTGATCACATTATACAAGGTGGATTGAAAACAAGCGTAAAAAACATAAAGGGGTGAATGTATAGCACATTTTATTAATTAATATATTTTAAACTCTATCTGGAAAACAGGTTTGAGAAATAAAATTTAAAATAATGATGATTTAGTAAGAATAATCGTTTTTAAAATTCGAATTATTTAGATGAAATTGTCATTTAAAACTTTCAAGCATTAGGAAGGCAGGTAATTTTTTTTCAAAGTTGGTAGGACTGTCTATAACATTTGCCAAGCGTATGTTTCGTCATTAGATTTAATTAATTATCTCCGAGTTATATTTTTTATGTTTCAATATTGTCAAACGCGTCAAGTTTCGATTGCTGCCAAAATAATTCAATTATTTTCCATCTATCGTTCCGCAACCACCGTATTCACTTGATTTGACTCCGTGCTACTTCTGGGTATTCAGTAAACTTAACAGGTGAATGAGGGTACGCCATTTTGACACGATTTAGGAGAGAAAAACCTAAGGGCTTGAAAGCTATATCGAAAAAAAGTCTATCCCAATTGTTTAGAGGACTAGAAAAAGCATCGGCAAAAGTACATTTTATCGGAAGGGAATAATGTTGATTAGGACTTGGCTGACGGTTGAAATTATTAGACTCGCATGTGAAATTAAAAAACCCAGTTCATGTAACATATTTCAGAGTCATTACTTGATCCATACTTTGACTCCTTTATAGCTTCTACACCTATAATCAATTCTGTAAAAAGGTTACTTTTGACATTTACAAATACAGTACCCGCTTAATTAAAAGAGGGTAGTTTCATAATTTTCAAATTAAATCAAAATTACAACTCTACAAAATTACATTGCCGCTAATTATCTGTGCATCTCGCAACAGCGCGTGACAGACTGACTCACAATTCATTATCCGTGGGTAGTTGTAATTATCATATTTAACAGCTGTTAACAATTTTTATGCATTAACCCTTTCCTTACCGCAGGTCGTTCCGCCGAAGTTACGCTACTGAACCGGGCATGTGCGCCGCGAAGTGTACACATTGCATGGCGGTAAACTGATATTTGAATTTTCCATTTGTCTTACATATTTAAAGATGTTATTGATTTTTCTTAGTAATTTATTTGACTGTGATATATCTTAAAACAGGAATAACACACAAGTCCACATGACAAGGTAACTTAACGCTGGTAATGAAAGGGTTAAATAGCGTAACCAATGTGGTAAGGCGTCGATTGAAACGGTAATTTAATACAATGTGATCTAGAAGCCTATAGACATCCATTGCAAGGTATATGCTTCCCTCAATTATACGAATTGATAGATATTACATAGGACTATATTTTAATATCGTACACAGTTGGCAGCAAAAGAGTTATTAATTTTAATTTCTATTTCTAGGAAAAACCTTATGTAAACCGTTATATCTGCAAGATATGGGCCTGCCCCAAAGATATCTTTGGGGAATATACCATAATCGCCACGATTGGCTGGCAGTTTGGCGATCGTGATGTGGTATTATGGTATTCAGAGGACGCTGCTGTCCATCATCTGGAAACATATTTATAAACAGTGTGTACAATCCTATATAATTAATGCACAAATTGTGAATTATATAACATTGTTTCGGGAATGTAATCCGTGATTTTCTATCACAATTCTCAGTCATCTACCGTTGGACTACCAATGCTCACATTTAAAAAAAATTACCGTGTTTTAATTTAAGAATATACATTGTTTAAATAAACGCTTCGTCGATTAAAAAAAAACATTCGAAAAACATTTTAACCGGCCTGTATTCGTCAAAAGAAATCAAACAACAACAATCCAACGGTTGCAAGTCGCAGTCCTTTGGCCTACCACTGTTTATTCTTAACTTCATTACACTGTACTATGACTTCATAGGAGATAGCATACCTTGGAAGTGATATATTCGCCTGCGGGCTATTTTATATCGTTTAAAAGAACATAGTTCAATATTTATTATGAGTATATATAACTAAATATATGCCTTTATATGGACATTATAGGTGGTTGTTCTTCTCAGGTATAAGGCTTTTATTATACGAACATGCGGTACACTGAACTTGACGAAAAAAAAGAAGTAATCCATCAAAAAATTAAGAATTTTTAATTTTTAATTTGTTATTTACTCTGTGGAATGAATACTATAATTTTATTTATTTCTAGAGCCAAACAGTTAAAACATTGTTCCAATTTTACCGTAAACATTAATGCTACAGCCAATTCAAAAATCAATGGTTTTAGAAATAAATAGAAAAAAGTAATTTACAATAATTACTTTTTTCTATTTTTTTTTTATTTATATTTCAAAGTGATCACTTTATACAGATTAATTGGAAATAGGATGTAATTTTTGTGAAATGAGCTACAGTACCCGGCGATAAATATTGCACATCGACCTTTAGAAAGAGACAATCGGCTAATTTCGGCTTCGTAGAGCGTTATCTCTGTCCCGCACTACCTATGTGACGTTTTATAAGTCGTGCGACAGAGATAACGCTCTACGAAGCCGAAATTAGCCGATTGTCTCTTTCCAAAGATCTATGTGCAATATTTATCGCCGGGTATTGTATACATCTGTATATAAAACTATATATAGCTAGGCATCCTACTAGATGAACCGATGACATAGCTAAGATCGCGAAGCGACTAAATACAGGCAGTGGGCGTTCATCCCTATATAAAATAAACTAATGAAACAAACATACTTTTTAACTGGGTTTATTTGTTTTTTTAATGGTAACACAATAATAAAATCAACAGAACGGGGCCGATGTAAAATTTATGGTTCTTAAAATCTAGTCTAGTCCGAAACCGGTTTAGGTTGCACCCAAATAACCTAGATCTGGATTTTAGTCGTACATCAAATATTACGGTTACTTTTAACGGGATGTTGTTTGTTTATTTAACATCGTTTTTCGTGTGAATGAACGCTGATTTTAATTTAAAACTGGCTCGTAGAGTTCTTATTATATTGCTACCGTAACCGCTGTACCGCGCTTTATAAAACCGCAGTTAGGTGTGCCGAGGAATAAAAGCATAATCGCTACTGCGGACATTGACAGGCATAACGGAGTCACCGATACTTCAAACCCCCCCCCCGTCTTGCCGCGCATACCTAAGGCGCGGTACTGCGATTTAAGTAGCACTATTTTTATATTGGTCTGCGATAGCCAGTAAACAAAAGTTACTGGCTATCGCAGACCAATATAAAAATAAGTCAAATTTCAGAACAATTTATTTACATATTTTTCTTTAAACTTTTAACATGTAATTTTTGCGCGGGAATTATAATTCACTTTTTTATAGCAATGAAGAGAAAAAACAAAGAGAAAATTGATGTTTGTTACTATTTTCCCCGCACATTTCCCATTTTCTTTCTTAACGATAAGATTCGTGTCTAGATGTATATTAAAATAAAAACTATAAGCGACTTGGTCAAGTCCCGCCAGTTTTTTTACGTTTACATTTAGCAATAAATTCAATGATTCATTTTCATTTGCATATAAAAAGATAAGCAAAGCTATATCTTGATTGTAAATGTGAGCTCCAGTTATATTATGGTATAATCATAGGACGCTACAAGAATTGCCCATTGTATAAACCATACAATTAACGATAATAAAAAAAAAGTAAATAAAAACAGCGACTCCACCGTTCCAATTTCCCCGGCAGATTACACAACGTGAGATAACGCACTGAACAATGCGCGTTGCACGGAATAATAGCGGACAACGCGCTATTGGCCACCGGTGTGTGGTACAAGCGATAAGCGAAAGCGATTTCATTATTTATTACTTTTTTAAGTAGTTAGATGATTTTTCACATTTAATAGAAAACTAAAAGATTATTAGAAATTTAATAGCCGTACAGTTTCATAGAGAGAGCTTTGCCCGGCATTTCTCTGACTGACCTAATCATGAAACAGGAGATCTGTATATGAATGAAAGTAATTATCACAGCAGGCCACTTAACACGTAAAATTGATGGCCACTTGAGCCTTTATATTTCGGTGAGGAGATCACCGACCAGCAAAAACAACACAAAACATCCACCGTACAAAGTACATAGATGTCTTTTCTAAGATCGGAAGATAAATATCCTATTGAAGATTCTCTGGAATAATCCTACGTTTAGCAGTGGACGTCTTAATGCTGAAATAATGAAGACGACTACTTTGTAGTGGTTTCAGCCTACAGACACCCACTGCAAGACTTAGGTCTCCCCGAAAGATATCTATAAGGGGACATACCATAATCGACACGCTTGGCATGTGGATGCGATCGCAGTGTTGTATCTTGGTACGCAGAGGATACTGCTGTCGATCCTCTGGAAACTTGTTGCAGTGATTGTTAATGCACAAAGCTTAAATTATATGCAAGACTATCTCGGAAATCGAACTTGCGGTCTATGATCGCAAAATCTCTACCGACTATTTTGTCGCACATTTTGTTAACATAAGAATACATAAGTACATTTTGCGGTCAAATCACATTATGCAGTTTCTTATTGACAACATTCGAATGGAATTGAAGAGATTTGTATGATTAATATTTAAAACTGAATATGTAATGTCGCTATGAACTTTATCATTCATTTAGAGAATGAGTAGTTCAGAGTTTCGTAGCTTGAACTTCAAGGATTTCACTATAGTAGAATTCAATCTGATTTTACTTTATTTTATATTGGACTTTACCCGTACACAAATATCAATAAATTAATTAAAATATTCTGTGGTTATTCCATTAAGACACATTACTAAGTTTTTGTTTGGTTGCTGCTGTAGTAAAATAACAACATTCACATAAAAATTTTGTCCTGAAAAAAACTCAAACTCTTATAAAAAATTATGCAAGCTGCGTATACAATATAATATATACGTAAATAAATACTGATAGCTAATATTAGCTAGTTATAGACGCCCACTGCGAGGCTTAGGCCATTTCCAAAAATCGCCACTATGACCTGACTTGCGCTGCCCGAATCCGTCGACTTCCCAGGACTTTGACCATGTCGTCGGTCCATGTAGAGGGAATCTACCCAAACTGCATCTACCAAGTGGATAATAATACAAAAATATATGAAAAAAATACGCCAAAATCTTATAACTTGAACCTAAACAAACATTAGAAAGCTATCGTCTATCACAATGTGGTCAATTTAGGCAAATTAAGCATAATACACACAGCCGGAGAAACTGCATACGTGCGTATACTGGTAATGCATGCGGACAATTGAATGTAATGGCGAACTTATGGAATATTTAATACATTACATTACATGGGCGTGTTGCTTAGGCAGACTATCGACAGAAACGCACTTTAAATAGTGTGATGTTTGTCAGGTTTGTTGAAGTGAATTACGGAAACATTACGTCAAATTTCTATAAATGTACAGGATGATTGATTTTAGGTGTAACGGCTTTAATAAGGTGAATGAATAGCTTATAGATAGCACACTATAAAATGATTATGGGGTTTACCAACCAACCAATAGTACGTCAAACATTAAACCCTAGTGTTGTCTCGCTCGCACAGTACCAACACGCAGACCTGCGCGCGTTCACGCACCCACGAGTTGTACTATGCAAAGTGTATATAGCGACAAAATAAAGAAGTCAATTCGAAAACCTGGTCTAGGATCAGTATCCTTCCTTAAATTGCCGAGTGGTCCACGCTGCCTTCCATACTTTTACTCCACACTCAGCACACGAACAGCAACACTGACTCGACCAGGTAAGCCTCGCCGCTACTGCCTAATCCTCTATCTGAATGTCTAATGCAGGGGAAACCCGAACGCTTTAGTTTTGTATAGTTCACGGACCCTTCCGTTCCATGAACTCCATTCCGATGAAGCTGTAAAAGCCTTAGGTCTAACAGCAAAAACTTCTCAGGTACAATACAGAACCAAGAGAAGGAACAAGCCAGAAGAGAATTAAGAACTAACTCGACTAGCAACATTGAATACAGTGTTTATTACAAACTCCACGAACTTTTACTCAACCTATCTCCTACATCAGGGATGAGCAACCCGCGGCTTCGCGAGCCGCATGCGGCCCTTGAGGCAAGTAAATTTTAATATATATATATTTTTTAATGCTAGAATCAAGGCTTTAAAGATAAAAAAAATTTTCTAATTAGTTATAAATCGGTTGATTACGAACATAAATTACGTTTAGAACACGTTTTGAACCTTGAACATATCCTTTTTTTTCATGGCCTGCTCTTTTTGAAACGGCCCTCCGACCAAAAAAGGTTGCTCACACCTGTCCTACGTGATCATTATAGAGAATATTACATTGATTTAATTTTTGAATTAAAATGCGACAGGTCACTAATGTCTGGCACTACACTTGGCTTTTCACACTATAATAGTAGCAAAACATATTATAGTACGGGTTGAAAGTATTTCAACCGTATATAGGTATCGGTAATCCTAGCATTTAACTGTATTTAATCTCTTATTACATAAACATAAGTTTTTGCTGGTGTAATAATAAAAGATCGTCATGTACTGGTCAGATCAAATCAAGGTCGTTGAACTTACGTAAATTAAAAACGCATCAGATGTCATGATGCAATTTTAACGGTAAACACGGTGTTAATGTGTCGTGAATTTCAACCCCAAAAGATTATGGAATCCAGTTCTATCGTTCACAGCCACGTGGCCAATAACACAGATTTAAATTTATTATTTTATTCGAAACGTCAACCTTTTTTTAAAAACCCTATCCTTACCGCAGTCCTTTCCTCCAAAGTGACGCTACTGAACTGGACATGTGCGCCGCGAAATTTGCACACTGCATGACGGCAAGCTGATGTTCGAATTTTCTCATTTGTGTTACGTATTTAAAAATTTTACTGGTGTATTAATTAAAAATACAAGTTAGGATAATTGTCAGTAATTTATTTGGCTGTGATAAATCTTAAAACAGGGATCTACATATAAGCCAATATTACAAGGCGGATGCCGGTTTTCTCCGGCGCTGGTAACGAAAGGGTTAAATATATGCTATAATTTTAAACAAGTCTGTCTCTTATTAGTTCTTTTATGTGGGTCGTGACTAACATTATCCAATGTCTGATGCTTTCTTTCTCTAAGTTGCTCCACAAAGCCTCAGGTCCATCGGAGCGCTTTCTGGTGGTGGCGGAGCATTTGGCTCTTCTCGTCGCTTTTAAAAGCGGAATTCAAATAAGTTCCCCTCTTCATTTCTACGCTACGATACCCACGTCACATCGAGGCCGTGTGCAAGCCAGAGCGGTCAGGACCGGCAAGCGTGGCTTCCGACTACCGGGTAGTCCTCGTTTCGCAAATCTACACTACAGTGACAACACTATATACCTACACGGGTATAGTTCCTTTTTTTTTGTTTCGGTGGGGGAAATCTTCCGGTATTCAAGATGCCCTGCCTCTGGGGGGAGGACAGGGGTATGTGGGATTCCTACCCCCCCCCCCCGGTGGTCGCCCTCTGCGCTAAACGGGGGACCGCGGTATCTCCCGGTCAGGGATCGCCACACGGTTTTCCCTCGCGCCGTGCTATTTTTCGATAGCCCGTCCCGATGTATGCGTGGATACGCTACCCCCGAAACCCTCGTGGTGCTATCACGATGGTTCGAGACCACGTCGAACCATCGTCCGCCTCAGAGTCGCCGAAGCTAGTGGGAGTTTAGGGCCCCTACCCTAAACTCCCGACACGGGTATAGTTCCTCTTCCAACAAACGTCTTCGTTGTAACTGTGATACGATTTGTTAAAGTTTTTCGCTGCACAAAGTTAAAAGCTGCTAGCAGCATGACACTATACACATCACATATACTTGAGTTGTATCCATGTATCTCGATTTGTTGCTAATTTAATGACTTCACAAGACATTTATAACAGAACTCGATCTGTTGACCTTTTTTTTCTTAATATATTTAAATATTTTATTATTATCTATCTAAAGTAGTCTAGCATTACTGCGGTAATTATAAACATAAAAGAACTAAGCGTACTCAATTTCTATTTGTTACAATACAACTTCAAAATAATCTTTACTCAAATTACACTATATTATTCGTGTATACATTGTCAATGTAAATAAAATTTTCTAATTAATTTGGAGTAGGTTATCTCTGGTTTAGATAGCGTCATTACTCTGCAAATAACCAAAGAATCAAAGTGATTACACAAGAGAATCTTTGCTGTAAAATCATGTTTTATTATGTCGAATAAACGCCATAGTTGACAAAAGACATGCGGGGATTCCCCACTTTACATTTGATTTGGACAGTTCTTTAATTTCGCGTATGTCTGCAAACTAATTCTTCTCATAAAATTAAATAAAAAAAAAACTAATAAAAGTGCGTTCCTATTTTTTAATCACAAGAATATTTACACATCTAGATTGATGGTATTAGTACATACTAAAATATCCAGAGATTTTATTTTTACAATTTTTGTTCTAAATTTAAAAGTAAAAAAGTAACGAAACCCACTTTTATAATGATTTATTTTCTCTATAATTAAAATTGAATAAAATCGTGAAACTCTGCAAACGATTGGAAATATATACGTAGCGCGTTATACGGTTTCATTACGTGAGAATGCTCATTTTTTATACTTTACATAGGCCAAGCATTTGACCTCTGCTTTTGATGTCAGGCGACGACGAGGTCCACGATGCTATATGCTTAACTAGAAGAAACCTATTCTCTTGTCTTGAGGACAACGTACAATGCATTTTCCTATAACATTTCTTTTTTCAGAACTTGTTATATATAAAGTTGTAAAAATAAAAATAAAATAATAATTATCACTCTGTTAACAAACAAATAAAGAGTTTCTCATATTATTTTTAATTTCTCCATGAGATCGGATCAGGAATGAGATCCATAGACGAAAGAAAGTTACCGTCATAGCTCAGGGCATTAAGTCTTGGTGCCAATAGGCAGGTCATATCGGGAGTTGACCTGGTCGCTAATTACATTCTGGACATCCTAACGGCAAACGCAGCGGAGGATATCCAATGCAGACAAGATCTTATTAAGTTCTATTGGAAAAGGCTATGTCCAGCCGTGGACGTCAAACAGTTGAACTGATGATGAGTTCAAATATAATAATAATATAACAAAATATACCTATACGTTAGAAGATTTGATATAATCAAACATAATAAAGTCTATGTGAGATGGTGGACACGGCGTGGATAGTCTTCCACCAGGTAGACCGGTGATATATCGCGAAAAGTCGCTAGATGTGGGCGGCGTAAGACCAGTCATCTTGGTGATCTTTAAAGGAGGCTGAAAAGAAGAAGATAGTCTGTCTCCACCCTAATATAATTACAATTATAGTGTACATACACCCTTATCCGCCAACTTTATCTATTGCAGCGACAACGTCTCACTGTATCAGAACAACCCACACATTCTGCGCACAGACATGTGTCAAGATAACATTGTATATATAAATTACTTCAAGGAAATTTTGTATGTTCACCCATACATACAAACATAGTTTCCAGGCATTACTATGTTCCTTATATAGCGGTTAAAGAAAATTTTTAATCAAATTACATAAGATGATTGATTATAAATATAAAAGCTTTAAAGAGGTTTTACATCTATTTCCAAACACCGTGTATAAAGATCACTGAAATAAGTTTTTTTTTTTGAATGCGACACATGTAACTCCTGGCAGACTGTAAAAAAAATATGTAGTAATCCGAATTTTGTAAAAACCTTTTTGTTACTATATTATCAATGAATTGTTTATTATTACTAAAAAACATTAACAGTGAAAGCTATACATTCACCCTTTGAAAACTTTTACACCAATAATCTTATTAAGAAAACGGTACAAAATGTCACTAATTTAATGTTACGTAATGTTCTGACACGAAATGAAACACCGCTGGTTCACAAGGAGTTCTCTATTCACAAATCAGGTGGTCACCCTACTTTAACACAAAGTATACTTGCGCTTAGTCCAAACTTCGCTTCCAAATCGCTCAACAAATCACTGTCCAAATAACTTACCAAATAGTCATTATGCACCCTGATCGTAGATCTCAATCTTATAACTCAAAAAACAACACTGACCTGTCTCGACATGGGGAGTACACCTATTTATATTACTGAGAAGGTTCTAGTAAGTTCGAGATAGTACTCGGTTAGAATTTAAAAAAATGACTTAAAGGTAACGCGTATTTACGGCACTTCTTGATCCTAGAGTTCCTTGTTTATTGTTTAGACGGTTCTGTAACACGTGCTTTGTATCAGTATCAAGAAAGGGGAATCCCTAATACTGTAAATACTATAAAACGCAAAATTTTACGCATTATGACGCATTCAATCAAAAGATATATAAAGGTATGATGTCTGATAACTATATATTTCGCTATGTCAATATTTATTTCAGATACGGGTTGTAACTCGATAAATTCGTATCATGTTCCGATACCCAGAATCGATTTAGCTTATTCGAATGCAAGATTCCTAGAATCGATTACTGTTTCGCATAATGTTGTCTATTGAGTCGTTTATTTATATGAAATAGCTTCATGGAACAGACGCTTGAATCTAATAAAAATAAATTTAAGCAGATTATAACATGTTCACCTGGAACGTCGGCATATTTAAGTTTGCGAGAAATCGCAGGACACATTGTAACAGCAATAAAAACATTTTTTTTATTGTAATTTCGTAACATTATCTTGATGAAATTAACCAGAAGAATAATAAAGCCTATGTTTTTATTTGTTATTAATACAGTTTAAAAATATCTTTGATTTGTGTTTTTGTATCTGTGTAATACATATGTCAACCTATTGTTTATTTTGTGTTATATATCCCATTTTTCTTTTTATTATAAATTTCTTTCTATCTTAATAATTTGCCTAGTCAATTAAGCCGTTCTATTGTTTTTTATTTATTTATTAACACTTATTTGTACACCATTGACAATAAATAAATAAAAAGAGACAATTCATATGGTACAAAAAGCGATCTTATCGGACGCTCTCTACCAGACAAGCTTTTTGTTGTTTTGCATTTAGGCACACATTTGATGATTAATGTTTATTTATGTTTTAATAAAGAATAAGAAAAGGATTGGTCTGAAGTGGCAGTAATTGGTGCATATCATTTCCGCAATCGGCGGCAATTGTGGCAGAAAGATTCTCGAGTGGCGACCACGAGCCACGCCATGGTAGTCGCTGGATGCGGGCCGCTACCCGAAGATCCGCAGAAGAACGAAGATCACGGACGTAACTCGAAAGAATTGCTCGTCTGAACTGACAGTAGGCGGAGCACATTGCTAATGCAACTGCTGACCGTTGGGGACGAAAGGTTCTCGAGTGGCGACCACGAGCCACGCCAAGGTAGCCGCTGGATGCGGGCCGCTACCCGAAGATCCGCAGAAGAACCAAGATCACGGACGCAACTCGAAAGAATTGCTCGTCTGAAGTAGAAGTAGGCAGAGCACATTGCTAATGCAACTGATGACCGTTGGGGATGAAAGGTTCCCTAGTGGCGACCACGAGCCACGCCAAGGTAGCCGCTGGATGCGGGCCGCTACCCGAAGATCCGCAGCAGAACCAAGATCACGGACGTAGCTCGAAAGAATTGCTCGTCTGAAGTGGCAGTAGGAGGAGCACATTGCTAGTGCAACTGATGACCGTTGGGGACGAAAGGTTCTCGAGTGGCGACCACGAGCCACGCCAAGGTAGCCGCTGGATGCGGGCCGCTACCCGAAGATCCGCAGAAGAACCAAGATCACGGACGCAACTCGAAAGAATTGCTCGTCTGAAGTAGAAGTAGGCAGAGCACATTGCTAATGCAACTGATGACCGTTGGGGATGAAAGGTTCCCTAGTGGCGACCACGAGCCACGCCAAGGTAGCCGCTGGATGCGGGCCGCTACCCGAAGATCCGCAGCAGAACCAAGATCACGGACGTAGCTCGAAAGAATTGCTCGTCTGAAGTGGCAGTAGGAGGAGCACATTGCTAGTGCAACTGATGACCGTTGGGGACGAAAGGTTCTCCAGTGGCGACCACGAGCCACGCCAAGGTAGTCGCTGGATGCGGGCCGCTACCCGAAGATCCGCAGAAGAACCAAGATCACGGACGTAGCTCGAAAGAATTGCTCGTCTGAACTGGCAGTAGGTGGAGCACATTGCTAGTGCAACTGATGACCGTTGGGGACGAAAGGTTCTCCAGTGGCGACCACGAGCCACGCCAAGGTAGCCGCTAGATGCCGGCCACTACCCGAAGATCCGCAGTAGAACCAAGAACACGGACGTAGCTCGAAAGAATTGCTCGTCTGAAGTAGCAGTAGGCGGAGCACATTGCTAGTGCAACTGATGACCGTTGGGGACGAAAGGTTCTCCAGTGGCGACCACGAGCCACGCCAAGGTAGCCGCTAGATGCCGGCCACTACCCGAAGATCCGCAGTAGAACCAAGAACACGGACGTAGCTCGAAATAATTGCTCGTCTGAAGTGGCAGTAGGTGGAGTACATTGCTAGTGCAACTGATGACCGTTGGGGACGAAAGGTTCTCCAGTGGCGACCACGAGCCACGCCAAGGTAGCCGCTAGATGCCGGCCACTACCCGAAGATCCGCAGTAGAACCAAGAACACGGACGTAGCTCGAAAGAATTGCTCGTCTGAAGTAGCAGTAGGCGGAGCACATTGCTAGTGCAACTGATGACCGTCGGGGATGAAATGTTCTCCAGTGGCGACCACGAGCCACGCCAAGGTTGCCGCTGGACGCGGGCCGCTACCCGAAGATTCGCAGAAGAATCAAGATCACGGGCGTAACTCGAAATAATTGCTCGTCTAAAGTGGCAGTAGGTGGAGCACATTGCTAGTGCAACTGATGACCGTTGGGGACAAAAGGTTCTCCAGTGGCGACCACGAGCCACGCCAAGGTAGTCGCTGGATGCGGGCCGCTACCCGAAGATCCGCAGAAGAACCAAGATCACAGACGTAGCTCGAAAGAATTGCTCGTCTGAAGTAGCATTAGGGGGAGCACATTGCTAGTGCAACTGATGACCGTTGGGGACGAAAGGTTCTAGAGTGGCAACCATCACTAGATGGACCTACGATATATGTCACCGTGGCGGTCTTTGGGGAAGGCTTAAGCCTTGTAGGTAGCGTCTATCAGGTGAAATGATCATGATGATCATGTAAGGGAACTTATAATTCGAGAGTCTCGGTATTACTAGTAGATATATTACCAATAATAATAGCTTTTAAACTTAATGAGCAAATACTAAGTTATATTATTATAAATATCACTTGCCCTTCCACTATCGACTTTGATTTATTGTTTTATATTACAAGACATACACGAGCGAGCTGGCAGCCATTATAGAAAGTTGTTCCAGCCAGTCAATGGAAATGTTGGTATAGAGCCATTGGAGTAATGAATTTATATAACAGAACTCATTGTTAACTGAATAAAGTAAAAGGTGTTTTTTCTTTTTAAATTAAAATGCGATACGACACAGAACAAGCACGGAATAAAATTTATATACTAGTTATAGGTTTAAAGGGGTGATTTTGATACCAAAAGTTTTGGTTACCAAAAAGTTTTAAGCATTTAACACCTATTTATAATTACCCTGTAAAAAATTATCACTCCGATATATGTTTTTTTTTCATGTCCCTCCATTTTTAATCGGTTTTATTTAGTTCGACCTGTACGGAATTTATTTGGATCAAAATTAGAAATTGAAATTTAAGCACCTTCCCGTTGTCTGATTGATCTGAAATTTGGTACACACATTTAATTTAGATGACAATACAATATAATAAAATCAATAACATTATAAATCTAAGATGGCCGCCGATACAAAATGGCAGATTACGTATTTTTCCTTAACCCCCTCAATATGGGAATCAAATGAAAGGGCTACACTAGTAAAACACAATGATTATGTCAAAATTTAAAATTCAAGATGGACGCCGTTCCAATATGACGGACTAGGTATATATTCTTTCATAACCACCACAATATGGGTATCAAAAAACCGTTTAACTTAAAAGTTTTTAAAATGTGTTTTTTTTATCTTTGGGAGGGACAGGGTCATTTCACCTCATTTAATAATTTTTTTCACGATACTTTTATTTGCGCGCTCTTCTTGCATTTTTCTTACAATCTTTCGTACTTTATCTTTCTTATCACATTTCTTCTGTCTTTCTCTTTCATTCATTCATCTGATCTATATTCATTATAATTGTTTTTTTTTATTATGATTTCCATCAAAATAAGACTTAATTGACATCTAGCAATACATAGTCTGCAGGCACAAACAGTGACAGTGAACAAGAAAAAAAAAATAATGTTTAGTCATTCCAATTTTGAAAATGTTTTTTAATATATCATCATTATGCTATTATTTATGAATACATATTCAAATAAAGGATGTATCAAAAGACAAATCAAATCCGAACATAATGTTTTTGGCTGCATGGCGGCAGAAATAACACATTCATAAATTTTTACGAAAACTAATGATTTTATTTTTTCCATCCAAATACAATTAGTAATTCAGTAAAATTCCGTTATGTTTACACAACAACGCTTACATACAAGATCTTAATTAACTATTTTCAGAGGGTTTTTTTTGTTAATTATTACAATAATAATTATAATACCGTATACATTGAAATTTTAATTGTCGGTAATCTACCGTTGCCTCATAATTAAAAATATTAAATCACTGGCCGCTAGCGCCATAATGACGCGGAAGAAAAAACGAAATGAATATTATATTTTTAATTTGACGTTCCATTTTTAAAATGGTTGACATTAAATCATATTGTTAGTTGTCTATTACATTAGGCGGTGCTATTTGAGGTCACGATTCTAGAATGTAATATCTGAATTATATTTCCTATTGACGGTTAATTAACTATGTAGATTTTACGAAGTAATAAAAATTATTATTTTTTACGCGAATAAACACCTTGCTTTCTTAGATTTACAGTTTCATTTAGATTATTAATTTATTTATATTATTATCGATGTACCTGCAATTGCGGCTTAGAACATAGACTCACTAAAACAATAGATGAACTGGTTAAGATCTTCGGAAGAGGCTGGATGCTGACCAGGTCCTGCCAGTCTTATTAGACATCTTTAGTTAACTAAGAAAGGGACCAATATATAGCTACTTCCGCTATGCAGCAGTAGTCGTGCAATAAAGTGTACCGCTCGCCAGACCGCTGATAAATGCGCGTGCGGTAAACAATGCGAAACAACTATCACCGTTAATCTACTCCACACGTGTTTCATTCCTCCACGGGGCATCCTCAGGAGATGTTACACCGACCAGTGCCAAACACCGAACTCGGATAACATAGTGGAAGTAGCTATATGATAGTCCCTTTTTTAGTTAAGATGGACTTCCGCGAGGTAACGCCTGAATCTATTAGATATCTATGGTTAAGTACGACATACAGCTGAAATGATTGTTTATCTACTAAATATCATTTACAGTGATCACTTGACGTCATATAAAATGCCAGAGTAGTTTAATTTGATTGAAACTAGTATCAGTTTGAGATCCTCTGTAACGCTTTAAGTTAAAGTTACAAAGGGTTTTAAAGGCGCTAAGAAGAGCCTATGACTACATTGAATTACCGGGAAAAGTTTCGAAGCTAATTTTTTTTAACTTGATAAGAAATGGCGGAAAAATCTTCGACAGTAACTTCTTTGTAAACTGTATCGATATCTTTCTTAATCTCATAAAATATCAATTGTATTAAAAGTCATTAGATATTCTAAGTAAGAAAAGGACCTTGGAGTCTTTTGACTCTATGTTTGGCACTAATCGGTGCAACATTACTGCTGAGGATGCTCCGTGGAAGCGTGAAACACGTGTTGAGTGATTTAACGGTGGTAGTTGTGTAATTCGCATTGTTTTCCGCATACGCAAATATCAGCGGGCTGGCGAGCGATGCACTTTGTTGCACGACTACTACTGCATGTGCGGAAATGGCTAAATATTGGTCCTTTTCTTACTTAGGATGGACTTCCACAAGGTAACGCCTGATTCCATTAAATATTAGATTTTCTTTCTACAAAATCACGCATTTTATACATTCATAGTGACTAACCGTCATTCCACTGTCCAAACGCAACTTTATTCTTCGTACATAAAATTTCAAATCACATGCCGATCGAAATACAACCTTATGTATACTAGAGTTTAATTCCAATATTCATTAAATATACAACAAATCGTACAGATAAATATGTATTAGACATTTAAATATGTTGATAACATAATTGCCGAGTCGAGTTCTTGATTAAAAATAATCGATTCTAATAAAGAGTTTTTATATCGCTGCTTTTGACAGTAATGACAGATTATTTTTTTAAACTAATAATGAGTATTTATACTTGGCTAGGTATTCTTTCGAAGGGGACAGTAATATAGAATTCACGATACAATAATAAATGTTTATTTATTCATCATCATTATTGTTGTAGCACGACCATTGTTGGACATAAACCTCCCACTTTTATTTCTAAAAAAACCAGTTGGAAGCGGTATGCATCTAGATCAGTGTTTCCAACGTGGGACCCACCACCCACAGTAGGGCAATTCGTTTGTTAAGAGGGGTAATTCGATAGCGGACTCGGCAAGAGTTTAACCATTTCACTTTAATCTAAAAATAAAGTATGTTATTACGTGGTAAGAATTTAAAAAAGGCGGGGGGGGGGACAAGGTACAAAAAGTTAAAAAAATTAGTTTCACCTTATTTCAGCGGTAGGATATCCACTGTTGGGCATAGGAATCCCTTAAAGATTTCCTCAAGGATCGGTAAGAAACGATCTACATACAGTCTTTCGACGTCCTTAACAAATCCGTCTGTCTGTCCTTTTAGCGCGTAAAAAGTCTGCGTTGCGTTTACCGTTTAGATCCTTAACCCGTTCAATACGATCTTTTTATTTTAATTCATGTAATATTTATACAAAAATATTTAAATAAATGATCATATCATTTATTGATTATTTCAAAATGATAATTGGGACATATTGTCCCTATGATTAACGCTATTAGGTATATAAGTCTTAATTTTATTTAAAAAAAAAAACTTATAAATACTTACACAGTACACTAAGTAAAATAATAAAATTATAAATGTCTCACTTGGCAATTCCGACAGCAAATAAAAACATAGTAATGACGTTCCACGTGTTTGCCGCGTGTGACTGACAAAATTTAATAGAAAAAAAAACATACAACAAACGGCAACAAAGCAGACAGGTTTGGACTTGTTTACGACCCTGTGTCTGCACATTACTAAAATTCTAGATCCTAATGCATTTTATTACGTTGTATTAGGTAATTATTACAAACTAAATGACCCGACTTCATCCTGTCAAAAAGATTTATAATGTGGCAATTTTTTGTTCCTACCTATTTTATAGTCTGAGCATAAATTCTCCTGAACATAACCGTCATCCTGGTGATAAGGCGTTGTTAATAAAAAAACTAATTAAATAAAACAGATATAAGCAGTGGCGTAACTGGGGGGGGGGGGGCAGTGGGTGCGGTCCGCACCGGGCGGCACTTACCTTGGGGCGGCATTTTTTATATTTACTTATAGTTGTAAAAAGCAACTTTTCCATTTTAAATTTATTTTCTTTCTTGAATAATAAATGATTATTATAAGTTTAATATTTGATTTATATAAATTATAATTAACTTTATGATTTCAAATATTATTCCTCGGTGTATATAAATGCGTTTTAGTGTAAATTTTGGATTCTAATTCAAGAACAAGATAATAATTTTATTTTATTGTATTCATTAAAATTCGTTGAATTCGTAAAAGGATCTTAACGACTTTGTTCGGCAATTTTTCCTAACTAAAATTTTTTGATGTCAGTTTATAAATGTCATTTCTTTTGAAAAGCTTCTATGATTACTTTGAAGTGATATATCAAAATGTTTTTAAATCAAAAACCACTATTTGATTGACATATAATAGAAGGGGCGGCAAACTGGAGATCGCCCCGGGCAGCAAAAGTTCTAGGTACGCCACTGCATATAAGCACATAAAAGTGAGTAATCGCTATATTGTTAATCATGTGACCCATAATTATTACCAAAAATCGGTTTTATTTTTATCGTAGCGCTTTTTGATATACGATGTTTTTTGTTTGATTACCTGGCGCATAGACTAAAAAGTCTGATGGTTTTCCAACACTGGAACAGGCAACATACAATTAATTATTACAAATTTTCTGGGAAAAGCAGTGCTCTGCAATTCGTGTGCCGTAAGTCGGATACAAGTGTACCGCGGTAAAAAAATAATAAATTTAAATTTTCCAATTTTTCATAGTCCATATCTTGTATTTGAAACAAAGTGGTACTTCACGTTCATTTGTCTCTCGAATTTAGCTTTCAATGTGCCGCGAAATTCCCGAAAAGATTTTTGTGTGGCGTAAATAA
This sequence comes from Battus philenor, assembly GCF_028537555.1. Taxonomy (NCBI): domain Eukaryota; kingdom Metazoa; phylum Arthropoda; class Insecta; order Lepidoptera; family Papilionidae; genus Battus; species Battus philenor. The sequence continues at coordinate 2,827,207 of NW_027181688.1, forward strand.
GAAAAGGTTGTATCACTGCTCTACAGTATTGAAAGGGTTAAGACCACAGCGGCCATCTGTTAAAAAAAATAACACATGCTTTTGTTGGTCTGTGGTCTCATCTTAAGGCTTCAGCGGTTACGTTTGTATTGCTTATTTCAACTTGCCAATTAGCTGGACTATGTTGCTATGTTTATCTCGTACAGAATTTCCGAGCATAGCCTTATCTTTCATGAGTAATAACACACACACATATATATATATATATATACTAGCAAACGTTGTTTTGCAAAAAAAAATTAATTAACAAATAAAAAATAACGGTTTATCGTAGAGGGGTAAAAATTTAGGGTTGTATGTATTTTTGTATGCTGTATGATAAATAAATTAAAAAATAAAAATTCGTCAAAAAATTCGTCAAAAAATTTTTAAGCGTGGACAACCCTTATCACTTAGGGATATGGAAAATAGATAGTAGCCGATTCTCAGACCTGCTGAATACGAATATAAAATTTGGTAAAAATCGGTCGAGCCGTTTCGGAGGAGTTCAAGTTCGAACACCGTGACACGAGAATTTTATATATTAGATATATAAATGTCGTTCCGTCTAGGCTTCCTTCATATGTTTCTTCTAGTAACTGACAGGCATTCGTTGAGAATCTAAACGAAGTCTAGTATAAATGTGGCTAGACTTATTGGCGCCGATACCAACTATTTGGCAGGCAGCCGGAGGCGCATGTAAATATAAATTATTTGAGAATGCTTCTTCATGAATTTATTTAAACTAATGTATTACATTGTAGTACATTGTATTTCTCCACTATCTCATACGAACAAATTGTCTATCGCGTGGCCCGTACTGTTTTATGAGGGTAGTTTGAAAACAATATATTTTTAAACGAACTTCGTATAAGTTCTTTGCGTTCTTCTTATATCAAGTCGGTACGTAATAATCTGTTATATCGAAAAAAAAATTGTAGTTGCGATACCTGTGGAACCTTAAATCATTCGTGATCTGAACTCAAAAACCTTTAAGGCTCTAGAGGTCATCACCGCGCGTTATGTCGCCTAATTACTGTCACTTCAAATTGCCTCGTGTTTCGTTACGAGGTGAATTCAGAAACGAGAAGATGCCCAGAAGAACCAAGATCACCGAAGTAGCCTGAATTGCTAGTGACGTGACAGTGTGCGCGGCACTTGCTCATGCAAACGGTGGCCGTCAGGGTCTTGAGGGAGACCTATGCTTGGTCTGAAAAGAAGAAGATATTCTCCGAGGATCGCCCTCTGATGCGCCTAGTGGCGGTTGCAGCTGTTATTTTATAGGAACTTCTGCAATATATACGTCACATTCAGATATAAAATTGTATTATCAACCCAGTACTAGCTAATGCCATTTAAAATGGATCTCAAATATGCTTGAACTACTGGAGGTACGGTATTTTATAAAAGACCTACTTCCATCAACTTAAGATTCATATTCGCTTATTTTTACTATCGTTCCACCATTTGCTATAGCCGAAGAGGTAACGGTAGTATAACATAGACGAAGCTCTACGCTCAAAGCACCGCACTTTAGTCATTTTGTTATATATACAGGGTGTTTTTTGTCGATACACTAAAAAGTAAAACAATTTCCTGTCGTATTCTAACTACTATATTACTACACTACTATACTACAATACTGAGCTCGCCGGTGCGTGTTCTTGACTCCAGAAAATTAAAGCTCCAGCTGCCATCTGTTCTACGCGTTATGTTTCCTGCCTACCTTCCACTTCAACTTCGCAGGTCTACGTCACGCTTTCGTTCGTCTACGAATCTTATATATAATTTTTATGTGTAAATAGAACAAATGAATATTTTAATTTTTGATTTTTTTTAACAATCCATTAGTTGAGGTTCTTAACCCTTAATAGCCTAGAGTTTCAATTATGATACCAGTCTTTCAAACCGAATGTTCACATTACTATTAATTTTTTTTATAGGTTGGCTGTACGAATTTTACTGTTGTATAATATTCTTTCCAACGAAATTAAAAAAAATCTAATTTTCCCTCCATCTAGACCCTCAAGCAAACATAGTAATATTAAAAAAAATCACTTTCGTAAATCAGACTATTAAGGATTAATAAAAAAAAAAAAATGTTTATATAACCCAGACATATGCTGGAGATGTGAAGTGTAAAAAAAACATCGAGCGAAGTCGCGTGGTATCGCTAGGTTGAACATAAAAGCGAATACCTCGCCTTTAACTGACGTTCAAAAACAAACCGTCACGTTCGTAGAGCGATTCCCGCAACCGTTACTGTTTTAGACTTCCCGCCTCGGATAAATGTCGAACGGAAACATTCGGATGCGTTCCGAAATACATTAGTATATTTAGTTTTACATCTTATACAGGATGATTTGGTTTACCGTAGATGAGTGAATGTATACCTCATTTGTCAGCAATAAATCTAGTTTTTTTTTACACCTATTTCCAATTACCCTGTATGAAGTAAACAATCTGAAATATATATAATTTATTATTTTTTATATCGAAATGCGAAAACCCTCTGGCAGTATAAATTCTGCTAATAATAAGTAAAAAATAATTAATTTTAATTTTTAGCTATCCGAATTGTGTACACACTTTTTCTTACTATGTTCCAATTACGTTTTTTCTAATTTTTTTTTGTACCATATATTCATTGATAGCAAATATGCTATACGTCTATTTGTAAATAAATATGTAAAATACTTTTTTTTACACATAGCTTCACAAAGTTGACTGCCAATTATGTTTCATATGGGAAGACTAGATATATATACACATATATATATATATATATACAGTTATATGAGTATGTATTCGTGTAATTTCCTATAATTTGTAGTTTTTATAGTATATTCTAGTCTTGTCTATATGATTCCAGACTGTCCCTAATAACTTCTTATATATACATACTCACACACACACATATGTACATATATGGAAAAAGACGCATATTTGCTGTTAATTTATGTATGGTAAAAAAAATGATTTAATAAATACGTAATATATATACAGGTCTAGGGCATCATTCTACTATGCTGTTTTCACAGGTCATCTATTTAGGAGCTTCCGTGATTTTCTTTCTAAATTCCTCAAACAGTAAAAAGGATAAGAAATCCTCTAGCCACTCTTCCATACACAAAACTGTCTTATTTGACTTTCTAACGCCTCGCTATGTCCCCATGTACTATGCCGTGCAAAAGCTGTACTTAACGTGATGGGTTAAAATTGAATTTTATTCGTTGAACTGCACAAGAGATTGAACTAATCTTTCCGTTGAACAGTCCTTGATTCATCGGCATTCAGTATGATGTCATCGGGCGACTACTTGTTGGTAGTGGGATAAGAAACTATTTTAAAATTACTCCGATTAAGGTATAGCAAGTATAAATTTACGAACGAATTGTCGCGTTCTATTTAAACGGTAATAAACTAAGTTTTAATACGTATTTTGTAATAAAGACTTTTTTTTTTCAAATTCAAAAAATTATTTACGTGTGTGTGCCTTCTATTTATTTTCAATATACATATTTTTTGTACAGTATAAATCAGAGTTCCCCAACTTTTTTGTGTCGTAGACCCCTTGCCATGTTTTTCCGTGTTGGGTAGACTCCCTACTTACCTGATATCGATTTCCTGTAAATTTCTAACTGTAGTGAAATTTAATGTTAAAAACTTAATGTAAAAACACATGTTAATTTATACATTTATTAATTGAACTTAAATTAAAACTACTCAAAATATAATTTTGTATCTGTTATGTAAAATATACGTAACATTAAATGAACATAAACTAAACTATAAATAAAATAACATAAGCAATAATTTTTTTACTTCATAGGTACTTTTATAAATAATGTAAATGTTTTGATATTATAAGATAGTATGATGTAAGTAAATGGGTACTATCAGTGTGTGTGTTGAGATCCACTATCGTGGACCCCCATTTTCATTTCATGGACCCCCAAATTTTTTTTCGCTGACGTAGACCTCTTGCAGGTTGTCATAGACCCCTAGGAGTCGATATAGACCACTTTGGGAATCACTGATATAAATGAAAGATAGTATATTAAAATCTTGAGTAGGTTTATAAAGGCATCATGTTCTCCTGGGCTAATTTTGAAATTGAAAGGCATCTAGAAACCAGCTCCAAGCAAGTAAAGATATATTAGGGGAAAATTATGTATGCTGCATCATAATAAAAAAATTATCAAAAAAAAATTAGGGGAGGACCACCCTTACATTTAGGGAGATGAAAAATAGATGTTGTCCGATTCTCCGCCCTGGCCGATATGCCCGCTAAGATTAACAAAAATCGGTCGAGCCGTTTTGCAGGAGATCAATCACGCACACCGTGACACGGTAATTTTATATATTAGATTACGTATGTATTGTTTGATACATACAATTATTTATATAGTACAAAAATTTTGTCATTTATATGTCTATTACTATAATGGTCCCCTATTATTATAAATCTTAGCCGTAATATTATCTGTATAAACAATTTGTAATCTTTTAACTGTATATCGTACTGTTTTTAATTGGAAATTTGTAAATGACCCTCTGCTACTGTTATAATAAAAGAGGCCTTCCCCAAAGATCGTCACGATGACCGGTTTTGCGCTTCGCACATGTGGGGATTACCCGCGATTTGACTATATCGTCGATCGAACCATTGGAGGGTTTACACACGCCACGTCTACTGCCTAACTATCATCACCAGAGAATCTTTTAGACCCAACCGCCATAGATTGCAATAGCAATGTCTCGCAACTACTGCCATTTCAAACAACCAATACAAAACTTATTAAATCCAAATTCAAATAATTAACTCAATATTATTCCATTGTCTCCGATTCCCAAGAAACGTATCATCACCTCGCCTCGCATCTTCTTGTCTATTATTCAGTGTGTGATAATTAAACAAATTGAACGCAAACGCATCCTGCATTATTGTCCTAGTTTCACACGTGTAGCCTCTTACTGGCCATACGAGACTTTACTAATGTTTCCATGATTTAATTATTGACGGATATTCCACTTTTTTACATTAATTACAACAAATTTTCAAAATTTTAAAATTACTTGAAATTTTCATATTAATCCCTACAAAGGACCATTTACACTGACCAGATATGTGCGCATTGGAATCCCAGCAGTAAAGACTAAGATATGCGATTGTAGGTCGATTTTTACGATACAATCTTATATAATACACACTTTGTACACTAATTATATAAAATTGCCACTTGCAGTGTGTACCAAACTGCACAGAAAGAATGGGCAACCCCCCCCCCCCCCATATAATGGGCAACAGTGTCTTCTGCGTACCACAATACCACACTACAATCGTCAACCCGCCTGCCAAACGTGGCGATTATGGTATATCTTCCTACAGATATTTTCAGGGGATACCTATCACTTGAAGTGGAATTCTTTGGACTGAAACAACGACACGATTTATTCTTTTTCTGGGTGATTGGCTATAGTTGTAAAAGCTCTAAAAGTGGTCTCTTTTTAGGCATAAAGATTTGAATATTTTGCACTTATTTTCAATCACTTAATAAACACAAATATGTGGGCGTCTATAGGCTGATACGACGACTAATTATGTACACCAATACCTCGCTTCGCGTCGTTTCATTTTGAGTTTTTTTTCGAAGTGGCGTCGCTGCTTAATTAGTACTAATTTTCAGTGTGCGTCGTCGAGGTTGCGTTGTTTTGGGTTTGAGTCTTTAATTTTTTTTTGACCTTTTCTTTCTTTTCCAAAAGATGGCTACACTTGTTTCTAATCGCGCCATGCAATCAAAACTCGGGAATTCCATTTCTAACTAAAAAACAACGCAAATTTAATACAGTTTTATTTACACTTTGTTTTGCTAATTTTGGAATTCAATTTCAATTACGTAGTGTTTTGTGCTTTTTTTAAAAGAGAATAATAAATTTATATAAATTTTAATGTGTTGTTTCTGGTTACAAAAGAGGTATATATTTTTCCAATTTATTTATTAGCAGAGTTACACTATTTTTGTCTTTTAAATATTTTCTTTGTCAAATTTTATTTTTAAAAAGTATTATTTTCGTGACCCTGGAACCTATCTTTGATCTTTACATGGTTTGCTATAGAAAATCTTAATTCACTTTGCGGCGTTTCAATTTTTCAATGCCAGAAGAGCCCAAGATTTATGATACAAATGGTTGGATAAAACAATATACAAATACATGAATTTCATATATGTGTACATGCGATACATATACTATATAATACACAAGTAAAGTATATTTTCTTGAATAAATATATTCTATTTTCCTGGCTTTTTCTCTCTTGCGCATTTTGCCAACATACATTTGCCTTGCGTGTATAATTAGCCGCCATCAGCGTGCAGCGGACGCATTTTGTAGAATCACGCGGAGGTCTGGTCATATTTATTTTGGTTTTCACGTACGAAACCTTCATATATTTTTTATGATCATTTAAAGCAAATTAAAATAAGTTGCCCGAATGCTTAGTGTTAAATATCAAATTGTGTTGTCCTAGATTCAACTTCGTATATGGTCACCCCAATCGCACAATTGCCTCGGCTTGGTGCTGTGTATGTGGGAAGCGTTTTATTTGACTCACACATAATTTAATGGACCAGTCAATGACTTAGCACCATATGTTTGAAATTAAAATATATTTGTTATAAGTTTAATTAAAAACACTCGCACTAAAAATCGAAGCTCTCTTCAACACGAAAATACGTATATAAAATAATATTTTTATTTAATTTGCTCACATTCTTCTCTTACTCTATATCAGGTTCTTAAATCGGTCTAGGTGGACCCCTAGGGCCATTTTTTTATTAATGGCCCCCTTTATAGGAGGCTTTTAGTACTTCCCTAACATGTGTAAGGTTAAGGATGTTTATTTCCAATAAGTGATTCACACTCTTAATTTATTTCTTCTGTCATACGTCACATTATCATTCATTCTGTCTACTGCCACCCATCACAATATCTTCCACTCTTTATACTGCTGTATAATTTAACTTATACTACTTGCTTACATTATCTTGTATTAGTGGTAGGCTGAGTATTATTACTACTAACTGTTTTGTTTATGACAAATTTGCAGAATTTTAAGAGAATTTTTCGTGGCTTATAAAGCAACTGGTCGTGGCTTATAAAAAAAGAGGAGATGCTCTCCCTCTTTATGCTCGCACACACCCCTAGGGCCATTGCCATTTGATGTGTTTGAAGTTATGCTGCTAGCTGATATAGTCTTTTTACAGCTTCATCGAAGTTAAGTCCGTGGAAACAGGAGGTCCGCCTAAAAATGAACGCTGGGTGATCGTACCCCAGTTACAATGAAGACGCACGCACGAAGAGTGACTATACCCGTGTAGGTGTATAATGAAGTGAATGAGATGTAGTGTAAGTTATGTGAAGCGAGGACTACTCGGCGGTCGCGAGCGATACGGGCCTCTCCAGACCGCCTTCGCTTGAACGCGGGCTAGGCGGGCGCGGCTGCCGTGTCATGAGTATAAGTGTGATGATTGTTCGGTGCATCGTGCCCGACGAAAGCAGAGGCCTAGGGGTCAACGAGAGACTCCACGGGGCGTTCCTCCTCCTTCACTCCACATTAGCGTGACCAAAAATGAGGTTTCACAATTTACTTTCTCAAATCACTTTCAATATAGCGATGCTAAATGTGACAAAAAGTTTGCTTGTCTTAACCTGTCAATTATTTAGAATTAATCTCTTAATTACTGGACATGTTCACATTTCTTGTAATTTCAGTAAAATAGTGGCTGTAGGGGATCCAGCTAAATTATGAATGAGGTCTTTGACAAAAAAATCTGTTCATGTCTGCTCCATATTAAAACATCAATAAAAATAAATTGTCAAATGTATTCATTAAAATAAAATATAGCAATGCTCAACCGATTTCCCTATTATTTTATTTTAATGGAAAAAAAGTATAAACTCCCACAGAAAAACAAAAGTTTTTTATCCCATATAAAACACAGAGTATATAAAAACATGTGCCTAAATGTTATACATTTGACTTCAATCCACTTCATAAATGCATTAAGATGTAAACTAGCAATGTGGCATATTAGGCACTATATAGCATTATGAATCTAGAAAAATAATATAAAATATAACATTATTATTGAAGTCTACCTTTGGGGCAGACCTAACCTTTACAGTGGGATACGGCCATAACAGATGCCATATATGAAAGAATTATTTAAAACTAGAAAAGTTTATACTGGCCTGTTTCAACATAAATCCTATTTTTTAAAATTCCAATAAAAATATTAATTTAGATTTAATGTACATGAGAATAAGATGTAGTCAAAATTGCATTATGATATATAAAAATATAAAATTAAATACTACAATTAAGATATTATTTATATGAATAGTCCATATCTCTGTTTGATTAGCCATGACTTGCATGGGCATTAGCTAAGATGATGATGAAAAAGACATCAGTGAGAGGGCAGAGGAAAAAAGGTTTGGTATACAAAGTAATTAAAAGCAATTATTTATAGTACTAAAAGCAAATGGCACATACTGTACCAATAGTATGCCTATTATATACATCTAGTTCATTGTTCAATACCAAATATAAAAAGTATTTACTTTATACATAGCTAGTTATTGGACCGTTACATTGCAATTCTATGTAAATGAAGTCGTATAGAATCTTTGAATGAATAGATGACATCAGTATAAATAATTTTAAATTTCAATGCACAGATTTTTATGACACACCATATTCCTTAAATTCCAAACTACTACACTAGGAATTGAACATTCCAGAGAGAAGAGCACAGATTGGCAAGAGCTGCATAGGACAGATATTCACCTGAAAGGTGGACAAGACTTTGTTATGGTGGTATGAAGAAATTAGAGATGGGTAGCTCGCAAAAGACAAGAAAGATATACATCTTTACAAAAGATATAATCACTCCTTAGCTTGCATGTGTTTCAATTATATCTCTATTTCTTAACGAGTCAATTTTTGTGATCAGTTACGGCTCATTCAGAGTCGGAGAGAAAGAGATGGGCTTTTATAGCAATTTACATTACCCCTTAGCTGCCTTATTCTCTCTCTGATCCATACTGAGCTAAATAAGTTGAAGATATAAAAGAGTGATATATATTCCAAGATCAAAAAGACATATATCACTCTCTTCTTGTCAGGGATACATTTTGCCAATCTCAAGAAGATATCAGATGTAAGTCGCTCTAACCAATATCATTAGAAACAATCAAGGAGGCCTATGTTCAGATGTGAACATACTATGGTAGATATGATGAAATTTAAGTAATTTCATCACTGTTTGTTATATTGGAATTTTGGAATTAATACTAAATTTAAAACTTTAAGCAGTAATATTTAAAATACTTATAATACATATAAAATACTTTTCTGGCTCAAAATTTGTAATTTAAAATTTTAGATAATCATTTTATAATTTTGTGCTAAGTTTGTATCGACCCTCCCCCCCCCCCCTCAAAGCTTTCCATTTTTCTGTATTTTTGGCAACTTGAAGCTACTCATGACCTGCCATAGCTACGATCTCGTCAGCCCATCTGGCATTAGGTCGGCCTCTCATATGAAAGTATATGTACTTCAAATAAATATAACTAAGTTTTTATATTTACTGATAGTATGTCTATTTGATTATGAACAAACATCAGTAGTGAGTTTAAATAATTACAAAAAACAATATATTATATTTACACATGCCTACCTGCTTTTGAAAAATACTTTAAGAAAAATTCTTTCTCTCTAATTATTTCCAAAAATTTATTATTCCCAGATTCACTGTTAGTTTCTGGATTTATTAAGTTGGTTACACATCTTTCATGTAATTATTTTTTGTTCTATACCATTCACTGGTAAAGAATTTTTTGAGCTGAATACAGTCACATGTTTTTTAGGCAACAAACAACACCAGTATTTTTTCTCCTCTTATAAAAGACAATCTTTTTACCCAAATGTAAACGTGTCCTAAACTTGTTATTAAATAACAATGAGATAACCATATTTTTCTAGTATTGAATCTGTCCGGCCAGTACAGTATACATTTAGAAAAGTACAAATATAATTGTGTTAGCTTTTTTATATTTCCGTCTATTGAATATTCAAAAATAACGATGTTATAGCAAAAAGTTCATCAATGTTTATATTTACAAAAAAGTTTTACTAAGGCAAAATTATAAATAAATCACAACAAATTCTCGTCTTTAGTAATTTGAAAATTTATGCAAAATTTGGAATGTGACATCTTCATTTTAAAAAAATAATAATTTCTAACCGTACTATCATGCACATTTTGCAGTTATTTTATTTCGCATTGAGGTCAACAGCGAATGCCGTCAGAACAAAAATTTTGCAATGGCAATGTCAAAAAAGGCAAAAACAACAAGTTGTATGTTGACCTCCCATAACGAACTTTTAGACACTTATCTTCTGTTTATTATAACTACATTAATTAGATTTAACTTTCTAAAACTTACCACAATAGCTAATTTCCAATATACCTTACAAAAACTGTTATTTTTATTTACTTATTACTACACAAAATATTGAAAACAATCACAAAAAGACAACCCTTACTATCACAAGACAAGTTTAGGTACAATTATGCAACTTTCTAATAAGAATATATCACAGACATGCCACAATAAACTTGTAAATTACAATTTAAAAGTTTTGTAAAACAATAAAAAGGAGTAGTTAGTTATTGCAAAAATAAAATAAACAACACAAAGGCAAACAAACAACCGACACGAATGAATAAACGAACTGTACTGAAGTGATGAGCGCTACTGGTTGGAAATTGAAGTTTTGACTTATCACTTGCCTTTTGCATGACGTTCGTATAATTATTGTGTCGCCATAATTAACATGTTATAAATGTTTCTTATTAATTTTAGATATTAATTAAATACTAAAATATGTTAAAAATGATTAATTAGCTTTGTAAACCAGCGGTGTTTTTATTTGTAGAAGTAGCGCCATCTAGGGATGATCTAGCGAACTACCATGAACTGCTGTGACCTCATCGCTCGTCTCGGCACAGATATATTCATAAGTAAAATAGTGTGATTAGACACAGATGTAAAAGCTTTTAAAAAGTTTTATAGGATTAGAAAAAAAACTTTCGACCTATTACACCTATTTTCATTCGCCACATATAAAGTGATTTGTCTAAAAAACAAGTAACATGAATTTATTTTTTCTATTGAAATGCCATAGGCCATTAACTGGCAGTAAAGTATGTAGTGACAGATAGTAAACAATAATTAATTTTAATACACATAAATCAATTTTTGAAAACGTTTTTTCTTACTATATTGTCATTACTTTATTTATTTTTTTCTGAAACCATTTTTGCATGTAAAATTTTGGTATATAGCAGCTCAAAATTTGTTATCTTAAAAGAGGTTTGAGGCTGAGCAGTCGCTGTGTCTTCTCCTCTCTCATCCGCGGAATCTATGTCACTTGTGCAGCAGTGTAAGTAAAAAAAATACGTTACTATTAAAGAACACAAGAAGTGGTAGAAGAAACTCTAGCAACGCTTTATACATTCTTAACAGTATTCGCAAAAGCTGGTTTTTGATTGGCTGCAAATTGCTTTATAAAAGTGGCTACAGCTATGTTTATAGCTTGTGCAACCGTCAGTTAGGTGAGGCTGAAAGGTCCTCCTGTGGAGTCTTCAAGCTGGTAGATACAACGTGGGTACACCCTCGATTAGGTAGACCGAAGACATAGTCACGGTCGCAGGATGTCGCTGGCAGCGCAGGACCGGTCATCCTTGCTTTATAAGGGCGAGGTCTGAAGGATAGCTATAGGATATAACTTGTTAGATTTGAACTGTAATTAACACTTTTGTGAATATGACTTTATGAGCATCTACATCAGAGTTCCCCAAACTTTTTTGTGTCGTAGACCCTTTGCCATGTTTTTCCGTGTTGGGTAGACCAGGAGGTCTAGTAGGAACTTACCTGATATTGATTTCCTGTAAATTTATCTTTGCTAACTACGAGTACAAAACTAAAAATTAATAAAAATAATGTACTTACTTTTCTCCAGCACTCTCAAACAAAATAACACTGACTCACTATAATTTGTGTGATATACTATCTATTTATATTTTTTAAAATGTTTTCTTAACACTTTCATTTTCAAGTTTCAGGAAACGAATAAACGTATTTGTCCCACATTCGTATTTATAGAGTGACGAATTGAACAAGTCAGTGCAAGGTAGCGAAGCTCTGAGACTGCGACTTTCAGGTTTTTACAAGTTCAAAATGTATTGCGACCACAAAGCGAATACCAACATCCTACAACTTACACAATTTTATAAACATATATAATAATTTTTTTACTTCATAGGTACTTTTATAAATAATGTAAATGTTTTTATATTATAAGATAGTATGATGTGAGTCAATAGGTACTATCAGTGAATGTGTTGAGATCCACTATCGTGGATCGTGGACCCACATTTTCATTTAATGGACCCCCAAATTTTTTTTCGCTGATGTAGACCCCTTGCAGGTTGTCATAGACCCCTAGGAGTCGATATAGACCACTTTGGGAATCACTGATCTACATCATCTTTGCTTGCGAGCTCCGACGTCATTCATGCACAAGACTCTGCACCCGACCTTGTTCTTCCAACAATTTTCAACTCTGCTAGATGGTGGAGTAACACGGTTGCAACGAGGCCTATGCTTTGCAATGGACATCTGTAAAAACTGTGATTACCAATTACCAATATAAAGTAATCATCAACTTCGGTTTATTTCGAGAATGTTCCATATTTTCCCTTTAACAATAAGGAAACTTGTATACAACATTATTGCGGCACGTTTTCTACAGGCGCTTAGTTTTGTAATAAAACTTGATATATGTAGAATTCACGCTCTCCCGTTATACGCGACAAACAGGCGGGGGTGAAGTACCGACCTAGCAAGCTGGCAAAAAACATGATGTGATGAAATGTGTATTTACATATGGGCAGAGTATTTACAATTTACACGAACCTAACACAACGGCAAAAAAAAAGTAAAAAAAATCGTCCATATGGCGTCGGCGGATGGCGTCCATATTCAAATCAACGCCCAAAAATGTTTTTTCATAAAAGTATTACTACCGTAGTGGGCAGCAATAAGGAACGTAAACAACAATTACGATATCTGTACTTGACAATAGGATATCAAGTTTTGGAAATATAATTTTTACATTTATTTTACAAATAAAGGTAAGCTTGAACTGCAGCTTTTAAGTGAGAATGTTATGTAATAATTTTATAAAAGGTAATTTTATGTTTCTTTAATGGCAACACCACTCGACCCCGTCACTCTTTTGTGACAACTTCCGGTAAAAGGATTGTGAGTGGTGGGGTTGACACAGCGTTTTGATTACTGAGCCGGTAGCTCGGTCACTCGTTCGATAACCATGAAAGTGATAAGTTGTCTAGTGGAAACTATGCTATTAGGTCTTTAAGAGTATTAAAAGTGGAATTAAAGTATTTACTGTGCTGTGAATTGGAGTTTATTCTGATAGTTATGAGAAATAAAGGCTTCTTACACTTTTATTGATTTACCTCATTTCCGTTTCCTGTGACTATCGAACAACTAAAATAATATTTGCTACAAATATCATGTTTTAAAAGATATTGAACGTAGTGACCGACATTTTGTCGCGCATAGAAGATATATCAATGCTATAAAAAATTCATTGCAATCAAATATCAGAGCATGAAATCACAAACGACGAATAGTATAAGAAATTTAGAAGAAACGGTAATCTGAAATTTAAAAAAATCAACCTACCCACGTCGAAGCAAAAAGTATTATGCAATTAGCACCGCAGCTGTTTTTAAGGTAACGGTCAAAAAACCATATACCAACCGGCACCGCGGCCGCAATCGCGGCGGTCTACGCGTTCTAGGAAGAAGCCTGCTCACGTGTGCTGCTTCCTGTAATCACAGCCCAGAATACGTGAGCTGATGTTGCAAGAAAAATCAGGGCGGCGCCACGGCCCGTGTCCCGTCCGATTGTTAAACAGTCTTCCGCACCTAGGAGATGAGGGACGAAGACAGTGAGACGCACTCCCACCAATATGGCGGCTGTAACGGTAATGCTGTCAAAAGGCTCTACCTCCTCTTGCGCAGATGTTATAAAAGCAGCGAAGGCCAACACACGGCTGGCAGATCTCGATATCGAGGTTCTTCGCCGAAGACGTGCCGTCGCCGTAGCGCTCTTCTTGAAGATCGGTTGAAAGAAGTGCGGCCAAAACCTGATGACATTGCGGAGAGAACCTTCAGGATCTGGTCGTTCAGATCACTCGCCCTATGAAGACGAGAGACATCTGACTGAAGGACCTCGAAGATGCCGTCAGGCTAGGCATGATCGCTGCTGACATGCTTCCTGGAAGCCACCGCCTGCGCCGTCGATTTGCCAAACGCTGAAGAGGTTCTGTTCGAACCGGAAAGAGGAGCGAGCTAGTTTCCGGAGACACCGATGAAAATTCGCGATGTGTCGAAACCCCGGGCCAGTCGTCCTACGCGCGGGGCGATACATGGTTGGCTGAAATTTCGAAGCTACGCAAAGTCTGCTTGCGGACCCGCCGTCGGAGAGTCTCTCTGAAGAGATTAGTAGATACTTTTTCCGGAAGATCAGTAAAGCCCTTCTGCGCGCCCCCTGGCTCGTCCATGGGAATGGATGGATGATATGTGAGTGATGGCGCAAGAACTGGACCGAGCCGTGAGCCTCCTCGGAGCGCGAAAATTCCGCGCCTGGGCCTTACTGAATACCGGGTCGGGTCTGTGTACTCAGTCTGGCATCTTTAGTAAGCAAGCCGACGTAGCTATCCTCGAGTTGTCTCTGCCGAGCCAAGTTCCCCACGCCTTGGAAGGAAGCACCATTGGTCCTAAGCGCCATCGGTTGAAACAGCGATATGCCCAGCCCACTAACACTTCAAACAAGAAAGTCAAGCCACGTCCGTGATCTAGGTTCTTCTGAGGATCTCTTTATTTCTGATTTGATCTCTAAGTGAAGCTCGGATCATAGCCCTCTCCATAAGTTCCTGAGTGACTTTGACCATGAAGTGATTATTTATTTATTTAGTTTATTTAATATTGTTTATTGTACACGTTAAGATACATAATATACAGATACAATAATATACAGAAAAGTACAATGGGCGGTCTTATCACTCAAGGCAATCTCTTACAGACAACCATAGTAAGGAAATGATAATAGTACTTATAAAGGGTAGTTCACGTGTACAAAAAAATAACATATTCACAGACAAATGAACATAAATATACATAGACATACATACTTAAACATACATATATACGTATATAATATATATACTTACAATAAAAAAGGTTTAATACATATTAGAAATATAATACAATAATAAATAAAAACATCAAACTGATTTGGATCGCACTTGCCTCGGATAAAATAAAGAAACAGAGGAAGAAAAAGTAATAAATGAAGGTATAAATAATCATAGATCTAGTATATAATTTTTAACCCTTTTCTAAAAAATAGGTAGTGACTTGGCACGTCTTACTGTCAGCGGTAAATCATTCCACAATCGAACGGCCTGCGTGGTAAAAGATTTGGCCATAAACAAGGAAGAATGATTATTAATGATTATCTGTATTAGAAAGTAAAAATCTTTGTGTAAATCATTATTTCTTAATCTTTTTGGTAAATTCTACTCTTTTTTGTGATCACTTTCATTGTTGAATCCATAGTTGGTTTCAATAATGTTCTATTAATTTACATTCTGTAAATATGCAACAAAATTGACAATTATTCTAAAAAATATTTATTTTATATAAAAAATTATATCAAAATCTATCCGCGCTGTCGTTATGTTATTTTCTTGAATATTATACCAAGGTACATATAATTCGCGAAACCCCTTCGCGATCGCAGCTGAAAGTCGGAATCCCGGCACAGTTTAAAAAACGTTGGTATAAATAAAACAACGAATTTACATAACAATTTATTTTTTTACTTAAAACGATTAAACTACTTTAAATAAATTATAATAATTATCAGCGTCCATTGCGAGTATTTATTACTGAGAACATTGCTTCGATAGAAGTCATTTCAATCTTGGCCAATTTTTTGCCATCTGTACGATCTCACGGCTGTGTACGGTGTATTTTTTCGTAATATAACACGGCGTATCATCGATTGTAATGCAAGTTTGTACAATGGCTTCAAAAGTTCTGAAATAAAGGTATTTAACATATAATTATTATATTATAGTATTCTCATTTGAAAAAAATATTTACGCCACTATAAATACAAAAGACTGTACAGTAAACTGGCAAAAGTTTGAGTAAATTAGATCTATATAATCAAGAGAATGCGTATGCGTATTATTTGTTTCGTATAAAAACGTGAGCAAAAAATAATCGGAAATATTAAAGTCTAATGTAAAACAAAGAAACGGACGCTAACGTCTGTGGAATATAGGTCCAAAAATAAATATGTTTTTAAAATATTTTGTAAGAAAAACACCAATATTTAGCCACTTCCGCACATGCAGTGGTAGTCGTGCAACAAAGTGCACCGCCCGCCAGCCCGCTGATAAATTTAAAAAAATTACACCGATTAGTGCCAAACACAGTCTGGCACTAATCGTTGCAACATAACTTCTAAAGATGCCCCGTGGAGAGGTGAAACACATGTTGAGTGATTTGACAGTGGCATTTGTGTAATTCGCATCGCTTGCCGCATACGCATTTATCAGCGGGCTGGCGGGTGGTGCATTTTGTTGCACGACTACCACTGCATGTGCGGAAGTGGCTAAATATTGGTCTTTTTCTTACTTAGGATGGACTTCCGAAGGTAATGACTGATTCCATTGAATATAAAATATTTTGTAATATTAATGTATATATTACAAAATATTTCACATTATATGTAATATAACTGAAAAATAGAGCAGTGTGACAAATGGTACCGAGTCGCTTTTATTGCATTAAATAAAGTAGATAACACGCCAAATAGTATTTTTAAAATTTTTCTTACGTTTCGTATTAATTAAACGTTTTTGCTTATAGCGCTCGATATCTTCACCCTCTGTTATGTACTCATACATTTCACTGTTTCTCGTAAACCATGTTCATAAACACAGCAATTTGCAAGCAAGTAACATTGTCTTTGCAGGCGGATACCTATGTCTAGATAAGAGTTCCCCAAACTTTTTTGTGTCGTAGACCCCTTGCCATAATTTTCCATGTTGGTTAGACCCCCTACTTACCTGATATTGATTTCCTGTAAATTTCTAACTGTAGTGAAGTTTAGTGTTAAAAACTTAAAGTACAAAGACATGTTAATTTATACATTTATAAATTGAATTCAAATTAAAACAACACAAAATAAAATTTTGTATCTGTTATGTAAAATATATGTAACATTAAATAAACTATAAATAAAATAACATACGCAATAAGTCAATATTTTTTACTTCATAGGTACTTTTATAAATAATGTAAATGTTTTGATATTATAAGATAGTATGATGTAAGTAAATAGGTACTATCAGTGTATGTGTTGAGATCTACTATCGTGGACCTCCATTTTCATTTCAAGGACCCCCAAATTTTTTTTCGCTGACGTAGACTCCTTGCAGATTGTCATAGACCCCTAGGGGTCGATTTAGACCACTTTAGGAATCACTGGTCTAGATGCAAAAGTTTCGTACAAGATTTGAAATATAACCAAGGAATTATTTCCACTCACCATCACACGGCAAAATATTTCCGTGAACATCTTTACATGACAATTGATTATCCATAATCGAATCGGCTTTTTTGTAATCGATTGGTTTGGAATCGATATAACAATCGTCGCAGTTATTCGAGTCCCACGTCGATGTGTAAGTCGGTATATCGTCGTCGCTTGATCCTGAATCGGGATAGCAATGTGCGCATCGATTTCTATTCCAATTCCTCTTCAGTTTTTCATTGAACTCGTCGGTTGTGGCTCCGTCGGAATATTGCACGAAAAATCCATCTTTAGGCAAATTCGGAATTGATTGTACTTCGCCATTGAGCGCGCTGAAATATATTTAACATAAAATAAATACATTGGCTATATCACTAGGATTATTCTAATAATCGGTACAGCCATTTCAAATTATTATATATCATGTTAAGATTTAATAAACATAGGGAATTGATGTGTATAAAAGTAGTAGATATATACATACATATGTTTAATATTGACATAGTGATTTGTTATAGATGTAAAATCTTCAATTTATAGTTGCAAAATAAACAAAATATAATGATTTTGCAATAAGAAAAATCGTTAAGGAATGAGTTTGATATGTCAATATACACAGGTAATGTTGTGTGATGTTATGTATTTTAATTGACAGTCGCTTCTTAGTTTGTTTCTTTTTCAGTTTTCGTAAACAAAATGAAAGGAAATCAGGGGCGGCTTTAGCTCGTGTAGCGCCCGTGTGCAATGAAAACCTGGCGCCCCCTAGGCCTGACACCCTCCCTGCTATAAATTTTTAGCCCTAGTTTATAAACGATAGCTAAGTAAGAAAAGGACCAATATTTAGCCACTTCCGCATATGCAGTGGTAGTCGTGCAACAAAGTGCACCGCCCGCCAGCCCGCCGATAAATGCGTACGCGGCAAACAACGCGAATCACACAACTGCCACCGCCAAATCACTCAACACGTGTTTCATTACCCCTCCACGGGGCATCTTCAGGAGATATGTTACACCGATTAGTGCCAAATAAAGAGTGAGGATGAAACGAGGGGCTGGCGGGCGGTGCACTTTGTTGCACGACTACTATTGCATGTGCGGAAGTGGCTAAATATTGGTCCTTTTCAAACTTTAATAAATATAACCAAAAGGCCTATGTGTATATATATATATGTGTGTGTGTGTGTGTGTGTGTATATGTATGAATATATGTATATAGATTTATTACATGTAGAAATATACTTACATGGTTGTAAGAACAATTGCTAGTATTGACCTCATTCTCCAATGTTCCTCCCGCAAATGACACCGAACTGTCTGTCGGGATAAAAGTTACCACATCGCTTTTATACAGGGGCCGCAATAAATATGGTAATGCCTGTTTTACTTATTCGATTATTATTAAAATGAGTACTAACATAGAGTTCCATCCCTTTGCGCTCTGACCTATTTACTTCATCCAAAATCATTTTGAATATCATTACTGTAATGAGAAATTACAGGTTAATCCATAATATCTGCAAAACACGCTAAAATCTCGTCTACGTACATAAATTTACAAACAATGTACAACATTTACATACCATTAATAAGTATAAGAAAAATAGCGATGTACATAAGGTTAGCAAAAATATTATGTAAATCGCTATTTTTCTTAGACTATGTAGTTTACATAGTCGATATATGTATATATATATACATACACACACACACACACATATATATATTTATATATATAAATAAATATGTATATCATTTGTGGTATTATAACTATAAATTATTGAGGTTATGTGGGTTCTTATGTTATAATAATTGGTCACAGATTATGTTCTTTACGAATATTTTGTATAGCTAATATTAGTTATGAACGTTAATAATAAATGTTTATGTTTAGAAACAATAATTATATTATCAAAAATAAATATATTTGAAGTAACTATTATTATATTTATTGTCATTAGTAGTTTTTATAGTTTAAATAAAACATTGGTCTTGTAAATAAAAAATGAGTATTTTTTATTTTTTTTAAATATTCCTGGATATTACTAAAGATTTATTTCGTTAATAATTATATTATTTTCTTTTTTAGACTATTTTGTATAATAATCCATTATGGAAATAAATAGTTTAGTTATAACTATTCTAATATACTATTTTGTATATTATCCAAACCATATTTACTTGCACTTTATCTGGCATATTAATAAATACTTACTGATTTTTCTATATATTATTTTTAGTATTTTTAGGGGGACTATTAGTTTTATTTATCTACATATATAGAATTGCCTCTAATGAAATATTTATCTAAAATGCAATTCGTTTCTATTTTCTCCTTTAATTTTTTAAAGTAAAATATACCACACTGTGTTTGGTACTAATCGGTGTAACATTACTTCTCAGGATGCTCCATGGAGGGGTGAAACACATGTTGAGTGATTTAATGGCGGTAGTTGTGTTTCGCATTGTTTGCCGCATGCGCATTTATCAGCGAGCTGGCGGGCGGTGCACTTTGTTGCACGACTACCTCTGCATGTGCGGAAGTGGCTAAAAATTGGTCCTTTTCTTACTTTGGATGGACTTCCGCAAAATAACCCCTGATTCCATTAAATGCTACCTCAATGGCATTTGCAGATAAATTATAATAAAGTACGAAGTTACTATACCAGAGGAGCTTAAGCTCGGGTCGCTACATGTTACTATTTACCGAATAGGGAGACCGCTGAGGTCTTGGATTGCTTCGGTGAACTCTCCATAGAGTGACTAAACTCAGAAGACCTCTTATGAGGGCTTCGGCTATGGCTGTCAGTCGATAATAGCCGCTTGCTATTGTTTGGCTTATATCACTGCTACCACTTCTGAAAGTGTCAGAAGAAAAAACTGAAGAAACTTCAACCATGCTTGTATCTAGTATGGTCGGGTGTTGACATACCTTGATGTCTCACTCATTTGTTGGTAAATGTATTTGATTTTATATCTAACTACCAAACGACGCAGTTAAATTATCTTTTTGTAAATTCAAGAAATTTATTAAGCATAGGCTGTGTCAAAAGGCATATTACTCTGTATCAGAGTATGTTCATGATAAATTTATTTAAAAAAAACTGTTAAAATTCTCGTATAAAAAATTAAAAATCCTATTGATTTTGTTGCTAATTTTTCTCAACAGATGGCGCGTTGCGAACTAATATAAACTTAATTTTAGTTTGATTATTATATATGAGTGTAACAATAAAGTTATTAAAATAAATAGAAAAATATCTATACGAATATTTTTAATGCGAATTGTTTGTTACTCTTGAATCAATGCTGATGTATCCTCCGAATATAAATATCTATTTATATCAGGACATGAATATATAAATTTTTATTTGCCATTCAATTTTTATTATATCGGCATTAAAAACCTTTCGGAAGAAAAAAAATCATATATTTTGCTATAATATCAAATTTATTTACATTAAACATAATTACAAATAAGAAGTTTACATTTTTTTATATTTTTTTTCGATATATGCGCTCCTATATATGCTATCTTATCTATATTTCCAATAAGAGCAGTTGTTAGCGACCCGGCCTTTTCGAACAATCTTAAATATATATGGTTATCTCCTGGATGATCGTTATACACAGCGCTTACTGTTCCGTGGTCTGAACTTCAGTAAGTTAACACGTTCACTGCGGGCCCAATTTTGAAGAACTTTCAGCTGGTGCGGCTGAGGTCGAATCAGCCTCAAGCTGAACTTCCTAGTAGTGCGGATGAAGCCTTTTCTGCCTCATGTTTCAATCATTTTTTTTACAATATTGAGTCAATGCTTCGCAGACATAAAGAAAGCTATATTTGTCTTTGTCATACCTCATACGGTTGAGTGTAAACAGCCGCCGCACTAGAGAGAAAACACGAGTTATACGCGCCGCACCAGTGCAAAGTCTACCATGAGGCTGAATCGACCTCAAGCCGCAGTGAACGTGTTAAGGCTTCTGCGGCTATCTGTTCTGCGCGATATATGGCTTGTTCACTGCATTTTCAACTTGACAATCCGATGGGATATTGTTTACCAACATAATAGGGAAATCCCGAACATGACTCTTTGAGCAACTGACAATATTTTGACAGATGTAGAACCTCCAAAATGTATAGACGGAAAGGAAGATATTTACTAAGAAAAAATTTCAACTCAAGGAAACAGGTTATGTGTGAAATATTACATAGCTATCATAAATTTTGTTTTATAAATTGATTTGTTAATATTGCAACATTTCAAAAATTTGTTACGAAATTGCATTTGAAAAAAGACATTCCTTGCCGTATTTTGGTCTTTCTCAGGATATGGAGAGTTTTATATTGTAGTAATAAAAACAAAATGAACAGACATTTTTAACCTGTCTTATTGGACTTACACTTACGCCCAGCTGTGGACGACCAATGATAATAAAACATTAAAGAAAGATTCTACATTTGTACAGCTGGGCGTATTTATGTGGATGGCATTATAGATTTTATAATAACTATTTTGTTCATATACCACTTCTAAAATTACCCGTAGATGAAGCGAAGTTATAAATAAGCAAAGATCGAGTAAAGAAACGTTTTATGGTCGTTGTGGTTTTGTGGTTAGTAGGGACCAGATTCCGGTGCTTCAACCGAGATGCGGGGTTTGAAACCGCGTTCATCTGCTTCGTATTCCACCACCTGGAATTTAATAATAATTCTTTTAAAATCAGTGAGTCCATAGAGTATAAGTTACTACCTTTTGTTTACCTATGTTAGTAACAGGTCTACATATTATGCAATATAAATCCATTTTATTATTAAATTTAACAAATAAAACTACAAATGCGATAAATTATTAGACGCAGTAAGTATTAGATATATATATATATATATATATATATATATATATATATATATATATATATATATATAAGTATTCGGTACTAGTTAACCATTTGAACAGTTCAGATATAAATTGTTGAAGATTGAAGTTGAAACAAGATCATATCATAAAAGAAACAAAAAAATAAATTAAATCAATTTGAGATTGAAAATAATCACTGATATAAAAACATGTTATATATATTAATGGATACTGCTTACTATAATTATATATAAATATACCATAATATATATATTTAGATATCTACATATACTATTAATATAATGAATAATAAAATCCAATTATCGTGATGATTGCGTCGGCTTGTAAAGCGACAGCTTTACAGTGACTTTCATAAATAAGACAAAGTATACTTTAGTTATAACTAAGTAATGTTTGCGGTAGGAGATATCGAGTGAGAGGTAGGAGAGCTGGTATAACTTGCGAAAAAGTTATGTCGCAGAAGAATACTGCTGTGAGAGAGAGAGAGAGGGATAGAAAGAACATCTGAGCCTCCCATCTGCAGTCGGAGACTTGGACGTCGAAGGGTGTTATATCGCGTCATTCTCCAACCTCCTTAGCATGGCCTTGGCGATGGAGTCAGTGTGATCCGCCAAGGAGTGGAGGCACTAGACCACCACCGTTGCAACTACGGTAGTATGCGGAAGCGTTCCTTTAGTTTCAACAAAGGGCGTTCAAGAAGACCATGGAGTCCGAAATGACCCTTTGGTTGTCCCAGCAGCGGACGAGTATCCCATGCGGTATTTCCCCACGAGTAAAAGAAAGGGATCGCGTCATACTTCCAATTCAGTGCAACCAGATTCAGGTCTGGTTTTCTTAGCGACCGCTAAACAACTGTTACCCTGTATCTGTGAGCTTATACAATAGCATCCCTTACATTACATCATCTATATGTGTTATTTGATGAAGGTTATGCTGGTAGGCGCAAACTTCGTGCAGCTGAGGTCTGTGAGATAAAAATCTTACTTCTTTAATTTCTACCTCGGTAATTATAGGAAGACATACCTGTTTACTTCCATCCGGTAGCACCACGAAGTAAGAACCTTCCGCCCGCTCCGCCTGTCGGGTTTCCGCGTGACCGAAATCGCTGCCGCTTGTGTAATCGCTCACTTTATAGCCGAACTCGTAGCTTGCCGGTTCCTGCTTTGTTTAATGTAAAACGTGTACAATTCATTGCAATAAATTCTGCTTATCACTATGTATAATATTATATAGTGATATTTACAATATATTGATAATTGAATAAATAAACGAATGAAATATATTTCAGAGTGGTCATTTTTTTAAGAATTAAATGTGAAATTAATATTTTCTTTTACTATCTATTAATACTTGCGTGAGTGTTAAATTAAAACAGATCGCAGCATGCAAACTATCAAATTCGAAAAGTTTCAAGAATCGAATAACAATCAATATAATATTTAATAAAAAAAATTCAAATTTCTACTCAATTTTCCTGTTTTATTTTCAAATTAGAATCTGCTAGTAATGTATCAACGAACCTAAAAATATAGATGCATGAAATAGGGGTAGAGTTCTTAAGTTATAGAGTGACCAAGGTAAATAGAAATTAAATAATATGTGTATATATATGTATCATTTTCTACTCCTTCACTTGATGGACCTTTCTATTTTTTCATTATTAACATGTCCAACCAATTGTTACTTAAGAAATCTCTGTTTGCGAACGACCTTTGTTTATACAAACGCCATATCTTCTTTTGCTTAATTATTTTATTTTCTTGTACCTTAATTTATAATAAATAAATACTGTTGTACGTGTGTCGGTTTCAATGTACTTTGGTGCCAATTATGATAAGTAAGAAAAGGACCAATACTTAGCCACTTCCCCACATGCAGTGGTAGTCGTGCAACAAAGTGCACCGCCCGCCAGCCCGCTGATAAATGCGTATGCGGCAAACAATGCGAATCACACAACTGCCACCGCCAAATCACTCAACACGTGTTTCACCCCTCCACGGGGCATCTTCAGGAGTTATGTTACACCGAATAGTGCCAAACACAGAGTCCAATTATGATAGTTTTTATTCTAATCACCTGATTGAGTAGTTCCTCCAATGCATTTCTAGAGTAGGCATAACCCAGTCCAGCACCATCACTGTGTGTCGCATCATACTCCTGCGCTGATGAAGATCTAATGACAATAGTTTACTTTGTTAGTGTCGACCCGTACGGAATTTGTTTATTTGGGGCAAAATTAGAATTTGAAAGTTAAGCACCTTCCCGTTGTCAGATTGATCCGAAATACACATTTAATTTAGATGACAATACAATATAATAAAATCAATAACATTATAAATCTAAGATGGCCGCCGATACAAAATAGCGGATTACATATTTTTCCTTAACCCCCTCAATACGGGTATCAAATGAAAGGGCTACACTAGTAAAACACGATAATTATGTCAAAATTTAAAATTCAAGATGGACGCCGTTCCAATATGGCGGACTAGGTACATATTTTTCCATAACCTCCACAATATGGGTATCAAAAACCCGTTTAACTTAAAAGTTTTTTAAATGTATTTTTTAGTATAAGTATCATAATTTTAACTGTTGAACGATAGATACACTCTTGGTATATTCCAGCAGTTTTTTTTACTCTTTGATATAGGAAAGAATATTGCGCATAAGAAAGAAATTAATTTGGTTTGCAATAGTATACTGACTGGTATAAATTCACTATGTAAGCTACCTACATATTGTAATTTATTTGAATTACTTAAATGAGTTTCTAAGGACTTGGAGCAGGCGTGGAGTACCACCTACACCCATATAGTGGAACGAGGACCTTGCTATGGTGGAAGACGCTAGATGCAGCCTACAATATGGTGGAGTCCAAAAGTCCTATATACTTTCATAGTCTCCAAAAATAAATTAACTTGTTGGCTGTTATCTGACTATAGAATTTAAAATCTCTTTATATTTTATATTTTTTATACTTTATATATTGACAGTTTATGTCATGATGCATTTTGTCTTGTTCGTTAGTTATCTCAGTCTATTGTTACGTGTTATTCTACTGTTATCTTGTTTAGTATAATTATAATTATATTACCACCGTTAAAATATATATAAAGAGGTTTTTAATGAAGTCTTTTTATGGGTTCTTTAGTATTAAATATAAATTTTAATGGACGTTCCATTTAAAATAAAAAAAATGTTATGAAAAAATTTTGTGAAAAAAGTATATACTGTACCCGGCGATAAATATTGCACATCGGCTTTTGGAAAGAGACATTCGACTAATTTCGGTTTAGTAGAGCGTTATCTCTGTTGCGCGAAATACAACGACTGACAAAAGTCACATAGGTAGCGTGGGACAGAGATAGTGCTATACGAAGCCGAAATTAGCCGATTGTCTCTTTCTAAAGGTCGGTGTTCAATATTCACCGCCGAGTACTGTATATTATTATTGGCGTTATATCAAATCGTGTAAAAGAGACCACGTACTAAAATCTTAAATTATTTACTAACCGTCCTTGTGAATAAGATGACACCAATGCAGTCGTTTCTTCGTCTGCGTTTCTATTATTAGCTTCATAATGTTTTTGTTGAGATTTAGGAGTTCCGTAGGTTGAAGGAGAACGGCTTAATGCATTTGAATAGGAATCCCCAATTCTTGTCTCAGGTGTGCCATATTGGTTGGACAGAGAACGTGCTGGAGTACCATAAGTTTGAGGTATGGTTCGAGGTGTGAAAGAGCCTTGATTCTTTAATCCAAAGGATTTGAAGGCATCAGCTGCGTAAGTAGACCCTCTTGAACTGCTAGAAGACTGACTAAACCGAGGTACGCCGTATTTCTGAACTGGTGTTTGGATGTTACTCCTGGGTAGAGTATACTGTTGAGAAGCCCCCTGTATATCCGGTACACCATATTGCTGAGAAACCCTCTGTACAGGAGCGCCATAGACATCTGATATGGAGTTCCTTGAAGACGGAACCCCATAAACTTGGGAGATTCCTGAGTTAGATTGATGTTGTCCGATGTGGGCATTTGGAATGGAATTTCTTGTACTTGGTACTCCATATGTGGAAGAAGGGTTGTTTCTTGATAAAGGTGCTCCGTACACCTGGGATACTTCGTTGCGGAAGCTAGGAGGTCCATATTCCTGGGATATTTCATCACCTGCTTCTTGGTATTGGCGGGATAGATCGTTATACGAGGATTTGGTAGTTCGTGCTGATGGTACATTGAAGTCTGGTGGTAGATATTGCCTATGGGCCTGTTCGTAGCCATCTCTGAAAGCAGGATTTGTAAATGTAGAAATATCACATTTTATTTATAACGACTGCCTATACAGGGTGATCGGATACAGGTGGAAAGGTTTTAAAAGAGTTAATGTAGAGCGTTTATGTGTGTGTGTGCAAGTGTATTATATACTGATATGTGTAGTATATTTTAATATATTTATTTTTTATTATGAACACCCTCAACTGCCATGTTCATGTCTGTCATGCTTATCCAAAGGATATCTGGTAGGATATCGTCTGGAGCGATAAGACCGCCTATTGTTTTGGTGTACAGTTAAGTGTAAACGATATAAAATAATAAGAATAAAAACTCGTCTGAGAGATTACTAAGTGTATTTAAAAGCAGATACAAAATTAAAAAAAAATATACAACATTTTGTTATATAGTAGGTAGAACTATTCACCAAGTAATTCTTTACTTGATGATCTTCAATAAAAAACCACTTGAAATAGTTTTACTACTGGTAAAGTATGTGGCAAACAGGCAGAACATTAAACAAATAAAACAATTGAACAAAATTAGAACAATAACTTACCCGAGCGGTGGTTCAGCTAGAACAAGCGATAGCACGCTTAGAATCACGATTATCATCTGTAATCATATTAAAGTTATATATGTGACAAACATACACACGTATACACATATGCTAGAGTTCCAGATAGTTCCAATATGCTAACACTATATGATGTTAGCCCAGTGGACCCAGATCGCAGTGCCCAGCGGTAGAGGTCTGAGATATGCGATCATAGGTTACTGGTTCGATTCCATAAAAGCCATCCCGCGTGGGCCTGACTATCAGACAAATGTCAGGTTACACTCTCCTATCTCACGATTGCCTGCCATTGATGCCTTTCGCGGCTCTTATACAGCCTTTTAACTATATTAATAATTCACTGTATCCATAACAGATTTTTAATTGAATATTTTAGGCACTTTCTTTGAAGAAGATACAGGAGCAAATATTTTTACATTAAAACCTCTTTTGGTATATAAAGTCGTATGCCGGATATTTTTATTACGATATTTATTTTTCTTCGTATTTTTTTAGAATGTTAATTTTAAATGTTGTGTCATTTATAAAGGAACATAATAGAAGCATTATTGATAAATCAACATGTATTTTTAATGCTGGTGTACTTATGTAAGAAAAATAATTTCCACTTACCTTAACCATTTTCAACTATTCCCTGTAACAAAGACAATCATTATGATTACACTTGTTCAATTTATAATAAAATAAATATATATTACGATTTATTAAAAATTAATAGATCAGACAAGATTTTATACCACAATATCAACTTCAGATTGTACCATGTTACATTGAAACGAGAAATGGTATTACTGGTTTCCAGGTGTTCTTTGAAAGGCAACAGATTATGATCTGTTAGGTTGCGGCACAAAAATATGTATTGGCTTTATAAAAA
Organism: Battus philenor; assembly: GCF_028537555.1. NCBI lineage: Eukaryota > Metazoa > Arthropoda > Insecta > Lepidoptera > Papilionidae > Battus > Battus philenor. Next base: position 2,855,594 of record NW_027181688.1, read on the forward strand.
CAAGGTTTGTATTATGTTAGGGAAGGTTCGGATGACCAGGCAGTGCAGGTGCAGGTATTCTTAGGGCATGGGTGCTTTGGCACCTGTTTCGCATAGGTGGAACCGTCAACGATATGCAACCGTTGTGGTAGCGAAGAGGATACAGCATACGCTTGAGGAGTGTACAGCTTGGGAACAGCTGCGCTGAGAACTCATCGACACTGTGTGGAATGACCTCTCGTTTCAAAATGTGTTGTCGCAGAAGAAGACAGCGGAGAAAGAGAGAGAAAAAACATCTGAGCTCACTATCCGCAGTCGGAGACCTGGATGACGGATGGTGTTATACCGCGCCTTTCTCCAACCTTAGCTTGGCCTTGAATTCAGGGTGATCTGCCGCAAGTAAGAAGTAGTATGCGAAAGCGTTTTCGTAGTTTCAACAAAAGGCGTTCAAGAAGACCGTGAGGTTTTAGCTGGTAGGAGTCCGGTATAAGTCTTTCGTTGCCCCCAAAGTGGACGGGTATCCCATCCAGGAATTCCTCACAAGTAAAAAAAATATAAAAAGGGTAGGTACGGATTCGAACGTGTTTACGATGGAAGGCTTTAATTTCCTCTAGCTTCAGTTACTTTGAGGCAGACAGAATTATAAGATTTTCTGGGGTAGCGTGGTCAACGGATACCTCGAGATAGGCTATCTAGATAGCATAAAACGGCTGTGGAATTTAAAAAGTTTGTAATGAAGTGACATGGGTCACGTACATAACCCTGTCCTTTATCCTCTGAAAACTGTGTATCTTATTTATCTATCAATTGCCACACCAAACATAATAAAAAGGTTGAAAGTTTGACAGACTACTATAGTTTATTTTAGCACATGTCTAAACTTATATCCCGGGGAAGACAGTGACGCACCAATCGGAAAAAATAAAATATTATTTTTTTTACTTTAGGTATCAAATTTACTAAACTTACTTAATAAAGACTAAAATAATAATGAATTACAAAAATACATTGACAATATAAAGTTCAGTCGAAAATATTTAAACCTACCTCGGAATACTGCAGTCGATCTGATCTAGATAAGAAAAAGCTGTCGAATGTACACTCTCAAACATTAAGCTCTATTTATACTGATCAAAATTCGACTGGAAGAAAGCCCGATTGGTCGACTAGGTTTCGATATCCTCTCTGATGTTTGAACTCTATTGCGTGTTAATAGGGGCGAAATTCCAATGACGATATTATAAGCACGAAGTCTTCCTATTGTTGATAAGGACCTTCGATATATCGTGTCGACACAGCGCGTGTGCGTTGTCATTAAAGCTGATGGTGATTTTGCGGTTGAGACGCAAACATTGTTCGAATGCAGTCGAATATTAGGCTTTGATATCAAAACTTTGAACTAAACGCACTCAATGATTTTTCTTTACATAAATCCGTATAAACCTAACACTTATAGACTGTATAGTGTTGTGTACAGAGAAATTGGTTATAGGTATAAAAGCCAGCTTACCGGACCTTCTCAAGAAAAAATCTACAGCAGAATCTTTTGATTAGTTGGCCCGGCACATTGTCCTAAATCTCAAGGCATTTAACGGTCTGTAGCGCTTGGACAGCGAATTGAAATAAAATAATGTACCAACTAATATATAATTGAGTAATCCAAGTTATATTGTTAATATGTATAAAATTTAGTTGTATTTAATCGTAAGTAGAAATATTGTAAAAATTATAAAACGCTGTCGTGTCTCGCAGCTGGGAGAAGAAAGATCCGTATCAAATAGCGGCAACCCTCTCCCATCTGTCTGCGTTTAGTTAAAGCGAAAAATAAATATTTTAAAAAAACACTAGCGATACAAATTAGAATTAATAAAAGAAAAAAAAAGGTATAAAAGCCTTAAAAGAGTGATGGTATACCTCACAGCTACAATTCAAAAATTAATGATTTCAGATGTGATAGTTCTCAAAATGCCGATTACTACATATTAAAATGATTTATTGTTTAATATCTCTACTTGCAAACTTTATACTGTAAAAAGTTATTTACCTATCGAATTGTAATAAAATTTAAGTGATCAATTTATAAAGGTGATTAGAAATAGATGTAAAAAAAAAATAATAAATTGTTGACAAAAATAAAATAAGTGTTTTTAAAATTCGAATAATTGCAAATTATATATATGAAAAAAATTAATTAATGTAACATAATTCAGAGTGATCACTTTATACAGCGTGTCTTTAATTAGTTGTGTAAACTTTAAAGTTTTGTCACACATATCTATTCAACGAAAATAAAAAAATATATCATTTTTCAGAGTACCCACTTTTTTATTGATTTAATGTCTTAATCAATACCAAAATATCAGAATGTTTGACAAATGATCTTTGACAAATGTGTATTGCCGGTGATGACATACGGATCCGAGAAGTGGTCACTTACAGGCTTTATAAGGATCAATGTCACCCAGAGAGAATGAAGAACAGTGATGAAGAGATCCGCAGAAGAACCAAGATCAACGACGTAGCGCGAAAGATTGTTCATCTGAAGTGGCAGTAGCGGTAGACGCGGCTCCCGACTAGGTAGACTAACGACATAGGTCGTCGATAGTCGTTGGTTGCGGGCAGCGCAGGACCGGTGATCGTTACCTACTTGGGGGGCAGACCTATGCCTTGCAGTGGGCGTCCGTCAACTGAAAAGTAGAAGAGGAATGTCTTAATCGTAAATAAAGATTAATTAAGAAAATTAAACAATAATTTATTTATGGTAGATTTTAACAACAGTACGCATGTACTTTTATTTCGAATTTTGTTAATTTATTTAGTAATGTCAATAGTTTTTGATCTGTCGCAATCCAATGGCTATAAGTAAGAAAGCGACTATATAGCTACTTCCGCTATGCAGCAGTAGTTGTGCAATGAAGTGCACCGCCTGAGAGATAAATGCACGTGCGGCAAACAATGCGAAAAACAACTGTGTTTCATCCCTTCACGGGGATTCCTCAGGAGATATTACACCGACCAGTGTCAAACACTGAACTCGGTGTGTTTCATTGCACGTCTACTGCTGCATAGCGGAAGTAGCTGTATATTAGTCCCTTTCTTATTTAGGATGGACTTCTGCGAGGTAACGCATGAAGCTATTAGATACCAATGGCTATATTCGCTAGACGCTATTCTTATACAGCTTCTTAGGACTCAGGGCTAAGCATACACGAGGCATACACGAGTTAATAAATTAAAAAAAAATCTTCGTCATAAAATAAAAAAAATCGCGATCACTTTAATAATTTATTTAATATCGTAAAAATAAATAAAGAACACTTAAAAACAAGTTGGAGTAAACAAAAAAGTCTTCTTTTTTGTTTACTCCAATAATGTAGTTGTGATAAGATTATATTTGGAGTAGTGACACAGTGGTAGAGTACTGAAAATTGCGATCGTAGGTCGCCAAATCGATTTCCGGTATACAAGAATATAATTCACATTTTGTGTATTAATTATACAGGATTTCCACTGCTTACCGGCAAGTTTCCAGAGGATGGATGAGGAGGAATTCTACAACCTTATGGGTGGATATCAGCGCATGCCGTTTCTTGGTCTTCACTCCAGAATCATAAGGCCCTAACAGCCATCTGCAGCTGAACAGTGTTTGCTAAAATAACTGTCCTATGTACTTTAGAAATTTATTAAATATTACATAAGAATATATTGAATATAAACTTTTAGTATATAAATATTTACTTTTAATTTCAGCTCGGGTAAGTCATCAATTTTAATTTGATGCGGCGAGGGATCAAGCAGCGCTCTCAACGTCCTTTAAGACAGTACAGTTTCATCTCATCTATACTATGGTCAATAAGCGAAAATATAGTGAACAATTTTCGTTATTTTTGATTCTTCTTACCATATTATGATTGTCTGAATGAAATTTCCTAGTGTGGTAAGATCGCTTTTTTTACTATTATGCAACTATGTATATGTTTTTCAGTGTGTACAATAAATAGAATTTAATTAGTTCCTCTCTGTTTTAATTATTGATGCGCTACAACTTTGTCATCTTTACCCTAATATCATTCTCATGTTTGACTCATATCATCTTCATGTTCGAGGGTCGTGATCATTTTGACACGGAGTAATTCTTCATTAAAGATTGAACATGCTTAAAAATATAGCCCTCATAGATTTATATCGTGAACAAAATATTTTTTTTCATGTGCAGTTTTTTCTGTATATTTTTTCTCTCCGCGAAATAGTCAGCTAGTAGGTAAAAAAATAAAAACTTTTGTTTTCTTAATTTATCAATCACTATTTAATACTTTTCAATTAACCAATTTTCAATTAACAAATTTCATATTAACCATTATTGTCTTGATTTCACAGGTTGTTTAGATTTAGGCCGAAAACGAAATGGCGGCAAAGGTGTTATTACATTTACTGGTTCTCCAGAGGAACTGTCAAAGATATATAGAACCGGATCTGTGTGACATCGAACTTCTATTAGTTCCGTTGTCATTACTTCATTAATAATTCCAGCAGCTTTCATTATATCTTTAATCTGTGGTGCCCAAAAATGATATTTACCGTATACATGAGCGTAGTTTAATACGACATTACCAATTAATGATGCAACGTAATAGATCTTGATTAACAATATTGTTTTCTTTCCGCTTAACCTGATTGTTATTCTCTGTCCTGGTTTTATATTTATATATCCTTTTTTAACTGTGCCAAACGCTATAGATGCGCTTCTAAAGTTGTCTTTCCTCCATAGATTTCGATACGATTTATTTCCACCAGTGAAATTATAATCTATCTTAAAAATAATGTTGTCCTCGGGCAAACCTTCTTTAGACCAAAAGGAATTGATTACATTTTCAACAGTCTGATATATTGATGCTTTAGTTTTGATTGTATTTGTTGTATTGTTAACATACTCGTGTGATTTTAAGACGACATCTTCATTTATGACATCGACAATTTCTGTTTTTCTTATTTCCAGTTTTCTGGTTACGGGTGACCAATTGTATTTCTTATATAGATTACCGTATTTCGTTGGATCGTATAAGAATATATCGTCAGACGCTTTACCTAGTTCAATTCTTACACCTCTGCTTAGATTGTAGTCTGTTATATTAAACAACTTTACTTCCATATCTGTTACAGTTTTTTTATCTACACCATTGAATGTAACTAACACTCGATCCTTTTCAGATTCAGTTTTTACCACTACTTGTATATCAGCATCACAGAAAACAATTTTAAGTATCAAACCAATAAAAACTATTAAACGCATATTTTAACTCATACAATCTTTCCAACTAACGGTAGTAAACTAACCCTGTGATTGGAAATAGCGAGTAAATCAATGATGATTGAATAACGTAAATAGTATTGATAAAGCTTTGACCTACTTATCAATCGTGGTCAAGTACAACGCTCATTAAAGATTACACATTGATGATCAATCGACTTACAGATTCAGTTGCTTTTATATTTAATAATAAATTGAAATTTTTGCGTTCGTTATGTAGTATGTTTGAATGTATCTTATAATACACAATTAACATAGTTTATACAGTTTAAGAAGCTATTTTTGAGTTTGCTAACATTGCCGCCCAAGTACCATTTGTAGATTTTGTTCTTTTTGATCTCGGCTAAGACCGCTACATATTATAATTTCAACGGATAGATAGGTCGGCGAGTTCATAAATCGCCTAGTCGGACCCTCCATAGATTGACTACGTTCAAGGGCCCCCACCAGGTGGTTAAAACTAGTAAAGCTGTCAACATTATACAAGATCAAGTACCCTGTAACTTGAAATAGATGATTTTTATTCGCGTCATATTATTCCTATTTATTAATAAAATAGACAGATTTTGATTCGGTCGAGAAATGAGGAGCATAATCGAACTAATAAACAAAATTATCTTTAGTGTATTAGAAAGTAGAAGTTGCAGTAGGCAGACCACATATTGCACAGAAAAAAGTCTTAATGTTCTGGAACAGAGATGTCGAGTCAAAGGTGGGTAACTTTGATCGAATTCTACATAAAATAATCCATTTCAGTAATACACATAAGGACGAAACATCTTAATATTTACTATGTTACAATGATAAGAAGAGCAAAGGTTAAATAAATCAGGAATAAAAAAATGTAATTTTAACGTCAGAAAGATTCGGGCATCTCAATACCATACTTGTCGTTACACATTATAACTATGTTCTATTCACTTATCTTAATAATTACTTGTATAATTGCAGTTGAATCTAAAATATCTCTAGATATAAACGTGGGTGCAAGTTCTAATGATGTCACAGTGATATACACGGGATACGAAGTCGACGTAATTGGAGAAAATGAAATCAAACTGTTTAATATTGGTAACACAAACATCAGACAAGCGGTTAAGAGACATTACAAAAGAATACCCAGTAAAGTATACCTAAAAAGTCCAACGCCTTGGGGTGATTTGTATAAAACTTACAATTGGGAAGAAGTTTCTCGTGTTCTGAAAGTGAAATCGGCAAAATTGAAGTCATTAATTAAAAAACCGGTAACAGTAATGTCACATGACTTCGAAAACGCATCGAATAGAACGATTAAAGTCAACACAGGAATAAGTCAAACAGTTGAGAATACAATCACAACGAGTTGGTCAAAGAGCAAAGAGACTACTGTATCACAAGAGATAGAGTATGACGTCAATGTACTATTTGCTAAAGCCTCTGGAACAACTGGTCTCTCTTTCACATCCAGTTGGGGAGAAAGTGAAGAGAAATCTGAAACTGTTACAGTTGGAACCACTAGTGGAGTGGAAACAGAACTCCAACCAGGACAAGCTGCAACTGCTGTTTTATCAGCAAGCAAAGGCACTATAGAGATCGAAGTTTTATATGAAGCAACTCTAAGAGGAAATGTTGCTGTTAATTTCAAACCAGCATACAAAGGACATCATTTCTATGGTCCATCTATAGACAGTGTGATGAAGAGTGGTGGTTTAGAAAATGAGGTTATAATAAAGGAGACAATCAATATGGGTTTCTTTATGGATGCTAGTTTGAAAGTATATGATAAAGTTTCAGGAGAGACATTATAAAAACTGAATTATAAGTTTTTTATTTGATTTAATATAGTTTCGGAGCACTACGAAAGAGACGTACGTTGTTTTATTCTGTAACTAGACATGGAAAATTAAATTCCAATTACAATTAGCAATATATTTTAAAAACATCGCGGTTTTTATTTCTCTAAAGCACCGTAGAACGCCACATAAAAATACTAGATGAAGAACAGTTCTATAGGAAATATATGGGGACGTGGCTCAAATGTTGATGACCTTTAAAAACATTTTTTTAATGTTTTTTTAGGGTTTAATGATATTGTTTGGGAATCGAACCTTTCCACCCTGTCAATTGAGATGTATTCAACCGCTGCACATTTTGAAAGTAAAATTGAATGTCATCTGATGATTTCATGAGAAAATAAATAGTTTAAAGAGGTCATGTGTTGTTTTCTTTCACAGATGAGCGTGACAAACGGTCCCTTTGTTATCTAGTCTGATTCCGTTTAGGCTCCGTGGCCTTGGCATTATTTCTCTATTTGTCGAAGTAATTGCGTGCGGGGACGCAATCATTAAATATCATTTGTCATTTTGATCTAACAGTGGATCAGTGACTTATGACAGTAGGTTTCAAGTTCGATTCTCGATCGGTTTGCAATCCCTAAGAAATTATATACCTCCGTTGTCCGTGAGATCAAATCTTTTGCTTTCGGACAAGATTTCTTCATATTCTTCCCTTATAGCTTTGACAGTCTTTTTTACACCAACACTACCTGGATGGCCAGATCTATTTCTGTAACAAACCAAGGAGGTTCGATAATGAGACTTGCCCATTTGACGATTCCACAGTACAGACTTTTGATCACTTACTCAGACACTGCTCCCGATTCGCATCCAAAAGCCACGTGACCACCACGTGACCTTATGTGAAAACCTTATTATACCTGCGTTTAACTTATCGGACCTTCTCAGGAAAAAATCTACGGCAGAATCTTTTGATGAGTTGGCCCGGCACATTGTCCTAAATTTCAAGGCATTTAACGGTCTGTAGCGCTTGGGCAGCGACTTGAAGTAAAATAATGTACCAACTAATATATAGTTGAGTAAAACTTTCAAATTGTATTATTTTTAGGTTTATTACCTATAAGAAAAATTGTGAATAATGGTAAAACGCTGTTGTGACTAACAGCTGGGAGAAGAAAGATCCGCATCAAACAGCGGAAACCCTCACCCAACTGTCTGCGTTTAGTAAAAGCGAAAAAAAAAATTGTACAAAAATACTAGCGACACAAATTACAATTATTCTAAAAAATCTCTGAGAGTTAAAAAATAAATAATTAAAAGGTAAAGGAAGAAAATATCGAAAGACTAATGGTATATGATTGTAAAGCCGTTTTAAATCTTTTGTTTAATTTGGACTGCTACAGACCTAGTTATATCTTTATCTAAACCAGTGATTCCCAAAGTGATCTATATCGACCCCTAGGGGTCTATGACAACCTGCAAGGGGTCTACGTCAGCGAAAAAAAATTTGGGTGTCCATGAAATGAAAATGGGGGTCCACGATAGTGGATCTCAACACATACACTGCTAGTACCTATTTACTTACATCATACTATCTTAAAATATCAAAACATTTACATTATTTATAAAAGTACCTATGAAGTAAAATTATTGCTTATGTTATTTTATTTATAGTTAATTTTATATTTATTTAATGTTACGTATATTTTACACAACAGATACAAAATTTTATTTTGAGTATTTTTAATTTAAATTCAATTAATAAATGTATAAATTAACATGTGTTTTTACTTTAAGTTTTTAACACTAAACTTCACTACAGTTAGAAATTTACAGGAAATCAATATCAGGTAAGTAGGGGTCAGGTAAGTAGGGAGTCTACCCAACACGGAAAAACATGGCAAGGTGTCTACGACACAAAAAAGTTTGGGGAACTCTGATCTAAACTATGATAAAATTAGTTAATCTATTGTTGCCAACTGTGCATGGTATTACAATAAGGAGTATAATATATCGACTGTCATGATGACGATGAAGCTAAATAGTATGACGTGCCATATCATATGACGATCACAAAAATGAACAGATAATTTTGTTCATGTCGCTTCGAATCTGTCCAATAGGAAATCTATCGGGTATGCTTATATAAAACAAAATTTGAATTAGAAAAATTAAAATTCTAATTAATTACATCGATTTAATGACCTGGTTAAATAATGTCCTAGCCACTAAAAAAGATCGCAGATTTATTTCTTACCAGAACAACTAATACGAGGAAAAGAAAACTGAGATATCTGATTATTTTATTACACAATTATAATAAAACAAATATAATTAGTTTTTTTCAACAGTTTCTTGGTTTTCGATAAATATTTCTTGCAATTTTTTTTACGTATACCAAAGTAATAAATAAAAAAATATATAAATTTGAATAAAAAAAATTGAAATCGATTACAGACGACACCACATGAGCAGTGGTAGCATAGCATATGAACCTATTACAGAGTATACTTCTTTTTATTTTCTGCTGATAGACGCCCATAACGTTTATATCTCTCCCAAAGAACGCCGCAAAGATCCGTCTTATGCAGCCCACGGCTTACTATGTCGCCGGTCCACTCGTGGAGTCCCAACCCACATCTCAATCCGTAACTTGAACTACAAAGTATTAGAACATTTATAAATATAAATATAAAAAGATGAACGAAATCAGTAAAATCTCAAGTTATGGTATGAACTAGAGAAAAAAAGAGTTTATTTTTATGATGAAAACCGATTTTATTCATAAAACATTTTCATCCTTTTGTTTCCAAACAAGTTAATAATGTTAGCCCTAAGATTTTTGCAGCTTCGTCGGACAAGAGTTCACGTGAACTATTCTACTTTTTTATATACATAGAACATCTACTTTAACACGTTCATTGCATTATGAGATCTGAAAGACCTCCTGACTTGTTTTATACGACTAAAAAAAGTGCATTCTTCTGGAAACAACAAGGTTATAGTTAACTGTTGATCATCGAGCTTATCTCCTTAACTCTCCAAACCCCAAACTGGGTCCTCTTCGCCTGATGAGGAGCTCAAAGCCCTCGCGCGCTACCTCGCCAATGTGGACCTCGACGAGGTCTGCATATTAGCCGCTAAACTCCGCAAAGCCTCCGGTCCCTCGGAGAGCTTTCCCTGTATTGCAGAGCACTCGGCCCTTCTCGCTGCCCTTAAAGCGGAATTTAAATAATCTCCGCTCTCCCGTCTCAACGCCAGGATACACGTCTCATATCGAACCCCAGCGGTCTCGATGCACATGTCATTCATTACTTACACATGACACGGCGGCCGAGTCCGCCTAACCCGCGTTCAAGCGAGGGCGGTCCGGAGAGGCTCGTGTCTCTCCCGACCGCCGAGTAGTCCTCGCTTCGTGCTACATACACAACACCTCACTCACTACACTATACACCTACACGGGTATAGTTCTCCGCGTGTGTACGTCTTCGTTGCTACTGGGGTACGATCGCCAGTGTAAAACTTTTTAGTCCGTGGACCTCTGTTTCCACGGGGTCAATTTTAATGAAGCTGCATCACAAGCAAGCAAGTTATCTTCTTTCGACATTAATTGAATGGCGATGATCATGTTTCTCAAAGCTCACTATGATGTCCCATCTTGAGCTGCCCGCTTCCAGGGACTTCCCCCAATCTTAACCTGTTAATTAATTGATAAAAGTTTCGCGGCTTATGCCCAGAACATCCAATACACAAGCTTCGATGACGTCACACACAAGGCTTCAACTATCGTAGCTTTCCAACGACGTTATACATGTGAACAAATCACTCACGCTTCTATTGTAATGGATTAAAGCTTATAATCTCTTGACCAATTTAATCTCGGCTGCAAATATAACTTAAACTTTTAATGTTACGATTGGTATATATAGCGCATTGAATTTTTGATTATTTACTCTAGACATTTCGTCCACTTCAAACGGTTCTGAAGGTGGGTGGTAATAAAATCGGTTTGAGATATTTAAAAAAAGAACAAACAGATTTTTTTTTAATTATAGATCTTTGTATGTATAGTGCTCCAATATATCATTAATACGAAATAAAGTAATACAATGAAAATAGTTAGAAAAAGGTGTTTAAATAATTCGAAATATACATTGTAAGCTTGTTAAATTATGAATATACATATTAAAAAAAATATAGGTATAACACTTTAGTAAGATCCAAATGGATTGTAGCAAATAGATGCTATTTTCAAAGCAGCGAATTGTACGAAATCGACGCCATTTTGAACAACAAACTAAAAAATTTTAGAATACTTTTTTTTAATTATCCGTTTATATTGCCTTGTCTTTATATTAGTTAACTTTTATTCGTTACTCCATTTATATAATTCAAGATTATTTTGTGGCAATGTTATGCAAATTTATAAAAGTGTTTGCACACTATCTTTTCATCGTTATAATCATTTGAGCCGTAAGTCGTCCATTCTTCATCATCTTCACCTCCTCCATTCATTTCATCATCTCTACCATCATTTAGAACACTACTAGGCTTCACCGATAGATTTCCAATAGGACCAGTTTAAATTGCCCTGAATCAAGAGTGTTCCGATGACCTATATCTTGTACATTTTACCATGTTTATTCTCAATGAAGTTGTGCGCCTTTAATTTTCAGATGCTAGTTCTACTTTTGTGTACGGTTGGTTTGGTGCTGGCGGAGCCATCGGTAGGGTAAGTATTGTAGTAAAACGTAAAAATATTTATTGGCCTGAACAACTTAAATATTTGTTTATTGCAGCCATATAAAGATAAAAATCATTCAGTCAACATTGGAACTTTTAAAATAATTATTATTAATTTTTTAAATCTATTTTATTATGACTCGACTATGCTTCGCAAGGTAAAATATCTGTGGAGAAGAAGTGTAAAGATACATCCTTTAATAAAGTTTAACAATACAGATTTATACACTTTATTAGATATAGTCTAAATGAAATTAAAATCATCCAGCGAAATCACTGCCAAAGATTCCTGTCATTTAAATATTCGTTTATTGAATAATGACTGTCGTTGTTCCTTCGTGTTCTTAATTTTAATTTATACAGGGTGATCACGTAGCTTGAATTGTACACCATGTACAAAAATCAAAAATATAAAGCGTTATCGAAATTCAGATTACTACATATTACAATCAATCATTATTTACTATGTTTTCCTTTACACTATACTGCCAGAACTTGTTGACCTGTCGTATTCCGATGGAAAATATGAATTAATGTAACATATTTCAGATGATGACCAGATGCGTTGTTGTTAAGTTTCTTCCTGCTTCTTCTACACAACTATAACACCTTGCGAAGCAGAGTAGAGTCCAAAATAAGACAGATTAAAAAGATAAATAGATAATAAGTTTACTATCAATAAGACTTCTGTTAAAAGTTCCAGTGTTGAACAAACAAATTTTATCTTAATTTTTATCTTTTTATCAGAGTGTATACCTTACACAGGTTTATTAGAAATAGTTGTGGAAGCTTTTTGCAGACAAATGAGCAATTCGTTTGTCTCTTTAAAGATCTCACACCTATAATCAATCTTCCTGTATATGAAAATTCTATATTTTTTTACAGAGATAGTTACTTGGAAGCGGCTCAGTCTGTGCATGATTTTGCAAGTGATCAACAATACATTCCAGATCTTTCTGTACCATCTGCTGAGAGTTATACCGTAGACAATGTTAATAACCAATATGGCGGACCTAACACTAGAACTATTTCAGAAGCTTATGAATCACCAGATTTCCATTTATCTTCAGAATATGGAACACCAAATTTACGCAATTCTGGATCATATAGAAATTCTGCATCCTTAGAAACACTGAAATCAAGATTAGATCAAAGCTTTTCATCTGCAAACGCAAAGAACGGTATATCTCAAAGATACGGTTCTCCAATATCAAGAAATCCTTCAAGTTCATACGGCGTTCCATCACAAAGATCATCTCCGTTAGAACAATACGGTGTACCAGAAGCTAGATCAGAACAATATGGTAGAACATCTTATAATAGAAATCTTTCTAAAGGAATTCCGGCGCCTATTCAAAAGTACGGATTGCCGAAATTTCAAAGCGACTCTTTTAAGCCAAATCTACACAGATCATCCAAAACCTACACACAGCGTAATCCTTTTGCAAATCAAGAATCATCACCGCGTTCATCGAATCAGTATGGAGGTCAAGCCAGAAACACGGCTCTTTCAGGAGAAATTGTCGATAAATACGGTGCAAATACAAGAACTAAATCCCAAGGATATATAGAACAAGATATCGCTAGAAGCAGTTTGAGTAACAATGCACTTGCTTCATATCACTCTCCACTCAGGTACGTATGTTTAAATGCTAATAAAATATTTTAAAATTTTAATAACATAGATTACGGTGTCGATAAAGCGTTGGAAGAAATAGTAAGACGCCGCTAATAAAGTGACTCTGAAATTGGGGCGTGAATTAAAGATAAACATAAAGATAGAATTCATTTATTCAACATTAGAATTTTAATCTGAACTCTTATTATTCTTATAAACTTATTTTATTTTTTTCTCTACGCTGCTTTGTAAAGTGTTACAGTTGGAGTTGAAGCAGGAATAAACTCCACAACAACACATATTTGAATAAGGATGAACAATACAGATTTATACAAATGCAATTTATCAGATATATCCTAAATGAAATCAAAATAATCAGGCGACATCACTGCCAAGGATTCTTGTCATTTAAATATTCGTTTATTGAATAATGAACTTTTTTTCGACAAATTTACTTTTAATATCCCTTTTGCATTTTGTAAATGGAAGTCAAATAATGTTAGTTTATAAGTTGTAATAAGTGGGAGGAACAATAGAAAGATTTAAAAAGTTCCTAATGAATATACCGGAGTCCCTAACATAGCACAAAGGCCGATCATCGTGAAGGTTTTAGTGGGTAGAAATCCCAAAGAGCCCTGTTCTCCATACAGGCAGACTTATTTTGAACATTCAGAAATTTTCCCCCGAAACCAAAAAAAAGTTGACAAGTACTATTTATTTATTTAGTCTACGATTATGATTAACATAAAAAAGTAAGTCTAAATAGTAATTTTTTGTTACACTCGCATGAGAACACCGAAAACTCCTTATCTTTTTGTTCTTTCTACAACTATTGGCCTTCTCTTAACATATACATCATCACAAATTATCCAGAGATTAAAATGAGTTAAAAACCCACTTAATCGTATGATGGACTAAAAGCATTCTTATTCTGCAGGTCACCATCACTGGAGTACCTTCCATCCTCACGTAATGCCATGCCCTCACAGCAATACGGACTGCCTCGGGAAATTTCCTCTGACCAAGGATATGAATACGCCAGGGCCGCTTTGGATCTTCTAAACCAGGTATGTAACAGTACAGGTTCTGTTATTATATAACTTGACTATTACCGAAGCCGCTATACCGCGCCTTAGGTATGCGCGCGGCGAAACGGAGGGGGGTGTCGCTCCATTTCGTCAACCCGTCGTCAACGCAACCTTGTCGTGCTATTTTAAGACTCAATACAGCGGATTCAGTCGTATTATACCTTACAATCAGAACTCATATTCCCTCGCAGTTTGGTAAAATAGAAAACAACAACCTGAGCTGAAATTTCTAAGGGAAACCATTCAGCGCTCTACCGCCAAAGACCTCTGAGTTTGTTGTGGAATTTTCCCAGATCAGATGGATGATTTATAGGCGAACTCAATCTGATTCTAGCTACTTCTTCTCCTCATTCGCATTCTTCATCGTACACAGGTGTTCACTGTAGATACTTTTTTTAATAAACGAATTAATATTAAAGGGTACAGATAAAATATAAATACAGTCTTCTATTCACAAGGAAAAGAATAAAGGGTATCCAATAAATTTCTTTTACAGGAACCAGCTAACTATGAGTTTTCGTATAAAGTGAGTGACTACGATAACGGCAGCGACTTTGGTCATGTGGAGACACGTCAGAGCGACAAAGCGACTGGATCTTACTTCGTACTGTTGCCCGACGGAAGCAAACAGGTGCGTAACAAAGTAACATTATTCGAATCTTCGAGAACTTTCTCGAAGTTTCGAGTAATGGTACAATATCCCTCAATGTCTATAGCTGAAAGTCTGCGACCAATGTATATATTTTTTTTTTACAAAATTTTCCTCTAACCTAGTCAGAGCCTATATTTACTAAATTACAATTTCTAGACGGGGGGGAAATCCTCATTGGACGCCTGGGAATGGAGGGCCCAGGCAGTGTTAGATATTTACTGACTAAAATCCCCCACCGTCGGCTCTGTTATAATTAAGTTTTTAGTTTTTTTGATTATTTTCTAAAATTTGTATAGTATCAACTCTTGTATTCCACTTATTATTATCTTAAGCTATTTACATTTTTTATTAATCTACCCTTATATGTGAATTCTACGTTTAATATTAATTATTATCTGTATGTCCTTATACAATACCAAAACTTAGTATTATACTTATTATTAATTTCGCTAATATCTATACATCTAATACGCTGGTTGTCGTTTATTATAGAGGAGATGTTGTCCCTCTTTATCTCGTCCAATGTATATTACCAATGACGACTTACGCTATAAAAACATGGCGGTCAAAGAACTATGGAGAGGGCTATGCATGGTATTTGTCTTAGAGATCAGAGATTAAAAGTACAATAGATTAACGAAAGAAGATGACGGAGTGGACTGGCGATTTGAAATGCCAGCGGGCAGACAACATCTCGAAGAACTGGTGGCTATGATCCTATAGGAAACATACGTAGACCTATGCTTAGTAGTGGACATCGTATAATTAAAATGATGATATTATACAAATTTTATTTTGACTAAATCCTCCTCCTCCTTACGTCGTCATCCTAGGATTTGATGAGACGTTTCGATATCAACTAACTGCCCTAGCGACAGATATTGGCTTGACGTTGATTTATGGGACACTTGCACTAGTTTTGTACAAATTACAATTAAACGACAGATTTTGGCTTGACGTTGATTTATGGGACACGTACACTAGTTTTCTACAAATTACAATTAAACCAAATTTTTAACAAAACATTTTATACAAGGTGTCAGTATGTGTCGTTTTAATAGTTATAGGTAATAACACTTTAAAGTGGCGTGCAGCTTTAGATGGTACACTGTGGGATTACGTCGGTTTCCCAATAGTGGTGAAAAAAAAAATAGCGACAAATCATCTTCAGAGACATGGTCATTCCCGATTACACAAACTTTCCAATTACAAAATTTCTAGAATTATTTATTTAAACCATCATTTAACAATAATTAAAATATTCTATAACCTACTAGGTTAGTTTTTATATATGCTAAAAATTTAAAAAATTTTGTATGACATCGCAACTTATTTCAGGTGGTTGAATACGAGGCAGATGAAGATGGATTCCGACCGCGGATATCGGTTGAACCGCCGAACGCAGCGACCGCCTTCTCCGCTGACGGACCTTATTGACGACTTGTGTTATTTATTATGAACTTATTAATGCAATCTTAATCAATTAAAAAAAAAACTATTTATTCTTCGTAATTTATACAATTTCTTTTTTTTTGTATAAGTCGATACCCTCTCCCCTAATAAAATATGAACATAACTTCTGTATAGTTATTGTAATATTTCTATATTATGTTTATGAGATGTATAATAAATAAAAAAAATAAAATATGCTGAATAATACTTTTATTACATATCATTACTGTCACAATTATCAATAAAACATAACATTTTTTAAAGGGATTGTCACTGCTGCCCAAATGGCATTTGCACTTCTGTAGGTATAAAGTGGCAGGGCGTAGAGTACGCCTAGACTAAGAACTTTTTTAAAGTAAAGCTAGAGCTCTCCCGGGAGAGTCGAGACTCGAGCTCACTTCGGCGAACTCTCCATGGAGTGTCTAAGTTGAAGGGTTCCCACAAGTGGACCTCAGATTGGGCTGTCACTCATCGATTCCGACATAGGGATGCGTGAGAGGGCCGATCCTCCGCTTGCTGTTGTCTGGGTAATATGATTACTGCCACTTCGGAAAGCGGTAGAAGTAGCAGAAGAAACTCAAGCAATGCTTCTATCTAGTATGATAGAAGGTGAAACATAACTATTTTTGTTCATACAGTGGCGTAGCAGAGATTGATTATACAGTATGATTGTTTATAGATAAAAAATCACGCAATAATTGCATTTCCAAATATGATAATGACTGCTTTGTTAAGGGACAAAAGTGAAACAACACTTTTGTCTAAACAATAATCTGTTAACACAATGAAAGTGGTACCGACCCGCGTAAAGCGACGATAGAGGTAATTCTCTAATTTTTAAAAAGGTTCGATGCATTCTATTTTCATCGTTATTAGAATACAGTTATTAATTATAAAGTTAACAAAACATCTGTGAAGGTTTTACTTGTCTTTAAATGAATGTATAGCACATTTGCTGTCAATTAACCCTTTCCACTCCAATGTCGAGTGTACTCGACACTGATTTTGTTCCACAAGCTCCACTGTCGAGTGATACTCGACATGGTGTAATACTTCTTTTTGCGGAAAATTTTAAAACAGGAAAGATTTTTGTTACTAAAATGTTTGAATCA
Source organism: Battus philenor (assembly GCF_028537555.1). NCBI lineage: Eukaryota > Metazoa > Arthropoda > Insecta > Lepidoptera > Papilionidae > Battus > Battus philenor. Next base: position 2,873,321 of record NW_027181688.1, read on the forward strand.
CGATTGAATGAAACATATTCTAGAATCGCAAGATAGTTCAATTAAATTTTATCGATGCTACATAACAGCCATGGAGTGGAAAGGGTCAATATATGATATATACCTAAAAATAAATAGTTTCGTAAATAATAACATAACGTAATGATATTGACCTGTCGCATTTCAATTTAAAAAAATATTTAATGTAAGAGTAATCACTTGATACAGAATAATTGAAAATAGGTGAGAAACACCTTTAGAGTTTTTACAGCTACAATCAATCACCTGTATAAAAGAAATTGTTGAGATAACGAATAATACAATAAGGTTATATAGTTGCACCCAGCGAATAAGCCCGTATTATTCTATTGCTTAACTTATTCCGTTCATGTTATTGTCTTTTGTAATGTACAACGAAGAAAATGTAATTTTCGTAAGTAGACTAGTAAGAGCAAGTACGATATTAGTGCAGAAAAAAATAGCTTTGATTTGGTATATAAATTACCTCATATATTGAATATAATAAAAGTTATTAACCCTTTCTTTACCGCAGTCCTTTACGAAGTGACGCTACTGAACCGGACATGTGCGCCGTGAAGTGTGCACATTGCATGGCGGTAAGCCGATGTTCGAATTTTCTCATTTGTGTTACATATTTAAAGATTTTACTGGTATATTAATTAAATATAGAAGTTAGGATAATTGATAGTAATTTATTTGGCTGTGATAAATCTTAAAACGTTGTAGATCCCTACACATAAGCCCACATTACAAGGAGGACGCCGGCTAACTCCGGCGCTGGTAACGAAAGGGTTAAAGAAATTCTTTCTTCTCTCTCTTTTTTCGGCTTTTTATTTCTTTTGTAAAATTTGATTTTTGCTATTACGAGTTTATTCGGGGGGGGGGGGACGACAATACCTTCCACTACTTTTACCATTTTTCCAAAAGACACAGAAGGTATTCTAAAACACGCCTGCAAGGGTAAGTTATGGGACCCGCCGCCATTTCTTCTCGAACATTCTTCAATTCAAAGATTGTTTTCGAATAATTACAGACGATCTTGTTTTTAAGATGTTCCTTAATTAAGGCTACAAATGTTAACTTCGTGGTGGCTTAATGTCACCTCTATTCCGTAAGATATTTCTTGGGGACGGTTCTTGTACCACCTTCATGATGGTGTCAAATGTGGGACAGGTGATCTGCTGAAAGCAGCGCTGGGTCACCTGTCCACCAAGTCAAGGAGTATTATTCATTGATCTATTGAAACTTTTTGTTGCAACTAGTGATTTTAAAAATGAACTTTATCATAGCCCACTAAATTAAAAAATTAACACGTGAGTATATTGAAAAGCATATATTGCCGCTGACTTCAAATAATTGATAAGTCCGACAATGTAACTTGTAAGGAGAGACAAAAAACTAAATATTGGTTATATCTCAAAAATTGGTATACTTGAAATTATAATCTTTGTATAGTTTGAATGCTTATTTTATACCGAAAAATCTTTGAATATTTATATAAATATTTAAAAGAACGCTTTGTGTATATCAGAGAAAAAAACAACTTTACCTATCTCCACCATTTTTAGCCAGAAATTTATGTAAAAAATTGACAAAACGTATTTTTTTATGGCTTAATGGAGGTTTCTCGTCCCTCTATCTTATTTATGGGACAGGGACGGTATTTATCTTTAATATTTTTTTTCTTTTTTTTTGTTTCCATGTTCTTCTGTCATACTTTACATGATCTATCTTTCTTCTACTTACATTCTACAATTTCTATCTTTCTTTTCCTAACTAACTACCGTTCATTCATCGCCTCACTTCCTTCGCCTAGTTACTTAATATCACAGGTTTTGTTTATCGCATTATTTTACTTTATCTTATATTCTATTTTACATTTTACAATTTGATTATTTTACCATTCATTACATTTTACAATTTTTCTCATTGTTTTAGCTACTATATGTGTTACTTTTGTTTATGTTCATTACATATTTTAGGACAATATGCATTAGAACTCGTAGATTGTAAATATTTAAAAACCATTGTCATTTTATTATTCGGTGGGTACAGAGATATGTAAATTGAAAGAAAGTGCGTTTTATTATTTACATAAGTAATGTTTTTGGCTTTATAAAAGTACTTTAGTAATCGTCTAGTCATCGTCTAAATCTCCTTTGACAATATCGTTGAAAGGAGAGCGAGTACTCCTTAATACTCTACTCATTTCTCTATCCTTAATGCTCCTAATAATTAGTTTCAGAATGTTTAGTTAGCACAACGATATTCTACGCAAACTTCAATTTAAAACAGGAAATTAATAGTAGTAATGTTATAACAAGTTGAGCAGTGATAGCCAAGCGGTGGTGGACTGAGACTTGCGAACGTAGGTCACGACGAGTTTGATTCTGCCAAGGAACAGCATACCGGCATCGTTGTTCCCAGTCAGCTTTGACTTGGAGTCTTCAAGACAAGAGTGAAGCAGCAGGCATGGTACATCCATCCTTAACCGCGTCATGATAGAAGTTGAAAATGATGATTTACAGAAAGAAAGATAAATTAAACATGACAAATGAGTTCATAAATATTAAATATGACTTTAATTCTAAAATACGTCTCATAATTTTAAATATAGTTGTAAAATTTTTAAAATTTTTTTGGACATACAATCGGATTCGCGCGATCTAGACTTGTCACACGCGTAACGGATTTATTATAAAAGTATTATGAACTTATTGACTTAAATAACTTCACCATCATCGTCACCATTATTTCAGCCTTAGAAGACTACCTGACATGGATTACTCAGGAGCAACATTTATAATATATATATGTAAAACCAGTTTTATGTCTGTGTTTGTGTAGTTTATATGTTACGGCTTATGTGTGGTGTTTTATTTATTTAATATACTTTATTGTACACGTTAAGAAACATTTAATAAGTTTTACAATAATATACAAAAAAGTACAATGGGCTGTCTTATCACAAGGCAATCGCTTACAAACAATCATGGTATGGAAAAGGTAAAAGTACTAATAAAGGGTGTTTTAGTACACTATGTGAACATGTCATACATGTTAGTTCATAAATTTACAAAGTTCATCATCGACATCATTTGAAACAAAGGCTTCTCTTACAGATTTCCAATAGTATTAGTAGGTGGCGGCCAACACATGCTCGTCTGTTTACCTTATGAGTGAACGTTCCACGCTGCGCTTGCTGTTTCACGGTATCCCGTTCAGAAAGTTAACCCTTTCCACTCCAATGTCGAGTGTCACTCGACACTGATTTTGTTCAACAAGCTCCAATGTCGAGTGATACTCGACATGGTGTAATACTTCTTTATGCGGAAAATTTTAAAACAGGAAAGACTTTTGTTACTAAAATGTTTGAATCACGAATGAATGAAACATATTCTAGCATCGCAAGATACTATAATTCAATTAAATTTTATCGGTGCTACATAACATTCTTGGAGTGGAAAGGGTTAAGGACCCAGCTGCCATCTGTTCTGCGTCAATCATATCTTAACGAAATCTAAATTTGTTACGAAATTTTACTTGAAAATTAGTTACCACAGGTGTTAAACATTAAAAAGACGACCACAAATAAGGCAAGGAAGTCAAAAGGCTCGTTCACGACATCTTCACGACTTTAATTCGGAGTAAGGTCGACTGTGTTAAAACTGTTTGTCTAATTCAATGTCGTCATTTCGGTATATCCTTGTGAGGAACTAGGAGATATATAGAGTCGATATGATCTAAAAGAATTGAAAAGTAAAAATGTGTAACGCATCTACACACAAATATATCACACACTATTAACTTAAATTTTATTAATTTATCTACATGTTTAGGGTTAAGAGTTTTTAAACCAGAAACCATGTTAAAGTTTTTTTTTTAATTAATAATTAAAAGTTTATTACGCATAATCAAAATTAAATATGAATCAACTTATGATTGGCGTGTTAAAAATAACATAAAGTATCAAAATAAATAACAAAAACGAGTTGATCACTTGAAAAACTATTATTAGCTAGCGACTCTAAGTTATTCTCTGTTCTGATACAAATCCCCTTCAAAGCTCATCTATTGTGCTGTTAATGAGTTGTAATAATTCACCCCTGCTGCCAGGTTTCACTTGTCGCTATATAAGCTTACACTTCTTGACACAAGCATCAGACATACACAGTGGTTCCTTAGACAACGCAGCCAAAATTATACTAATAATGAAGGTAACTTTAAATAATAATTACTTATTTATCTTCATTCTTTTATCATCATCACCATTATCCCGGAGTATCAAATAAAACTAGTTGGAAGTATGCATCCAGCGTTACATTAACAGGATCATTTATTCTCTCAGTGGTTCAGAGGTCTCCATTCTATCTGTTCTGCTCGCTATGTGGCTATCACTTCATTTTGCCAATTGTTTTCTGGGCTATATCGATAAATTCCGTTCGCCATTTCTACGAATCTTCTGATTTGTGATCCAATGTAGATAAATCCTGAACACAGCCCCCTCCATGGTGCATTGACCAGCCGTTCTTTGATATAATAATTTATTTATTTAAAATTCATCAAGTAAGAAAAGGACCAATATTTAGCCACTTCCGCACATGCAATGGTAGTCGTGCAACAAGGTGCACCGCCCGCCAGCCCGCTGATAAATGCGTATGCGGCAAACAATGTGATTCACACAACCGCCACCGTCATATCACTCAACACGTGTTTCACCCCTCCACGGGGCATCTTCAGGAGTTATGTTACACCGATTAGTGCGAAACACAGAGTGTAAATATTGGTCCTTTTCTTACTTAGGATGGACTTCCGCAAGGTAACGCCTGATTCCATTAAATAAAATTCATCAAGTTTAAATTTAAAAACACACAGTCTTTTGTTTTTAGAAGTTGACAGTATTATAATACACTTGTAAACGTAACTATGTTAGAATTATCATCATGTAAGCCGATAAACGCTCATTGCAATGCTTATTCCACAAATATCGCCACGATGCCTGAATTTTATATTGATTTTGTGTTTTCTTTAGACTCAATGGATTTTTAAATTTTAAAACCATACGATTGTAGTTTATATTACTATTTTAATAATGTGTTTTCGATCATTCGATCATCGCCTTATTTTTCAGTATTAACTAAATCAATATAACAAGACTTTTATGCCCATTTCATATAATTTCTTATATATCCTATGTTAATGTAAAATAAAGAGAAAATGAATTTATAATCATTTAGTTTAAAAATGCATTAATTCAGCATTTTATTTTAACTTAAATTAAAATTTTTGCTATAAATAATATACGTGTCATATTGATTAAAAGATTTTATATTTATAGTTCCTATTTAAAATAGTGACAATTAAGTCAATAATATATATGTTTTCTCATCAAGAATTTAAGTAAATTTAAAATAAAAACGGCTCTATCAATCGCTCGAATTAGATAGAAAATGCTTTATTAAAATTTAGTTTTTAAGACCACGATGTGACCAAGTAATATTGCATTGAAAACATATTTTCTAAATAATATCTTATAATATTTCATTACAGGTTTTAACTGTGATCGCTGCTATGATTGCTATGACATTCGCTGAACCGCCTTTGTCTAAAAGGTACTGTTTTATTATGAAATCATTTTCCATTTCTGACGGTAGGATAACATTCGTACATATACTTTTAATTTTTTTTTTAATTTAATTTCATTATTGCTTTCAATATATTTTCAACCATAGAACATTTACTACTGGACATAGACTTCACCTGTAGATTTCGAAATAGGACGACAATTCCGATGATCATGGTCATTTTTAAAATTTTATGATCGTTAAAATTATTGATTATAACATTTCTAGCTACCTACCACCGCCATCAGGACGGTCACAAGGATATCCAAGAGGTCCACATGGTGGTATTAATGCTGGTGTTCCAGAAGTAATAGCCGCCAGAAGTCTAGAAACCCATGGACTACAGCATGATGTAAATTCATTTGCCAGGTATGTAAAACAGCGCAGATAACAGTAGTTTATTATTAAGACAATACAAGCACTAAGATGTCGATAGTAAAAAAAATCTCGTATATTGATGATGAAACATACTGGTTCAAACAATCTTCACCTCGGTATAGACGTTAGATATTAATTACTTACGTCTCATCACCATTATGTCAACCTATAGACACCCATTCCAAGGTATAGGCCTTCTCCAAACATCGCAACTATCTTCCGAGTTTCGACTTTGGCGTGAAATAAAGATTCATTTTTAAATATACAGAATTATATTTATATCAGTTATTTTCAAATTTAAATGTTTATTTTGTTATGTTAGTTAAAAACAGAATAACAATTTATTTATACATATAAATATATATCTGTATATATATATATATACAGATGATAAATGCGCATAATATATATATATATATATATATATATATTATGCGCATTTATCAGCGGGCTGGCGTGCGGTGCATTTTATTGCACGACTACTACTGCATTGGCGGAAGTAGCTATGAATATTAGTACTTTTCTTACTTAGGATGGACTTCCGCAAAATAACGCCTGAATCCATTAGATAGAATAACAAACTATAACTGAAGTGCTTAATATTATTTTTTAATATACATTTTAAAAATAATTTATCGAATACTTTTTGTTTTAGGAACAATGCCCAGGAGCATGGGGCGCATGCGAGATTCGATCATGACGAAGATATCCATGTCTCAAACGCTGGAAACTTCGGAAGGAATGCAGTGGCTGATGATGACGTATGTATAATAATTTTAATAATAATAAATTTTATTTCAGAATCTAGCGATTCCATAGAATATAAGTAAGTTAGTAACAAGATTTACTTAAAGGTATATCAGTTATGGATTAGTAATAAACACTAATTTTAAAAAAGTCGCTTAATGTAAAAACTTATTTAAGATATATTTTTGTTTATTTTGCCATTCACACTCTTGCGTACGTGTATCCATTGGTGATATAAACCACTGGCGTACATATCACGCGCGACCACAGTTAAATATCATTGCTATTGTTATATAGCTTGTTCCACGTGATTGCTGCTCTATAAAATTGCGCATTAATCGGGAACCCAGGCGTGCGCAAACATGACCTTAGAGCTGCAGTATCTGTTTGTTCTATAATTATACAAAAAGCGTACATTGTACGATGCATTCGTATAAAACGTCCAGATTTGGCATGTATAGAAGCATTGGCAGTTGGCTTTAACCATTAAATGCATAATGATGCAAATCTGCAACATACCACTTAGACGGTATAAGTATCAGTAAATGCATAGTATTGTATAGCTGCAACATAAAGTTAGAAAAAAAAAATAAGTATGAGAATATTATACATGTATAAAAATATTTTTCTCTGCATTGTAGTGTACCTATCTGTAAGATGTTTATTTTTTAAAAGTATAAATAAAAGTCGTGCATTTAAGGGTTAAGAAAGCAAAGACAGCTTAACATCTTCATTACAGCGTGCGAAGCACCTCTCAATGTTTGCATCTTTTAACTTCTCTGTTACAATCACATGTTCTAAGTTAAATAGTGAAATTTTCCATTAAAAATCACTTCACCGACTTATGTACACCAATACCTCACTTTGCGTCGTGGTTACGTTTCAAAAAAATACGACGCAAATTGAAAAGCCGCAAAGTGAATTAAGATTTTCTATAGCAAATCATGTAAAAATCGAAGATAGGTTCCAGGGTTACGAAAATACTACTTTTTAAAAAGAAAATTGAACAAAGTAAACATTTAAAAAACAAAAATAATATATCTCTGCCAATAAATAAATTGGAAAAATATTTACCTTTTTTGTAACCAAAAACAACACGTTAAAATTTATATAAATTTATTAATCTCTTTTTAAAAAAGCACAACACACTACGTAATTGAAACTGAATTCTAAAATTAGCAAAACAACGTGAAAATAAAACTGTATTCAAATTGCGTTGTTTGTAGTCAGAAAGGGAATCCCCGAGTTTTGATGGCATGGCGCAATTAGAAACAAAAGTGTTGCCATCTTTTAGACAATTAAAAAAAAATCAGACTCGAATCCAAAACAACGAAACCTCGAAAATCTAACGACGAAATCTAACGAAAAAAACGCAAAACGAAACGACGCAAAGCGAGGTATAGGTGTATATGTTTTAAACGTAAGAAATATATTTTGACTGAAAGTTATTATGGAGGCTTCAACAGTGGTTTATTATTCCGAACCGATGGTAGATTGCTACTTATAATGTTTAACTAATTGACCATTCAAAAGTACATGTATCTGTCTATTATAATAAAAGATTTTGTGAATTTGAAATATAAATACATTCAGGCAATAGCAACTGACCACGTCTGAATAAATATATAGATAAAAAAAACATTTTATTCAAATTTTTCCAGTCTGTGAGCTTAGAAGTGGACACCAGCGGGTTCAAGTCTCGCGTCTCCTACCAGGAATCCGAAGAACGCAGCGGATACGACGAAAACGCTGGTAATCTTCGCTCCGGTAACCATGGCAACGGCTTCGCTCGCGGCAACCACCGCGCCCGCTCCAACGGCTACTAACTACGCAACCTCTTTTATAATTTCATTCTTTTTTTAAATGCCTCTTTGTATATTATCAGCCAGTACAGATTAACTATTGCTTTTACAAATATTTATGTAAATTGTTTTAAATAAATATATTTATGTAAAAAACATTATTACTAGTTCACCATTTATTTTATGTACGTAACAATAAATCAATTAGTGTTTAGTTACAGGTGTGAAAGTATAGCTAATTTGTCAGCAAAAAGACAATTTCCGATAAATGAAAATTGATCACTCTGAAATTTATCATACTTTTTTTTTTAAATGTAGAAGGCTAATAACTTCCGGTCGTACAGTCTGCAGGAATAGGTAGTAAACATGAATTAATTTTATTAGTCTGTGGTGCGAATTTAAAAAAATGCTTTTACTTACTATACGATTATAACATTATTTATTATTTCTAAAACTTTATTTAAGGTTGTTTACGATGAACTTAATAAGGCCCAAGGTCACAAGGAGACCAATAGCGAAAGCTATGCTCAGAGATTCCCTGCGAGATCAAAGTAGAAATGAGATTTGAAGAAGTTGAGGTTGGGACCGAAAGATTCTTGACGACCACGAGCCGACACAGTCAAGGTTGTGGCAAGATTGCATTCAGGTAGTGCAAAACCGATGAGGTTTCTATCAAAGATATGACCATCTTTCAGAGAAACCATCATCATCATCTTTGAGAGAAACCTGCGCCTTGTTGTGGGCGTCTATTAGCTGGCATAATCATGATGGTGATGACATTATCTCTTCAAATCTAATATTCTTTGATCATTATTTGGATTGGCCGTTAATCAAAGATAACGGCAATGATTTAAAACATTATAGTTGTAACAAAACTTTATTTCACATAAGACTTTCATAGAACGTACATACAGACAGAAGTCAGTACGACGAAATTTTCAATAATAATGGGACGAAAATTATTTCATGTAATCACGTATATACGTTCGCCAATTCCCGCGAAATATTACGCGTTAAACAATTAGTCGAGTTCCCAATAATTACATTAGGGTTGTCACACGCTGTGTTTTGAAATTCACAATTTAAATTATTATTATATTTGTGGGATTTATTTTTAGGGCTGGTAAGTCTTGGAGGTAATGACAATACGAAGTCCAAAGTTTACACCAATTCTTAAAAGTATGAAAACCATATTCAACCTTTAAACAAGGTGAAAAATTTTGTAGAGCGCCCTCTTTCGCCCGAAGTAAATATAGAGTTCTCTGGTGTGGGATTCCTGCGTGTCGATGACAGATTGTAGATCGTATAAATTCTTTAAAACACTCATCACCTAAAAATGACGACAATATGTGTTAATAGTGATGATTTATGGTGATAATACGTAAAAAATCTTTCTCTACTATTCGGGATTCGTTGCGAATTCGAATCGGTAAAGAGAAGATTCGAGGGCGAATGAATATAACCGATATAGCCCAGTGAATTAGCAATCGGATCTTTTGAAAATCTATGGGTGGGAGCTATATCTAGCATGTCCAGAAAGTTTTGCGATGATGAACTGTGATTTAGTATATATCTTAAGCCGCAGGCTTAAATCCAATATCATACAAGGTAAAGAAAACATACACGAATGGTTACTTTACAATGCTTCTACTAAAATAATAAAAAATAGAATGGTAATAAAATTTGTACAACCCTAGCAACGAATGTAAACAATTCTTAATGGGCATTCAAGATGATATACTTCAAACAATAAAGGCGATTAGCTATAGATATGTCAATATAATCAGATGATGCGGTGATACGTGATATATTTTAATTGTGTTGTCAATTAAAAAGTTTATTAGTTTGATACTTTTCAAGTTTTCGTTATATCTTTATGTTAATTTAAAATTGGAACGCTGGACATTAAAAATACATTTTTTTTCCAGTAACAGATAAAACACAATATTTAGTTTTAAAATGCAGCAATCCGAATTTAAAAAATATTTTTTTTATTATTCCTTACAGCTTTTTCAACAATAAACAATCATCCTATATGTAAATAAAACTAAACTAAGAGGCAGCACGCATTTTTTATTCTGAATATGTCTGTCAGGCAATGCAGACTGCATAGCAGCCACAGATACTAAAAGATATTTATTTTTAATATTTATTAATCCTTTTTGTAATATTATCAATATATTAATTATTATTTATGAAACCATTGTTTTTGGATATACCTTTTAAAGCTTTTAAATCTATAACCAATCATCCTGTATATACATTGGATATGTCTATACTATTATTATATGTAAATCTACAACTTGTATTACCAACATGTAAACGCTAGAATTAAAATTAGTAAACCTATCATAACACCCTATATCAAATTTTAATTCAACTAAAAAAGTTAAATGAAACTGGTAAAGTTGTACTGTTATGGCGTTACGCAGAGAAATTGTTAATCTTTTGATTAAATATAGATCAATCCCTATTGGTATTAAAGTAAGTTAAATAAGCTAGTCTATGTACGCAACTTACAAAGCGGATATTTTGAATGTGTGGAATATGTTTATCCAATCCAAAGAGGTTGTACTAGAAATTCCAGCGGATTTCGAATTATCAACCGATGAGATTGCACGAAGCAGTGGTTGAGGGTTCTGCATCAACGGATATGAATGAATTAAATACAATCCGAAAAAATCTTAGCTCACCAGAAATATCATCGTAGCGGACCGCGATTTTCCTTGTCGCATTTTTATATTTAAAATACTCTTTTCACCATCTTATTAATGTAACAGGGATATACACCCTCCTACTTTCACTTTCTCTCTCTCATTCTACTCTCTTTATTTCCTCTTTTACTCACACACATTGGCCTCTCATCCCTCGCCACACTTCGTGTTACACGGTTTGGTTTTGACTAATTACGTCAACCATCACCTTAAAATAAAACCGCAAGAAAGTATCTCCTGTCCAGTGTTTTCTTCCAAAAGCTAAGCGATGTTGACGCAAGTCACAAATGCTCTTACTTACTTCCACTTAGCAAGCCACTCTTATCTCTCCATTTACGGGACAGCAATTAATTGCGTGTAAATTATTACATAAATAACTAGAGAAAAAAAATTGTTTTGCATAAAATCAAAAAAGAAATATTGAATAAAAGTAAATAAAAATGGTAATTATATTTGTTTATTTATTTACATTTTATTTTACACCATAGATAATATAAAAAAAAATAATTTACATTTACAAGTACAAGAGGCGGTGTTATCGCTCGAGGCGATCTCTACCAGACATCGTTTGAATGGAGATGAGAGACATGAAGGAGAGGGCAGTTGAGGGTGTACATATATACAAATACATATCGTAACTATACACACAAAAATATATACAAACATACTTATATTTACACATATACATACCTATATATGTATTTACGTGGAAAAGGTATTAAATAAATACGATTTAGTAAACGCTACAAAATATCTTGTTTTAAAAGCCTAGGAAGGGCTTTTTTACCATTTTTTTTAATTGCTGATAGCGATAGCGCATCTTATTGGTTCTGGTAACTTATTCCATAACCTGACAGCGACAGAGATAATAAATTTGAAATGTAAATTATAAAAATCTCTACGAATTGTGGCGAAGCATGGGAGGAGATGTGTAAAACAAATTTAAATAAAAATAAAATGAAAAAACTATTGATAATTATAGCCCTGTTCATAAAATAAGATACGAATAGCGGCAGCCATAAGAAAAAAGAGAAATAAAAGTAGCAGAGTAATTTTCGAGTTTTATTCTTAAAAATTCCAATGCATCATAATTGTATTGTTAACAAGATATTGCTTTTTAATAAAAATTAACTTGTTGTGCAATAAATTGTAACTTTTTAAAATTTATTGCACAATAATTAAGAGTCATTATAGTACCGAGCGATAAATATTGCACATCGACCTTTGGAAAGAGACAATCGACTAATTTCGGCTTCGCGGCGCATTATCTCTGTCCCACACTACCTATGTGAAGTTTTGTCAGTCGTGCGACAGAGATAACGTTCTACGAAGTCGAAATTTGTCAAATGTCTCTTTCTAAATGCCGATTTGCAATATTTATCGCCGGGTATTGTACGCGAGAGTTTATTGTAAAACATTTTGAAACAATAGAGTAACTAATTTTATATAGCTTTCGCAAAGGTCGTCACTATTTTCGTTTTATTTATTAATATTCATAGTTAATATGTACATAGACAAGATAAGATATTAACACAATGAAGTTACTAACTTAATAAAGCCTTTGCAAAGGTATTCAAGCTTATTATTTATTTATATTGCCAACGTCACGTCACTATTTTCGTTTATTTATTAATATTCATTACTAATATGTACATAGACCAGATAAGATATTAACACAATGAAGTTACTAACTTTATAAACCCTTCCTATTCAAGCTTATTATTTATTTCTATTGCTAACCTTACGTCACTATTTTCATTTTTTTAATTATATTCATTATTAATATGCACATAGACAAGATTAGATGTTAACGCAATGAAGTTACTAACTTTATAAACCCTTCGTATTCAAGCTTATTATTTATTTCTATTGCTAACCTTACGTGACTATTTTTCTTTTATTGATATTCCTATGCATAAAGACTAGATTATTATAAGTACCTGGTCTAAAAAATAGTTGCCAAGTTTTACACCTAAAGTAATCATTTGAAAACGTACACTTTATTACTGAACTCCCCCTGAAGTCTTGGATTGAAAAAAATCTGATCTAAAGTGGCCACTATATTGCGAATATTCCTACCAATTTTAACCTTCTTAAAATTTAAAATTTTAAGTTTTATCGTTCCAGAGATATCCTGATAAGACATTGAATAGGCAATAATCTCTTATACTATACATAATCGATATAATATATAAAAAATATATATACATATACATATATACATATCATGGTACGTAGAGGGCGTTGCTGTCGGTCCTTTGGAAACTTATATCACAGATAATTAATTCACAAAGTGTGAGTTATATATTGTATTCCAGAAATCGAACTTACGACCTGTGATCGCCAGTCACAGTCATCTGTCGCTGAGCTATCACTACTCACATATAGTGGTATAGATATAGTGTATCTAAAATCTACTAAATCTACCGAACTAAAATCTGAATACTGGTATTCGATATTTGAAATATCGGGAAACCGGCATCAGAACCGGTATTATTGATAAAAAATTACTAGTTATATTCTTACTTACCTCAGTTGTTATATTGAATTGTTAACAAAGAATATATGAAATCCAATAAATATTGTTCTGAAATGAGTAGATATTATTTATTTTATTACACAGAGTAGGAGTAGATAGATACACAAAAATGTGCAAGTAAAAAATGTACATATTAAATTGTATGGTTACATTTTACATTTAATAGGTTAATATGGCATCATGTAATTAAAGAAGCAAGAAATATGAAATAGTATAAATAACTTGCGTTTTGTTTAATACAGTATGCTTCTAATCAATCTAAAACAATCGTTTCAATATCAAGCGAGGGTCGAATTTTCGTACAAATATTACCAGCCGCCGAAAAACTTCTTTCTGATTCTACACATATCGGCACTATTGTTATTAAGAAATCATACACATTTTGTAAATACGTTTCATTTGTTCCTGTTTTTATTCGGAAAAGATTTTAATACAATGAATTACTGTCTTCAAAAAAAAATTGTATTTAACCGATATTATTTTAAATTATATTTATATTGTGCATGAATTCAATTTTTATCAACTAATGTTATATCGAAATACCGGTATTTTTATATAAATACCGGTTTTTCATACCGGACAAAAATCGTCCAGGATTCCGGTATTCAGGATCCTAGAATCCTGGTAGAGTATGCTCTGTATATAGTATATCGATTAACATATTGTCAAATTTATTCTTTAAGAGACTTTTTAACAATACGATTATATCGTCTATTAAACATTGATCTACATCGGATTTAAAAACTGGTATCCTTGTCAAAAAATCAATCGCTAATTTAAATTGCCCAATCGAATTATGGACTAATCAAAACACCATCTGCAAATATTTAACCATGTACGATCCTTGAATTGTTGGAAGTGTTTTATACTAATGCAATTAATGGTATAAATACCGTCGGATTATCAGTAAAGACATCAGTGTCTTCGAGCAAGATCTCAATACTTATCGCCATGAAGGTAAATAAACATTTAATTTTTTTTCCATTTCCAAATTTAAAAAAATTATCTAATGTCATCCTGATCATAACTAGCTTGAAACCTCTTTTGTATTAAGCCTTTACCTTTATTATTAAAAATATTTTCATCATTATCATTTTCAACTGTAGAACGTGGGATATAGGCATCTCCCATAGATTTCCAATAGTACTGGTTGGTAACGGTCTTCAGCGTCTTCCGATGACCTTCACAAGGTCATCTGTTTAACAAGTTGATGGACCATCATTCATCATCGTTATGTCTTGAGGGCATCTTATTTGATGATGATTGCTACCAGCACTCACACACTACCATAAATGATTAACGTCGTTTAAATTTATTCTGGTAAAATTTTCTGTTTTAACTATTTTTCTAGTTACCCTTCTTAAATTTAACGATCAAAATTTTTCAGATATTTGCAGTAATCGCGATTCTTGCTACCTCGGTGGCTGCTAAAGGATCTGGACCATATTTACCAAGTGGTTGGAGGCCAGAGGGACCTGCTTTCTACCTACCATCCGAAGTTGAGGTAATGGAAACCCAAGATTCTAAACTATCACGCTGTCTGTATGAGAAATATCTCTTTATATGCGGATTTACTTCATTTTGGGGCATACATGTAATATAAGATTGCAAGTAACAAATTTCGTTCCTTAATAATTAAGTTCTGTAAGTCCATGATTTAAACAGTTCATTTAACATTAAATTTCCATCATAATCTAGATTGCTTAGCAACATTGTTTCATCTCATTGATAAAGATATATTCTTTTATATAGAAACCAAAAGAGAACCAGTTCAAAGATGTCGTATTCCAAGAGACGGAGGCATCTGGATCAGATTCTCTTCGGGAATACGGTCCGCCGAAGGTGGAGACAATTTTCTTAGAACCTTCAAAACAAGGATTACCAGATATTGTCACGGAGCAAGCGTTCGCAGTAATTGAAGCGAAGGTTGAAAAGAAAGAAGAATCAGCTGTTACTGAAGTCGAAGCTACTGTGGAGGATTCGGAAGGTAAAATTAATTTATATCATTCTGTCTTTAGTAGCATCCCTTATTGATCAAAATAAACATTCTTCATTTAATCAAAGTTACTAAATACGCCGATCCTCACTATTCAGTTTTTATTTATTACACTATTATGATATAGGGCGGTGGATCTGCCATGACCGGGCTAGCGAATAGGGTTGCGGCTTCGTGATCACCGTTCACTTTTCCGGTGATCAAAAGGTTTTCCAACCACTTGTCACCGCTTTCATTTGCTTCTATCACCAGATCTTGACCTCGTTAATGCTTAATTAGTTTGTGTTTTGTGTATGTTAAAGTTCAAGCCAAAGCCCCATATAAGTATATGGTGAATATCAGCGTGATTATTACCATTTCTCAGTCTTAGTTGAGATATGAATAGCTGATAAATTTATTTAAATATGGAAACAATAAATTTATGGCAAACATATTATAAAAAATGTCTGGACATTGCATGGAAAGGCCAAAAAATACTTGGCTGAAGTTTTATTTTTCCATTCGTCGAAAAGCTTTCTATATAAATTTGTTTAGACACTAGACAGTAATAATCCTTATATATATATATCGACAAAATATCACTTTGGTCTCGTTTCTGTTCGCCGATATAATGTTAGGGTCAACAATTCCTTTTTCATTAATATATTATCACTTATTTCAGCAAACCTAAGTCAACAATCGCTTGTACAAGAAGTGGTTCCTGTAACAGAAGTACTAGCTTATTCTGAAGGAACAACTTCACTTGTTGAAGTTGAAGTTAACACAGAACCTGTTGATCTTCAACAAACTGTCGAAGCGACAACTCAATCCGTAGCAGATGGTATTTCCTCTGTGATCGAGGTTACTGAGAAAGTTACAGAACAAGAAGTAAATGAGATTAGCGGAACCCAACAAACACTTGTACAAGATAAGATCGAAAATGCACAGGAAGAGAATGTGAACGCTAACAGCGATATTCTGTCTGTATATCAAGAGAAAGAAGTGCAAGAAGTACAGACAGTGGAAGCAGAAGTACAAAAAGTGGAGACCGAAGTCAAGCGTGTAGAAGCGGAAGTGCAGAAAATAGAGACAAAAGTAGAAACCTTCGAAACAGAAGTAAAAGCTGTTGAACAAATAGTTCAAAATATTCCGGAATTGTTGATAAATATCGACAACGAAATCAAACAACAACAGGTAGACTTAATAACGTATTTTTTTATAATAATCTTTGTCATCATTTCACCAGTACGACGTCCTCTGCTGACCAAAGGCCTCCCTCATTTGCAATAATACCGGTCGAAAGCGGTCTGCTTCCAGAGACGATCTTCTGGCCATCTTAACAATGTCTTCTTTCAACCTTATGGATTGACGTCCTATGCTTCAGTTATACTATTAAGAGATCCTGTACAAACGGGAAATGGTTGTCGCTGGTGATAAATGAAAACGACATAGCCAAAAAAGTATTTTTTTCGTTTTCTTACCTGATTCTATAAAAGATTTTGTTTTATATCTCTGAGTTATTCAATATAGGATACCTGTCCGCTATAGAGTCAACGAAAGGGTTACCACAGACTAACACTGTACAGTTTACTTTTTACGCCTATCATTAAAACTATCGGAACGCTGTCGCCTATTAGCTTCGTTTTTATCACGATATTATGTCTAAAAGGCTTAGAGTTGAACTGGAGCTCGTATATATTTATAGAAAAACATACCACCGCGATACATTACCATAAGTACGATATATCATCCATGAATTTACCTCCAAAGCTGTGTTATGGGGATTGGAAGAGGACGTGGTGTGATCACCTTATATTTAGCTGTCGATGATAATGTGTACCATCGTCACTTGCGTTTCTTACCTAGAAGCATTAATGTTACATCATTAGTTATATTGTATCGTTCACGCTCCATGTTACTGGCCACAATACTTTTATGATAAATCATTCTAGTGTGTTCGAATTCAAATTTAAACACCGATTAGAATTCGGACATCATCAGTGATGCGATGGCTGCAGATGATTATGATCGTGTAACTGTAAATACTTCATACATATGTGAATACATCGTCTTCGATCACTCTTGGCTATCATCTTCCTCGCCAAAGTGCTCGGACGGTGGCTCCGTTCGCTAAGCGCGTATTATATCATTAATCATAATACCCTCTAAAGCCTTAACTCCCAATGTAGTTCAGGTAGACCCCCAGGGTCACAGTTGGCGTGACTGAAAAATGGGAGTTCACATGTTTTCGATTGTGAAGAACTAAGATGTTGACTTGACTTTATCTATAATTGTAGGCAGCAAAAACTTGCATATTCTATATTCAACGTGCTGAGACAAGGTGTAGCTGTTGGCGGTCCATCAGAATCAGCTAAATTTTGAAAGTATATGAGAAAAAGGTTGAGAGCCTCTGCTCTAGAGTATATAAGGCATTGTGGTTTAATGACACGCAACTGTCAAAAAAATGCAAGAGAGATAGACTTATATTAAAAATATCATCAGTTTTAATAAGTTTTTCATTTTCAGGTTGAAAATGTCCAAGAATTATCTCTCGCTAAACTTCCTTTACAAACATTCGGGTAAGACATTTAATAATTTGACATTAAAGGTTCGATATTAACTTCTGCACAAATAATTCAAAATTAAAATTATACATATACAAGTTGTTAAAAATGTTTTTTTTTTAATATTATGATAATGTGCAGTTTAAATATTATTAATAATAACTTTTTGAACATGGTAAGCCGTAAATTCAATAAAGAATCTATTTTAAAGTAAAGACACACAATTTTAGCCAATATAGTCAAATTCAATGTAAAACTTTCGTTACTTCGTATCAAATTCAAATTTATTGCTTATCTATGATAACCATGTTAGTGACTTCTTTTAGGTTATAGGTATAATTTAATTAACATTAAGACTATGGCTGGATAACAATTTGTTCATCATAATATGCATATACAGCTCAAAAAAAATCCAGTTTAATTGTTTTAATTTATGACTTAACTTACATTATTGACAACGCTTCCATTTTACAGCTCTCTTGAACAGGCTCCTGAAGGGTTCTTAGAATACGGTCCCCCTGGATTCAAAGAGTATGGACCACCTAAAGAAGATCTGAATGCTACTCCAGAGGTAATGTTGTGACCCAGATTTTTCCTAAACACACGATATAAATTACAAAATAGACATAAATTTGCCTATTAACTCTTTCTACACTGCAAAAACAACATAAAATCTGTATGTAAATTATTTAAAAACTTATATTGTTCGCAGATTGTCCTTCCTGCAGTGCAGACTGTAGAAAACAATGAAGCTAGGAAGAGACGATTCTCTCCAAAATTTAGGTAATATTATATTTGAATATATTTAAAACGATAATGATTATAATTGTTTTAATTTGTCTCCATCAAAATGTCTGTATATTTTTGTGGATGTTAAATTATGATAAATTTAAATACACATCAAGTAACTTGAATTAATATCTTCAATAATTATAATCCATTTGTGTATCTTTCATATTCATTATTTTCAATGTAATAACGATACTTAAAAAACCTTTATATTTCAGGGCCACGAGAAAGGCAAACAACCATTAAAACTTTAAATAATGATGACCGGACCTGCACATAAATATTTTATATAACTTGATGTAATAATTGCAATTGTAAATAAAGAACGAACTTTATTTATTTATGATTTATTATTTTATACATTTTGTCTTAAATATCTAATAAATTTTAAGTCTACAAAAATTATTGCCCTTTTTCGTCGCTAGAAGTATTATAAGATAATAAATATAATTATTGCGATTTTCTCGTTTATTATAACTTTTCTATATAACTTAAATGCAGGTCAATCATTTTTGGCCAATGAGCTTTGTGACATTATACAAATTTCTATAAAAACTTTTTACATTATTGTTTAAATTAAAAGCCTAGTAGCTGAAATCTCTTAAAACTTAAGTAAAAAATAAAATTAAACTGTCATAGCGAAACGTAATTTTCACTGTCATTGTCATACATCTCATTGTCAATGTGAAAAGGATCAAAGTTCTATTGATATTTTATAAGAAAATGAAACATTAATTACTGCGGCCTTGTTTCCGACTGATATTGGATAGTATCGCGTTATTCATGTTAGTGTCGTCTTTTATTTTACACGAATATAACGTCTTTAACACCATTAACTCTGGTCACATAACTGTAAAAATTGTAACTTTACTTTCATTTTTCGTGTCTGTCTCGGATGGTTTTAAGTACACTTGCACATTTCTTGCATTAATTTGATTCGGGTTTCCCGTACATTCAATTACTTATTCACATTTAAGTGCTTATTGTTTCTAAAATGTCTAAAACTCTGTGGATTACGATCTGTGTGCCTCTTTACGCAATTTTGTAAGTTGTTTTTTTATTTTTTTTATTGAAATCTATGAACGTAATGTATTTTTACAATTTTAACCACGAAGTTGGAATGATTTCTGAACTTCCTGTCTTTTTAATTTGTTAATATTATATTTGTTTTATCAATAATTTATTCGCAGATATCAGACAGTCCAACTAAAATAATGACATTCACATAGGATTCACGTATTTTATATTCAAGAATACTGTCTTTCTTTTATACAATTTTTTTTATAATATAATGTACATGAAATAGATTTACATATTAAAACTTATATATTACAGATGAAGACACATTTAAACATAAATTTAAAAGTAACAATGGAACATAAAAATCTTTATCTATTTGCTGACCAAACTGCTTTTTATTATATGCAAATGAATATGTATATATCACATACACCAAAATTAAATTTAATTCTGAAATGGCTGTACGGATTTTGACGGGTTTATAATTGTAGGTAGCAGACGCAATAAGTAGTAATGTAGGCTACATTTGTTTTGGAAACCTTGAAAAAAAAACTATAAATTATTTTTTTTCCAGGCACAGCTAGTAGACACTTTTAAAGTCTGTTCAATAATTCTTTAGACATTATTTGAATGTGTTTTTGTGATAGTGTTTTGTACCTGATTAAAAATTATAATTGTTTTAACCAAGCTTTTATTGGCATTTTAGAGCATGCTCATTATTTCTGATGGGTGTGGAGATAAATATAGGTTTACTATATGATGCAACTCATTGTCTTTAGTTGAGTAGGAAATAGTCTTCAATACATACATGAACATTTATTATGTTTTAATTTGTTAGTACCAATTTGTATCTGATTTGGACATCTCAGTTTTTAAACTTGGTGACCTTCTGTATGATGGAATATATAATGTAATAAACCAAGTCCATTGAGACCACGTCCATAGTTACTGTAAAAAGTTCTAGGCTAAGTTTTGTACCAACTCATATCAAATAAAGCGGGTTTATGCAGCAAACAGTGTTTGTCAATGACTTGTTTATTGTATTAAAATATCTTTTTGTTTCATATCACTTAAAAATCATACCACATAGATTCACTAGACTCTCTTATGCATATTCATTCAATAAAATATCTACCGTTACACACTATATTTTGTATATTGCATTTTATATTATTTTTATCTACAAAAAATGTACTGAAGTCCCATTAATCAATGTAAATGATCAACTTTATATACAAAACACTTAAAAATATATAAAAATAGGTTTTAAAACAACATAAAATGTGTATAAATAATTATGTTTATATCATCTCTTTATAAAATCAGACGAGACCCACAATACTGCACATTAAGTATTTTGCTTAGTCGTATTTTGTTAAGTAGTTTGTGTAGTCAATGATTCTTTATATTTTCTATCTGATAATCAGATACAGCAGGTGTTCAGCTAGTAATGAATTGTATTGTTTACTTTGCTGTTTATTAAAAAGTCCAGTTAAAAAATATGTAAACCAACACAGCTTCTTATTACTGTTAATGTTACGTATAATATGATCCACTCAGAAATTTTACAAATTTGTTATTCTGTGAGATATATTCTATATAATATTGGGATCAAAATTTTTAATTTATTCTTCCAAATCAAACTTTCAACTCTTTTAAAGTTATCAACAACCAATAAAACCCATATTTGCTTATGTTCCTTTCAGTCCTTAAAACACTTGGAATAGTCTCAGTATAATTTCTTAAGACCTTCATTGATTTAGTTTATCTCCATAATTTGGTCAAAACAGCATTGGTCTTTTAAGTTTGCTGAATATATGGAAATCACATGAAGCAATATATGTTAAGTCTTTGGTTCCTCTTTCCAAAAAAATTTAGTAATTTTGACACCAATCAAGATGATTGACAAAATTAAAACATTTGACAAAAACATATGTAACTTGGAGATAACTAAACCTTTTAACAACATGCTTGGCAAATGTGTTTCCAACCTAGGAATAAAAAATTACCTCACTTCCTAATAAGGAGTTTTAAAATTTCACTTTTCTTTTTTAATCACAATGGTATATCACAATTTTACCCTCATTAGCAATATAGGTTATATTTCATCCAAGACCATGGTGTGCTAATTGAGACCAATTTAAGCTGGAGTCTTTAAAATAAGCTATGTCGCCTGATAGGTGACCAGCATTTCATTGTATCCAGCATTCTCTTTATTACTTGAAGAATTTCTTTCTGATCAAGACCAAGACTTGTTTTGTCTCAGAGAGCTGGTTTCCGCAACAAAGCAGCAGGCCAAAAAGAGAATTTGTATGCAGTCTCTTATCTTTATGCTACTTTGTTCTGAATGCAGATTTCAAACAATGAGACCATGTTCCCAATAATTGCATTTGAATCATTTTTATATTTCAGATATACAGTCATGTCTGCTTCTCAATCTGATCTCAAATGGTTGCTAGCATTTGCAAGCAGAGAAAATTGTGCATTTTAATATCTCTATTCCTTACCTCCAACTCTCCCCACTTAACCACATCCTTTCAATTCGGTAATTCATACCATATAACAAATCTTTACTTGTACATATATTATATGTTACATATATTTTATGTATACATAAATACCCTTCAACTTTAGTATGTGTTATTAGAGAATATTTATAACAGGAGTATTTTTATTATGTATATATAATAAATAGTATTTTATTTGTATATATTACTCTTTTTGGAATTTCGACTTTTACACCCCACCATTTGGCAGATAGAGAATGTCAATAAGGCATTAAGTTCACCAATGGGTGAACTGCATCCAAATGTTTTTATACACACTAAACATGCAATGGCATGTTTAATGGCATGGTTAATGGCATGGTTAATGGCATGAGGTACTCCCGCTGTAGAAAACTGACACTTGCAATTGTTAGTCTCAGGTTCTATTCCTGGGATAAAATCTTAAATTATTCACACTTTGTGCAATAATTATATGGGATTGCCACTTCACACTTGTTTGATAAGGATGGGCACCGATGTCCTAATTGTACCTATTGCCACTCCATCCTATGCCTTATCTTGGCTGAAACTACAACAGGTATTATATTCACCCAGAAAGCCATAAAAACATGTAGAAAAAATAACACAAATACAATTATTATATTATAACAATCACAATGTATATACAAGTTTTACTGATTTATTTTTTATGTTGGATATATGTAGTGTATATTACTTTGAATCATCAACTCAAAAGTAACATATTGACATCAGATATAAAGATCATATAAGTAATGAGACTTGTAAAAAGAACTTACTTTAACAACTGTCTTGTTAGTTATGAGTCAAGATTATGTGGAATTAATTATGGTATATTACTGTAAATAGCCTCTGAGGTAATTAAAAAGCATTCCCTTCGAGTTGTTTTCCGTATTTTTATGTTATACTGAGTGTTTGCATAAATATATTTTTGAGCTAGGATATTATAGAGGTGGCTTAAATGCGATACTAATATATAAATATATAAACTGATTCATTGTATTCTCTACCCGTGTATTATATAAGCAGGTATATTTTTTTTTTAATTCAAATTTACACATAATGCTTTACTAAAGTGTTTTCCATAGTTAGCTAACAAATTAACCTTAGGCAAATATGTCTCTTTATGACTCTAATCTAGATTTAGATCATCTTTTATGAGGGAAAAGTGAAAATTTTTATGATGGTTGCAATTTGAAAAATTTGGTTTGTGGTTATTGAAGGGTTTTCCTAATAATGTGTCAACACCATGACATCTATATAAAATTAGATTGTGATTGCATTATGTATGGTTTAAAAAGAGACATACAGGTGATTCATTTTGGAGTAAAAGTGTTAAAGGCTTGGTATATCAGATAGTGCTTAGCTGTAACATGTTTGAACTCAAAGAGGTTATATATACTGAAATTACTTACTTCAAAACAGACATCTGCTTATTTATATATATTATATATAAAATAAATGTGTCTGTCTGTATGTATTCGTAAAGATTCAAACACTATACATATAATCGCCGTGAAAAATTGATATGAACAGGTATATCCCTGGGAAAGTTTTTGACAAATTGTTTTTTTTATCAGTTTGTTTGAAATATCAAATCTGCCTTTTTGTTCAGATTTTAATTAGATGCGTATGACGACAACGCCTTATCAGGTACATAAGGTATTGTTATAAAAAAAAATCTTTGCTTTATACATCTGTTGTGTTGCCCAGGTCGTTGACTATTTGTTAATAGGAAAAAAAATAATGACAGATAAACGCAATATCTGTGGCAATAACTTTTTATCAACGATGATTGATAATAGATGTAAAATTTATAAAGGAGTGAATGTGTAGTTTGTCAGACAAAAATTTTAATATTTTTTTACACCTGTCATCAACTACTCTAAATATCAGGGATAACCAAAGATTTTAGAATGAGAACCAAAGAGTTTAAGAATTTTAGATTGTCCGGGACATATTTTTTTAATTTGACATTTTTCGCGAGCCGTAAATAAATAGGTATTTAAAATTTATGTAAAAAAGTTATTAACTTTATTGACAGAATATAAATAAAAGAACATATAAAAGTATATAATTTGGTGAATAATTTGTGACAGCACTTCTGTTATTTTTTTCAGACGCTAGTTAGTTAATACTGGCCAGTGCTAAATTTTTACATCAATATTTTTTTTAAAATTTTAAAGACAAACGCAAAAATTAAAAGACAGCTTACATTTATCGAATGTCACAAATAATCCTATAAAAGGCCACGTGTGGTTAACGATACATATGTTGGCTACCCCTGATATATGTAATACAAGATGAGATTCTTACACAATATACTTTTATTACGTCATAAGATAAAAAAGATTTTACTACTATCCCACGCAATTATTTAACTATTTTCCCAATGAAAAATTAGTACCGTAACGGAGAAAAAAATTGAAACAATAGTAATGTATTCATAGTTTTGCGTTTAGCACAAATTTGGTCGAATAATTGATTTTTATACTAGGTGATTATTTATAAGTATAAATGTTTTAAGGAGTAAAGAGTGTAGTTTATTTGCCAACTAAAAGGTATAAAGCTTTTCGACCATTCGGATAAATGACGTTACTTTTATAAATGCTAATAACTTCTAGCAGTACAAAGTCTCCGGGAACAGATAGTAAAGAATAATTAATTTTAATACTTAGTACTCTGAAAAGAAAAACATTTGGATGGATCGCATCCAAATCAATTTGTTTTTTTTTTTATTTATATGTGTATTATAAGTTATTTATTATAAGTATATATGCTATATACATGTGTATGCTTGCATATATTTATATATATATATATATATATATATATATATATATATGTTTTGTTCAGTTTACCTACCATTTATTTATACTTCTACTGTTTTTATACTCTGGTTGTCTGTAAGAGATTGCTTCGTGTGATTAGACCGCCCATTGTACTCTTTTGTTCATTATTATGAAATTATTTAAATGTATCCTAGCGTGTACAATAAAGAATATTACTAAATAAATAATCCACATTTGCACTACGATATTTGTTATTTTTGAAACTATTGATTGTGGCGTAGGGTGTACCGTTTATTAATTTTATGCTTTTACATATCCAATAAATCACCCTGTATAGATTTTAAGATGATGCCAGAAAAACGACACTACGCTTTTGCTGCGTCGCGAAACAAATGTTCTAATTACTGCAAGGTTGTTATCAGGAAGACTTTATATCAATTTAATTAGACTACAGAAGATGTACTGCATATGCCCATTTATTAAGGATATGGATTCTGATGAGAGAATGCTCCCACTTTTTCTTGAAAATACGAGGCATATTTCGATATTTTCCAATTTTTACATATAGATGGCGACCACGTGGCTGAATACACGCCTGCACTTGTCAAAATCAGGTCCAAACCTTTCTCAATATCCCAGTAGCAAAAGCAATACCCACCGCCAAAGACCGGCTCTGATTACGTAAGATACGCGATAAATTTACGAAGGTTCACGAACAACGACGCAACCAGGAGTTCTATTCCACAAACAAAGGCGTTCATGAACAAATTATATAAGTCGTCACACATTATTTGAAGCAGTAGTAACATTAGACATGCAATAATAACCAGAATCGAAGTTTGACCCTCTCGGGCGGGCGTCCTGCAGTGGGAACTGTAAAAACATAACACGCAAATCTCAAGTTTTTTTTATGTGTCAAGTGTCTCCGAGATCATGACACTCCAGACTGTCTTCATTCAAATAAGTCACTTCCTCCAGCTTCCGTCCTTTGTCAGTCAAAAGTCCACACGGCAAATTATCAAGGCTGCCAAGGGCAATTAAGTCTCGCCTGCCATCACCGTACTTTGCAACAGTCTGGGAAGCTCCAGATTCACCATCGACATCTAATACGTCGCATACCTATTCTACTGTATACAAGAGTCGGTCATCTTAACATCAATTATTGCGCCGGGCATAGAAGAAAGATGTGTTGAGTTGTATAAAACTTAAACTAAACTAGTTAACAGTCTATTGATGTCAGTCCAGAACACGAACTTAGTAACAGCCCAGATTAAGATACTCTCCCGGAGGTTCTTGCGCTAGGTCACAGAGCGCCAGCTCGAGAGATCTAACAGTATGGCTTCATCCCTATCTGGTAATTAAAGTAATATCTTATTTAACGATTCATGACTCCTGGGGGAACCCTCAGAGCTTTGATGTATACGTGTTGTTTACAAACTTAAAAATAACATACGTAACGACATAACGCCGTAATATATTTTGATGTACATTTCGCTGTATAGATGACACGAAAGGGACTTTAAAAAGTTTGAAGATAGTGGGCAGGCCACATAGTGTAGGACATATGGCTGTTGATGCCTTAAAGTTCAGGAATGGAGACCACGGGTCGGCAAGTGCAACAGAACGTCCAAGGTGGACAGATGGCGTTGTTAAGGAAGACGCTGAATGAAGACCGTTTTAATTCAGTGATATTGGAAGTTTTTTGAAATTTGGGGGAGATCTATGTATATATGAAGGGGCTTCATAATTTTGTCCATTCGTTCCAGGGTGCTATTCCTGGGTGCGTCCCTGACAGCCGGGTTCATCGTACTCCAAGTTGCCGTCGTGCCTCTTATATTTAAATACTCAAAGGCCTTTCGACGTCATCTTATATTCGCTAATTTTGGTGAGTGTTATTGTATTGCTTATAATTTTAACTTACTTTGGGTATGTGAAATTGAGAGTACTTTAATGACCACGAAATCACCACAGGGTTCAAATGCAGGACAATCCAAGTTCATACTGTCCTAGATAAAAGTCAAAGTCTTTTAATACACCAATACCTCACTTTGCGTCGTGGTTACGTTTCAAAACAAAACGCGACGCAAATTGAAACGCCGCAAAGTGAATTAAGATTTTCTATAGCAAACCATGTAAAGATCGAAGATACGTTCCAGAGTCACGAAAATACTACTTTTTTAAATGGAAATTGAACAAAGTAAACATTTACAAAACAAAAATAATATATCTTTGTCAATAAATAAATTGAAATAATAATTATCTTTTCTGTAACCAGAAACAACACGTAAAAATTTATATAAACTTATTATTCTCTTTTTTTTAAAAAAAAGACACAACACACCACATTACAACACACTACGTAATTGAAACTGAACTCTAAAATTAGTAAAACAAAGTGAATATAAAACTGTATTAAAATTGCGTTGATTTTTAGTTAGAAAGGGAACTCCCAAGGTTTGATGGCATGGCGCCATTAGAAATAAAAGTTTTGCCATCTTTTAGAAAAAAAGAAAATTTAAAAAAAAATTAGAGACTCGAACCCAAAACAACGTGTCTTCGAAAATCTAACGACGCACAGTGAAAATTAGTACTAATTAAGCAGCGACGCAACTTCGAAAAAAACGTAAAACGAAACGACGCAAAGCGAGGTATTGGTGTACCACTGTAAGAAGACGAGGCCGAAAATATCCAGTCATTGGAATAGGAGTCATGACCCTTCTGTAAAGGTCCGAAAATTAAACATACAAGTTCTAAACTATTTCTGGGTTCAGTCTATCTTGGTCACTGTTTGTCTTCATGTTTAAATATGGTGTATTATGTAAGAAAGGGACCAATATTTAGCCACTTCCACACATGCAGTGGTAGTCGTGCAACAAAGTGCACCGCCCGCCAGCCCACTGATAAATGCGTATGCGGCAAACAATGCGAATTACACAACTACCACCGTTAAATCACTCAAAACGTGTTTCACCCTTCCACGGGGCATCTTCAGGAGTTATGTTACATCGATTAGTGCCAAACACAGAGTGGGCATGTGCGGAAGTGGCTAAATATTGGTCCTTTTCTTATTTAGGATGAACTTCCGCAAAATAACGCCTGATTCCATTAAATATGGTGTATTAAGGTCAAATGAGATTAATGGCATAGGCTTATGAAGTCCAGACAAGGTGGACAGATAGTCCAAAGACACAGCGCACGCCGCTTCCAGCCCGTCCTATTGGAAATATATGGCTTTGGCCTATGTCCAGTATTGGATGGCCTATGTTTGAAACAATGATGTTATACTCATGCGAGTGACGGTGAGGGACCGTCTGTACAGGTATTTGTTCTTTGATGGCGTGGAAAATGAAATCCAGGTGTGATTGAGGTGGTATGCATATCTATAGTGACTCGTTACAAATCTTTTGACCCAACAATGATAGTATCTCTCTCTCATTACATCTTAACCCTTAATAGCCTGATTTACGAAAGTCATTTTTTTTAAATATTACTGTGTTTGTTTGAGGGTCTAGATGAAGGGAAAAATAGTTTTTTTTTATTTCGTTGGAAAGAATATTATACAACAGTAAAATACGTACAGCCAACCTATAAAAAAAAAACTAATAGTAATGTGAACATTCGGTTTAAAAGATTGGTATCAAAATTGAAACTCTAGGTTATTAAGGGTTAATGTTAGCGTTCGAATTAAAATTAAAAATAAAAGACGTTCGAAATTTAAATCGAATGCATATTAACAATTTGTTCTATCAATTTGATTTGACGTCCAACAAGGTGGACATATGATCTTGTTAAAGTTGTCCCTATGGTAAATCTGGAAGGAAGGCCGATGTCCAGCTGTGGACTTATGTAACGCTGATGTGATGATGACGAACTGTTCTTTTGTTATTAAGATTTTAAATCGGAGTTTCCCAAACTTGCCATGTTTTTCCGTGTTGGGTAGACCCCCTACTTACCTGATATTGATTTCCTTTAAATTTCTAACTGTAGTGAAGTTTAGTGTTAAAAACTTAAAGTAAAAACACATGTTAATTTATACATTTATTAATTGAATTTAAATTAAAACTACTCAAAATAAAATTTTGTATCTGTTATGTAAAATATACGTAATATTAAATAAACATAATTTTTTACTTCATAGGTACTTTTATAAATAATGTAAATATTTTGATATTATAAGATAGTATGATGTAAGTAAATAGGTATCAGTGTATGTGTTGAGATCCACTATCGTGGACCCCCATTTTCATTTCATGGACCCCCAAATTTTCGTACGTTGACCCCTTGCAGGTTGTCATAGACCCCTAGGGGTCGATATAGACCACTTTGGGAATCACTGTTTTAAATCAATAAATTATAACATGGTGATTGATGTAAAATATGTTTTAAATGTTCCTTTTTCTATTGGACTACGACAGGCCAATCATTTTTTTTAAATATTTGACATTTTAATAACTAAGGTAACGGAAAAATTGTTATCTAGAAATAGACCCGCAACAGTGTGATAATTAATCTATGATTAAAAATTAAACGGTCAGTGGCCTCTAAATGATCGATAAAATAGTTTGTAGTTGTTGTTGTGGTTACAGATGATAAATAAATAGTTTCAAGTGATAATATTGGACCTCACGGATTCGTTTGTTTTTTGTCATTTATCGTTATTTCTATCTATATAGATAAGAACGGATTAATGATATCGAGCGGTTTTTAGTCATCGCAGAATACCGGGAAAATTAAAGCAAAGGCTAAAAATAATTTAAAAAATGGGTTTGTACACACAAACTTAAAAATGGAATATAAGAAAGTAAAAGCTAGGAAATTGTTTTAAAAAAGTGTATAGTACACTTTTACACACACATTTGAAAATGGAATATATACAAGCGAAGACAACAAAATTATTTAAAAATAGTGTATGGTACACACAAATCTGAAAATGGAATATGTAAAAACAAAGATTAAGAAATATTTTTAAAAATAGTGTATGGTACACACAAATTTAAAAATGGAATATATAATATTAAACAGTGCCGGTGTCAGGATATAGCGTACGCAGTAATCTTTTAAATAGAACAATGTATTGTACATAAGTAATTAAAATTGATATACAAGGTCTCTCTAGCCTCATAGGCAAGCTCTCAATTGTTCAGAGTAATGGAGAAAGCTGTACTTGAGATTTTTCTATGGGATTAGATCAGGATTTAAACAAAAATATCAGGCTACATATAAGGGCCTTTAGATTTTGGAGTTAAGACCACAAATGTACACCGCAGTGTGGGACCTCCACAGAACAGACAGACGATATTTAGGTCGCCTCATTGTTAAGCCTAAAGCTTTAAAATTTTTAATAAAATCGCATCTGTTCTAAATAATAACTGTGCAAATCAAGAAATTAAAACTATACATAAAACAGTATTGATTATCATATTGATATGTTATCATGCAGTGTTCGTTATGTATATAATTGGACGGAGCAAAGTTCAAACTTAATTTGTATTATTTACAACACAATTAAAATAGTTTTAGATTTAGTGTTAGATAAATATTTGCTATAGGTAATATAAACTTTAATGGTCAGCGTTATTGTAATAGCTGGAAGGCATAACGGAAAATTATTGCAAATGTAAATTTTTTTTAATGACCCCCGCTATTGGGGGCCTCTCGTACCCCTATTTATGGTGGGACAGTGACTTTATTTGCAATTTAATTTTTCACATGATTTTTTATTTTCTCTCTCTTTTATATTTTACTTTCTCTTTCGGTTTATTATCTATCTTTCATGCTACATTTCTACTTTCTTACCCTTTTGCTCTGTTCATCTATTATTCTTTCCTCTTTTCTTTTTACATTTTTATTTTACATTTTTTCTTATTTTCTTTAATACATATGTCACATTTGAGTTTTATTTTATCACATTTTATCACATTTCTTATTGTGTATTTGGATTTTTATTTTTTTGTACAACGTTTTTAACTATTTTCTTGCAACAAGCGAGGAATTCTTTCCTAGTTTCTTTTTCGCCTATCAGGGAGTCTATTGTCTCCTCCCTGATTTTAACGCCAGATGCAAATGTAAATACAGCCTTGGTCAATCATCAAAGAGTAAATATCAAGATTCTTGTCAGGTTCTTCTACATAGAATCAACATCTAAAACCTGGCGGAAGCCTGTCGTCGTTTCACCTCATATACACTCACTGCAACTCCTAGGTTTTCCCCTAAGATATTTTTGGGGAGATATACCATAATCGCCTCTGGGCAGGCGGGTTGGCGATTGTAGTGTGGTATTAGGTACGTAGAGGACGTTGCTATTCATCATATAAATATAAACATAGTGAGCAGTGAAAATGATATATTTGTCACGAATTGTGAATTATATAAAATTGTACCTCGGGAATCGAATCCTCGACCTACAAATGTTAGTGCAGTGGCGTACCTAGAACTTATGCCGCCCGGGGCGATCTACAGTTTGCCGCCCTTTCTATTATAAGTCAATCAAATAATGGTTTTTATAAATTAATAAACAAATAAATAATTAACACATAAATAAATTATTAAGTTATTTAATCAATATTAATAATACACAGAGTAATTTTTTTAGACATATTTGTATGCACTCGTAAATATATTTCTATAATATCTACTCTTCTAGCTTTCATACTAGAAAAATCGTGTATAATGCTCTCAAAATTTATATTATTTGTAATTACTTGTTCTATTGACAATATTGCAAGATTTTGTAGTCTTCTTAATTGACTCATTGTAGAACGAAGATAATTTTTTATCAACTTCAATTTTGAGAAGCTTCTTTCGCAACTTGCGACACTGATTGAAATTGTTAAAAAAATTCTTAACAAAATTATAATGTTGGGAACAGAATTTTCCAACCTATACTGCTGAATAAATTTTAGCAGATCAAGAGGGCCCTTCTCCCCGTTTTTCTAATGTTTTGCCTCTTTTTTTAGTGAAGGTACGGCCATAAAAACCTGGATCCTTTTTCTTTCAATATGGAACTGTTCTTTATCAATGTAAATCAAGTCATTTATTTGACATTTAAATTCTTCATTTAGTAGGTTACACGGTATTATAAACGAATATTTATTTACAAGGCCATGCAACTGATCGAAGCGTTCTTTTATTTCCTTTAAAATTCTGTCCATAGATGAAAACATTTCTCTTTGTACTTCTTCTTCTAAAGATAGCCCCACGTCTTCTCTATTTTCCCCACTCATATTTTTTCTCCTTCTAACTCGACGCTCAGTCGATATCTACAACTCTTCACAAATTATTTTGGCTGCTATCATGTTTCATATCATCATATCATGCGTTTTGTACCAGCATATTTCTTTGTTCCATGAAATGTGTTTGCAAAGAATTTAGTTTTATATGGCATTGGTGGACATTTAACCCTTAAATGCCGGTATTTTTGAGCGTCCATAATTTCCAAAAGGACGGGTTACCATAAATTAAGGTAACATAGAAAAGAATTGAGTAATATTTCAGCATCTGATCTCGTTTTACTATTTTCTTCTTCTAATAATCATAGTTATCATTTATTATTCAAGAAAGAAAATAAATATGAAATGAATAGGTTGCTTTTTAAAACTATAAGTAAATATAAAAAATGCCGCCCCTAGGTAAGTGCCGCCCGGTGCGGACCGCACCCACCGCCCCCCCTAGGTCCGCCACTGTGTTAGTGTAGTGCAAGTGTTCACATAACTGGTCAGTGTAAATGATAATTTTTAAAAAAAGTACCTAAGAATTTTTAAATCATCTTTTTTATTTACTACGTAATATGCATATGATATTGTTAAAGAAAAAAAAGTGTGGTCATAAAAACACACAAGTTGAATGTCCGCTGTTAAAAAACGTGTGGACGCACTAGTAAAGTCTTGCCAGTAAGAGGCTACACGTGTGAAACTGGAAAAATTATTAAACAAATTTTTTCAGTTTCGCACACTGACTTGGTGAAAGAAAAGGGGTGATAATACGTTTTTCGGAAATCAGAGAGAATAGAATAATGTTACAAAACATAAGTTACAGAACCCTCTTAACAATAAACACGGAACCCTAGGATCTAGAATTGCCGTGAACACGCGTCACTTTGAAGTTATTTATAGATTTTTGTTTACGGTTCTCGAAAATTCTTTTCAAGTACTGTCTCGAACTTACTAGAACCTTCTCTGTAGTACAGGCGTCCCTCGTATAACACGGTACTTGTAAAACACGGTTTCGATATTACACGGTACAAGAATTGAGATTAATATAACACGGTTTCGATATTACACGGTAAAACACGGTTTTGAAATACATAACACGATTTTGAAAAATATGCATTGGAAATTTGAATTTTTTTTTCCGTTCAATAAGGGGAATACCCCAAATTTATTGCTACAAAAAATATCTCATTTCGTTTTGAGAAGTGAAAGTACATATGCGTTTTGTCCTTTGTAAATGAAGTTGATAAAGTTTTAGCTTGCTTTCTTTTTAACATTTTAGAAAGTAAAGTAAAAAGTGATAAAAAGTACATAGTAAAAAAGCAAACTTTGAATGAGGAAGAACTAATTGAACTACTAAATAACTCCAACTTCGATTACCCCGATGATTCGGAAAACATTTGTAATATTACAACGGTTCCTCATTTAAATTTAATTGATCTGGAAGAAGGAATAGCTTTAGCTAAAAAATTGGAAAAATTTTTCGTTGAAAAAGATCCTTCAGTTGTACGTAGCGGAAAATTTAAAAGAGAATTGAATAGTTCTTTAGCTCCTTATAGAGAAATTCTGAAAGAATTGCAAGATCGAAATAGGCAGGTAGTTGCTACTACGTCAGATAACCTTTGTCATGATGGAGAAATAACTAGTGAAGAGGAGTTTCAACCAACCTGGAGAAAAAAAAGTAGATTAGCTGTAATTTCTGATGAGAGTGATGATGAAAATTAATTTTGTAATCGTAATAAGCTGTTTCTACTTGTTTTATAATATGTAATTATAATTATTAGTCTTTGAATATATTTTTTGTTGTATTTTTTAATTTTTGTATTTCATCATAAAATTGAATTTCATTTATTTTTCTTAATAAAAACTTGAAGGTACGGAAGGGAACGAAATTTCAGCTATCATAAAATTTTACACCTTAAGATTTGGTTTCGATATAACACGGTACACATTGCCTTTATTTATATTATTTCAAGGTTTCGTATAACACGGTTTCGATATAACACAAGACAAGGTCTCGATACTACACGGTATACCTTGTTTCGAATAACACGGTTTCGATATAGCACGGTACGAATTAACCGTGTTATACGAGGGACGCCTGTATAAATAGGTGTACTCTCCATGTAGACAGTTCAGTGTTGTTTTTCGAGTTACAAGATTAATATCTACGATTAGTGATACAAAGTGACTATTTGGTAAGTTATTTGGACAGTGATTCCTTGAGCTATTCGAAAGCGAAGCTCGGACTAAGCGAAAGTATACTTTGCGTTAAAGTAGGGTGACCATATGATTTGTGAATAAAGGATTTCTTGTGAACAAGTGGTGTTTTTTTCAGAACCCACAGTACTTAACAATAATATTGCTTGGAAATCTGACATTTCTAGGTTAATTTATCGACATAATTTTAACTATTATACGAAGTAAGAAAAGGACCAATATTTAGCCACTTCCGCACATGCATTAGTGCCAAACACAGAGTACGAGAGTAGAGCACTAATCGGTGTAACATAACTCCTGAAGATGCCCCGTGGAGGGGTGAAACACGTGTTGAGTGATTTAACGGTGGCAGTTGTGTGATTCGCATTGTTTGCCGCATGCGCATTTATCAGCGGGCTGGCGGGCGGTGCACTTTGTTGCACGACTACCACTGCATGTGCGGAAGTGGCTAAATATTGGTCCTTTTCTTACTTAGGATGGATTTCCGCGAGGTAACGCCTGATTCCATTAAAAACTAGTATACGTATATATACATATTTAAATATACATTGTATCAATGTTTTAATATTTGCAAAAGTGTTTATCAAGGATTATTCGAATAAATAAATATGTATTTTATTGTTTTCACTTGACCGATGTAATATGTTCTGCATTTTTAGAAGCTCATTAACAGATTTCAACAGTACGGTCACTTCATGGATATTTTACCTTTTGTTTCAGTACAATGGCCTCTAGGTATAGACTACGAGGATGTATCTTCGAACGGTATAGAGGGAGGCAGAAATATCAGCTTGGATTACCATTCGAAAATAGACAAGTGTCCAGTTAGTATTGGTGAGTTATTTAACTGAATATTAAAGTTATTCTTCATCAGAAAACTCTGCGAGTCCATATATGTTAGTTCAATGCGAATAGACACGTTGTGATTATGACAGTTCAATGTAGAAATCTAGATATATACTAGCTGATGAACGTTGTTTTGCCAAAAAAACTAGTTTTTTATTAACAAATAAAAAATATGGGTTGATCGTAGAAGGGTGAAAATTTAGGGTTATATGTATTTTTGTATGTTGTATCATAATAAAATAAAAACCAAAAAAATTGTCTAAAAAAAATTAGGGGTGGACCACCCTTATCACTTAGGGGTATGGAAAATAGATAGTAGCTGATTCTCAGACCTACTGAATACGCATATAAAATTTGGTAAAAGTCGGTCAAGCCGTTTCTATAGAAAAACTGATTGATTTTTACCGCATTTAAAATTTTGTGTACTTTAATGCAATTATATGATAACGACGGTAAATATATTGTTAATTAGAAATAAAAAATTGTTAAAAATGTTGTCGTGTGAATTGAACTTGATAAAGCGACATTACTTTCCTGTCCCTAGCTTTTACTTCTGTTTCGATTATTGCTACCTTTGTCTCTATTTTCAGCACTTCTGCTTCAACACGCTAGACTTCGGTCTCCACTTTTTGTACTTCCACTTCTACTTTCTCTTGATATACAGAGACGATATCGCTATTACCATTTACATTCTCTTCCTGAGTTTCTTCAATCTTGTACAAGTATCTGTTGTGATGATAATGATCAGATATCACTGTGTGAGTTTTATGCGTAGAAAAATATATTTTCAGGCATCTGGCATATACTGCCAAAGAGCACGTACGAGCATATGAAAGGCAGCTTCGGTAGCAACTGTGATAAGATGCAGCTTCACGCAGCCATGGATCAAGAGCTGGCCAACTCAAAGACCCCTGTGATATTGTACTGTCACGGTAGGTACTGGTTTAACAAACCCAAAAATATTTATTGGTTCCACTAAATAAATCATGAATGTTAGGTTTTTATGTGTCTTTTCAAGTATAGCAAATTTAAACTCAAAAATTCTTTATTCATCATACGATGGATTTACATCTATTTTTTTTGAATGGCCAAATTGGGTGCTTCTCGTACCCCTGTGTTTGGTAAGGACAGGGTCGTTAATTTGTTTTATTGGTTTTTTTCGTTCTTTTTTATTATCTTTCTACTTCTTTCATTCCACAATTTTCTCAGTCATTCTCTTCCGTTCTATTCGCCATACAACCATCGTCAACTACTACATTCTAGGTATCTTTATTTACAATTATCTTTAAATATCTGTTTTATGCAGCTTTACATTCTATTATTTACATATATTTTTCAAAGTTTTTATCTTTTATTCTACTAATTGCAGTAATTTTATTTACAATTTAATTTAATTTCTTTCTTTACTTTAGTACATACTTAGTATTTAATTTCCTATCTGACAATATTTGAACCTATAATTAAGATTTCTTTCAATTGTTATTTTGGCTACCTTCTTACAGTAGTTGAGGAAAAATTTTCTTTTCTTTTCCTCTAACATGATGGGGGCGATGGTCGCCTGCCCCAATCTTTTTGCCTAACCGGCATTCGGAGTCGACTCGGAGTCCTCCGAATGCGGGACAGTGGGCAGCCAGGTGGACTACGGTCTGGATTTACATCTATAATTGACGTCAATATTTTATATGCCCGCAAAATTAAATATATACTACATACAAATACTATTTGATCACTTTATACAGGCTGATTGTAAAAGCACTCTGCTGAAAAATGTGCTATAAATACCCCCTTTAAAACTTTTAATTTAAATTCGTAATAAATCACCTTGTATAAGTTATATAGTTTAATGTATTCATTAAAAAATTAAGATGTCATATTTAATGCAATCAGGCGTTATTTTGCGGAAGTCCATCCTAAATAAGGAAAGGACCAATATTTAGCCACTTCCGCACATGCAGTGGTAGTCGTGCAACAAAGTGCGCCGTCCGCCAGCCCGCTGATAAATGCGTATGCAGACTCTGTATTTAGCACTAATCGATGTAACATAACTCCTGAAGATGCCCCGTGGAGGGGTGAAACACGTGTTGAGTGGTTTAACGGTGGCAGTTGTGTAATTCGCATTGTTTGCCGCATGCGCATGTGCGGAAGTGGCTAAATATTGGTCCTTTTCTTAATTAAGATGACGTATTTCGTTCCATATCATTATCATTATTTCAGCAGTGAAACATCCACTGCTGGGCATATGCCTCGTAGATTTCCAATAGGAACGGTTTGAAGTAGTCTTTTTGCATCTTCCGATGACATTAACAAGTTTATATATCTTGTCCAGGGGCACGATTTCTTACCAGTAGTTTCCTTATGACTTATGTAATTAAGTAGTATTTTATTGTTGTAGGTAATTCCAACTCCCGCGCAGCCTCCCACAGGATACAGCTATACAAGTTCTTTCAGCAAATGGATTTCCACACCATCGCTTTTGACTACAGAGGTAATGTTTTATTTAACTATGTCTGCTAGCATCTCTTTACTAAAGCTTACACATATCGTAAGAACGAATTGCACAAAAATATTACAGATTTCTTTTTTGATCTAATATTCTCTCTTATGTTTAAAAATAGTGAAGAAATTTTAAAATCCAATTTATGAGTGTAACATGGTAAAAAATAGAACAAAGATATGTTATAAAAGTTGTGAAAATTCAAAAATTAAGGAATATTTTTTCTTCTGTGGTCTTGAATATCTATTTATGTGACGCCATCTTAATCAACTAAATCCTTATTTACATAATTGACTTAAATTCTGACTCAATTTATTTTAACTCCCTTGTCTTGACTCATTAAATACTTATTTACACTCTAACTTATTAAATCATGACTTGCTAATTTCTGATTTACTATATTTGACTCCCTTTTTCTTGACACATTAAATCACGATTTACTAAATTATGACGGTTTATATCTCAACTCCTTTATTTTGACTCGTCAAATATTTATTTACTAGTGTAACTTAATTAATAATGACTTACTAAATTCCGACTCAATTTATTTTAACTCCCTTGTCTTGACTGATTAAAGTCTTATTTACTTCTGTAGCTTATTAAATGATGATTCACTAAATTCTTACTCACTATATGTTAACTCATTTGTCTTGACTCATTTAATACCTATTTACTACTGTAACTTATTAAATCATGACTTGCTAATTTCTGATTTACTATATTTGACTCCCTTTTTCTCGACAAATCACGACTTACTAAATTATGACATTTTATATCTTTACTCCTTTATTTTATTTCTAATAGATTCAGGCTTTACCTCGCGGAAGTCCAACCTAACAAGAAAGCGACTAATATATAGCTACTTCCGCTATGCAGCAGTAGTCGTGCAACAAAGTGCACCGCCCGCCAGCCCGCTGATAAATGCGCGTGCGGCAAACAATGCGAAACACAACTACCACCGTTAATACACTCGACATGTGTTTCACCGCTCCACGGGGCATTCTCAGGAGATGTTACACCGACCAGTGCCAACCACCGAGTCATTTAACGATAACTAAATTCTGACTCACTATATTTTTCCCTTGTCTTGACTCATTAAATCTTTATTTACTAGTGTAATTTATTAAACTCTGACTTACTTTACCCCGACTTCCTTTGTATTGACTCATTAAATCCCTACACGCTACTGTAAATTATTGCATCATGACTACAAAATATTAAGGTTTATTATTTTTTAAGCGTAAAATGTAAGTTGTCTTTTTATTTATTGAACTCATTATTTTGCATGCAATTAGTATGAACGGAAATATTAATTTAAAAAGCGATTTCTTCTAGTTATTGGATGGCTAGGTTCCTATAATTTGATAATAGTTCATTTCAGGTTATGGAGACTCCACAAATTTGACTCCAAGCGAAGGCGGCGTGGTGGAAGACTCCCTGATGGTGTACGATTGGTTGAACAGCACCTTGGAGAAAGGAGAGGAGAAACCTCCTGTTTTCGTATGGGGACACTCTTTAGGTATATATGTGATGATAAGCTTAACCAACGACAGATATAAAAGCCTCTTATATTTTATGGCCCCATTCACATCTCTTCAGGTAAATTATGTACAAATGTTACCTTAACGTGCAAATATAATAATTTTTAAATCAATGTGAACGTTCCTTTAATGTTACCGGTGCTTGGATACGGTTTAATGTTTGTCTCACAAGTTCTGTTTTATTCCTCATGATTCATCAGTTCAGATTATCCTACTAAAAGTATAATTCTTTAAGGTAGAACAGGTTCAATACGATTGAACAGTACAAGTTTGATTGATTCGTGAAGATCGAAAGTACAAATAACGTTAAGCTTCTTAACCGAATGCCTCCTTGTCGTACATTCAAGCGCGGACGGTGAAGCCCCTTTTTCGGATGGTGATGGACTTTAGTATCACTCTTCACGGTCTAACAGTACAATTCCAATGTATGATTATATATATATATATATATAATCATTCAATTTATTTTTTATTTCAGGTACGGGAATTTCATCGCATCTTCTCGGAAACCTCAAAGAGCTGTCCACGGAGATTCTAGAGCGTCCGAGTCCTCTGCCGCAGCCGAAGGGTCTGATCTTGGAGTCCCCATTCAACAACATAGCTGATGAAGTGGCCAACCATCCACTTGCAAAGGCAATTAATCTTATAATAACTTATATACATCATTTCAAGCCGGTGCTAGTCTTACGTATCTTCACACGTGAATATAGATATTTTGAATTCTATGTTAGTTTTGGGCCGGAAGGTTTTCGACCCTCGACCCTCAATGATGTCAAGGTCCGAAATTCACTGTATGTATGAAAGACTCTCTATTTGGCATTAATTGGTGCAACATAACTCCTGAAGATGCCCCGTGGATGGGTGAAACACGTGTTGAGTGATTTGACGGTGGCAGTTGTGTAATTCGCATTGTATGCCGCATGCGCATTTATCAGCGGGCTGGCGGGCGGTGCACTGCATTGCACGACTACAACTTCATGTGCGGAAGTTGCTAAATATTAGTCCTTTTCTTACTTAGGATGGACTTCCGCAAGGTAACGTTTGAATTCCATTAAATAGTCACTGTATGCATCATGGCGATTTTTGGGGTAGGCCTATGAGTTATGGTGGGTGTCTGTCTGACATGATGAAGGCGTTCACCGGTGACACAGAGCCACGTTTCAGCTGGTGATATGGCTGCCGCACTTCGAGAGCTCGTTCGTGGAACCGTTCCGCGCAGCCAACGACTGCGAGCACAGCTTCACCTCGGACACGCACCTGCGGCGCGCTCGCTCGCTGCCAGTCCTCATCCTGCACGCCAAGGACGACGTTATAGTTCCCTTCCTTGTCGGCTATAAGGTACACACACACATTCATCACAATGCTTTTGCATCTATTTACAATCATACTGTACATGTTTGATTTACCATGTAATTTTTTTTTTAATATACAGTTGTACAAGTCGATACTGGAGTCCAGGTCTGAGGGAGACGCGGCGGTGAAGCTTCACGTGTATGAGAA
Source organism: Battus philenor (assembly GCF_028537555.1). NCBI lineage: Eukaryota > Metazoa > Arthropoda > Insecta > Lepidoptera > Papilionidae > Battus > Battus philenor. The sequence continues at coordinate 2,914,599 of NW_027181688.1, forward strand.
GAAGGAAAATCTTGGCCACAAGTGGATTTGCAATGCTGCAGACCTCTCTGAGGTGGTTGGGTGAGTTTTAAACTAAACAGATCAACAAGGTTCAGAGAACAAGAAGGTTCACACTTCATTCGAATTAACAATTCAGGGAATCATTCTCGATTTTTTATGGCCCCGCTATTGGGGATCTCTCGTTCCACCCCTCTTTATTTGGGAACGGGGATTTTATTTTACTTCATTAATTTTTTCTTTCCTGTTTTTCTTTCATACATCACATGATCTGTCTTTCCGTTCTTCCACTCCACAATTTTATCTATCTTTCTCTTTTATTCTATTCCATTCATTCATCTTCAATCACTGCAGTTAGCTCTAGTTTATTTACAATATATCACTGATTTTATTTAAAATTTTTCATTTTTACATATGTGTACCAGTTTGTTTAATAACACAGTTACAATTTTTTACTTCTACATTTTAATTCTATTAAGAAAAAAAATCAATTTCGGTTTAAGACACGACAAGTAAAAGTAACCATATCATTGAACTCAACCGTTGCCCACGAAAATTCAATTTTGATGCAACCTTTTTTGATTCCATTAAATGATTATGACATGTGTCAATATTTTGACATGTGTCAATATTTTGACATCTGTCATATTTGTCATTGAATATGTAGCGTTCACGTTCCATATTGCTGGCCAGTACAACCACAATACTTTTTTTTTAATCATTCACACGCGTCGAATTTAAATTCGAACGCCGATTTAAATTCGGACACCATCAGTGATGTAGTCTCTGCCGTTGCATGCATATGAATACGCCTTCTTCAATCAATCTGGGCCATCATATTTCTCGCCAATAAAAGTTACGCTTGCATGAAAATAACTAGCATTTCTATGAATATCTTGTAAATTCTGCCTGATTATAGTCGCTTAATACGACAATAGTGAGGAATATTTATTATATTTTCAAAGGTAAAGGTGTCTCTATGTAAAAACACGTTACAAAAGACTGGCTTAAATACAGTATGATTAGTTACAGGCGTAAAAGCTTTGAAGAGATCAATATATAGCTCATATAAAAGACAAGCTTTTATATCTACTTTCAATGATTCTGTATAAAGTGATCGCTCTGAAATATGTTACATTAATATTTTTTTTTTCTATTGTAATGCAACTGGCCAATAATTTCTGTTAGTACAGAGTATATATGGACATATTGTAAACATTAATTAATTTGAATATGTAGGAATACGAAAGTGATATATTATTTATGATACCATTAAATTTTTATATGGTCTACCATACGTAGACCAGTAGACGCGGCATAGGTGGAGGTAATGAGGGATTAGGTAGATTGATAACATAGTTAAAATATCGCTAAATACAGCGCAGGACCAACCGTCAAGAAGCAAATTAGCTGTAAAGAATCATACTGTATATATGCGTCATTGGTAACCGTAACCGATCATCCTGTATGTGTTATAGCGTATATAAATAATTTATCTTAATGACATAACCATTTCTTTATTGCTAATTGTATGTTTGTCGCATATTTATATAGATATTTTTTTTTACAATTTGTATATTTCAGAGAATTCGTAAAAAATCATCGCTGATGGAAAATAAGGCTTCGCTTTAGAATTTCGAGTGTGGAGCACGCAGAGCAACGATGACGTCACGCTTTATGACACTATTTATTTAATTTATCTTTATTAAGTTTAATAAACTGTTTCACAAAAATTGTGTTTTTTATTTTTAAAGGAAGTATATATGGTCGATGAATGTCTTATTGGAACCATAATCATTATTTCATCTGTAGGGTATCCACATCTGGACATGGGCCACCCATTAGATATCCAATAGGACTGGGTGAAAGTGTGTTCCAACCACTTTTATTATATCTTCTACTATTTATCTTGTACTAACTCATGGGCTTACCAACTCTTCATTAGATCAAAAATACTTCGTCCAAATATCATGATATTTTCAGATATAAGAAACCTCGAGGAGAGGGCCCATGTTGGGCGCCAGTTGTACCCTCCCGTAAAAACGGAACACAGTATACACGAAACAACTTAGATTATCGTCTGTGTAGTTTTATTCGTTAAAATAGTACGTTAGGGAACCTTCAAGACTTTGAATCCACTGTTGGACATAGGCCTCTCTCATTTCTAAAAGGCCCGGTAGAAATCGGCCAGCATCCAGGATCTTCTGATGATATTAACAAAGTCATCTGTCCTTGTTGAGTTTCCTAGTCTGTGGTCTCCACTTCAGAACCTCGAGGCCCTGTTGTTCTGTGTTCTGTGATAGCGTTGACTGACCATATACGATTAAATCAGTTAAGAAGGGATGCGTAGACGAAAGCAACTGACAAATCCCAAAATATTGACAAGTTGAATTGGCTGGGGGTGAATAAACTTTCAACTTGGTAGTTACATCACATGCAATGTTACCGGAGGCTGTCGAGCTGAGGTCCTGTTGGAACCCCACGAAATCTTTTAATGCCAATAAAGTTATGGTGGAAAACTTATAACCAAACCCTTGGAAGCACAGTTTTGTTATGAACAAAGTGTTTCCGAAAGGTTCTCGAATAGCAACGACCATGTGGTGGTAGGTTCGGCGTGGTATCCCCCCACTAGGAGGACCGACGAAATAGACAAGGTTTGGGGAAGTCCCTGGATGCAGACAAGATAATAATAATAAAAAATGTTACTAACACAAAAAAGGTTTTATTTGGCAAATAACACTTGAACACCTATAGTCTATGTCCTGAAAGTCGAAAATCTCATGTCAATGTTATTACGTCCGTCAACAATGACAAATTACAATGATTGATATATCCAACATGAATTCGAAAATCATTAAAAATTGTAAATATTAAAAATGTTCGATTATAACACTGTAAAAAGAAAAAAAAAGTCAATGTACAAGATATAAAATTCAATTGAACACAAATCATGGTATTAGGGTGAGTGTATTATATTTTTACTTCTTTTTAGACTAAAGAGAAAGCTTTATATTCAATGTGTAAAGTCCACAAAAATCTCCAACGAGTTTTGATATTTCTAAAATGTACCTAATACAAGAACATAGCTAATCATTTGCAAGTTTCGTAATCACTTATTTCAAATTGTAAGAAGATTTTAACGAATTTTTTTTTGGACATTTTTTTTTCATTCGTAAAATAATGCACAACTACCGACCAAAGAGTAACTCATTTTATGGAGCCAAAAGATACGTATAAAATGCTCACATTTTCTTTTTTTGGTGTGTATGTCACTACTGCCCAGATGGCATTTGCAGATTCCACTAGTTTAAGGTGACAAAACGCAGAGGACGCCTAAGACCTCTTAAAGTAACGAATCTTAAGGCTTCCAGGGAAGGCTTGGCTCAGACAACTTTATACTATTTTACCGAATTGGGCCGTCGAACTCTGCAATCGCTAGGGGACTTAAGTTAGGAATGTTACTAGTCGGTTTATTCCATTAAAAAAGCTTATGATTTAGTATTTATAATCTCTAGTATAAGCTGAAATTGCTTTATATATTCGTCATTTAAACGCGAAAGGACTATATATATTATGTTAACAAACATATTCATGTCGATGTAGAGGTATATTGATGGCTGGCGCGTCACTGACGGCTGGACTGCTGGTAGTGCAGGTGGCAGTTCTACCGCTGCTGTTTAAATACAGCAAATGCGTGCAGCGGAAGATGGTTTTTTCCAATTGCAGTGAGTATTTATTAGATAAATTTTCTCCCTATAATTTGATAATAGATCCAGACGAGGTACGGATCTTTCGGTCATCTTGGAATCTGAATGCTAAACGGGTGTTATTGTCGAGTGAGATCCCACGCCGATATTACAGTCTGACTGAAAAGTTGCTAAGAAAACCCTAGATCTTAGTGTGTATAGAAAAGCCTAGTTAAAAGGCTAGCCTCAAACAAACCAAGGGGTTTATATCATCAAATAAATAAATAAAAGACATAAAACACTGTCAAGCATCTGAAACATTCTATCGGTTTTAGTTGGTGCATATTCGAAATAACATCATATCTAAATTGGTAATATATGTTTTTAGTCGTAACAATTTTGAATAATTACTGCGCCTGGGAATACTTTAAGTTTTCTTCTATTAGACGAAATTGCTATTCATTTTTGACAGGCGCCGGCGAGTACTTTTGGTTAATTTGGCTAAACTTTTTGTTCATTTTATTCTAATGTTTATATATTAATAAAGGTATGCGTAATAAGCGTTATAGCCAAATAAAAAAATTTAAACTGTAAATGTCTTATTCATTTTTCTTGTGTGCAAGCATTTTGTTAAAATTTAAAAACTGTTACTGTAACTGGCGGCTATCATTACTGTGACATGTCGTTGTAAAAAATAAAAAAAAAAATTTGATAAAATAATAAAAATGAATAAATGTTTTATTATTTCCAGTAAATTACCCGAGAAATTTAGACTACGACAATCCATCGAGTTGCGACATTATCGGCGCTAGGAACTTTACTATTGACTTTCACTCGAAAGTCGACACATGTAAAGTGAAATTGGGTGAGTACTACATCTCTCGTGGAAAGCTATAATCTCAGTCCTCCTACTTCTGGTTACGTATACTGGTTTAGAAATAGAGAACTGGAGTGGTAGAGTCGTCTGTTTTAAATGAGTTTAGTTTAGTTAGTAGAGGGGAACCTCGTCCAATCCTTGATCCAGGAAGCGCGTGACCTTTAGTAATGAAGATAAACAACCAAGAAGATGAAGAAGAAAAACATTATTCTAGTGAACGCTATAGATTTAATGATAAAAACATAACATGTAGTGTATTTTTAAGGCGTATGGCACATTGTCCCCTGCTCGCTGTTCAAAGAACTGTTCGTGGTCCGCAAGGAGTTGGACTCAAAGACGAGGCTAATGAATGAGCTGAAAAGAACGAAGAACGCCGTCGTACTTTACTGTCATGGTAAGGTTTTTATTTAATTTGCAAAGTTTTTGTCTTTAAGCGGTGATATAAATTGGTTTTTAATTTAGGCATCTATATATCTGTGGTCAAATAGACCTTGAATAAATTTCCTAATATTTCGTAGAAGGTTCTTAAAGGAACAAAATTAAAAATTGCGAAAAAACTTGAAGGATTTAACGAAATGTATGGGTTATTAAAACTGAGCATTTGACAGTTCACTGTGAAATTCGCGCGTTTAACAGCCAGCTTTGAACTTCGCGCGTTTGACAATTTGAATTGGTTGTATTTGCAAAAAATTATACTAGCTATTTACACATTTGCGAAAATAATATATCATAAAGGGTTTCGACTGTATCAATAGAAAGGTCAACCGTTATGTCGATGTTTGTCAAAGCTACCACTTTGCAATGCAGAAGATTGGTATGCATCTTCTAGTGTGACAGCGGCAAGATTTAAGCCAAGCTATTTGCTGCCTGTCCCGCCAGTGCCAGCCCCGTGAAATTATAAGTTGGCATTTGCCAAGAGCCAAAAAGCACTAAGGTGTAATAAAACGGTTAGGTATAAATTTAACTTTAACGTTTAGGTAACTGCAACCATCGCGCATCTCCCCACCGCCTCAGCATGTACAAGGTGTTCCAAGAGCTGAACTTCCACGTCATCACGTTCGACTACAGAGGTCTGTTTTGTTTGCTTACTTTTATGGACACCAAAAGCCGAGTTTAAGAAACGCACTAAAAGTATACCACCACTAATATTACAATCATCATCATATATACTACCACCAACACAAAATCCTCTATCGTCACCATCACCGCTACACCACTATTGTATAAATATAGAAAACAAATTGAATATTGTAAAGGTGTATTCCAGAAGGAATGGTGAACGAAAAGAGGCGATGTATGAAAGGTAAAGGAATGAATGGGAATGAGAGATAATGTTAGGGAAAAAAAGAATGAGTGAATGATATTAAGTGAAGTATAAGAAGAGTGAGCTAAGATTAAAACAAAGGGACAATTTTAGCTTAAACAACATTGTCATCGCTGCCACTCACACTTCTACCATCATTAAACAATCACTATATATCGTAATAGATGTACATATTTTATAATTTCATTGCTTGCCTTGGTCACATCGATCATGTTTCTCACTTTGATTGTACATACAAATAACTCAATGTATTTTTAAGATCTGCAGCAATTTTTTTCGAAACTTCGATAATCGCTTCTTTCGTTTTACACTGTTTTTCAGGTTACGGAGACTCGACGTGTATACGACCTACAGAGCGCGGGGTAGTGGAGGATACCTTGCACGTGTATTCATGGGTATTGCAGTCTATCTCCAAAGGCAACAAACCAACCGTTATTATATGGGGACATTCTTTAGGTACGCTTTGTTTACGTAGTCTGTATTAATAATTGTCATTGACACCTTCCTTAAACGAATGTAACGTCATAAAGTATAACAACATGAAAGATGAGGTATCTCCTGTTGAGGATTGATATAGACGAGATAAAGAAAAAGGAACAGATCTGCTTATAGTTTGAGATTAATTACAGATAAGCACAAAAAATAGAATTGATTTAAATACATTCCATTTTTGAATATTACATACACGCGGTTTTGTTGCAGGGTGGTAAGTGACGTATTTAGTCAAAACAAAACCGTATATAAGAAAGTGTGGCGAGGAATGGGAGACGATGCTTAAATGTAATGTGGGCGAATGCTGTATGTTAAATGTATGCTGAATGATATAAATTGTGAAGGAGTAAGTCAGGATAAGTCCGAAAGGAAGAAATAAAAACATGTTTTTGGTTCGTAGGAGCAGCAGTTGCAGCGCATCTCGTGGCACATTTATCTCAGCTAAGCGGAAACCTGGACCAAGAAAAGAAAAATCTGCCCCCGCCTTATGCTCTCATTTTGGAGGCTCCTTTTAACAACCTCATCGAGGAAATCGAATGCCATCCATTCTCTAAGGTTTGACGGGTTTTAGTCGTGTCAACTCATATTTTTAACACTGTATGTATGTGTGTATATACACACACAAACACATATACACACACACACATAAATATATATATATATATATATATATATATATATATATATATATATATAATAAAATTAAGATAGCGCCCCAAAGACCCCATAGACCCAAAGATCGTTTATTAAATGGATTTACAGATAGCATTTGCTAATATCCCAGCATGGGAGTCTTTTGTTACAATATTAACTGTGGAAGCTTGTCATTCTTCTTTTCTGCTGATAGATGCTGCTATATATTTAAGGGGAACTGGAAAGTAATGTTGCTTTCTTATGTTAAATTCACACAATTACATTTTTAACAAATTTTTACTTCTAATCAACAATACGTTTACCTTCGTTATCAACAACCTTTTACCGTCAAGTGTACAAAATCAATGCCGGAGCGGTAACAAATCTATCAGTTTTTCTATAAAATACGTCGACAGAAACGACATTACTTTGTGGTCCCCATAATATGTATGTTTTTCTTAATGTCATTTTATAATTTGATATGTAAGCAGAGGATGAAGAGTTAGAATTGTATAAGCTTCAACCCTGAATCAACAGCTGGTGTCCTGGCTTCCGTATTACAAGACGACCTTCCTGGAGCCATTTGCAGCGTCATCGGAGTACAAGTTCACCACGGACCAGTACCTCGCGATGGCGCCCAACGTACCTGTCCTCATTCTGCATTCTAAAAGCGACAAAATTGTACCCTATGATCTAGCTGTTAAGGTGAATTTTTCTATAACCGTTGTTTGCATATAAAATTCCATTTTTTTTGTGGAAATGATCCAATGTAGTTATTTTAATGATATATATATCTTCAGTAGAAAAAGATGAGAGTAAATTTAGACCTGTAGTATATACAGAATGATTGGTTATAGGTGTAAAGGCTTTAAAACGGTGAATGAATATACTATTTTCCTGTCAATTAATGTATAGGACATCCTATATAAAGATCAGTGGTTTAAGTAAGAAAAATTATCTTCTATGAAATACTGCATATTAAAATTAATTATGAATTACTATCTGTCCGTGTACATTTTGTACTGCCAGAAGTTATTGGCATGTCGCATTACAATAGAAAATATAAATTAATGAAACTGATCAAAAAGTAAGATTAATCTGTTTATAAAATGTAATTATTTTATATATTCTTCCAAATCAATTTCATCGCCTTCAAAGTAATTGCCGTCTGATAAAATGCAAAAATAAATAATTGTAAAACATTTCAAATTGACCGGTGTACATAGGTGATTAAAAAAGTGTTGACCTATAATTGTGATTGTAAAATTATTAAAACTTTTTAATATAGATTCATCCATTTAAACCTTTGGACTCTAAGTAATAATCCTGTTATATTTACAAGTATAAAGAAAAATCAGAAAAATACTTTTTATTTACCAATCCCTCCAGGTCTAAGTTTCCGTGGTAACATTGATGCCCGGAAATGATGCTTGTTTTCCAGCGGTGGGTATGAAAATGATAACCTCTTTCAGGAGTATAGATATTCCATGTTCTGAACTGGAAGAAAGCATACCTATATATATATATATATATATATATATATATATATATAAATTTATATACATATATATATATATAAATTTATATATATATATATATATATATATATATATATATATAAATATGTAAATATATATATATCGACATGCGAGAAACTTTCGGTTCCAAAGGCCGACAGTTGTACGTATGATGTACGCCGTCAAATTTCCATTTCAAAGATGCAATTCGTCGAGCCATAATTGATTTATTCCTAACATAGTAACACTGATTTAATCGGCAGTTACTAGAACAGAATATTTAAATGACAAGAATCCTTGGCAATAGTGTCGTTTTATTATTGTGATTTTATTTAGTATATATCTGATAAAGTGTATATATATAAATCAGTATTGATAAACTTTGTTATAAGATGTGTTTTTGTAGAGTTTCACCCTTCTTCTTCTACACAACTATACCACCTTGAGAAGCAGAGTAGAGTCAAAAATAAAATAAAGTGTCGATCAATAAGAGTTCTGTTAAAAGTTCCAATGTTGAAAAATGACTTTTAACATTTTAAATTTTAGTTGTACGAGAGCGCGGTAAAGATGCGAAACCAGATCGGCTCCAGCTCCCCCGTCGTCCTTCACGGCTTCGAGCGTGGCCGTGGACTTGGTCACAACAACCTCTGCCAGGCCTCGGACCTGCCGCTGGTGGTGAGGTAAATTGATTTTAATTCATACAATAAGAGTTCTTCCATTACTGTGTTACAAATGAAACGACCATTTCTTGAATATGTACGTTGTCATAAACTGTAGACCAAAAAACCAGAAACCAAATATCGGAAACCGGAGACCAGTGACAGAAAAACGGAGAAGACCTGAGACAAAATACAGGAGACCTGAGACAAGAGACTAAAGACTGTAGACAGAATACCGGATACCGAGGACATGAGACGTAGATTGGAGATCGGAGTAGGGATATCGGAGATAGGAGACGAAAGAAAGGAGACCTAACATAAGATCACAATCTGTGATAAGATCACCCCTATTGCTACTCACATTCATTAATTTTGCATTTATTTTTTATTACTCTGCTGTAATAAAAGTGAGTCTGCTTCACTTTTTCAATATACGACATAGAATTGTCATGCCAGCCAGTGCCAATTTCAAATGTCTTTACTTGAAAAGATAAGACCACACATAGTCCTTTTTTATTATTATTAATTATTTAATAATATATCTCTTTCCAATGTTACGTACACAATAAAAGGCATAAAGTTTATTTAAAATTAGGTTCTTAAAACAAATATTTTGGTCTTCAAAATACATGCGAGATAAACATGAAGTAGAAAAAGAGCAATTTGTTATTGAAAGAATATTGCGTTTGCAATATTAAAACCAGCAGGTGAACTTCTTAACAGAGATCATTGTTTGAAGGTAGATAAAGAAAGAACATTTTTATTTTTTGTAGAAATAATATTAACAAGTTATTAGATTACACTTTCATATATTATTATATTTATTTATGAGAACTGGGCGAAAGTTTTACCCGGACGCCTTCTCAGCCCAAAGCGTGGTTCATCAGATTGAGCTGAACACGTTTCTGGTCCAGAAGTTCACAGGACTCGTGGCATTCCCCCAGTACCTTCATAGGTTTAAACTTAGGAGAGTACTCCATGCTCTTGTGACCTCGGAGTGGACAAGACCATGACGCATACAGTCACAGGCTGACCCGTATTTGGTGAGGAACGAACAAATTGCCAGTTCGGTTGCAGAAAAAGATAGGAGGATCGTCTCGCTGGTTAGCCAAGGGGGAGGACACCAGATCTTTAAGTACTAAAGGAGGATAATCGAAAGAAAAATAAAAAGAAATGACGTAAATCTATAGAAGAGAGATAAATATTTCGAACTAACCAAATAAGCCTAAATGAAAATTGTGAAATAGAAATAAATAACAAGACTTGAATAAATTAAAAAATTACAAAATATAGATTAAAAACACAAAATTAAGAATTGTTACAGTATTCTGGAGGAACGGTGAAAGAAAAGGAATAGAAGAGAAGAAAACGACAACAGAGAAATAACCAAAATTGTGTAAATGATGTGCCGGCTCATACGTGGTAGGGAAGTACAAGGGATCCCCAAAACGGAAGCCAAAATGTCAAAATAAATCGATTTATTGATGGTAAAGAAAAAGATCAAAGCTCGTCAATATCTGTGGTTTATAGTTTAAAAAGTGTTATTTTTATTATGCTATATACCAGTGGTGGTTAAGCTCCTTGATAGTTCGAGCCGTTGTTCGAAATTTAAAACATTTCGCGAGCCGCAATTTAATGCGCATTTAAAACACGCAAACGAAAATTACAGCATTTATATTTATTGAAATTATATGACAAAAGTATAAAATATGTAAAAGTATAAAATAGGTATATTGCAGTTGACATAATGGCACGCGTATATGACAGCACTCCTAATAATACATAAGATGCCGGTTAGTTAATTATGATCAGTGTTGGGATTTCGCTAATTTTATGGTGAAATATAATAATTATTTACACCAGTAATTTGTTTCGATTTCCCAGCAGCTGACATAGGTTATATAAATTTAAATATTGAAATAATTCGACAATCTATCGGAGCCAAAAATAATCGTACAAAGGCTCGCGGGCCGCAGTTTGGCCACCCCTGTTGTGTGTAATACCTTACACTAGGTTCCATAAAACTATTTACTCTTTTGTTTACAACTTTGTATACACTCTCTCTTAATGGTATGTCATAAATTTAAGTTCAGTAAACAAAGACCTACAAAAAAACCTTTTTATATTGTAAAGGATTTTTTAAATGACAATAAACTATCAGAGATAATTGCTCTACTACTGTCTGTTGTAAAAGTGACCAAAAAAAGTTTATAAAAAAAAGAAAAAAAAACGAGTTCGTTCTTTTTTTAAAATTGAAGACTATGGAGGTTTTTTATATTGTTACGGCACCATCACTGTATCGTTACAAATCATATTACTACATAACATTATTATGTTAGGGATATATTTTTATTAATTTTAATAATAATAAGGTTGTTGTCGAAGAATTCCCAAGAGGCGTCCAAAAGCTACGTGGTGGTCTAATATCGGAAAGGAACTGGAAACCCTTCAACTTGATGCAGAGACAACCCAGGATAGAGTGGCCTGGCGCAAATTGATAAGGAGACCCGACCCCAAATAAAAGGAAAAGGGAAGGAAGGAGAAGAAGGTTGTTGTCGAAGTGGCAAAGGATTTCAATACTAAGCTTACAGATAGATATTTCGGGCACATTCCACAAGCATATGAACATATTTCACCATTCGAAATTTTGTGAAATTTGGTACCAACGCAATTTTTAGCAATTAGGCTGAACGACTCTTTTTAGATCTCTCGTAGCTTTTAGATAAGAATGCAAATACAGTTAAGTTCAATCTGATTTAAGTTTCTGTCAAATTAATCATCAGGAATTTTTCTCATGACATTATATGTGGTTGCTATAGATCAGTGTTTTTAACGCTTGGCCCACGATCCAAAGAGGGGGGCAATTTGATTGTAAAGGGGGCCAATTCGAAAGTGGCTTCGATACGAGTTTAAACCTTTCGCGTTGATATAAAAAATATATATGTTAGGGCGCAAGAATTTTAGAGAAGCTATGGTCGGACATATAAAAGGTTGAAAAATACTGGAGATAACCTTTCAGCCCCAACTGCCATCAGTTGAACGATGTACTCCGTCTACTGCCATTTTAGACGGGCAAATCTTCAAACTACGTCGATGATCTTGGTTCTTTTGTACTCCTCATTTTTTAATTGGATCTCTTCATTCCTCCCTTGGTGACCTTGAGCCTTTTTATGAGTTCCATCGTGTCTAGAATTCGTTCGTCATCATCGACAACACACATTGGCAAAAAGACCTTCGTCTTCAAATATTGTTTTATTTGACGTCAAATATTTCACAGCTAGTGACATGTGTTTTAATTTACATCAGGATTTGTATATAGAGAGAAAAGCGTTGATTGAAGGCTGTAGACGAACCCCATAGAGTACCTAGCTACCTTAGATTAAGAAGATGATGGAAGAAAGGCGAGGAAAGAAAGAAGGTATAAAAGAGCAAAACGTAAGATATTGTGAAGGACAAAAGTAAAGAATGAAAGATATTGTGACGCGTGAAAGAGAGAGTGATAAATAAAGAAAAGACTAAAAAAATTATTGAACAATAAAGTCCCTGATCCCAAAAAGTTAGGGATACGAGAGGCCCCCAATAGCGGGGGCAGTTAAAAAAAAAACATGTTCAAGACGAGTTCCAGAGTATTCATCAGGGCTGCAATGTTGTGGTTAGAGATAGAAGAACCAAAATAAAAGAGAAGTTTAATAAGTATTACACGAGATAAATTGCATCAGACAGTTGACAGTAACGTTTTTATAGACAAACTAAAGATACAGTGGAAAAGCCGTCATAACTCAAGGCAACGGCGGAAATAAGAAAGAAAAAACTGCCCATAAATAATGCGGTAATAACACCGAGACCGGAAATTGCGGAATTCCAACCAGGGTCGATGGTTTTAAGATAAATTATATTTTAACATTGTAACACTGGTGCATTTTAAACCTAAAATATTGTTGAAATAAATTTGTCTGTGTGTTTAATATTTTTTGTTCGAGGAAAAATATTTAGAAGAATCTTCGGAAAGATGTTGTTTTTATTTAAATTGTAATAATGTCGAATATCAGCCAGTTCTCGGTATAAATGAAGGTATAAACAATAATTTAAACCACAAAAATATCCCGCTGTATATGGACATTCTATTCTCCTATATATGTTATTTCTCCACTATATATACAGGGTGACTGGTGGTGTAAAACGTATGTGTATATAGCTCATAAACAATTTACATTAACATCATCGTCGAGTTGCCAGCTTATCGGTTTTTTATAGCATACACTTTGGAAAGTGATCGATGGCTCTTTTCGAACTGATCGAGCCATCTCCATTCCTTTATCGGACTACTAGGCGCAGGCAAAAGTTTCATCCATACGTTGTTGACATACCCAAAAGTCGAACTAAACTGTTTGATCTGGTGAGAGTCGCCAAGATTTGGAACGACCTGCCTGGGTCTATTTTTCCTGATGAGTTGAACTCTGGAGCCTTTAAGAGTAGAGTGAACAGGTTTGTTTTGGATGGGCATGTACCACCTTTGTATCTACACTTTCTATCAGGTGAGATGGGAGACAAACGCCTATTCCGTTACAACTATGTATTAAAAAACAAACAAGTGCAATTTAGAATATGTAATATTAACCTTAAGAAACTTTATATATCTTTTCAGAATGCTTTTAAAACGAAGTATTTATTTATATTTTTTTTATATTTTTTTTTGCCATAATCATGTCAACAATTGTATAAAATACTTTTTTGTTCTATGCCTTCTGTCATGAAATATTACTTTTTGGTTTTTCGTGGTTTTACATAATTCATTGATATTTTGCAATTTTTTATTAAATTAGAATTATTTTTATTATCAACTGAGTTTTTATAAAAAACACTAAATTTGTCGTATCTCTGAAACTACAGGTTTTAGAATAAGGTTTGCTGTTTTATTAATTGACTGAAAATTATTTATTTATTTACTACTTTAAAGGTTTTACTATTTCCAATCACTCTGTATATAGCAGAGGAATGACATTAGTAGTCTTTAAAGAGAATAATATAAACATTGACGACATAAATAATATATTGTAATAATATTACCTTTCTCTTTCAGCACCTTCCTACACACCATTGAAAAGACACCAAAATGAAGTCACAGGTTTCTAAATAAGAAAATAAAATGATTGAAGAAATATAGCCTTTTATTATAATAAAAATATAATTCTCCGTTCCTGAAATTTAAATAATTGTTCATTCTCGTTGTCGTTTTAGCCCATCATGTGTAGTGAAGATATATATATATATATATATATATATATATATATATATATATATATATATATATATATATATAAGGATATGCCAATTTGGATCCACTTTTTTAAAATGGCGCCCATTTAATTTTTTTATTTATTTTTTTATTATCTTTCATTATATTTTTTATTACCAGATTGGAAGGCAGTGGAGTTCTTAGATAGCCTAGGGGACGCTTCACGAAGTGACCAAACATAAGGCCTCCCGAAAGGACACCTTCGCTTGGAATCCTGAGTTTGATGAATAAGCAGATGTAGTTCAGCAGTAGAGAACTTGCGATCGTAGGTTGCGGATTCAATTCTTGGGATACATTCTTACTTATCATACTTGTGCATTTAATATAAAGAATGCTACTGTTCATATAAGTTTCTAGAGGATAAACAGCAGCATCCTCTAACTACCACAATACCACGCGTCTCGATGAAAAAAAAATCATACCACACATCCCGATGAAACTTCGAAAAAAAATTCGTTTTGAATTTTCATATAAAATAACGATGGAACTTATTCCCCCGACCTATTAGCACAGATACTATAACAAACTAACATTCTAAATAATCTATACCAAATTATTACGTCACAGATAGATAAATAAAACTAATAGAATGCAAAAATTTATTTATCTGTATCACGTTTAATCCGGCCGTGGACATTTTTATTATTATTTCTTTTACTTTATATTTTTTTTGGAATAATTTGTACAAATTGGACGCCGTATTTTATGGCCGTTTTGTAGTAAGCGGTAATAAATCTTTTTGATTAAGAATCGCTAGTGATGTGCCTTTTAAAAAATATTATCGTTGACGCGACGTGATTTTAAGTTAGTGAATTTAGTTTAGTAAAAGTTAATTTAGTTAGTAAACTTTCCGGTTATTGCATGGATTGTAAGTATGTAAAAAGATGAAGATGGGGAAAGTAAATAAAAACTTTTAAAAAACTTTTAAGTTAAACGGTTTTTTGTTACCCATATTGTGGTGGCTGTGGAAAAATATGTACCTAGTCCGCCATATTAGAACGGCGTCCATCTTGAATTTTAAATTTTGACATAATCATCGTATTTTACTAGTGTAGCCCTTTCATTTGATACTCATATTGAGGGGGTTAAGGAAAAATATGTAATCCGCCATTTTGTATCGGCGGCCATCTTTGATTTATAATGTTATTGATTTTATTATATTGTTTTGTCATTTAAATTAAATGTGTACTAAATTTCAGATCAATATGACAACGGGAAGGTGCTTAAATTTCAATTTCTAATTTTGACCCAAATAAACAAATTCCGTACGGGTCGAACTAAATAAAACCGTTAAAAAAATATTTAAACTTAGACATTTGAAAACCGGCCCCGTCTGGAACTAGGTGGACTCATGTATCACAAGGGTTGCTAACCCAGATTATTCTAATTAGAAGCGTTTATGGAGTTACTTTCTCCACTTCTCCCAGAGCTAACACTTTCCGACGTAGTAGTAAGGTTACCTAGATAAGGTAGACAAGACAAGGTAAACCAAGTAGATATTCGACCCTTAGCAGTCAGAATACTAAAGCGAACAAAATGATGTTATCTAAACGAGCAGGGGTAGCCAGGCGGTAGAAGACTGAGACTTTGATTGTAGGTTTTGATTCCCGTGATAGTCTTATATAATTCACACTTTGTGCATTAATTATATAGGATTGCCACTGCTCACAAACAAGTTTCCAGAGGATGGGCAGCAGAATCCTCTGCGTATTGTAACAACACAATATAATAGCTGTACCACCGGCCAAGCGATGCAATTATTGTATATCTCCCCATAGATATCTGCAAGAGAGGTTTATGTCAATGGTCTATGGTCTAAACCAGAGCTCCCCAAACTTTTTGTGTCGTACACCCCTTGCCATGTTTTTCCGTGTTGGGTAGACCCCCTAATTACCTGATATTGATTTCCTGTAAATTTCTAACTGTAGTGAAGTTTAGTGTTAAAAACTTAAAGTAAAAACACATGTTAATTTATACATTTATTAATTGAATTTAAATTAAACCTCTCAAAATACTACTTCTAGGTACTTTTATAAATAATGTAATTGTTTTGATATTATAAGATAGTATGATGTAAGTAAATAGGTACTATCAGTGTGTGTGTTGAGATCCACTATCGTGGACCCCCATTTTCATTTCATGGACCCCCAAATTTTTTTTCGCTGACGTAGATCCCTTGCAGGTTGTCATAGACCACTAGGGGTCGATATAGACCACTTTGGGAATCACTGTTCTAAACCGTCGATCGAGATGATAGCCCATGACAAGGTCTCTTCGTAAGGACCCTTGAACCTAATCAATGTAAGGTGCATAAACCTAGCTATCTAACAGCTCAAAGGCTTCGGTTGAAATGAAATGATGATCTTTTATTACCTAAGCTAATATAGTATTACTTCCTAAATTTGACAATATTTTTTAAATTCACTTTTGGTATATAGATATTAAAATGTAAGCAGTCATTAGAGTACAGGCTGTACTCTCTCTCCCACGTTCTGGCCTCAAGAATGAGAGGATCTTAGGGTTTATGTTCTAACAGAGGGATTATTAAAAGGAATTACAGTAATGATATGAACTAATGCCTTCCGCCACATATTCTACTGTCACTTTTTTACCTTTTGAATTTTTGCAGTTTATTCTGAATTAGTGAGTGAGCCTATTATTTAAGTAATTTGTAACAAATCTATGCGGTCATCATCATCATAATTATAGCAGATAGGCGCCCACGTCAAGGATTAGGCTTACCACGATAGCTGATCTTACACTTCCTGCATCCAGTTGCTTCACTGAAACCTAACATGTCGTAGTGGAAGGCCTTTTCACGCCATGTCTACAGCCTTGTGGTTATTCCTCCAGAACCTTTCGATCCCAACGGCCATCAGGTATATGGGCGATGTGACCCGTTGACTGCCATTTCAGACTGGCTACTCTTCGAGCTACACCAGTGACCTTAGTTCTTTTGACGATTTTCTCATTTATGATTTGATCTCGCAAAGCTTAGAGCATAGCCCTCTCCATTGCTTTCTGGGGGACTTTCTGCCGATAATAAGGCACAACGTAAGCGACTACATCTCTGTTCCGTATGTCATCAACGTCACTGGTTAACATCCTTGTCTTCAGACATCGCCGTATTTTACAATAAACGGAACTAATATAATAAAATAAATATATAATATCGATAAGTCGATATTTTGATGCACGGTACATCACTAGCGGCACGGTAGCCGAAAGGAAAATAATTTATCATGCGGTCTCGACCTTAAGCGTGATCGTCAACATTTCCAGGTTATTTTAATTTTTTTTTTATACTTTCTGTGCTCATCTATTGTAAAACAAAATGATTTTTATAATAAAAATAGATATACAAGCGATACATTACGTTGAAATGCATGTTTTATGGCACCAGCGATCACTTCACCTGCGACACTTAGCACAGGTCATTGCGTCATTCACAATAAAACAAAACACTGCTCATCACACCACAACACCCGTTCTTAGGGTCGCCCACTCCCTACCCGCGAACAGCGTGGGCGAACCAAGGTTGGATCCGGATCCATCTTTGACTCGCCTGTTCAATCTGTGAAGGTTAAAAAATTAACACATTGAGAATGATAAAAGATTAGAACGCAAAAAGTCTTCTCTGTGTAAAAGGAGAAGTATAAGAGGCTGCCAAAAATGGGTCCATATAAAAGAATAGATCACAGCGGTTACAATTACCTCTATTTATACATTATATATTTTTAATTAATTTTTAATTAAATTAAAAAAAAAATAGTATGATCTGTGGATGAGAAAACCGTGCAAATATAATGAACAATTTTTAATCTATGCCTATTGGCATTTTGGAGCCCGCCAATTTTCACCGCGGGGTTGCCAGTAATGGATATCGGCACACCGCGCTCCAAAACTTGTGCACTGCACATGTGGCGTGATTGCGTTCAGCTATAGTGCCCACTTCTTGTTTATTTCACGCTCCGACGACAGGGGCGGATCACGTGGAATTAATAATATATTGGAAAACGCGGTACCCCAGAGTTTTATGACAGGTACATTATGTTTTATAATCAAATCGGTGCAGATGGAACGGTAAATGATACTTGTTACTTCCAACCTATTTATTTAATATTCTTTATTGTACTTTGGGATATATTTAAATAGTTTCAGGATAATATACAAAAAAGTTCAATGGGCGGTCTTATCACACGAGGCAATCTCTTACAGACAACCATAGTATGGAAAATGTAGAAGTACTAATAATTGGTAGTTGACGTGTGCAAAACATACATATTTACGAAGAAACGTACCTAAACATACATACTTAAACATGCATAAACATATATATATCTGTATATATTAATATATTTCATATTTTAAGGTTCTTCTAGTTAATTCTTTCCACTAATATATAAAACAATTCTCAAACACCTATGGACTCATGTACAATTGTATCTATTCTTCTTACTGCATAGAATTCAAAATATACTACTTAGATCTATATGTAATGTAGCATGGTTAGTTACTAATGTCAAAATTCAAATTCAATTTTTTTTTATTTGAATGAATTACATCTCTTCATCATTGTTGACGTCATGTTGAGGTCATCATCTGTTCGGATGAAATGCCTCAGATCTATAGAGAACTAATGAAAACACTATAAGCATAAATAATAAATGATGTAATGATAATAAAGTAAGACTAAGTATGTTTAAAGTTAGGATTATTTACATATTACAATTAATATTGTTTACTATCTATCCTTGCAGAATTTGTTTAAATTATTGACCAGCCACATTGTATTAAAAAAAATCAATGTAACATATTTGAGAACGATTCTATATAATTAAAAATAGATGTAAAAGTATTTCAAAATTATCGCTGATAAATAAATTATAAATTCATTACTTTTATAAATACAAACTCTATAGCAGACGTAGAAAATCTGAAAAAAACATTACTGTACCCGGCAATAAAAATTGCACATCGACCTTTGAAAAGAGACAATCGGCTCTGTCGCACGATTGACAAAACATCACATAGGTAGTGTGGGACAGAGATAATGCTCTACGAAGAAATTAGCCGATTGTCTCTTTCCAAAACTCGATGTGCAATATTTATCGCCGCGTATTTTACTACAATATTTTAGTTGACCAGTGATAGCTTAGCGGCAGAGGACTGTGACTTGTGATCATAGGTCATAGGTTCAAATTCTCAGGATACAATCTTATATAATTAACACTTAGTACATTGATCATATAGGATCGCCACTCGTTACAAAAGACAAAGAAGGTTCTATAGATGATGGACAGCAGCGTCCTAGCCAACCTGACTGCCTAGCATAGCGTTGCCTTGGCGTATATAAGCTGAAACTACGATGATGATATATTTTTTATGGCCGTCGCTATTGGAGGCCTCTCGTACCCCTAATTAATTGGGATCAGGGTCTTTGTTTACAAATAAGTTTCTCAAATCTTTCATCTTTATTCTTAACTCACTGTCATTCTTCTCAATTTCTTTTATTGTTACCTTATTTCCATCATATCTTTCATTTTGTTCTTTCATTCCTTCTTGCTTTCATTGCCTTCCTTCCATCATCTTATTACTCTTAGGTGGCTAGGTACATTTTTTTTCTTTATTTTATTATTGACTCATTCTATTTATTTTTTATCACAATTTTCTTTGGGTTGTGCTTTAATAATATATTGCTACACTTTACTTATTCTATTTTTCCTATTATCAATTGACTAGTTATTTTGATGATGATGATTGACGACGATGATATTTTAAATATCATATCTAAAAGAAGTGTAGTTTGTTATAAAAAAGAAACGATAGAACAAGTTACAAGATACACCAGGGGTCGATGGACGGTGGGGTGAAATTTAATACTTTTCATATTGGCATCGTTGTCAATTGTTGCAACACCCTAGCTTGTTTACACACCAATCGCTATTTGAATCTCATACGCAAAAAACCTCAAATTTTAAATATATTCTGATATTTCTCTCTGTAGTTACAAGTTTATCAAAACCTTCACAAAATTTTACCATTTGTAAGATTACTTAGCTTTCCCGTAAATATAGATACTAATAAAAACAACTCTATTTCACATAACATTTATTACAATCACTAAAATACATAAAACTTATTTTGAAGCATTCTCCATTGGCTGCAATACAGACCTTTAAACTTTGAGGCCAGTTTTCAATAGCAGCATGCACTACATTTGTTTTAGATACTTATTATCATAGCATTTAAAGTAAGCCTTACTCTGTCATGCTATTTTCATATCCCGAGATCAAATCTTTTGCCTTCGGACAGAATTTCTTCATATTCTTCCCTTATAGCTTTGATAGCCTTTTTCACACCAACACCACATGGATTGGACAGATCTATTTTTGTAACAAACCAAGAGGGTTCGATAATGAGACTTGCCCATGTGACGACTCCACAGTACAGATTTTTGATCACTTACTCAGACACTGCTCCCGATTCGCATCCAAAAGACGTAACCACGTGACCTTATGTGAAAACCTTAATATACCTCCGTTCAACTTACCGGACCTTCTTAAGAAAAAATCTACAGCAGAATCTTTTGATGAGTTGGCCCGGCACATTGTCCTAAATCTCAAGGCATTTAACGGTCTGTAGCGCTTGAGCAGCGACTTGAAATAAAATAATGTAGCAACTAATATATAATTGAGTGTTCAAAATTGTATTGTTAATATGTATAAGTTTTAGCTGTATTTACCCATAAGAGAAAATTGTGTAAGAAAAATTGTAAAAAATTATAAAACGCTGTCGTGCAGCTGGGAGAAGAAAGATCCGTATCAAATAGCGGCAACCCTCTCCCAACTGTCTGCGTTTAGTTAAAGCGAAAAATAAATACTGTAAAAAAAACACTAGCGATACAAATTAGAATTAAAAAAAACCAAGAAGGTTTCATTGTACCTATCAATAGTCCGGTATACAAATATTTGACTAATACCCAGCGTATGGAGGAATTTAGAAATTGTGTTTCGCATTATACCTACTTTCTCTTTATCACACCACTCCATTTTAATATCACAAAATATTTTACGGTATATTGGCGCGAAAATCAGAAAACAGAATGAATGATCAAATAAAAGTGACAGATTCCGAATTCAAAAGTAATATCTTGTTTGTTTTTAATCACAACGATATTTATGGCCAGCCTAGACGTGCATAAGATTTGTATTTGACGATAAGAACAAGGTAATCCATCCAAAAGATGGACATCTCACATTGCACTGAATTAGAATCATTGATAAAGCCAATAGACTTGTGGCGTTACGGATTATCGCTCATTATTTTAGAGTTTTTTTTTTAATTTTTATTTTAAAATTTATTTATTGATGACTTTCATTTACGCTATCACGTTTAAGAACAAGGACATTCACGTGCATATTTTTTCAATTGTTCTTTTTAATTGCGCCGTCCTGTTTCAATCTTCATGAATCCCTTTATTCCTTTTATCTCATATTAAACATTCTTTTACTTATAATATTGTATGTAAAAGTTTATATTTTTTATTTGTCGTTTAATTTCTTCTTGATTCATTGAACACGCTGTAGTTGAATTTTAAACGTTTCGATTCTATTTCCTTATTTCTTTATTATAATTTTGTAAAAAAAAAAACAAAGTGATAAAAATATTTTACTTCACTTTGTCTTTTTGTTATATTTTGGCGAATAACTTCCATTACTATCTTGCTGCATTATTGCAGAAAAATCCCGCCCGTTTCTCTTTCGTCATCATCAAAGAGGCGATCTCTCTATATATCGAGAATTGAATCATTACATTTAATGGCCTGTTATCAGTAATTGTCAGCATACTTAACAACATATGCGTAAATATACATCTGTATTGTTATCACCGGTTTCCTTCTCACTGCATATTCTGCTTCCCATTCCTCTTCCATTTTATTTCTCCTCCTGTCTCAAACCACAACATTGCAGCTCTAATGGATGCTCTTGGATTCGTTCTTAACCCATTATGAGGTTCATTTCTTGCATTCTAATCTTTTCTTGTCAGTAATGACATACGAATCCGTGACGTGGTGACTTAGACGGGCCTCATAGAATGGCTCAATGTCAACCAGAGAGCAATGGAGAGGGCTGTGCTCATGCTCGTGCTCGTGTGCTGAAATGAGGAGATCCGTAGAAGAACCAAGATCCGTCTATCAAATTAAAAAAAAGAAGAAGGTATAAAACAAAAATATAGAAAATATATCGTGTACCATAATTGTGTGCATTACTACAATACAATAAGTATACGTAACAGATAATGTATTTAGTAAGTAATCTTTATAATTAAAACACGAAATTTATAAATGGAATTATCGCTGTGAAAAAGATTTATATTTTTTAGTTTTTCTATTGGACGTCCAACCTTTGAAAGTACAAAGTTTTAGAGCAGCTAGTATATAGAAAAAAAAAAAAAATAATTATCCATTTCTGTACTACGATAGAATGTTTATTGACTTCCTGTACATGTTTGTATTATTAAATTATGTTTGTATTTTTGAACCATAGATTAAAAATATTAATTTAAACAAAGAATCTGTCAGACGTCAAATAGATAAGCCGCGTTATTTAAAAATAAAAGTGACTTTTGAAATAATTGTTCACACCCATTATCAAAATTACTTACTCCGCGCAATTACTTGTTTTTTTGATCAATTTGATTACACCGGATAATTAAATATTATAGTTATTTTTAATATGGACTCTTTTCGTTACTTTGCTAAAAGTCAAAATAAATACTTTTTAGATTTAAAACTTTTTTTCTTTAATGCGTAATTTATGAAGACCACTACGACTTTACAGTGAACGCCACATAGAAGAGTAATGGTTTTTCTTTCGCCACCTCTTCAACCAGCTTTTACACTTTTCGGAATGATCCAGAAATGAATGAGTCAGACAAAAGCAACTGACCAAGTCGAAAATCCTTCCTTCTCAAGAGCCATTGCTGCCCCTAGTTCACTGCAAAACACAGGCTCCCCCCAAATATATCTATACATAGGGGACATACCATAATCGCTACACTTGGTAGGTGGGTTGAAGAGGACGCTACTGTTCATCATCTGGAAAGCAATGGCAATTCCATATAATTAATGCAAAGTGGGAATTATATAAGCCTATATCCTGGGAATTGAACCCGCAACCTACGATCGTAATTCTCAGTACTCCACCACTGCTAAAAAGATATATAATTTTAAATTTGTAATATGTTTACACGACTTAAATATCTTTAACGAGCGTTCGAAGCATTGACTTTGACACGTGAATCCGTACAAATACATTCCTTTAACATTCCTTGGGTATTATGGCTTAGATAACGCTTCAGGGAAGACTGGCCACTATCGTCTGGCTTCCCGTGGTCTAACGTGTGTTTATATCTTCAAGCATTTTCACTTTAACGAGGTAAATAACTATTACAAATTTTGTTTTACAAACTATAAAGTAAAAAATGATTGGTTGCAAGTATAAAATCTCTGAAATTTTAGCTGTAAATTAATGTATGATAGAAGATAATAGTTTAATAAATAACTGAATGATAATATACAAAAGCGTTTTTAAAATTCGAAACACTACATATTATTTTTTTTAAATACCTGTCCTTACAGACTTTATACTGGCTGATGTTATTGGCCGATCGAATTACAATAGAAAAAGTAAATTTATTTGACATATTTCAGAGTAATTATTTTATTTATTTATTAATACAAATTTATACATATTCGTTTAAATTCGAACTTAATGCCGAAGGCTTTCTTTACCAGTTAACCGCTATGCGGTGTAGAAATACATTAATAAAGGTAGGTGAATGTATTTAATATCATAAAACACGAGAAATAAAATAAAAAAGTATCACATTCCAACTTCCTACAGCGCTATGAACCCAATGGTCCTAGAACGAGTTAATAGAATGCTGAGAAAAAAAATATATATATACACATATATATATATATACATATAAATATAATAAATATTAAAGTCCAGCTATCGTGAAAATTCCGTCAGATTGTCAAGCGACAGCTCTCGAACCGATGAATGCGCAACGATCCCTGATCATCCTAATATCGAGGGGGAGCGCGTTCCGGAGAAGAATAGGTTGTATTGAAAAGGAGTAGGTAAAGTCGATACTATGGGGGGATATCTCAGTAGCTATTTTACGACTTCAGACTTACGAATACAGAACATTAGAAATAGAAGTACAAGCTCTAAATCATTTGCTGACTAATTTGTTGTACATTCAGTAAGGCTTCTATCGAATCACCTGTATATATATTTCAATAAGATATAGATTTATTTCCTACTTTACGCATTAGCGCTTAAAATCAAATTCAAAATATCTTCATTAAAATTGGTATTTACATCCGCTTTTGAATCTTCGGCTATTTTAACATTATAAGCAATAAGTTACCACCGGCTCGGAATGCAGATCTATTGAAAATTACCAACAAGAAACTCAACAGTTGCTCTTTTAAATGAAATTTAACTATTTTTATGTGTTTATTATAATATAAATCATGTAAATGAGTCAAAAAAAAATCCACACATTTAGATCAACAAAAAACTTTCTTATAGTATAATAAGGTTATTTAATAACATTATTTTATTTTTAGATTTAAAGGTAAGGAACGGAAGGTCTGGGATATCTCGTGGAAAAGAAGGAAGAAGAAGAAATGTAGGAAGAAACTCTAGCAACGCTTTGGTTATCTTTTTATATTTTACAGGAAAATTTAGAAAAAAATCACAGAAGTGTATTGTAAAATCTTAAAATAGTTGTGACCGTTACTTATAAACATCTGAAACAATAGAAATAAATTTTTGTTGTTGCTGGTAACTTTAAATATATCATCTATAATCTATACACTTAAAAAAAATATTGTTGTCACTTTATTGTAAAATTAAGTAAAGATGCGTTCATATATTTCAAATGTATTAATTCGTCAGGTCAGCTTGAACGCAACATTCTAATTTACTATGATCTACACCAGTATTAACTAACCTTTTCTTTGTACAATGCATTACAGCCTTTCTAAAATTTTGTGCCTTTTGTAACAAATATAGTCTTTATATAAAAGCGAAAAGGTTAAACTCATGTATTGTTCACTTTCGAATTGCATCCCTTATCGATCAAATTGCCCCACTGCTGGGTGTGGGTGGCCTTACGTTAGGAAACACTAATCAAAACAATAACGACCCTGAAAAGTGGTGTCTCACTCTTGGCTTCATTGATAAGCTCACACGCTCAACGGGCCTGACCAAGTCGAACCAGGAATGAGGAGATCTGTGGAGAAATAGAAGTACACCAATACCTCGCTTTGCGTCGTTTCGTTTTGTGTTTTTTTCGAAGTTGCGTCGCCGCTTAATTAGTACTAATTATCACTGTGCGTCGTTAGATTTTCGAGGTTGCGTTGTTTTGGGTTAGAGTCTTTAATTTTCTTTTTGAAATTTTCTTTTGTTGTCCAAAAGACGGCAACACTTTTGTTTCTTGTTGCGCCATGCCATCAAAACCCGGGAATTCCCTTTCTAACTAAAAATCAACGCAATTTTAATACAGTTTTATTTTCACTCTGTTTTGATAATTTTGGAGTTCAGTTTTAATTACGTAGTGTGTTGTGCTTTCTTAGTAAAAATAATAAATTTATATAAATTTTAACGTGTTGTATCTGGTTACAATAAAGGTATATATTTTTCCAATTTATTTATTGGCAGAGTTATGTTTGTTTTTTAAATGTTTAATTTGTTCAATTTTCTTTTTAAAAAGTTTTATTTTCGTGACCCTGGAACCTATCATCGATCTTTACATGGTTTGCTATAGAAAATCTTAATTCATTTTGCGGCGTTTCAATTTGCGTCGTGTTTTTTTGGAACGTAACCACGACGCAAAGTGAGCTATTGGTGTAATCAAAAAAGATCAGAGGTTTGGCAAATTGAAATGACAATGGACAGCCCGCATAGCGCGAATAACGGATGACAACGTAACATCGAGTCATTGTTAAGTAAAGAAGAAAGCCGCCGACCTTCTTGGAATATTGTCTGAAGGTAGTAAATAGAGCAATAAAAAACAATAAAACGCAGTAGTAATTAAAAACAAAAATGGTAAAAAGGTAGTAAATATATATAGTGCCATATATAAGTCAAAACAATAAATTTTACGGAATTAGAATGTACAAAATGTGAAATGAATAAATAAATGAATTGATATTGTAATGAAGCAATCCAGGGAGAACTATGAAGCATAAGAAGAGAGGTATGAAATGTAAAGAAATGGATAGGAATGGAAAATCAAAGAGACTAAGAAAGACCTAAGAAAATTGAGAAATTAAAAAAGTATGTGAATAAATGATTAAACAAAACTGTCTCTGTGAATCCAAGACAAAGGTTGTACAAGAGGTCGCAAATAGAATTTAACAAAAAAAACGTTTGGCAGCTGGGGCCTAAGTTCTCGGAGTGAAGACCACGGACCAGCAAGCGCTGAACATCCTATAAAATAAACAAGACACTGGATGCAGTTCGCTTCTAGTCGATCATCTTCGAAGTCCAATGGTAGGCTTACATCGAGCAGATGACGGCTTTTTAAAACGACGACGATGAAGTGATATAGGACATAATGGGTTACTTCAAATAGTTGTTGTCTAGACCTCGTGTCAGCTGATAGATACCCACTGCAATACAAGCCTCCCCCAAAGATCGTTCCAACGACCTTTCGATTTAGAATTAAACGAATAAATTTTATAAGTGAAGTCTCCGAGAAGGTTATAACAGTGTCTTAGTATAAAGTGTTATGTTATGTAAGTAGTCAACGCTATAGTTAAGTTTCAAATAAGCCGAAGTATCTCCATAAAAATAGTAAGCACCTATATTCCCGTGCATTACGCTCCCGCCGCTGCCGCTTTCACCGTAAATCATAAATACCCCATTATTTATTACCGATTCAATTTCACCCACGTACCATTGTTTATTTCCATACATACCGACATATATAAATATGCGTTCTCGGCACGACAAAAAATAACATCTCTTGGCTTCGTTCTCTTTTAAATAAAACAAAAGGAGGCTAGAAAGACATGTCGTTAAAACAATTGACTTGATTTCGGAACGTTTGAACGCATCCGTTAAATCTGTGCATTCTATTTTCGAATCTCCCGCTTTTATTCATAAGAGCGTGTTTGCTCGGATAGCGATGTGTTTTAAAGCTATATGGAACGAAGGAAATGAAAGTGGTTGCATATTTATAAAGTGGAATCGATTTTTAAATGAGCCAATGAGAGGGCTCGATTTGAGAGGCGGGAAACGGACGCCCCACCCCGCGTTAGCTGTCAGATCAGTCTCGCGGGCTTTTTTGCTCATTCGTTCAGCGTCCGTTGATGTGGACGGACGTTGGGAGCGGAGCGTAATTTCTCTTGCGTTTAACATTTCTTTTGTTTTTAAGCGCTTTGAACGCTATGAATGGCACAACGTTTCCGATCGATTGCGATTAATCGCGGTAGCATTTTGCTATTGTTTATTTTCTACCGCAATTTTTGCAATAAATGTAACTATGAAATTTATTTACACCTCCATTATGTCAACTACATATCAGCTTCGTTTTTTACCCTAATTAATATGACATTTATGATCTAATCGAAATATATTATCTTTCATCTTAATACTTGCTTTATCAATTAGGCTCTTTATAATTATATAGTGCGGGTAGTTTAACCATTTTATTAGCACTTACTTTTTTATTTACCTTCATTATTAAAGACACAGCAATATATGTTTATGAGAGCTTTTTAAGGGTTACATTTGTGACATTTTTAGATTTGAATGCGTTTGGGTTTGTTAAATTTTAACTGCCATCTTAGTTTTATTAACGTTGTTCTGGTTGTAACTGTGAAGTTTAAAGATATATTTTTAATGTCTTTTAACTTATTTAGTTACTAAATTTTAGCCTGCATTTTTCAACTGTCAAGTTGAAGTCAAACATTTATTTTTGTAATTT
Source organism: Battus philenor (assembly GCF_028537555.1). NCBI lineage: Eukaryota > Metazoa > Arthropoda > Insecta > Lepidoptera > Papilionidae > Battus > Battus philenor. The sequence goes on from NW_027181688.1 coordinate 2,943,093, forward strand.
AATTATTTTATTATTAAATAAATATCGTAAGACTGCAGTGGCCGTCTACCGACAGATATGTTGATGGTGAACAAATAAATTAATTATAAAGTGAAACACAGTTAGAATTCGTACATTTTAGGACGATTATTTTGTTTCTTTAAAACAATTTAATACTTTTCAATTTCACACTAGATAATTAAATAATCTTATATTACTGGTGTTCAAATATGTTATTCGATACTATATAATAGTGTCAAATATATGCTGATTATATATAAAAAAATTAAATTAAATAAAAAGTTAAAAAAATGTATTTCGGTTTGAAAAGAATCGTAGCGTACTAGTTTTTTTTAATAGATTGACACAAGCTGTTTGCACGCCTTTGACATTTATGCATAGTAATTAGTCATATGTGTACTAATGATTTTCATATATCTCCAATCAGCCTTTATAAAGTTATCACTCAGAAAAATGTTACATTAATATATTTTTTCTATTACAATATTATAAATAACGTAATTGTAAAATAGTAAGAAAAAGGCTTATCAAAATTCGTATAACTACATATATTAATATTAATTATTGTTTACTGTCTGTCCCTATAGACTGTACTGCCAGAAGTTATTTACCTGACGCGTTCTAATAGAATATATTTATAATTTAAAATAACACTTTATACAGGTTTTTGTTCACAAATGAGCTATTTACACCTTTATAGCTTTTACATAATGAATCATTCTGTATAAAAGCTCTTATAACATTAATTATCAGCATAAAAACCTAAGCATTGGCAGCTTAGTGGTTCGTCGATAGTCTTGCGATTGAAGGTCGCGGGATCGATTCCAATGTGTATCTTTTGAACAATAGTAGAGAATTGAGACATAATCGCACGTCGTGTATAATCAGCTAGTGTGTTTACTGGCGTATGTTACGAATGACGATATATAAAAAATTAAAGCAATACCGTACTGCTATAGTAGTATTATATAGCTTGATATCAAGTGATCATATTGAAACTTCATAAGTAAAAGAATACTCAATATTGTCACCAAAAGGCATTAAACATTTTGTATATTTCTCTTCACTCGCGTGAAAGATATTGTTAAGTTTAGATTTTTTTGTTTAAAAATACACGACTAAGATGAAGTAATACTACTACCTAGACAAGGAAATATCTAGAATTTAATTCAAGATATATAACATTAGTTAGTTTTTGGAACGGGATTCTAAAACATTGGTAGAATAAAATATAATTTGGTTGACTAGGGAGAGGAATCTGGTCTTGTAGGTGTACTCATGGATTTCAAGGAGGTATCCTTACACCTGCTAAGCGAATCATCAGCTCCTAGTATCATACACAGCCCCACTCCTTACTACGCAATAGACCTGACACCACAATTTGATTTCTAGCTTAGGTCTCTAAAGATTTCGAAACCTCTAGCCTCGTGTTAAGTGAAGTCATAAAAGTACCTTCTTACTCTTTCTCTGCACTATACACAGTTCGCAGAAAGAGGTGAGGTATCACCTCTGCAAGTATTTATTTTTCAAAATGCAACGGTCACATCATGGTTCGCTTCTAAATTCAAATCGGCGTTCGAATTCGAACGCGCGAGAATAATTTAAAATAAAAAAGTATTGTATCCTTACTGGTCAGATATTCGAAGCGTTCTTACGTAATCTGTACAAAGGTTTAAAAAAAATGAATTGGTTCGAATAACAGACAAATTTTAAATTAAATTTTCGCAGGTAGTTCGAAAATGAGGAACTAAAATAAAATTAATTAACATAGAATACAGTGTGAATTAAAAATATTTATAAACGTAACATTCGCGCTTGTGTTAATTTGATGGCCATTGTTTTAAGTTGTCTACACACTAGTGCTTTGCTATCGTCCTTGTAATTACTTTTTATTCTGACATTAAATTTTATAGTAAGTTATCATCATCACTATCATTTCTTCCATAAAGCGTCTACTATTGGACACAGGCCTCTCTCAAATATATGTAAAAGGACCGGTTGGAAGCGGCCCGTATCCAGTTCTTCACTTACCTTAACAAAGTCACCTGTCCACCTTGTGGCCAGATCTCCAATGCTATACTTGGTGATCCGTACACTTCGCTCCAGAACCTAAAACTCCAGCGGGTATCCGTTACTTGTAGTTCATGTTATTTGTGAGTCATGTCTACCCACTGCTACTTCTACTTGTTTTAATTCATCTACGGACTTTGTCATTTCTGATTTTATGCCAAATAGACGCTCTTAGATTAACTAGATCAGTGTTTCCCAACGGGGCCCACACACCACTCAAGGGCAATTCGATTGTAAAGGATGGGAATTCGAAAGTGGACACGATAGGAGTTTAACCTTTTCGCTTTAATATTGCATTTAATATACATTACGTATGCACGGAAGTGATGTGAATTTTTCTATATTCGAGGCTACAATTCATTTGTTTGGTATTCTTAAATTTCAATGAGATTTGCAAATGGCCAGAACGGAAAGTGCAGCGAGGGTGATATACGCCCCACATGGCATGGAATGTGTTTAAAACTAAGACAATATAGACATTTTTATATGCATATCATGTAGAAAAAGTATTTTTTGTACACGTTTATACAAGCTGAAGGGGTGAATTTATAACTCATTTCTCAGCAAGAAACTAAAGCTTCGATACCTACATCCAATTAACCCGTATAGTTATTATTTTTTGTATATACATTACATAGGGGGGCGTAAGAGTTTTTAGAAAAGCTAAGGTGGTGCATGACACGTAAAAGGCTAAAAAATACATTGTAATAAATTGGAAAGCCGTGTTCACAATCAATTATAGTATCCTTTAGGAAGCATCCATACATCCTTTATCTAGTTCTTCTAGATCAATAATTCATAATCTACCAAACTATCTATAATACAAATAAATAACTTAAACTTTAATAAAATAAAAATCAAATGTGATACACTGTTACGGATATACCAAGACTGTAATAATTGAGGAGAGGATGAAAGGCGGTGCACAGAAGGAAATTTAGAATGAATGAGAATGTACGATTATGTGATACATGTAAGAAGAGTGAATGAACGATTATGTGGAGACTGGAAGAGAGCCGAAATAAAAGACACGAATTTTTTTATTAAAAGCGTTAATATCCCTATCCCTCAATTAACTAGGGGTGTACGAAAGGTCCCTAAAAACGGTGGCCAAAAAAAAACTAACCTACCAATCTACGGTAGCAATGAGTCACTTTCGTTTGCGCGAAATCACTGTAGTGTATGATCAACTTAATATTTATTGTGTATTCGTACATATAAATACATGAGGATTAAATTAGTTTTGTTACAGTAAAAACATTAAAGCAATATTACAAGCGTAAAGCAGTATGAAGTTATTATACACTACCACGAGATTCTCGTGGTGATATTCACATGACATTGATTCCTTGGTGAGCTATAACATAATTAACGAAGCTATAAAAGCTAGATAAGCTATATAGCAGACCATAGATTCGAAAAAAGCTAGCTATTGCAGAGCAAAGTTCAAACAAATTTTATTAAAACACAGACAACAGCACAATAAGACATAATAAAACTTAAAATATTTATATATATATATATATATATATATATACATCTATATATATATGTACATCTATATATATATGTATATGTATTTACATGTATATTTGTTTCTTTAACAAGACCGTGCGCACTTAACATCACAGATCTGAGAAAAACCATCGCGGTCCCATTCTGAATAGGCCAGCTTGCACACATACAAAAACATGACTAACACACACATATTCTCATACACGGATACCATTACGGTCGAAACGACTAAGGTATATTTATGTGTGTATATTTCTTATTATATGTGTATATATATGTATGTTTAACTTAATATAATATAATATTATGTATTATTGTTATTGCAACAAATTATGAATTTGTAATACATAAAACCTATGTTAACCTGCAATTTTGAAAAAAGGTACAATACCTTTGGAGTCATTCAAACCATAATCGACATTATTTCAACCGCAATAAGTCCGCCTGCAAGGACAAACGACTCTATGAAGGTCGTCGCAAGCCGTTGAATAAGGCCACTTGGAACTTGGTCTTATTACAAATCTATGGAGGATGCACTTATTCAGTTTGTCCTGCGAATGAAATGATATTGTTGACTTTATTTCTAAAATTGATAAGGAAAAACAAACTAAATTGGTTTTGGGCTTTTTAAAATTTGACCGCGTTCAGAAATAAAGCCTCCAGGGCTATATTTTAAGTTGAATGTTATTATAGAGAAACTCAATATGATTCTAGATTCTATTAAATTGTTCTACTCGGCATTCTTGTCTTGATGTACAGGTGTCATCACTATCATTGACAGAAGGCGGCCCGGAGGGGCCTATATCCTCTCTCCTCTCACACCCGACCGCAGAGTAGTCCTCGCTTCGCATTTTACGCCTACACGGGTATAGTCCCGACAAGTAATATTTTTTAAACGCGGACCTCAGCTCTTGGAGGTGAATTTCGATGAAGCTGTACAAAGTCCTCACTACCTATTTTCAAGAAAAAGGTTAAGAACCATTTACTAGATCTATAATTATCTATCTCTTAGTTCATTTCTTTTTCTTCTTGCTTCTTTCTGAGGCAAGTGCGATCGAACCAATACTGATCGAAGTCAGTTAGATGTTTTTATTTATTATTATATTATATTTTTAATATGTATTAAACCTTTTTTATTATAAGTATATATGTTATATACGTATGTATGTATGTTTAAGTATGTATGTATATCTATGTATATTTATGTTCATTTGTGTGTGAATATGTGTTTTTTTGTACACGTGAACTACCCTTTATAAGTAATTTTATCTTTTCCTTACTATGGTTGTCTGTAAGAGATTGCCTTGTGTGATAAGACCGCTCATTGTACTTTTCTGTATATTATTGTAAAACTTGTTAAATGTATCTTATCTTGTACAATTAAGAATATTAAATAAATAAATTAAATAAAAATAAGGTCCATGCAAACACTGACAATGGCGCAAAGAGTCTAATAAAAATTTACAAGTATTATAATTTATTTAAAGTAATATTACCGAAAGTGTAAGATGTTAAAAACATATTGAAGGCAGCAGTTTACAACGTCATACAGTACTACACGAAACATAAAACAGATAGCGATCGAAATTATTCACAGCGACGAATATAAAAATTCCCAAATTATCTATACGTACAAAAAATATGTAAGCGTTTGTTACTGCTAATTCGACTAACAAGCGAAACTTAAAAACGAGAGTCGAACGCGAACAGTAATTAATTTTAAATTAAAATGTTTTAAATCCAACATTACGATTTTTTGTATCCATCGAAAATTCCAATGGATATTCCACGGGATATTTCTCTTTATAATACTTTGTATACTTCTTCGGCTATCATTTGACATTCTTTTGCATATTCGGTTAGGTACTCCACTGGATATTCCTTTCTATAATACATTATATACTTCTCCGTCTATTCCGGTTGATATACTATTGCATATTCGATAAAATACTCCACTGGATATTTCAATTGAAATTTTATTGCATATCCGATTAGATACTCCACTGAATATTCCACTTGATAATACATTATATACTTCTCCGGCTATTCCAGTTGATATACTATTGCATATCCGATTAGATACTCCACTGGATATTTCAATTGAAATTTTATTGCATATTCGATTAGATACTCCACTAGATATTCCACTTGATAATACATTATATACTTCTCCGGCTATTCCAGTTGAAATACTATTGCATATTCGATTAGATATTCAACTGGATATTCCTCTCTATAATACATTATATACTCCTCCAGCTATTTCAATTAAATTTGTATTGCATATCCGATTAGATACTCCAATGGATATTCCTCTTGATAATACATTATATACTTCTCTGGCTATTCCAGTTGAAATTCTAAAGCATTGCTGGATTTTTCCTAGGGCCGATAGGTCTTGGAAGTAATAACAACACGGAGTCCTAAAAACAAGTCCTAAAATCAATGTAAATGAACAATGACATTTCTGTGGAATTTCCCTTTTCGATGCGCCGCTGAAGATGACGTAATGTTGCTCAAACAGCATATCCATTTCTATTCCACTGGATATTCCACTTGATATTACTTTGTATATTCGTTTGTAGGTCACTCTTTAGTCAGGTGGACATGCCATGAAGTGCCATAGAGCTAAGCAAGTTCCTAATATTTATTACAATTTTTTAGTTGAACACAGTTTATGGAGTATTGTCAATGATTGTTCCTACTAACAATTGTTAGTACATTTTAATAGTAATATATGTGATTATTAGTGTAATATAAGCGCTTGTTTATCTCTATTTAGAGAAGCACAAGATAAAACAATCCGTTTTGGCAATTTAGACTCGTTATGCGGGGTAAATATATAAGGTTTCATATCGAAGCAAAAGAGAGTCTATAGAAGAAAGAATGTTACAAAGCCCTGTGGATAGGCATGTAGAAGTGACAGTGGGCAGATCACAGCAGAATAGGCTCCCTGAGGCTCTAAGGTCCTAGAGTGGAGACCACAGACCGGTAGACCAAGGAGGCTTGCTCACAAAATGAATAGACAAGTTAAGTTTGGAGACGATATATACAGCTCTATCTGATTTTAATGGAAATATAAAGGAGAGACCCATTTTCAGTGAATTTCTTGATTATGTATAAGTAAGTAAAGTGAATCGCTCAAAATCTGGCGGTTCTACGGACAACAAGGAGTACTCACAGGTGTGAAAATTGCCGATGTACAACCTTGACCAAAAGGTAAGTACCCCCGTAAAACAACTTAGAACTTATTGTAAAAACTAATTATCTGTTTGACAATACAGTCAAAGGCAATAACAAAACACTATTTTAAACAATAGACATGATTTTTTTTTGGGATCCATAAAACATCTGACCTGCATAATATAAGCAATGTTTTTGGAAGTACACTTCGACCTTTGAAAAGAGACAATCGGCTAATTTCAGCTTCGTGGAGCATTATCTCTGTCCCACACTGCCTATGTGACGGTTTGTCAGACGTGCGACAGAGATAACCCTCTACGAAGCCGAAATTGTCTCTTTCCAAAGGTCGATGTGCAATATTTATCGCCGGGTAATAGTCTTGTTTTAATTCTGGTGGTCTAAATGACGAAACAACGAAGCTTATTATCTATAACTAAGTTACACGTCTAGTGCCTGTAACAGAACTTAATTGTTACTTTGGTAACATCGGATTACTGTTTATGTTATATGTCCACGATTATGTCAATACTGTGTGTACAACGCATAAATTTATTTGCAATTCCAACTTATGAGATAGTGACAATAAGAGTGATGTTTTAGTAGCCTTGTTTTTTTATGACCTCCGCTATTGGGGGCCTTTCGTTTCTCTATTTTATTTATGGGACAGCGACGTTTTTATCGTTTAATGATTCACTTTCATTTCTTTCTTATTTCCATGCTCTTCTGTCATACTTCACATGACCTATCTTTCTTCTACTTACTTTCTACCGTTAATTCATCTCCTCACTTTCTTTCGCCTCGTTCCTTACTATCACAGCTTTTGATTATAACATTATTTTTACTTTATCTTGTCCTTTATTTTACATTTTATCACAGATTACATAGTTTTTGTTTTATTTACTTTATAATTATTTCTTATTGTTTTTAGCTAGTACCTGTATTAGTTTTGTTTATATTTATTACATGTTTTGCTATTTTTTTTCAATAATCAAGGAATACTGACCTGTCGGGTTTTTCTTCTATTAATGAGGCGATGGTGTTCTCACTTATTTTTTTACCCAACCTGCTTCGAAATCGCACCGAAGTCCTCCGATCGCGGGACAGTGGGCTGTAAAGGTAGACCGTATGGTCCATGCCCGGTTCACAGAAGCACGAGGGGTCCTCGTTGAGCTTGAACCTAAAGCAGCTTCGTTAAAGTCGTTCTGTATTAGAAGCCTTTACTAAATGGAAAAATATTTTATCATCATGTCAACAGTTAAACACACACTGCTCGAAAGATACGGACCTTGATTAAGTCGAAGACCTATCTAGAGTGGGGTCTCTCTACGGCGCATTTACCTCCTCATTGTCGTCACACGAGAACTTATTGACTCCAATGGCCATCAGTTTGTCAGAAAACTGGGTCCCTTGATCCTGATGAAATCATCGCTATTGTACGAGTTAAACTGTACTAAGTACATAGCTGACTAAGGGTTCCTATTGTTGGTATTCCAACAGTATGTATTTGTACTACTTTTACGAGTTAGAAATGAGGAAGAAAAGGACCAATATATAGCTACTTCCGCCATGCAGCAGTAGTCGTGTAATAAAATGCATCGCCCGCCAGTCCGCTGATAAATGCGCATGCGGCAAACAATACGAATTACAAAACTACCAAAGTTAAATCACTCAACACGTGTTCCACCCCTCTACGGGGCATCCTCAAGAGTAATGTTACACCGATTAGTGCCAAACACAGTGTCTGTGTTTGCCGCATATTGCACGGCTACTACTGCATTGGCGGAAGTAGCTATATATAGTTCTTTTTATTACTTAGCATGCACTTCCGACAAATTAACGCCTGAATCCATTAGATAGAAATAAGGAATCCGTGGACAAAGGATAATAACCGACATAACCCAATCAAGTTCAATTAGCAGTGGAAGCCACTAGCGCAAACAACTGATTTCCTTTCAGATTCTGGACTGGAGACCACAAATCGACAAACGCAAAATAATACATCCACCTCCACATGACTGATGATCTTATTAAAGTCTTCGGAAAGCGGCAGATGAAGACCGTTACCACCGGTCTCATTGGAAATATATAGGAGAAGTTTATGTCAAGCAGTGCAATTCATCAGTGCAAATAAGCTCATGTGTCAGTAAAATGAATTAAAGCTTTTATACCTAATTGAAATAATTTTATCAAAAGTGATCACTCTGATGTTGGATTTTTTTTATTAGAATGCATCTGGTTGATAAATTCCGGCAGTACAGTCTGCAGGGACTAATATTAAAAAAATATATTAATTCTAATGTGTAATCATTTGAATTTTGAAAACGCTTTTTCTTACTATATTATTACCATGTGATTTATTTTATCTGAAATCATTGATTTTTTATATAAGGTACACGCTTACACCATACATTAGTTGAATTTAAATACTTTCACCACTTCAAAACTTTTATACCTTTAACAAATCAACGTGTGTAAGGAAAGGTGTTCATTCATCAACGATTGAAAATTGCTTCACAACTCTACGATATAGATATTGATTTAAAGATGTTATAATAACATATATTTTATTTGTAAATGAACAAAGGTTCAACATTCAATGTTAATTTTATACATTAACCAAAGTAAATGAAGGAAAGGAACGTTTTGTATCTGTACCCGCCTGTGCCGTACCGGTGGAATGTCTTTGGCCGTTTACTTTTTTTCGGCGTTCCTTTTTTAAATATTCAAATCGAATCACCCAAATTAAGTAGCCATAAACGGAATCAGCTTCCAAATTTGAATATTTCATTCGTGCTCATACGAGCACGCGTTTTGTTGTTCGAATTGTATATGTGTGCGTGCGTTAGTGATGTCGAGAATAACACGTTATACGATATGATTTATCGGCGTACCGCGAAATAATTTTAAAATACAACAATTGAAATTTTATAGATTAAATCTGGAATAAAATTGATTATAAAAATACAATACAATAATTGATCTTAATCCTTTTTATAACTATATTCATACATATCTCCTGAGTATTATTTGCCTTATAATATTTAGTGTGCTTGTAAAAATTTATCGATTTGAAAAATGTACGGTACTGTTAATGTAAAATAATTTAAGTGTCGCAAAAATTAAATGTTTATTTTGCATATTTATTTTTATTTTGGACTTTTATCCTCGTTAGGATACATCCACCTCGTTGTGATCATGTCCCCCATTAGGTAAACCGACAATATAGTCAAGGTTGCAGAAAGATATTCATCATCTTGGCTGTCTTTAAGGAATGATTATGCTTTGCAGTGGGCGTCTATCGTGTAAGTATGTCACCATCATACTTTTCTTATTTTGGTTTTGATAAAATAGTGTGCGTGGTACCAACATCATATAGATTAAATGTCAATTGAATCGACTTTTGACTTATTCTTATATTACTGTCTAATTTAAAAATCGAATGCACCAAAAAGAAGAATCGATATCGATGAGACATAAAACTGTTAATCCCTAGAGCTTTTGCCGTAGCGCGCCGCGTTGATAAGGTAACATTTTAAATTAGTAGGAGAAGAGAAAAAATATTATAAAATTTATTTTTTATTTATATTTTATCACGCGAACACAAAACGGGTAGCCGCTTGCTACCAGCGCACCGATATAAATTATATCATTTTTCACTGCGACAACCCGAACGGACGTAAAAAATGACGCTCCATTCAGTTCCAAGTTTGAAAGTTTCGCCGCGGTTTTTATACGTTTCCGGACGATGGGATTCCATTATTAAATTTCAACCGTTTAAACATCATTTGATTATTCGGATATGATTTAAAGCAATGCGTGTTTTAAGGGACACGTTAGTAGAAATCTTCTTAAAAAGGAGCAATGTATGTCGCGTCACTAATAACACTCCACTAATTATTAATTTTAGTGATGACCTCGCTTTGACTTTTTACGATTGCCCTCTAGTTCGGACGATACCGGATTCTATGATCAGTAATAATATTGGAATTTATAATTGTGTCTCGGCGACCATTAGTCAAAAAGGTCTGTGAACTTGAATATCGCTCGGAACTTTCGATACAAAATTCTTTAGGGAAGTCTTAAAAGCGTAAGTACAAAATGTTATCGGAAAAAATAGTTTTTTTTTTATATATGTACAAGTAGTGTCATGAGTTATAGCGTGAGAAATAAATTTATAGTAATGACGTGAAAATTATTAGGACCTCACTGGTTGAACCACAAATTAAGAAAATAAATATGGACGTGGTAAATAATAAATCCATATTTCTATTCAATATATATTTTATATAAAAAAAACTAATCTTATTTAAATCTAAAATATGTATTTAAACAGATACCTAATTTAAATAAAAACAAATTAATAATCTGTTCGATGCGAATACTTCAAATGCACATTTGGCGGGAAATCAAATGTCAATCTTGAAACTGCCTTTAATAATCTTTTCTATTGATATATATTTAAAACTTAATTTATTATATTTAAGTAGATTAAATAAACTAATCTTTTAAATGTAAATAAATAATTTTTAAATTTATTTAGACAATATCGAATAGAGAAGGATTATTATTTTCGAACATCTATTGTTGAACATAGATTCTTTATAAGACATGTTGAAAGCGGTCTACATCCAGTGTCTTCTGAACTTAACAAGGTGATCCATCTACCTTGAAGGTGGAAGTCCTGTACTGCGCCGATCTCCACTCAAAGGCTTCTCTTTTCCTTATTGAAAGTCGTGGATTATCAATTAAACTGCTTTCAGCCTGTTCAATGAAGTTCTACTGCGCATTGGTGGTGGATTGTTCACAGTAGAAGCAGTTGCGCGGAATCTTTGTTCTCAGGAACAAATTTAATTCACTTGCGGTTCATCACTTATTTGTTGGATAAAGAATTTTTAACAAAATTGTCGAGAAGCAGTAAGAATCATTACAAGTAATAAATAGCTCTACTATAATCACTAGACTACTGTAAAGTTGTGATTGAGAAATTAATATTCTTCTAATTACATCACCCTTTCCACATACCGTTTATATTTTTACCACCAAACACTACTTTTTTATGGCCTCTATTTTTGGGAGAACTCTCATTCCAGCCTTGTTTATGTGGAAACAGGGTATTTATTTTCTATATTAAATTTTTCAATGTTTCATTATTTTTATTCTCATCTTCCATTCCTCAGAATATCTATCTTTCTGTCTCATTCATTCCATAATTCGTTCTATTTTTCTTTTCCGCTAATTAAACCTTTCTTCCATTCTCAATCACTGCAGTTAGTTAGGTCTAATTACTATTGATAATATCACAGATTTCATTTTTTATTTTTCTCTTATACATATATCATAGTTCTTTAATTTATTATGATTACGGTATTGTTGTTTCTTAAATTCTCACTTTTTCTCATATAATTAATAATAGTTCTCATTTTTTCTTGTCTGTTTTACTTATTTATTTTCATGCCTTAACCTGCAGAACTTGATGAATGATACTCTTCCTTCTTCTATCATGATGGAGGCGATGGTCGTCTCAATCTTTTTCTCCAACCGGCACTCGATGTCGATGTATAAAAACACACTACTAGAATAACTTTACACATGAAAGTTTTCTTTTAAAGTGTTTCGAACACGATACAAGGATCTTTATAAATCTATGCGAGGCATAAAATCCTCGGGTGCACAGCGTCCTTTCGTACAAAGTTAAACAGCCGACAAAAATATCATAAATTTATGTGCACCGGCCGATGTCGTATTGAAAAGTAAAAAAATGTCGCGTTTAAAATATATCTCACTTTTGTCGCTAGCCGACCGGCCAGCCTGCCTCGGAGCGGATTATACTCGCATCAAGCCTAATAACGTAAACGGAGTAGGAACGGCGAAATATAAAAATATATAAATACTTTTTGTTATTCACCCGAATATACTGATTAAAAAAAAAATTATGACACATAAAGATATAACAATCCTTTGACAAATAAATACATTTTTTTTTAATTTCCTTTTTTTGAAAATAGAACCTTACTCGAGCGTCATTCGCAAACTCCACAGATACGAGGCAGAGTATAGAGGGCGCATACCTTAAGACCTCTTTTAAGATAGTGAACCTCAAGTACCTCCGGATAAGACACAGTTTGGGCTACATACAGTAGTATAAAAAAGTATTTTCTATAGTTATACTCTGTCTTTAGTTCACGTATCCATAACCCTCAGGTGAAAGACACATTAATGTTAAATTAAAAAAAAAAAACAATTGTTATATAGGTCTTCCCAGATTTTTTATAGAAACAGTAGGAATCTGCCGTCTTCTTGTAAGCGTAACTGATAAAAGAAATCAATTATTACAGCACATGTAATGTATATTTTAGGTTTAATCACGGCAACGTCATTTTTAGGTATTTTTAGATTTATTAATCTGGCAACATTTCTTTTTCTTCTGTCATTATGCCTAATGCACATTAGATGCTGTATCTTGTATTAATTTAAACAATAAACAGCATTTTTTAAAATATTACCGCTATTTTACTTAACAGTCGTATTCAAATCTCTGGGCAACCTTCGAGAAACTTCGAAACATTTATTAGTATGATATTACTCAGTGTTATACTACTGTGTTACTTGTCATAATTATAATATTAGTAGCTACAGGATCGTCCACTGTTGAACATAGCCAACTCCTTACATCTCCAATAGTATCAGTGTGCGATCTGTTCGCAGCGTCTTCTAACCTTAAACAACCTTGTAAAGTAATAGTTAGACATGTGACAAAAATAAACAAATAAAACAATGTAATAGAGTAAGCATAACACCAAATAAAAATGTGAAATAATGTAAACAAAGTTGTAAAATATAGAAGTAAGAAAGCGATGTATGATCGAGAATTAGAACGAAAGAGAAAGATTGAATGAATTGTGGATAGAAAGAATTGAACGATAGATTATGTGATGAATAACAGTAGAGGATGAAAATAAAAAAGACAGTGAAAACAGAATTAATAAGACCTAAAACGAATTGCTTGCTATCGTCTTGCTTAAAGATAGCTGCGGTCAGTTCTGCAGGCTATACTGCTACTTCAACACTTCAGACCGTTGGGATAGGTCGCTTATTTTCGTTAGTCTACGTATCTCTTCATATGATTATCTCTCTGATTTAATCTCATAGAGAAAACCAGTGGATAATTCCCTCCGTGGTTCGTTGAACGACTATAATTATCACGTGAAGAACGAGTTGTAACAAGGCCAATAAAAAAGGTTACAGTTATTGTTACAATCTCATTTAAATGTTACAAAGTTACACATCCAGTTTATTGCATAATTTCATTAAAAAAATATTATCTATAAAGCGTATCCATGTTTTACCCCTTCATTAGTTCAATACATGAAATGACATTTACCTCCGCCGTTCAAATGAATAAACATTCTAACTTTGAAAACAAAATAATATAAAATCAACTTTATACCTTTGTAATAAAGTTTAGTATGTCATGAGAAAGGGTGTCGACTAAAGATGTTTTAGATACATAGCAAATGTATGACATTTCAAAATGTATGAGACTCGGGCGTAAATTCAAATATGATTTTTCGAACGTCGAACTCAAGTTTCTATTAGTTTTAATGTTGCCACATTGAAGGTGAAAGATTAAAATTCTTTTGTATTCGTTTACTATTTAAATTTGCATAGTTAAAAAAAGTTACTTATTGCCAGTATTATAAAAGTGTCATAAAAATTAACATCTGATGAACAAAAGACGAATTAATAATTTATTAATGAATTGTGAACAATAAAAATTATTTTTAGCATAAAACCTTAGAGGTATACAGGGTGATTGTTTAAAAATGTTAAAACTTTTAAAGTGGAGAATGTGTGATTCATTTGCTGTCAATTAATGTTTGATACACCCTATACAAAAATCAAAGGTTTCAGAAATAATAAATGACGTATTAAAATTTTCAACTTTGAACATTTTTTGCTGACAAATATGCTATATTTACACAGCTTAAACATATATTACAAATAAATTAAAACAAGAGAGAAAAGTTATTTTAAAATTACTTGAACGATTTATATATTGACCTTTATAAAATAAACTTATTTCACCGTCAACAACAGACAACAAAAACCGGAAACGGTGAGAATTGATTTTTTTTTAAATTTTTAACGCAATAAAATTCGAACGGCCAATTTATTTTTATCATATTTGAAATGATGATGAGATGAAACTTTATTGATTACCTACTTAAGATGCATCATATTAAATGGATGTTGAAATAAAACTATTAACACTATTCACACGTTTAAATATATCTTTTATTGTTTTTTTTTTAAATTGTGACATCTTTGACGTTTATTATTCAAGATGGCGTCGACGGGTGCGGTTTTTAATTAACTCTCTATAATGACGGGAGTGGATTGCAGTCAAAATTGTGGTTTAAATTTAATGATATATTTAAAAACGCTAAAATATATTTCTTATCTATTTATTTGATTGCGTCTTATAGTTTAAAAACTTATTAATTGGATCATATGATTAGATTTTCAAATGATCTTAACCATTCTGATGTATTTTGAATTATATATTTCACTTGGTTACGCCATTACATGAAAACGATTTTGTTATTTCAATCATCTATTTTTCATCATTATTATGTCTGCCGTGGAAAGTCCATCGCAGGTTATGTGCCACCTTCATAGATTTTAGAACCTACAACCTTCACAATGACTGTGGTTTTCACATCAGAAACATAAGGCCCTGCGAGCCTATACTTGTAAGTACTATATGATTTGCCCAATATACTACTTAAATTGGCTATTCCGCTGGCAAAGTCGGTTTAGTTTTGTACTTCTTTCAATGTCCTCATCCCTGATTCGATCTCGTAGAGAAATATCAAAGCAGCCTCCTTCATGACTCCCTGAGTCTTTACTAGTTTAAACCTTAATAACCTAGAGTTTCAATTTTGATACCAATCTTTTAAACCGAATGTTCACATTACTATTAGGTTTTTTATAGGTTGGCTGTACGGATTTTACTGTTGTATAATATTCTTTCCAACGAAATTAAAAAAAAATCTATTTTACCTTCATCTAGACCCTCAAGCAAACAAAGTAATATTAAAAAAAAAATCACTTTCGTAAATCAGGCTACTAAGGGTTAAGGCTCGAAGTGATCCAGACGCAATAAGTTGTAACAAATCTTATTTGAGGTAATATTTTCACGTATGTGAATATGAACTAGCTCTAAGAATTTATTATAATTTTATTTTTTGTGCCTTATTGAGACAATTAAAAGACAGTGTGTTTGGCAATAAAATCCAAAGTTTTAAGGCTCGGATGGTTATTGGACATAATTGTTTTCCAAAAGCAGACGAGAACCTACGATTGGACGGTATGCAGTTTCACCGTTGGCCCCAGGTACCTGAATACGAATAAATAACTTCAAAAATCCTTTTGTTTATCAGCCAGGAACATTTTCAATTTACTTGCAGCGAGATACCACGTTTAAAATTAAACAAAACATTTTAAAACTACTAACTCGACACTTATTATTATAAGAAATAATTTAATTCTAAGTACAATTAACTGATATGGATATAACGGTTTACTTATGTATTATTATGGCGTTAGAAAAGAGGATTATTGCAAGTACTCACCTTTAATAATAAACTTACATGTTATCGTAGACAAACTCAAATAATTTATTTATTACTAACTGTATTTATAAAATTATATTCAAAAGAAAAGATATTTTAATTTTTAAAAATCTGCTAGAAGATATATAATAGAAAATATATCATCATATCCGATAGAGGTCCACTGTAAGATGGAGCCTTCCCCAAAAATCGCCACTTTGACCGGTCTTACCCTGCTCGCAACCAGCTCCTTCGCAGCCTTAACTACATCGTTGGTCCGTCTAGTGAAAGCCTACCCACGTCTTAATAACATATAAAAATGAATCCTAACACCTATTATAGCAAATTATATAGTATAAGTATATATGTGTATTATTTGTTTATATATTAGAAATTGGAACAATCCTCATGAAGTATTTCAAGTTGGAAGATGAATACGGTAGCTCAATCTAATTCCAAATTTAATCAAATTGGGCTCATCTAAACGGAATAAAAATATGTTTTTTGACCTGACTTATATTTCTGCTTAATTGTCAGGCTTAGATGAAGCTTATACATACTGCTATGTTAAGTTTCGAAGGCTTCTTGGGTCGCCTCTACTCGAGTGGCTACAGACTACAGATTCATTGGATAACCCGCCTAGCTATTAGATCGCTTAGTGACTGGACATAATGTTTCCTTCGAGAAATCCTCGTACTGTCACTTGTAAATTTATAGTAATATGGATAAATAAAAGGAGAGAAAGCCGAATCATTGCAATCACTTTTACATGTATTATTAAATACTGTTTACATGTATTAACATGTGTGTTATGTAGACAATTGAATTTATTTGTTCGCGACTGAATGAACTATATATAACCTCTTTATATTTTTATTTGTTTTTTAAAACTTTATATATTGAAAGTTGGTGTAGATTTTCAGTTTTTTTTTATCATATTACTGTTACCGAGTATTGTAAAATTATAATTAAATTACCGACGATTATTTTTGTTTATTTATTTCTTTTATACAGTCTACACGCTTGTGAATATTTTTTGGACTAATTTAATCACTCACTTCGGTCGATCGACATCCAGTTCCCGGTGTATATATCCAATGTGACATCTAATAACTTCTAGCAGTACAAAGTCTGCAAAACGGATAAAAAATCAGTAGTTGATTATAATACGTTTTATAAGGTATTTTGAAAACGCTTATTCTTACTTCAGCATCATCTTATCTGCCCATAGACAGCCATTGCAAGGCATAACCACCCCCAAATCACCACAATGATATTCCACTGCCCAAATTAACAACTTCCTGCAACCTCAAATATGTCGTCAATCCATCTAGTGATGAGTTTAATCACACAGCTTTTTGTTTGTGTATGTTTATTATTTATGATAAAATATCATAGACAACCTATATTACATGAAAAAGATAAAGATAACATACGTTTAATCAACGTAGGAAGCTTTAACAGAACACTTGTTGATCGTCAACTTATTATCTATTCCATTTTTGACTCTATTCTGCTTCGCAAGATGTTATAGTTGTTGAGAAAACACAGAAAAAAACTCCACAACAACACATCTTTTAATAAATAAACAGATTTATACATGTATGTACAGATTTCACATGTACACTTTATATATAGCTTTAATGAAATAAAAATGATCAAGCGACATCACTGCCGAGGATTCTTGTCATTTAAATATTCGTTTACTGAATAATAAGCTTTTTCTGGGAATTATGTAAAATTTACATGATAGAAAAAATATTGTGTAAATGTTACCATATATAAAATACGTAATAATAATTGGTTAAAATAAAACCAGCAATTTTTTTATTTAATATATGACAAACATTTGACCTCTGTCTCGCATGACGTTATGTCGAGGTCTATGATGCTACATGCTTGGAAACCTATTCACACTTAACATAAAGACTCCCAAGTTATAGATACTCTAGTTGGTTATTCTTCGCTTAGGGTTGAAGGAATTTCAACCGTGTGAATATGTCGTAAATCCGTGGGTCTTGTTGTCAGAAGGAAATGGGGTATAATCAATAGAATTAGCTGTTATAGATATGACGGATTATGCCTATTGTTGTGGCATCGGACGAGAACAAGGATTATTGCAAATTCTTTTCTCTTAATCATCCCCTGTCATAGACAATTGGATTTGTTTTCGGAATTGTTACTTAAAGATTATATTAAAACAAAAGATTTGGAACACTTTGTTTTATTATAAATACGTGGTAAAGATAAGAAAACAGAAGAGCCATAACACGAAAGCATGTTCAAACTAAAAGTTTTAAAGGCTTCAATGAATATCTCGTTATTTAGTGTAAAATTATTTTTTATACTATAATGCGATTGGCTAATTACTCCTGGCAGTATAAACTACATGTAGAGACAGTAAATCAATAATTAATTTTAATACGTATTAATTTAAATTTTGAAAACAATTTTAGTCAATATTACGTTATCTATAAAAATAAAACCTTTGATTTTTGAATAGGGTGATATGTAAGTTATTTAATGGAATCAGGCGTTACCTTGCGGAAGTCCATCCTAAGTAAGAAAAAGGCCAATATTTAGCCACTTCCGCACATGCAGTCGTGCAATAAAGTGCACCGCCCGCCAGCCCGCTGATAAATTCGTATGCGGCAAATAATGCGAATCACACAACTGCCACCGTTAAATCACTCAACACGTGTTTCACCCCTCCACGGGACATCTTCAAGAGTTATGTTACACCGATTAATGCCAAACACAGAGTATTATGTAAGTTAGTTCATATTATAAAAAATATGTACAATTAAAAAGTATTCATGTAATTTTTTTAAAAGAAATTGTTCACTGTAATGGCGTTTTTGTGGAAGTGTAGACTAGACCTTAACATGAGTCTTCATTAATAAAATTATATTAAAATTTCGATCGTAAATAACACACAACCAGTTGATTGACAGAGTCGTTTCGTTTTTTTTTTTTTTTACTATGGCAACATTTTGTGCGAACGAATCGAGCTGTCAAAATAAATTGATATTTTTATCACCGCCAAAATAAGTAGCTATAACGTAGTGAATATGCAAATGATGTCGGGTGTTGAAATCCGTTATAATTTTATTTTATTAATTTCCCGCGAATCGCTATGCATATGATTAGAAACAATTAATTAATTTATTTATTTTGAAAAGCACACCACAAGTAAAACATATTAAAGTATCATAATTACGCATTATAATAATTATAAATTATGATGCACCTGCTTATATGTCTGTACACAATATTCATTACGGATCCCCGAAAACTGGCACGTCTAAATACGAATCAATTAAAAAAATATGTCATATTGCAATTTCAGTGACAGGCGACCGTGACATGCGCTTAATTAAAAAAAAGAATATTAAAAAACGATCAATAATTTAAAATTAAATTCATATATAACCAATATGATCTATTTTTTTGGCTTCGAGAAATATATATATATATATATATATATCTAATATATAAAATTTCCATGTCACTATATTATTTACCGTACTTCTCCGAAACGGCATGACCGATTTTTACCAAATTTAATATGCGTATTCAGTAGGTCTGAGAATCGACTACTATCTATTTTCCATACCCCTAAGTGATAAGGGTGGTTCACCCCTTAATGTTTTATTTTTATTTTTTTAGACAATTTTTTAAGTTTTTATTGTATTATGATACAGCATACAATAATACATACAACCCTAAATTTTCACTCTTCTACGATCAACCCTAATTTTTTATTTGTTAATTAGAAACTTTATTTTTTTTGCAAAACAACGTTTGCGAGATCAGCTAATATATATATTATATGTTATATATATATATATTAAACATATATAACTATAACAGTAACGATGATTTTTTAACGCTAAGCTTCAAAGATCATAGGCGAAAAACTACCAGTTTATATGTGTTCTATAGACTGTATTTAGAAGAATGTGCGTCGGAGATATATTCAATAAACTCCCCCATCTCCTTTCTTCCATCGGACAACAAGAAGCACAGATTCATGACATTTCTACACGGTCGAAATCCTTTTAACCCACACTAGACGTTTTGATATTACTTTTATACAGCGAACAGCCAAGGTATGGAATAACCTACTAGAGTCATTATAACTTGGAGTCTTCAAGTCAAGGGTGAATAGGTTTCTTCTAGGCAAGTCTAACATCGTAGACCACATCTCTTAACATCAAGCACACAGAGATCAAACGCTTTACCTATAGGCAATAAAAATAACATTTATTACATAAATTTATATATAAAATAATTATTCAAATTAAAGCAAATGTATCGATGCTTCTTTACATGCATATGAATGTACCAAGTAAACCAGACAACTCAAATATATCAAGCACCAACAAAATACATGTAAAGATGCCTTGTTCAAAATACTTTTTAGCTTTACAACATTACTAAGACTTACGATGGAAGGTCGTGGATTCGATTTCCAAGATACAATCGTGCTTTTTACATGTTTCTTTTATTTTAGTTAAGTGTGTTGAAAAAGAGCTATACATATATAAAAATATCTTCTTGTTAGAGTGGTCCTGGTCTTCCTCGGGTCAGATCTGGTGCCCATGCTGCTTTCGCTAAACGTCGCCATATAACTGTGTTTAGCGGAATAATACCATTCATTTATTGAGTTATTAATGGCAGTTTTAATAAGATCTATCCATGTTGCTGGAGATCTTCGAGATTGTTTGCCTTCCACTTTACCCGCACTACCAAATGTTCCATTCAATTCTCATTATGGGTGACATGTTCAAAGAATGATTTGAATATTCATATAAATCAGGTGGACCGAAAAGTAATGTCGCTTTCTTAAGTTTAATTCACGCAACTACATTGTTAACAAGTTTTTATTTCTAATCGACAATATATTTGTATATGTGTATAATTTATACAAAATCAATGCCGGAGCGGTAAAAATCCATCGGTTATTTATAAAATATATCGAAAGTACATTACTTTCCGGTCCCCGTGTAAATATATATATATATCCCAGCAGTAGCGGTCTGATACTTGTTATTCTTGGTTGCTGGATCGATTGCTGGCGTACAATCTTATACATACACTAGCTGATCCCGCAAACGTTGTTTTGCAAAAAAAAAATTGATATTTTAATTTACAAATTAAAAATAAGGGTTGATCGTAGAGGGGTGAAAATTTATGGTTGTATGTATTCTTGTATGCTGTATTATAAAAAAATAAAAACAAAAAATTTCGTTAAAAAAAAAAATTTAAGTGTGAACAACCTTTATCACTTAGGGATATAGAAAATAGATAGTAGCCGATTCTCAGACCTACTGAATACGCATATTAAATTTGGTAAAAACCAGTCAAGCCGTTTCAGAGGAGTTCAAGTTCGAACACCGTGACACGAGAATTTTATATATTAGATAATATTGCTACCGCCAACAAACAGATGATGGTCAGCAACGTATGCGTACCATAATACCGCACTATGATCGCCAACCCGCCTACCGTGGTTTACCGTTTATGGTATATCTCCCATAGATATCTTCAGTACAGGCTTATGCCTTGCAATAGACGTCTCTGGTCCGGACAACGACGAAGGCCTGATTATGAAACTATATATAACTTAACTTATTGATACAAGAACACTTATGCAAAGTACGCAAGACTAGTATCTATGTTTCTGCCAGGGTCGGCACTAGATCGTGTAGCGCCCGTGTGCAATGAAACCCTGGCGCCCTCTAGGCCTGACCCCCCCCCCGTGGCTATTATTAACTTTGTCGTCGTAACAAGAAAGTATTTTCATATTCCAACAAGCTATTTTATAAGTAGACTAGCTGATCCCGCTAACGTTGTTTTGCAAAAAAAAAATAGTTTTTAATTAACAAATGTTAGATAAGAGTTGATCGAAGAGGGGTGAAAATTTAAGTTTGTATGTATTTTTGTACGCTGTATCATAATAAAATAAAAACCAAAAAAATGGTCTAAAAAATTAAAAATAAAATTTAGGGGTGGACCACCCTTATCACTTAGGGGTATGGAAAATAGATAGTAGCCGATTCTCAGACATACTGAACACGCATGTAAAATTTGGTAAAAATCGATCAAGCCGTTTCGGAGGAGTTCAAGTTCGAACACCGTGACACGAGAATTTTATATATTAGATATAGCTTATAGAATGGTATTAGTTACGGCCTTTCTTCTTATGACGGCAAAATTATTTTTTTTATGCCTGTAGCACATCTCTGTTGTGAAACTAAGCGGCGAACCGCGATAGATTCCAAGACGATGCTCTTAGCGAGACGGCGGCGCCAGTGTGCATTGCACACCCTGCACTATATGTTAAGCTGTCTCTGGTTTCTGCTATGTAGAACCATTCTGCAGCAGTAAGATGTCCACGATTGGACATACACGTTCACTATAGAGTTCCCATAGGTCTGAAAGGTTTGCATGCTCCTTAATAATGTCGTCTAAGCTCCTTATTAATGGACATCATACGCTGAGGCAGCCGATTCGTGATCTCCACTTCGGAACCTTGAAGCCACAACAGCTATCTCTTATAGGCCATGTGGTCTGTCATTGCCTATTCAAGTTGCTATTGCGTTGGACTATATCGGTTACTTTTGTATTAATACTGATGTCCTCATTCCAAATTCAATTCCGTAAACAAATCCTGAGCATAGCTCTCTCTATGGCTTGTTGAGCAAATGTATGAGTTAAGGCTCCCGTTGGTGATGTTAAGCTTAGTTCAACGCTTAAAAACGAGCTCTAGACTAAACGCGCTCAATGCTCAATGCGCTATTATATCATTATAAATCATTGCAATGCATTGATGACAATAATAAAAGTACGTAGAGTGATAAAAAAATTTAAAGGGTTGAAGGTATAGTTCTTCATCTTTAAAGCTTCCCGAAACAAAGAAACATCATATATCTAACTCACATCCAGGCCGATAAACAAGTTGTCTTTACCCAAGGCTACGGTACAGGGACAGGTTCAAGGAAGCTCATCATCCACGAGGCTCAGGGGCTAAAGAGCGAGGCGATTGTCGTTGGCTGTTCAACAACAGACACCCTCGGACTTTATAAGTGTCCATCATGGAAAGTATATCACGTCACACGAACTCGTGCGAATTACATGGATGAAACTCAAGATATCGCCTACTCACGCCTTTCAGATACTAGCGAACAACTTGAGTGTATATATATATATAAATATATATATATATATATATATATATATATATATATACAATATGGAGTAGAGACGACGAAGTGGTCGCACGAAACGTAATCTTAAAAACTGGACATAGTTATGGCGTCGATAACATTGATTAAGAGACGTTATTTTTACTAGAATATTGATAACGTGTAACAACGTGAACATAAAAAAAAATCGGACGCATATATTTTTGGAATAAAGATAATAATAATAAAAACAAAATATAACCTATACATGTAGTAAATATGAAATATGTTACGTTATTTTTTTATACGACAACTAAAACTGCTTGGAGTACAAAATATGTTAGGACAGATAATATACAAATTATAATTTATTTTAAATATGTAGTAATTCGAATTTCGAAAAAGTTTTTCTTTTTTTATTTATAACCAAGTTATTAGCTGGCAAACGCACACAGCCAAGTATTGCCTACCGGTTTTGCGCTGTTTGTATATATAACAAAATTGTTATTACTTTATTTATTATTTATGAAACTATTTTTAGAAAAGGAAAACAATAAAATTATTGCAAAAAGTAATAAAACTTTCGCAAGCATTTGAGTTGATTTTATAATATAACAGCGTCATATTATATTGATCTTAGAAACACTGGTCAATAAAGTTTTACGAATACCGACAAACGAAAGTAATAGTATGCATTGAACCTTTTTTAAGAAATATAAAATTACCTGTATCGTCGCTTTACGCGGAACGGTTCCACTTTCATTGTGCTAACAGATTATTGTTTAGACACAAAATGAAATAATCCCCTAACAATGCATTCATTACCATATTTAGAATTGCCACTTTTTTACAAAGTTACCAGGTTTTTTTTTTTTTAGTTTCACAGTTTCAACTACTGACATTGTTCTCGAAATTCGAGCGAAATTTATGAAGCCTTTCTTTCTGTGTCTACCAAAATATATGAGTGTTTTAATGAAATTTCATTGTATTAACTTTTTTACTTACACCTTCGAATGGCAAAATAACTATTGTTTATATTGTTTAGAGTATGATTGCTTTTCGGTGTAAGACCATTGTTTTGTATGTATACCCTTTTTGTTGTTAATTAACATTTTTTTGAATTCGCTTACACTACTGTCGGAGTGACATTTGCAAGTTCTGCGGGTACGAGCAGGTAAACCTCTTTTAAGGTTGCGAAATTCGAGTGTTGCTTCATACTGCAATTATACTGGATGCTCCATGGAGTGTCTATGCTCAAAGGTCCCCATGACACGATCTCGTCTAGGGCTTACTCGTCGACGATACCTGTTTACCATGTGGGCTTAATGAACTCCCAAGAGCGTCGACATGGTTGGTTCTTATTACCTGTCTTATATTACTAGCACTTCGGAAAGCGCCACTTCTATCAATTGATCCAGGGTTTCTGAATCCTGTGATACAAAATTCCAATAATGTTGACAGTTTTTCAAATGGCTTGTAAAAAATAAATGGTATAAAAATAAATATCGTTATTCGGATTACAACATAAACAAATTTATTATTGTTGACTATCTATCCCTAACTTACCCATAAGAGAAAATTGTGTAAGAAAAATTGTAAAAAATAAAACGCTGTCGTGCCTCGCAGGTGGAAAAAAAAATCCGTATTAAATAGCGGCAACCCTCTCCCATCTGTCTGCGTTTAGTTTAAGCGAAAACTAAATATTATAAAAAAAAAACACTGGCGATACAAATTAGAATTAATAAAAAAAATCATCTGTCCTTGCATACTTTACTGCCGTAAGTTATTGGCTGTTATATCAAAAGAAAAATATATTAATGTAACATATTTCAGAGTGATCACTTTATGCAAGTTGATAGGAAATAGGTGTAAAATATAACCTTATGCTATTAAGTGAGCTATGCTTTCAAAAACTTTTACACCTATAACAAATCTGTGAATCTTTCTCAATAAAAATTCGATTGGTGCTCTTATGTTGTGCATTATTTCTTGGTGTTAATAAACTTTTTAAGTACAGATATTTAAAATACTATATTTGTAAAATTAAGAGTATATAAATGAGGTATACGAAATAAGATTTATATAGGCGAGCTATTTGTGAGATAGTATCTAATCTTTTTCTACTTCTTTTCAGTCGAAGCCCACAGCTGGAAGGTATAAGCTTTCCCAAAAAATCGCTATGATGACCAGTCTTGCATTGCCCAAATCAGCAGACTTCAGGCGACCTTATCTATATCTAATCAAAATACATTTAACCCTTAATAGCTTTGAGTTTCAATTTTGATACTAATCTTTTAAACCGAATGTTCACATTACTATTAGTTTGTTTTATAGGTTGGCTGTACGAATTTTACTGTTGTATAATATTCCAACGAAATTAAAAAAATATATATTTTTCCCTTCATCTAGACCCTCAAGCAAACACAGTAATATTAAAAAAAATCACTTTCGTAAATCAGGCTATTAAGGGTTAAGTCTGTTCTTACGTCGTCATTATAATTTAACTTTTAAGGAAACGAAATAACACGGTTTATACCTATGTTATCAATAAGAATAAATAAACACAGGCAGGAGACTTGACGATCGCAGTGTGGTATTATGGTACGTAATGAACGCTGCTGTTCATCCTCTAGAAACTTCTTTGTTAGCAGTGGCAATAATTAAGGCACAAAGTGTGAATTATTAGGTAATATATCCCGGGAATAGAACCCTCGACATACGATCGCAAGTCTCTGTCCTCCACCGCTCGACTACCACTGCTCAAGTTCTTATGGAAACATATCTATGCAGTAACGAAATACAATTAAAGGAATATGAAGTTATTCAAACTTAAAAATTGTGCTAGACGTATGTAGCACATCTAGTGATGATAGTACACTTAGTTCAGTTCCTAATAAACTAACAAGTTTGCTATGAAATATAGGTGATTAGTTCCTAAATTGATTTGTATTCCTAATTTAAACTTGTACTTTTGTTTTTTTTTAGTTTTGAATTCTGACTGTATACATCTATTTCTAATACACGGTACCCAGCGATAAATATTGCTCATCGACCATTGGAAAGAGACAATCGACTAATTTCGACTTCGTATAGCGTTATCTCTGTCGAACGAAATACGGCTGACAAAGGTCACATAGGTAGTGTGGGACAGAGATAGTGCTCTACAAAGTATTAATTAGCCGACTGTCTCTTTCCAAAGGTCGACGTGCAATATATATCGCCGGGTACTGTAAATCATCGGATGCAAATTTTTGAAATCATTATTTTAGCCTGTCGTCCACTGTTGGGCGTAGGCGTTTCCCATTCATTTCAATAAAACCGGTTGGAAGGGGTATTTGGCGTATTATGACAAAATTAATAAGGTCTTTTGTATTTGTTTTTGGGAGATAGCTTCCACTCTAAACAAGCCATAACTGCTGGAAGAATTTGTACAAGTTAGTCGTTCGTTGAATTATAGAGATATAAGGATAGAATGCCAAAGAGAAGTAAATGACAGCGTATTAAACGACCACGTGTTAAAGGTAAGTTTTTAATTTCGACTTTGTAGAGCACTATCTCTGTCCCACACTACCTATGTGACGTTTTGTCAGTCGTTGTATTTCGTGCGACAGAGATAACGCTCTACGAAGCCGAAATTAGCCGATTGTCTCTTTCCAAAGGTCGATGTGTAATATTTATTGCCGAATACTGTACTTCTTTTGAACGGTTTTTTGGAAGTTTGTCAGATTTTTCATCTTAAAATATTTTTAAAAGTTGAGTAATATGTACCCAAATTTACCGACAGACACATGTATTTTTACACTATTTATTTTAACGTTATTCTAAGGATTATATTTAACGTGTGAAAAAGAAGTGTTATATAAAAACGTATCCTGGTTTCCATTGATCACACCATAACTACAAACCTATGACCTTGAGCCTTTTTATAAGGCTCAGTGCAAGCGACCTCGTCTCAAACCGTATGTCATCACTGGGAACACACATTAGTCAAAAACCTATGCCTTCAGACATTGCGGAAATATGTACTAGATTTTTCGATAAGTCGTTTAACAACATTTTTTTGTTAAAATACTAAAGCTCAATAACTTATCGCAGTATAAAGTACAAATATATTAAATACTCGTAAATATATTATATAAAATTAATATGTAAGCAGAGTTTTACTATTAATACGTTTGTAAGGATATAACTTCCATTGCGAATGTTAATAATAAGTTAAAAATAAGTTAAATGAAAGTATATTGCGATAAGAAACTATAGACACGGCTTCTTTAATTCTTGAATCCGAAAAAACTTGAAATCGATATCAATTTACGACCAATCGTATACAAGCTATGTGAACGGTATACATTTGCCCGATAAACTGTTGACCATGTCTTCGTCGCCATTTGACATCCTGCCGGTCTCGTCGGAAACGAGGTAAGATCCTGTATCACAGGGAACATCAACCCCAGTATCATACTTGATAGAAGCGTTGCTGGAATATCTTTTGCCACTTCTTCTCCAAGCGCTAACGCTTTACAAAGAGGTAACAATGATAGCCAGCCAATAACCACCGGCCATGTCGAGGTGTGACCTTCTCCAGCGCCCTTGTGTCTAGTGACAGCCCTAGCTGAGGTCCCTTCTTAGGTGCCCTTGAATTTAATCACTCCATGGAACGTTTAACGAAGCGATCTAAGAGCTCGAAGACCTTTTAATTGAATATAATAGCAGTATGTAGCGAAACGAGCCAAGGCTATTCGGGAGCCCACGATTTGCAGATAGCAGGAAGTATCAAAGCATACTTCCTGCTATCTGCAAATGCCATTAACGCAGCAGTGAGAGTCTTTACAAAAATAAAAAATTGACCTACAGATACTAGACCTAAGTGAGATTTTAACAAGATTAAATGTCGTAATTAATAATTCTAAACATTTGTTTAAATAATAATTAATAGTACAATGAAAAACAACTTTATGTCATCATTTTAATTATTTGGTCTAGCACCGTAAGTTAAGATTGTCTTGGACAGCAGGCCTTACTAACTCATCAATCCTCGATGAAATCTAAATAAGGATCCTACTAACCACAGTTTGATCGCGAAGAACCCTGAAATACTTTGGCCACATTGCACGGAGGAGGTCAGAAAATCTAGAGAAGTTTATAGTAGTCAGCAATTAAGAAGGTTACCTAGTTTCTGGACTGACCCAATTAAAATATGGCTCCATAAGATTATCCGAAAACATAAAAAGCCTGGAAAATGCACGCAGAGATTGTTGTGATTCGCCACGCCTATATGTAAATATTTTACATAAATTCTAAAATTAAATTTGAATTTCGACCTGTCAAAAAACATAGTAAAATGTCTAAAAATGACAACCGCCCAAATTTCTGACTATATGGCCACGTTAAAAAAAACATCTAAACATAAATAACAAATAAAATCTGCTATATTATGTCAATTCAAAATATATCAAATATTTTTGGTTTATAAAAATGTATTGCTAACCTAGTTTGCTCTAAAAAATAATTGGCATGGGAATATCCATTTTTCATAACTACTGACAAATAATTTACCGATAATTGTAGTAGTTTTATGATATTTGTGTCAATTGCCATAATTATTATTTAAAAGAGATTATAAGTAGATATTAGTAAGTCTAAACAATTTTAAATGGCTTTTTGTAGCGCGTGCCTGAGGTATTACGCCCCTAAAACAAAGAGGTAGCTCACAAATCATCCGAACGGTTGGGACCACCTACCACAGTAACATTGTCCGACCCATATACAAAACTACTAATTCCAGGTAAAAGAATTGTGGAATAAACATATAGGCGTTGTTATCTGTATTTTTTTTTCCCTTTTTTTTTTACCTGAAAAAATGTTCGGGCTCCGAACGGAGGGGCAGTGACGCGAGGGGGCCACGGCGAGCGGCAGTCTGGCGCAAGCCACGCGACCGTCCGTGCTTGTGGTGTTCCGATCGAGTTCTATTTCAAGCGTCTATTTCTCTAACAACGTGCTCCGTATTATAATTATTGTAAGGCCTAATTAACAACGAAAATATATTTTTATTGCAAGACTGTTTTATATCGTGAATAATTTTTTTTTGGTTAATCAAAAAGGACGCGTAATTAGGAAATTTTATGTTTTTTTTTGACAATAAAGTTCATAGATAAGATATAAGAAACGCATCCATCACGTGTTCGTGCCCAGTGATTTATCGCTATTGACGTTTTGTGCAATTATCGAGTTTGTCACTTTCAGTGTTGGGTGTACCAGCTTATAAGTTTGGATTTTACCAATTTAAGAAGGTAAGTATCATATTTACAAGACAAATATTTTAATTCATATGCATATTACTATAATCTTTAAAACATTTAAAGTTAGTTAATCCGCCATTGGATCTTTTTGTCATCGAATCATAAGAATTATTGATAAGTACAGATTATATTTTGATGACAATTATTAGTAACGCACGGATGTCTTGACATTAATGCGACTGATTGCCACAGAAATTTTAAAACATAACATGTAAATGATAATTTACTTTTTCTTTTATATTAATGTAATTTATAAATCATTGTACGATTTATAATTGTTAATTATTATAATAGAAATTAACATAACCTTTTTGCGTTTTAAGAAAAAAAGCTTTTCGATTTGTTGTCCGTCGCCAAAATGATATTTCTGTAGATCAAATTCTAATCGGCCCGTATTGTAATTTATTATTATTCTTTAATAATATATCTATGATTTAAATTGCACGAATCTTTATTTATAATGAAACAAAACAAATATATTGTCTTTTGTTTTACGTTGTTGTTCAACACTGTTACGATTTAGGTATTTATTTAACAAGGCGATTTTAATACATATTTTTAAAAAGTAATTTTTCTAGAATTCCAGTACGTAATCAATTAAATCATTCCAAAAGATATATATTAAATATATCATTTTTACAATGATCCTCAGTCTATGGTAGGCCTAATCAGTTGCTACGTACAACATTTTTATCCACCTACATAGCTATCAGTTAAAGATATAATAACTATTTTTAATTATCTGATAGATTGGTTTAGTAACAATTTTTGAATATCGAAAGATCACGAAGGATTTGACGGTTTTTTTTTTTAAATCAAAACAATGATGAAACACTTCTGGACATTAGGTCAAGAATATTTAAATAAAAACTTTTTCATTTAGAAATAATTATCCCTCTGCAAAATTATTTTTAATTCAAGCTGACTTTCTTTGCATTTATAAAATTATATGTATAATTTCGTTGATGCATTTTAAACAATTGATAATTCAAAATTTAAAATCAATATATTTAAAAAAAATGTAGTCAATAAAAGGCTATCAAACAATATATAAAAATTAAGACTGGTAGCTAATTTTACATTAATTTACTTATATCTACTTTATCAACGCATTATCGAAAAGATTAATTATACGGATTCGTAGAAATGAAATGTCGATAATAATTTTGATAAATGTAAATCTATCTTTATATGATATGAAATTTAGTTTACGATTTGAAAAGTTTTACCAAATGTTTTGATCTACGTGAGATATATAATAAATCTTTTTTGATAATCTTATTCAGTTTTTGGATGACGTTATTTAACAAAATTTAAAGATCTGTTATCACGCTATAATCATGCTAAAATACGATATTTCTATGACAATGAATTCAATTCAATTTTTATCCTTATGGTTTTTATACTTTCATGAACTCAAGGTATTAATTATTTTATAATTAGTAATTAAGGTTATTAAAACTTTATACAGGGTGATCGGAAATGGTTGCGAGAGCTTAAAAGCTTTTACATCTAAAACTAATCAATCTGTATATAATATGACTTGAGACTTAGCAAAACGAACTAAATGCGTTTACAACTTTAAAGAGAGATTAATAATTATAGTATAAATAATAAACGATAGATTTAATTCAATAATCGCTTATTCACAAATGCACGAAATATATTTGATTAATATTCGTTAGCAAACAAATAAATTATTTATAGCATGCTATTTTTCAACCAGCCAGTTCTTCACTGCGAAAATACAATTTATATACAAACTTAATTTTTAGTGTTGTACTATTTATCGATGTTCAGAAAAATTATCGATAATATTCATGGTTTAATAATTTATTTTTAAATCTCTCCTTTTTTGATATTTCATAGTTTTGATATATAATACGGTTCTGGTATTGTTTGAAATGAATTTGGCTGTCGGCCATTTTGTAAACAGTATCACTGAAGACATAGCGACGGACTATTGACTTGTAACATATCTTTACAATGATTTTGTTTGGACTATAATGAAGTGAGACATGGTGAAATATTCTCCTTTGAGATTTCCATGTGAAATCGCATTAGAAATAATGAGATTGAGGTGAAGTGGCCAGGCTTTAGAAAAGATGGCCGCTGAGGATTTAAGTAAGATGTCACCAAGTGGACAGATAGACCTTAGAGTCGAAATACGTTAGATGGCGCTTAAAACCGGTTCTTTTTTTAAATCTTTGGGATCTATGTCCAACGGTGGACGCCTTGTAACTTTAATGGTGATGACATGATTAAATGAATGACTTCATTACAAACATGATCTATGATATTAGAGAAGAAATATTTCAGTATCAAGGATATTTTTTATTACTTATTATACAAATATGAAGTTTACTATAATGAGGTTATATGTACATTTATGCGATATATATGAAACTCAGAAAGTTCACTTTACACTATATGATTGCAATAGTAGAACGATTCATTACCAATTTTCATTATTACATAACTAAATAGTTTATACTATGTTAAGAATTTTATACAAGTTTTTGATTGATAAGCATAGGTCTTACCCTATATATATATATATATATATATATTTATATATATGGTGGTTTGGTGATCGCAGTGTATTATTATGGTACACAAAATGCCAATAATATGGTGCCGTTATTCTTAAAAGTTTTTTTCTGAACAGTGGCAATCCTATATAATTAATGCACAAAGTGTGAGTTACGTAACATTGTGTCCCAGGAACTGAACCAGCGACCTATTAGTCAATTATATATAAATCTATCACATGATAGTTCAAAGACATACACGTTAGTGTTTGTTAAAATGTTCAGTTTCCAACTATTACTAATTATGGAGATTAGAGAAAAGTATAACACGCTCGTGTAAAACTATAGAGTTCTTATATTTGTTTATATTATTATGCACATAGGTAAGTTTTTAATACTTTATCGAGGCCTCAACACAACTCTAGTTCGATTAAGTTGGAACCACGCTTGGACTTGTCGAACCGGCCATATACTTTCATAGAACCTAGATCTTCAGTGGTGAAAGATATGATGCAAGAAGGAGGTATATATTGGATGGAACGGAAAGTAATGTCGTTTCTGTCGACATATTTTACAGAAAAATCAATTGATTTATACCGCTCCGGCATTGATTTTGTATACTAGACGGCAAAAGGTTGTTGATACGAAGGTTAATATATTGTTGAGTAGAAGTAATAACTTGTTAAAAATGTAGTCGTGTGAATTTAACTTAAAAGAACGATATAACACTCCGGTTCCCCTAATATTTAGATTTATCACATCTAAGATGCTATGCATCAAATATATTTTACCAAAAAAATATTCTCGGAGACAAATTCGCGTTACTTAGTAGTTATATTTTTTTATTTTAACCGGTACAATGATACTTCAGACCCCCTGCCGCGTACAAGCCGCCTCTCCTGTTCAAGTTTGGGGGCACAAAACACCCCTAAGTTACGGAGGCGTGGCCCAAAACCACGCCCCATTTACGGGGTTGTAAATTCACGACGTCGAACTACGTTTTTGATATATGCTTCCTTATCTTACGGGATTTTTAATAAAAAAAAAGAACTGAATTGTCACTCTCGCAAATTCAATAATCAAATAGTTTTCATAGATTTTTTTACTTTAATTTAAAAGTGACAGAACAAATGTCGTGATTTATGTTAAAAATATAAAGTTTATTGTAATGATTTTTGATTAACAACATTGTTACCAGTTACATTAATGTAAGAATCTGGTCACAGAGCGAAAGAGAATGAAAGGAGAAATGTGTAAGAAAACTGAATGAAAGATCTTATAAAGTATACATGAAGAGAAATAAAATAAAAATTATGTGAATAATTAAATAAATTTGACCGTAAAGTCTCTGTCCCACAAAAGATAGGGGGTACGAGAGGCCCCCAATAGCGGGGGCCATTAAAATAAAAAAATGTAAGAATCTATTAATTATACGTACCTTCATTAAGTTTATGTTTAAGCTAGCATAAAAGAGCCACGCTAACAAGTTTAAGTTCACGGAACCGCTTCGTGAACTCAGTTATGATGAATTTGTAAAAACTAACAACATTAACTTCGACCGAAACCAAGTAATACGCCAACAAGCGACATCGAAACTCGAAGACTGTGCATGATAGTATGGCCTAAGTTCAAGTTTCTACCGCTTTTACATGTTTACAACACGTGAACATGCCTCGCACGATTACCTATGTAAATAAGCTAGACTTAATATCCTGATTCAAATTTTAATTGCTATATACATATACATATATATATATATATATACTAGCTGATCCCGCAAACGTTGTTTTGCAAAAAAAATTAAAGTTTTTAATCAACAAATGTAAGATAATGGTTGATCGTAGAGGTGTGAAAATTTAGGTTTGTATGTATTTTTGTATGCTGTATCATAAAAAAATAAAAACCAAAAATATTGTCTAAAAAATTTAAAATAAAATGTAGAGGTGGACCACCCTTATCACTTAGGGGTATGGAAAATAGATAGTAGCCGATTCTCAGACATACTGAATACGCATGTAAAATTTGGTAAAAATCGGTCAAGCCGTTTCGGAGGAGTTCAAGTTCGAACACCGTGACACGAGAATTTTATATATTAGATATATGTTTATATATATGTATATAGTAATATGTCGTGATATTTAACGTTAAAAAATTGGGCAATGATTAGGTTTTTGCAATTTTATCCAAAATAGGATCACTTGTCTTCACTTTTGACTCTTACATAACGACTCGAAGGCTATAAATTCTGTTACAAAGAAAATATCTGATAATTACTTTAAAATTTTATATATGATTCTGTAGAGTGAATAAGATATGTAAACGTACTGAAATAGTTAATCAAAGTGTCCACCCTTAGCTTTAAGGCACGCTTTTAAACGATCGGGCCATGCTTCGATGGATTCACGAACGATTTCCATTGGCAACTTGGTCACTACTGCCTTCAAAGATTTCTTGAGCGGCTCAATATTTGGGTGACGCTTAGAGCAGACCGTGTCCTCTAGCACTGACCAAAATTTATAGTATTTAATGGAATCAGGCGTTACCTTGCGGAAGTCCATCCTAAGTAAGAAAAGGACCAATATTTAGCCACTTCCGCACATGCAGTGGTAGTCGTGCAACAAAGTGCACCGCCCGCCAGCCCGCTGATAAATGCGTATGCGATAAACAATGCATATTACACAACTGCCACCGTTAAATCACTCAACACGTGTTTCACCCCTCCACGGGGCATCTTCAGGAGTTATGTTACACCGATTAGTGGACTCTGTGTTTGGCACTAATCGGTGTAACATAACTTCTGAAGATGCCCCGTGGAGGGGTGAAACACGGAAGTGGCTAAATATTGGTCCTTTTCTTACTCACAATTTATAGTCCAAAGGATTTAAGTTCAGATTACCCGAAGGTCAAATATCAGCCTTTACGAACGCTGGAATATTTTGCTTGAACCAAACTTGGTTAGTGCGCGTCTTATGTTACGTAGTATCACATGAACGTCTTCAGAAAAATGTAAGA
The DNA here is from genome assembly GCF_028537555.1 of Battus philenor. Taxonomy (NCBI): domain Eukaryota; kingdom Metazoa; phylum Arthropoda; class Insecta; order Lepidoptera; family Papilionidae; genus Battus; species Battus philenor. The sequence continues at coordinate 2,978,507 of NW_027181688.1, forward strand.
AGTCCCCAATTTGATTGAAATTACAATCAGATTGAACTTATACTGGCATCCTTTATCTAAAAGCTGTTTCAATCATTTACAAAAATTTCAAACGCGTCTGGAACAAACAAGAGCCCACAACAAACTAAAGTTTTGTGCTATTTTCGAATTCAAACTCTGTATATTCGAAATTCGAAATTTGTAACGGCTGCTCGCAAATTTTTTTATAATCAAAGCCAATGATAAAACACTTATTAAGCTTGTCAGTGGATAGGTATTAATCAACATATAATCATATAATATCGACTGCCACCGGATAGTTGATACAATCAACATATATATGTGTATATATGTGGTCTTATCATGACCCCGCACTATATCTTTATATCGGTACGTTTAATTTCCTTATATAACATACAACGTTATATTTTATACAGAGATCGAAGGAAATTTTTATTTTAAATATCTATTTTACAAATTTTTAGTCACTCAATAGGAGCATGGAAGATATCCTACAGACAGACAGCCTACATTGCCTTGCAGATTTTCAATTAAAAGTGACAGAACCCGGTCTTAACTCTAGTCTTTCTATGATCTTAACAAAGATATCTGTCAACCATGTGAATGGACATTCTACTCCGTGCTTCCATGTTCGTGGTTTATATATCACTTTATATTTATTTAATATTTTTATAGTGGTAACACAAAGGCCTTCCGGATTTGAATCTGGAATGAAAAAAAGGTTTTATATTTACGTTTATATACCTTTCTCTAGACTATATTATATAATTCAGATGCAATTGTGAATATTATAATTTATTTATGGACCTTTGGCAAAGTATTTGACCTCTGTATATCCTTATATTAAGAGATGAAGAGATCTACGATGTTACTTAAGCTAGAAGAAACCTATCCACTCTTTACTTGAAGACTCCCAAGTTTTAGTTGCTCCATACCTCGGCTGTTGTTGTATAAAAGTAATAGCAAAACACTCAGTGCGGGTGTAAGGAATTTCGACCGTGCATCTTGTTGTACGATGGAAGGAATGAAATGGGAGAATTTATTGTTTAATACACTCTTATGTAATGTCTTTTAATAATGTGATATATTTAAAAAGTTTATTGTGCAAAAAATTTTAATTTAATTCTATAACAGTGTAAAAGAATTGCTCTATTATTTCTATATTTAAATTGAAGAATGCCATTATAAATATATAAATTTATTATTAATAATGACATAAATCAATGAATACATATAGTGATGTGCTACTTTATCGGTATAATATAAAGATGTACGAATAATTATCGATGTCTAGTGACGTAACAAAGGCGAATCGATAACGGAACCCTTGCGCAGAGGGAGCTAATTGGCCACTTGCCCATCTTTGCATCTCGCCGACAGATTATGCTATTCAAGGGTGGATTTATGAAGTTGTTTGTTTTTAACTTGCCTTGTTAAAAAAAAAACTCTTGTGTTTAGTTTATATTGTATACGAGCATATATTACGATACAATAAGGATTAGGTTAGGCGAAATAAGTAGGAATATATTCAAAGTGAATTTGTTCGCGATGGAGGTGGGTTCTGTGGTAGTCCAGTGGTATAGGATTAAGACCAGCGATCATAGGTCTCGGGTTCGATTAAGATGGGCATCACACAGCGATCTGCGTTGCGATTACGGTATTTCAAAGATATCTTTGAGGGATATATTATAATATGCATACGCCTTACAGAGAGAATATCATGTCATTTGTAACAGGCTTTTTAATTAGCATTTTAAGAAACATTTAAATTTGGTTAGGGGAGCCTGGTATATATATGTAAACGCCAATATATTGCAGAAGCTCTCTGAAACCGAAATCTAGTACGGATCTTTAGTCGCAAGCACTGAACACATTCCAACTCCCTACAACGCTATGAAACCCGTGGTCCTAGAACGAGTTAATTGAATGCTAAGAAAGTCTAATAATATATATATATATATATATATATATATATATATATATATATATATATATATATATATATATATATATATATATATATATAAAATGATGAAAGAAAGACAAATAAGAAATTTTAAAAATATATTCTCAATAAATGTTAAGGAAGGGCTTGGATAATTCGGCTAGTTATTTTCATATTTTTCTTTTGGTAGGAGATATTGTCTAGAAAAAAAAATTAAAAAAGCAAAGGTTATAATAAAAAAATACATTTATTCTTAGTTGTTTTGATTAGTGTGAATTAAAAATAAAATAATGCGAGTAGGACAGAATATATAGAGGCAGACTATATATGACATTAGTGGACAGAATATTAATGGCTTTAAAATTAAAAATGACAGCTGTAAAATCATGCTATATATGAAATAGGTAACTTATTTTTGTTAATAATAAATTAAATTAATAAATAAAATGGTCACTGTGAAATACGTTTTACATTTTTTATACTAAACTTAGACCGATAACTTTAACAATACGAAGATTGTTGTGTTAAATGCTTGTAGAATGCGTTATACATTTATTAGGGGAACCGGAAAGTAATGTTTCTATCGACATATTTTACAGAAAAACCGATTTGTTACCGCTCCGGCATTGATGCTAGATGGCAAAAGGTTGTTGATAAAGGTCAATATATTGTTGATTAGAAATAAAAACTTGTTAAAAATATAGTCGTATGAATTTAACTTAACCCTTAATAGCCTGATTTACGAAAGTGATTTTTTTTAAATATTACTGTGTTTGCTTAAGGGTCTAGATGAAGGGAAAATATTTTTTTTTTATTTCGTTGGAAAGAATATTATACAACAGTAAAATACGTACAGCCAACCTATAAAAAAAAACTAATAGTAATGAGAACATTCGGTTTAAAAGATTGGTATCAAAATTGAAACTCTAGCCTATTAAGGGTTAAGAAAGCGACATTGCGGTCCCTCTGATATTTGAACTTACGTTCGATTCATACGGATAAATAAAAACAAATAATGGACTAGTCAATCTAAAAACGGTTTAGTAAACATTGCACTAAAACTTTAATAGGGCGAGTCCACCTCCCCCAAACATTCCATTTTTAAATCGTCCGTGACGCAGATCAAAAAACCGTTTGCGCCGGTTAATTGGCCTTATCTGACGTCATTAGTTGAGCGTCTAACCCGTCACGTTTGTATGCAGCCTAATTATTGTGAATATTCCCGCCTCTAGTCCCTCTAATTAGTGTATTTCGCCCTTATGCACGAAAAACATATACACTTTACATATGTCTTACTGCATTGACATAAGAGCTAATTTTAAACTTTAAAGAATTTATTGCATAAATTTTTAATCTGTACTTCTGTTTGTTTAATTTAAACTGGCCAGTTGCCCTTTGCTGTCTTTAAAAATAATATAACGAAAGAAACTTTAAGAGCTGAATATGTTGCTTATTTAATCTATTAATGTATAGATAAGATGTGCCATTATAAAAAAGCCATTATAAATATAATTAATAACGTAATGATACCGTAGTAATAAAAAACGATTTCAAAATTCGAATTACTATAAATTATAATTGGTTTTTTTTTACTATCTGTACCTGTAGAGTTTATGCTGCCAGATATCATTGTTCTGTCGCATTCTAATAGAAAAAATAAATGTTACATATTTCAGAGTAATAACTTTCGGTCGGTTAATGAAAAAGAGTTTTCTTTTTTTGTTATAAATTAAAGATATGTGAGACCTGATAAACCAGGTATTTCAAGGTCACATATATCATCCCTGACACGCAGACAATGGCACGTGGCTTAAAATTGTGCTTCAAGATATACCCATAATAGTTGACACCACTTGAGTGTGACTTTTTGAACTCGAGGTGCTGGTGCACCGTGCAAGCCTTATTAGAGAGGTTCTCTTGAGATCTACGTCAGATGAATGTAAGGCTTATTTGCTAGCAAAAAACTAAAAACAAGTGAGTACACACATTCATGTTTACTCGAGTGATGTAAAGATTCTCATTGTTGCCTAAGTGACATTTGCAGATTGCTTGTGTTTAGGGAGGCATAGTGTAGATAGAATATAGCCTATCTAAGGTAGCAAAGCTCGCGGAGAAGCCTTATCTTTGACCATTTTTTGATATTTACCATCTCAATGAATCATCAAACAAAATCCATGTTCAATGATTGTCTGTAATAATCTCATAAAATGGCTAATCTGCCAATAGATTTGTATTACGCGTGTTATTCCCAACTTAGCCGCGATTCGGTTGCTCTCTTATCGATAATTACCAAAAAAAATAAAAAAATCGATAAGCGTCACGGTGTTTGGCAACGTCTAGAGATATTATCTGTGACAAGGCGCCGATATCGGTAATTGATGAGTTATTTTTTTTTAATCTGTTACTGTAATGTAATGAATTTAATTTTCTTTGTTCGATAAAAAAAACATTGACGTTTGCACGGAGATTTATAATAATTTTTAAACATTTTTTTTGCTAAATATATATAAGGTGATCGGTAAAATTCAACTAAAAGGTTTAAACCTTTTAAGATTCCGATCGTCCTGTATAAAGTAAACATTCTGAAAGAATAGAATGCTACAGATAAATAATTTCTGCCATACAGTATTTTCAATAATGAAGTCTATTTTTACTACTATATCATACTACACCTTATTATTTCTAGCTAACATTGATTTTTGAATGTATACCATACATTACATTCATCCCTTAGCTTTTACCTTTATAACTGATCACCCTGTATATGAGTTGGCTTACATTTAGTAGACGATTGCAGTCCGTTGATGCTTGACCTTATCTTATAGCAATATACGGACCTTGGCGTCGAATCGTCTTTAGTACAAAGCACAAAACGTATTCACCTTTGTTCGAACAGTGCGTCTATTGTGTCGAATGATGTTTTGAACATTGTTCATGCTATCAAATTGTAGTTAATCTCGCTTTAAAGTGGAATTAAGGGTAACCGTGACTTTAATGAGGTTTTTTTTAACAATGCTATGTCCAATAGTATTAACAGTTACACTGGTAAAAAGCGCATAACAGTCTAGAGCAGAGTTCCCCAAACTTCGCCATGTTTTTCCGTGTTGAGTAGACCCCCTACTTACCTGATATTGATTTCCTGTAAATTTCTAACTGTAGTGAAGTTTAGTGTTAAAAACACATGTTAATTTATACATTTATTAATTGAATTTAAATTAAAACTACTCAAAATAAAATTTTGTATCTGTTATGTAAAATATACGTAACATTAAATAAACTATAAATAAAATAACATAATCAATAATTTTTTTTACTTCATAGGTACTTTTATAAATAATGTAAATGTTTTGATATTATAAGATAGTATGATGTAAGTAAATAGGTACTATCAGTGTATGTGTTGAGATCCACTATCGTGGACCCCCATTTTCATTTCATGGACCTCCAAATTTTATTACGCTGACGTAGACCCCTTGCAGGTTGTCATAGACCCCTAGGGGTCGATATAGACCTCTTTGGGAATCACTGGTCGAGAGCTCTAAATACTTACATTCGTCGTTTCAACCCAAAGACACAACTGCAAAAATAACTGATGCAGTCAGCGCATTAACAAATTGAAGTGGCAATGGAAGACCACGTACCACCTCATGTAGAACGTCCGGTGTGATAAGATAGCATTGTTAAGGATCCTTCCAATCGGCCTCATTGAAAATCAATACTGGACATCTATGTCCAACTGTGGACATCTAACGGCTGCAGAATGGAGATTCTACTCAGCAGAACATAGATACTAATATATATGTGGGCAACCCCAAAAATGTCATAAATTTATGAGTAATAAGAATGACATTTGTGGGGGTTGCCCACATCTCCCCCTCCATTATTATTATTTAGAGTACTCCACGATCTCCACAAATATGACTTCTCTTAACTGCACTTATAACCATAAATTCAACCATACATAGTTTCGTAATGTCGTCGCCGTTTCAGCCCATAGACGATACAATATATATAGGGGATTTACCATAATTACTACACTTGGCAGATAGGTAGACGCATCATGATGTTGCTTAAATTTGTTTGTGAGCAATGGCAATCCTATATAATAATGCGAAAAGTGAAAATTTAAAATTGTATCTCAGGAATCGAACCCGTGACTCAGTTCTCTACCGCTAAACTCATTGGGTACAAGCTAAGATATTAAAAATGTTTTAAAATTATTAAATATCGATTGTTATGCAGTGAAAGATTTGTGGGTCAGACAATACAAAGCGATTGCGCCCACGGCAAATGCACGGTAAAATGAATATTAGATATGTTAATTACTCTTTTGTGTCTATTGCAAGACATATTGCCGCTTGTTACAATATACTCGAGGTATAGTACTGTTTGTGGATTTGTTTAGACAACCACTACAGAGTATAGGCCTCCACCAAATATAATTCTTTGTGGCCAGCATTCTTCATATGCTGCAGCAACTGATATAGGTTAAAAATAAAAGTAAAATTAAAAGGACTAGGAAGAAATAATAAAAACCCAAAACAATGTTAGGTAAATTTGTTATAAATTATCATATTAAATAAGATTGAAAAATAGGAGAAAATCCCAAATCTGTGATATTAGAGGAACGAAGCGAAGGAAGTTAGGCGTTGAATGAAAGGAGATATGAAAAAGAATGAAAGAAGAAGAATGATAGATCATACAATGAATGATAGAAGAGTACAGAAATAAAAGGAAAATAAACTGAAAAAATTCATTAACGAATATCATACCCATTCTTTCAAGATACAGAGTACGAGAGCCATATACATAACGGGGGCCATATATAAAATAAACACCTTCAAAAAGCATTCGTATTTGCACAGTCGATGATAACCTTTCATTGAAGTTGAGTTCTTTGAGGATAGATATGTTCGGTGTGACATCCACGGGATTCTGGACATCTGTCTCCATCACCACATATCCAGGAAGTCAATTACGATCCAGAATTCTTAATCCATGTCTGAACTCCGTTCAAAAATATAGGAGCATTTTGAATATATTACTATAATGTAAATGTCTTCATAGAAGGTATCACACCTGTGAATATCTTTTCGCCTACAGGCTATTTCAATATTTATTCTACGTTTAATTTATATATTTTTTAAAATATATAGTCCTACTAAGTTTTTTTTGTTCGAACATATGGTAGACTTAACTTTACGCCAGTGAATCTTGACATCGTCTTTTTGAATTAAAAAATTGAATTTCCAAGGTCATAAATAACTTTATATAGGGTGTTTGGAAATAGGTGTAAAAGCTTCGAAGCTGTTAACGACTAGGTTATATACACCAATACCTCGCTTTGCATCGTTTTGTTTTGCGATTTTTTCGAAGTTGCGTCGCTGCTTAATTAGTACTAATTTTCACTGTGCGTCGTTAGATGTTCGAGGTTGCGTTGTTTTGGGTTCGAGTCTTTAAATTTTTTTTTAAAGCGATGGCAACACTTGTAGCTAATTGCGCCATGCCATCAAAACTCGGGGATTCCCTTTCTAACTAAAAACAGCGCAATTTGAATACAATTTTATTTTCACTTTGTTTTGCTAATTTTAGAGTTCAGTTTCAAATACGTAGTGTGTTGTGCTTTTTTAAAAGAGAATAATAAATTTATATAAATTTTTACGTGTTGTTTCTGGTTACAAAAAAGAATAAATATTTTACCAATTTATATATTGGCAGAGTTATATTATGTTTGTTTTTGAAATGTTTACTTTGTTCAATTTACTTTTTTTTTAAAAAAAAGTAGTATTGTCGTAACCCTGGAACCTATCTTCGATTTTTACATGGTTTGCTATAGAAAATCTTAATTCTTCGTGTTTTTTTTTGGAACGTAACCACGACGCAAAGTGAGGTATTGGTGTATTAACACGTTTGAAGCTTTTATACCTATAGACAATCATCCTGTATTACGTATTACGTAATTATACAACTGTAACCTTACATTACGAGTCAGTCGTGTGGCTTCAGCAGTTGTATCTAATTGGACGTGTATATAAAACACGCTGAGTCAGGTTTCCTTTGTTGTTTTATTTACACAGCCACACCTACTGCGCGTGGTACAGCCTGTTTGTAAACTACAACAGCTGAATATATCGTCTATTAATACTGTAAACATCGGCATTAATTACCGAGGTATCCGATTTTATTAAAATAAACATCTAATATATAAAATTCTCGTGTCACGGTGTTCGAACTTGAACTCCTCTGAAACGGCTTGACTGATTTTTACCAAATTTAATATGCGTATTCAGTAGGTCTGAGAAACGGCTACTATATATTCTATACCCCTAAGTGATAAAGGTTGTTCACACTTAAAAAATTTTTTTATTTTTTTAACGAAATTTTTTGTTTTAATTTTTTTATACTACAGCATACAAGAATACATACAACCATAAATTTTCACCCCTCTACGATCAACCCTTATTTTTTATTTGTAAATTAAAATATCAATTTTTTTTGCAAAACAACGTTTGCGGGATCAGCTAGTTGTCTTATAAAATTCATACAAAGGTATATCGATTATAGATTGTAAAATCGTTGAAAGTGCAATCGAACAATCAATAATTTCAGAAATAATAAATGACTTAATGGTAATATATGTAAGAAAGTTTTTTCAAAATTCGAACTACACATATTAAAATTAATTATTATTTACTATCTGTCCATGTAGACTGTACGGCCAGAAGTCATTTGCCTCTCTCGTTCCAAAATTAAAAATTATAATATATTTCAAAGTTACCACTTTATACAGGTTATAGCTTACAAATGAGCTATTCATCCCTTTATAGCTTTTAGATATATAATAAATCATCGTGTATGAAAGCTCTTAACTATCAGCATAAAAAACCTAAGCATTGGCAGCTTAGTGGTTTGTAGACTGTCTTATGATCGAAGGTTGCGAGATCGATTCCAATGTGTATATTTTGAACAATGGTAGAGAATTGAGACATGATTGCACGTCGTGTATAATCGGCTAGTGTATTTACTGGCGTATGTTACATATATAAAAATACTATATATAAAAATTAATGCAATACCGTACTGCTATGGTAGTATTACATAGTTAATATCAAGTAAACGTTAATACTTTATAGCTAAAAGAATACTTAATATTGTCACCAAAAAAACATTAAACCTTTTGTATATTTCTCTTCACTTTGTCAAAGATATTGTTAAGTTTTGATTTTTTTTTGTTCTCTAGAAAATCTGTTAAAAATACACGACTAAGGTGAAGCAATACTATGACCTAGACAATGAAATATATAGAAATTATTTCAAGAAATATAACATTACTTTATTTTTGAAACGCGATTCTTAAACATGATACAGTCTTATATAATTCACATTTTGTGTATTAATTATGACTCTGTGTTTGGCACTAATCGGTGTAACATAACTCCTGAAGATGCCACGTGGAGGGGTTAAACACGTGTTGAGTAATTTGGTGGTGGCGGTTGTGTGATTCGCATTGTTTCGGGCTGGCGGGCGGTGCATTTTATTACATGACTACCACTGCGAGGAAGTGGCTAAATATTGGTCCTTTTCTTACTTAGGATGGACTTCCGCGTGGTAACGCCCGATTTCATTAAATATGTATTAATTATATATGATTGCTGTTACAAACAAGTTCCAAAGGATGGACAGCAGCGTCTTCTGCGTACCAAAATACCACACGGCGATCGCCAACCCACCTGATAATCATGGTGACTAAGGTATATCCCCCATAGATATCTTTGAGGGATGGCCTATGCCTGTACTGTACCAATGGACGTCTTTGAGCTGAGAAGAAGAAGAGTACTTAAGCCATTATGGAGAAGAATATAGTTTCAATCAAATCAGGCTATCTCAGATTCTTCTTTTAACTGTCGAAAGTCGACATTTGGTTTAATTAAACAAAAAAAAAATATAAAGAAATGTAAATTATTTTACATTTTCATTTCCCGGCCCATTGTTAAACCCTTTTAAAGGTAGCTCATAAATTTAATCAAGATATGTAACTTTATAAAAAGCTTAACTCGAATAATTAATTAAAATGACTTAGATTCGTGCGCGCTAACCTACCGTTAGATTTTAACAATTGTTAACTTACAAAAGGATTATCCTAGATTATTTAGTTGCTCTTTACCAAAATTAAATGTTTACGATTGTGTTAAATCTATTATTTATATTGTAATTTATTTTATGAATTACTTTAATGTTTTTGAGCCATTTAATTATTACGGATTCAATTAAAAATATTAGGTATTTTAGTTTATTCATTATTAGTTTAATTATTTATTTTACCTTGACGTCTCCGTCAGGAACCTTCTTTGAGATAAAAGAAATATTTTTCCGGATTGGAAAGTCGTCCAGTTATGATCGTTAGAAGGTACTTCTTCTTTGAGATAAAAGACCTATTATTCCGGGTTGGAAAGTAGTCCAGTTATGATCGCTCAAGCGACGATCACTAGAAGGTACTTCTTCTTTGAGATAACAGAAATATTTTTCCGAATTGCAAAGCAGTCCAATTATGATCGCTAGAAGGTACTTCTTCTTTGAGATAAAAGACCTATTATTCCGGATTGGAAAGTAGTCCAGTTATGATCGCTCAAGCGATGATCACTAGAAGGTACTTCTTCTTTGAGATAACAGAACTATTTTTCCTTATTGGAAAGCAGGTACTGAATGCGGGTAGCACAAAATTGGTCGTTATGGCTATCTTTGTTGGAAGCCTTTTTTCAATGGATTAAGACGCCATGAAAAATCCACGAGGTACCTAGGAGCAAGAGTTCCTGTGGAACTCAGCTATGGTCGTCTCTCGCGTTATATAATTTATTTCACCGGATTGAGAAAGCCTAAAGCTTTCAGGTAGTTTAAGTAGATGATATTGGGCGCGATAGTACCATCAGTCCTATTGGAGATATACGGGAGAGACCATGCCTAGCTGTGGACATTCTACTGCTGAAATGACGATGACTGAAGGCAAGGTATTGCGACTTAATCTTGATCAGACTACCCACGGAATAGCGTAATATTTAAACATTATAAGTAAGAAAGGGACTAATATATAGCTATTTCCGCTATACAGCAGTAGTCGTGCAATAAAGTGCACCGCCCGCCAGCCCGCTGATAAATGTGCGTGTGGTTAACAATCCGAAACACAACCACCGCCGTTAATCTACTCTACACGTGCTTTACCTCTCCACGAGGCATCCTCAGGAGTTGTTACACCGATCAGTGCCAAACACCGAGTCACTTGGACTCGGTGTTTGGCACTTCATTGCACGACTACTGCTGCCTAGCGGAAGTAGCTATATATTACTCCCTTTCTTACTTAGGATGGACTTCCGCAAAGTAACGCCTGAATCTATTAGATATTTAAACATCAAACAGAAGCCATGTTATTGTCTAAAATTGATGGCATATTACTGATAAGTGTGGTTTAGTTAGATTGTTTATGTAGTGAGTTTTATCCATAGACCTGGGTAAACAGACCCACGACATAAGGTCACGGAAAATCTCTGGGTGCGGGCAACGCAAGACAGGTCGTGGCCATCTTTGAGGAGGTCTATACCTTGCAGAAGGTATATGTGCTACCTATATGTTATTTTATTTATTCAATGTCAACTCTGACAGCGTAAATATAAAGATATATATATATAATTTTTTGTTCTATTATTTACTATAAAAATGTGTAAGTTTGTTACTAAAGAAAAAAGAAAAGAGTTCATAAATAGTTGAATATAATCTGTGGAGGCTACCGACCTGATATAATTACTGTTATTATCCCGAATGGGGACGGGTGACGAGGTTTTTGCCCGACCGAGGGGCGTTGTGGGGCGGTATTGTGATGCCCCCTGGGTTTTGGGGCGTACCGATGTTTTCGCTGTTTATTGTTATTACCGGGTGGAGCAGATACTCGTATGTGTACGAACATCTGCCTATTTATAAATCTGTGTTCGATTTTTGAATTCTTCTTTCTTCTGAAAGGGTTAAATTTATATATCTATTATAGTTTTAATTACTTCGTTAATACTACTATATATTTAGCGCAGTATAGTATGTCCACCTACAAGATGTATATAGGAACTTACTGAGCTGCAGACTACTTCCCATCGGGAGCCATTGGAAATATCAGATTGAGCCATCTCCATTCTCTTACCGGACTTCTAGGCGCAGGCAAAAGTTTCATCCATACGTTGTTGACATATCCAAAAGTCGAACTAAACGGTTTGACAGCTCGTTTTTGGTAAGAGTCGCCAAGATTTGGAACTACCTGCCTGGGTCTATTTTTCCTGATGAGTTGGACTCGGAAGCCTTTAAGAGTAGAGAGAACAGGTTTCTTTTGGATGGGCGTGTACCACCTTCGTCTTCATCTACACTTTCCATCAAGTGAGATGGAAGACATACGACTGTTTCATTATATATTCAAAAAATATATATCTTCGGGAGGCTTTTGATTAGCCGTGGAGGTTTTATAACTGATACATTGATAATGATGTTTCTAGCAATATACGTGTCTTCTACAAGATTGTTACAATAATTATTTAGACTCGTTCGAAGAACAATGTTGTCATTAGACAAATTAATATATTAAAAATTACTTTTATTAAATACATCTTAACTATCATTACGCATGTATTAATATTAATAATTATTAGATATGAATTGCGTGGTCGCTTACGATGGACATCATAAGAAGTTTGAAGTTCACCCAGAGAGCAATTGAGAGATATATGATCGTTTCAATGCGAAATCGAATTATAAATGAATGGAGAATCGCAGAGTAATTAAGGTCACAAGGTGTAATAATTGTTGTCTGTAGTGGCAGTGGTCTGAGCACATCGGGGCCATCCGTCCACATCCACCTACGAGACCGATAATCTTAGTGATCTTTGGCTGAAAAAAAAAAGATTCTCCTTACTTCGTATACTTCACTACTGAAATTATTGACCCTGTTTGGAAAGTTCGTCGCGCAATATATCGTCATCTGTACGAGTCTTCGTTTATTTTATTTAAACGGACCCCGCTATTTGGGACCTCTCATACAACCTTTGTATGGAATATAGGTGCTTACTATTTTTATGGAGATACTTCGGCTTATTTGAAACTTAACTACAGCATAGACTCCTTACATAACATAACACTTTATATTAAGACACTGTTATAACCTTTTCGAAGGCTTCTCGAATAATTCTAAATCGAAAGGTCGTTGGAATGATCTTTGGGGGAGACTTGTATTGCAGTGGGTATCCATCAGCTGACACGAGGACTAAACAAGCTAAACTATTTGCAGTAACCCATTATGTCCTATATCGCTTCATGTTCGTCGTTTTAAAAATTCGTCATCTGCTCGATGTAAGCCTACCATTGGACTTCGAAGAAGATAGGCTATAAGCGAACTGCATCCAGTGTCTTGTTTATTTTATAGGACGTCCAGCGCTTGCTGGTCCGTGGTCTTCACTCTGAGAACTTAGGTCCCGGCTGCCAAACGTTTTTTTTGTTTTATGGCCCCTACTAGTTGAGACCTCTCATGCAACCTCTGTGTTGTGTTCACAGGGACAGTTCTTATTTAATCTTTAATTTACATTCGTTTTTTTCTATCTGGCTCTTATATACATCTTATTATATCTCATTTATTCTTCTCTTATCCTTCGAAATACTTCCATTCTTATCTATTCCTTTAACTCTCATCCCTCTCCTCTTATTTTTCATTTTTCCTCCTGATTGCCACTTTATAGTTTTCTATTTATGTATTCATTTACTTATTCTGCATTTTGTTACATTATAATTTCATATTTTTATTGTGTCAACTTATATCTATATCACAATACACCAATACCTCGCTTTGCTTCGTTTCGTTTTGCGTTTTTTGCGAAGTTGCGTCGCTGCTTAATTAGTACTAATTTTCACTTTGCGTCGTTAGATTTTCGAAGTTGCGTTGTTTTGGGTTCAAGCCTTTAATTTTTTTTGAAATTTTCTTTTTTTTTTCTAAAAGATGGCAATGGCCCTTTCTAACTAAAAATCAACACAATTTGAATACAGTTTTATTTTCACTTTGTTTTGCTAATTTTAGAGTTCAGTTTCAATTACGTAGTGTGTTGTAATGTAGTGAGTTGTGCTTTTTTTAAAAAAAAATATATAATATTTTTACGTGATGTTTCTGGTTACAAAAAAGGTAAATATTTTTCTAATTTATTTATTGGCAGGGTTATATTATTTTTGTTTTTTAAATGCTTACTATGTTCAATTTTCTTTTTAAAAAGTAGTATTTTCGTAACCCTGGAACCTATTTGCGATCTTTACATGGTTTGCTATAGAAAATCTTAATTCACTTCGCGTCGTTTCAATTTGCGTCGTGTTTTTTTTGGGACGTAACTACGACGCAAAGTGAGGTATTGGTGTATTATTACTTATTTGTGCCGGTCTTCGGCGATGTATATTGTTTTAGCTACTATGTTATCATAATTTTAATCTGATCAGACCAGCTCATGGGGCTAAGACCTCTTATTTGCACACCATCACCTTTATCAGTGATCAAAAGTAAAAACTAGATATCAAAGTATAATCCCAAAGAAGTAATAAACTTATAAATTTATATTTTTAGGTTATATTTACGTCATATCAGGAAACAGACTAATCTACGTTCAGAAATAAACGCTACGTTCAGAAATCTCTCATGCGTATTGATGTCCTTAGATGTTTACAGAGAGTTAATAGATTTCAAATTCAAAATATCTTTATTTAAGTAGGCATTTAAATGCACTTTTGAATCGTCAATATTTTTTATATTATAAGTAGTAAGCCACCATCGGCCAGAAACTGTCATGCCTATTTAAATTTAATTTCAATAATCAATCATGTAAATGCGCCAACAAACAGATTTTACGAATTTTGATTAACAAAAAACATTGTTTTAATAAGATTTATTTAAGGTTCAAAATAAGTCTAGGATATGTAGTGGAACTTAATTATATGCGTGCACTAAAACCCATGAAGGTTTTGTTAAATTTTTGAAGTTAAATTTAATTTTAACAATAAAACCGACAATGAATCCACGACACATAACTCAAAAGGGTTCTTTTCATCTCATTTATACAATTAAAACACTTTTCCTGCGCCAACACAATCGTCACATACCGTTTGTAAACTCACGTATCCCATTCACTAATTTAAAACGGAACGAATGCAATGCAGCTTCTATTTAATAAAGTCACGTAGAGAGGAAATCGTTGAATTTTTTGGCGCGCTTTTTTACAAATGTCATTCGTGTTATACTTTTTCTAGCATCCTGTTGTGGCCAGGTATTATTAAAAAATGTTTTTTTTTAATACTAGAAACCAGACTAGAATTTGATTGATTAGTAAGATAGGTACGCTTAAAAAAAATAATTTTATAGCCCATTTGAAATTAATCGTTAAAAATAGTTCCATTATAATGTGAATGCTTTTTTAACTGTTAATAAAAGTGTGTAAATGTTATTTCAAAAATTACATTTCAGTTTGTTATGCGTTCAGTATGATTCTTGTTTGTATTAAATACGGCTTTTCTGGGATTCTTCTCATGACATACGCAATAATATGAATAAATGGATCTAGTATCATCTTTTTTTTAATAATAAAGAGTGATTGTCTAAATCACTTTATCAAAACGTCGACTAAATATCGTTTTGGCAAAAGAACAAAGATAAAACGTGACATCCTATTTTTAATACAATTTAAATATAAATTAGCCTATATATGAAATCAAAACAGATTATATCATTGCATATGTAAATAAGTCAGAAGCGAGGAAATATGGCGCGTTTTTTTGACAAACGTCATTCATTAGAGACATTTGTTAAAAAAACGCGCCAAAAAAGAACTGTCAAAAAATTTATTCAGAATTCGAAACTTTTTCTAGCTATTGAATAATAGCTATTGAATTAATATTACTGGCCGCTATTGAATAATAGCGGCCAGTAATATTAATTCTTTAATACTTTTAATTAGGATATTGTGATTTTTATTTTACCGTTAATTATGCTATCAATAACAAAATTTTATAAAACCAAATATGGTGCTAATCTGTAGCTCTCCTTTTTTAAGATGATGCGCCTTATTAGGAAATATAATCAAAAATTCTAAATTTTGAAATGGCCTGTTCGAACTCCGAATATTCATTAGTTTTAGACATTCTTACTTCTAGTAACATCCATCTAATTATTGAATTAACGCGTGAGCTCGAAACTGTCTGGCATAGACGCCGGATGGAAAAGAAAAAAAAAATAAACGTTGCGTATTCTTTTTTCAAAGATACTTTAAACGTGAATACCCTGTTATTGGCTCCACTATAAATAGACCAGTAACGTTTAAGATGATTTTTTTTATTTTGATTTGCCTGTTATAAGTCTAGAACAAATAAAGAACGCAATATAATTTTCTCGAAAAGCATATCATGTGTTATTTACTGTCAACCTAGGTCTCAAGCTGGACATAATAAAATAAACAGAAGTATATCTATCTCGTTCAGAGTGGCCTCCCTCGCACATAGTGTTACTCGACAAATTGAATTCTTGTTTACTAGGCGGGAGTCGCCACGCCTCTCTGCCCTCCTATAGCCCGTCCCTCTCCCTCTACCGTAGAACCCGTCGCTGTTTCCTTCCCTCTCAAACATCAGCTATCGATTTTACAACCGAATGTTCGTCGCCCGAATACCGGAGGCAGTTGTTTATGAACGTTGCCTTTTGAGTATAAGGTTTTTTAATCTTGCCGGGTTATATGTAATTGTGGGCAAATTTATGGTATTGCGAGCGCTCGGAATTATATCGCGTGGGCGATTTTACTCGTTTGCTTTCTTTTGTTTTTGTCGTGCGGTAGCAGAATGGGACCCCTAATGTGAATTTATAGTTTTTGATTCATTTCACTTTATTGATGCATATAACAGGCGATACATTTTGAAATTCATGATTTTAGATTATCAATTTGCATTTCATTAAGAAAACTTGTTATAAGTTTTAAATGGGTGAATTTATGGCTCATTTGCTGTGAACACGTTAGGGGATTTTCAAAATTTGATTTGCTACTTATTTTTTATATAGTTGTAATGGAATAGGCGTTTGTCTTCCATCTCACCTGATGGAAAGTGTCCCATCCAAAAGAAACCTGTTCACTCTACTCTTAAAGGCTCCCGATTTCAACTTATCAGGAAAAATAGACCCATGCAGGCAGTTCCAAATCTTGGCGACTCTGACCAAAAACGAGCTGTCAAACCGTTTAGTTCGACTTTTGGATATGTCAACAACGTATAGATGAAACTTTTGCCTGCGCCTATTATCATATTAAAGTTAGTTATTGTTTACTATCTATTCCATTATACTTACGACAGAAGTAACTGTTCTGTCGCATTCCAATAGAAGAAACAAATTAACACATTTCCGAGTGATAGTACTAGGTAGACATGAAGATAGTTGATAGGTGTAAAAGTTATGTAATTTACCTTTCCAAAGCTTTTAGACCTACACTCAATCACTTTGTACATTTTTATAAAAAAATATTTAATAAATACATGTAGTATGGATAGAACTTACTGTTCCCAGGGAACAAATATAACTAAGAGAAAGTAGGAGAGAGAGAGGTATAACAACAAAATTTGTATAACCTTGAAGGATTTTGTCCTGTCAAGAGTGAACATCATTCAGGAGCGAAATTCCAAGGCAGCATTGGTAGTCATTTAAAATGCTGGTAGGAAAAGGAGTCTGGTCAGTGAAGGTAAACGAAAGTATTGTCAGTAGGCCCTCCTAAACCCTCTGCGAGGGTCGTCAGCACCGCACTCAGTCGCTCTTCCCACAACGCCAAGGACCAGGCACCCTCACGGTGAATTCAAAGAATGCTGAGAATATATGGGTATATATCAACACTTTCAAGACGGAGAAATCCAATTGAAATAGCCGCTGAAAACTAAATAAACGAACAGATCAACCACACTTTCGTAAGAGAAAGGATACAGGTAACAGTAGTAGGCGTAAACAATTATAAATATCCTAAAGATGCGTTCACATATGTTTTAATTTGTACAAAATAACTATTTTATTTCCGCAAATATTATACAAAAACACGTTATTATTTCACATATGAAAAGAACATTGTTCGTGTAGAACAAAGATATTTTCCATTTTGTCATTTGTACTAATTACACATTAAATGTTTTATTTTACGTGTACTGTGACCACAAAACTATTTTACTTTCATGGGACATGTCATTTCTTCTTTTCTTTACGTTTTCTTAAATTCTAAAGATTGAGACTTTCTACCGCTTATTATACGCTATATCCACTAGTTGCAGGAATGTCCTTAATTTTTGAAACGATATAAATAAACCAGATATTTCCAGTCTCTATAAATAGAGTGTCCCATAAATCAACGTCAATCACAAATCTCGTGACAAAGCTAACATTGGATTACCACAGAAAATTAATAACATATTGAAGTAGTTTCAACAAAATGTCCTTTATATACGTCTTATTTACATATAATTCCGCAGTATGAAAGATAAATACTTAGTAATGTAAAGATATGTAGTAACAAAATCAATTACTTTTTTTCTGAAACAAAATTTTTAAATACGTAAAATCATTAACTTCATTTGAGCCGTAGTCTCTCACGTAGATTTCTAATAGATCATGTTAGAAGGGTAATGCATCCAACGTCTTCCGAGGACCTCAACATCATCTGCTGTTTACCATATTCTATTCTCCGTTGAAGTTAATGCTGTTAGCCCGGGGGTTTTTACAGCTTCATCTGAACTGAGTTCACGGAGCGGAAGGGTCCGTGAACTTAAAAATAAAACAGAAGCTGGACAAACGCATTTCAGTTGTAAGATGTTGTTCACACGTAGTGAACCGCTCTACCCGAGTAGAGCTGTGTAGTGTTGATGTTGTGTATGCGGTTTGAGACGATAGCGTTGATCACAGGCGAGCCAAGGAGTGATCCGTATTCAACCTTGGTTCGCCCACGCTGTTCAGTTAGGAAACGGGCGGCCACTCTCCAAACACGGGTGTTATGGTGTGGTCTACTCACCACACCATAACATTTGGTTCTATGGTGTATATACCCCGGAGTCCTGTGCGGAGTATCGAAGGTGCAGTGGTGTTCACCTTATATATGGACGTCAGCGGCTTGCCAGTCCATGTTTTCTAATCAAGAACCTTAAACCCTCGGCGGCCATCGTTTCCGCTATATGTCCTTCCCACCAATCATAGTAACCTGTTACCTATATCCTATTAATTGACGTTGATTTATGGGACAACGTATGTAATAGCATCGTGGTTACTCCACAAACCAAACGTAATAGATTAAAATAATTGTACGAACTAGATTAGTATAATCAATGGGCGAAATTAATCTTCTCACACAATGCCGGCACGTGGCGGTGAAGGGGGGCAATATAATGTGAAATAAATTAATATCTTTCGTTCATAGGAAGCCATATTTGTTTCGATTGCAATCTCTTCGGTACGGCGTGCGTAGACAAAGGCATTGCACGCACAGCCATTGTTCAGTGTTGCCTGTTAAGAAAATGCATTCGTTATAATTGTGATGGAAACACGCCACTTGGGTTCTTTTACTAGTCTCATTTAACTGATCAAAAGTTATCGTTGCATACAGCCTACAGATAGATGTGCAGACGCAGAAATTATTAAATTAATTAAAGCAAGTTTATTTGTGCAGGTTATACGTGGTATTCTTATGTATGTGTGTATATATTGTTGTTAAAGCTATTCATTCACTTTAAAAATTCTTAAAGATATTCTTGCAAATAATAAATCATTCTTGTACAGTTTATTTGTCGGTAAAACAGCTTCTAAACTTTTAAACTTATTTTCAATCAATTTGCATAGTGAATTTTGGAATGCCACAATCCAATAACTTCAGGCTACTGCCTGTCTGTGCAAACTATCTGTGCCTGGTTATAATTAAGTTAAAATGGTGAATGTAAAGTTCAACCGTCAGAAAAAAATTTAAAGCTGGTACATCCATTTCCGAACATCCTGTATAAAATGATGATTCTCATACTAAATAGTAATGCGATAAACCAATAACTTATGGCAGTAAAACGTCTGATATATAGTAAATAATAATTAATTATATTATGTAGTTATTAGATTTATATACGCTATTTCTTACTGTATGAATTATTTCTAGTATCATTCATTTATTCGATAAGTTTTACTACATATTAATTCATAGAATACCGGTTATTTCAATAACCAATCGCTCTGTACATCACTAGTATGTTATTTTAAAAAACGAACTTTTTTTAAAAAAAATAACTCGTCAGTGTTGCTAATTAAAAGTTTTTACGTTTTTGTTTAAATGTATCACTCAACCGAGAGAGTGTAAAAACTATCACCGAGCGAATGGCAACATTTTCCAACTCTTATTTTTAATCCCGTTTAATGGCTGGATGGTTTTGCACTCGGCCTGTAAAAACCACCTTCGTAATGTGATACGAAAAACTATTTTCTCTTTATTATATATTTTCGCGAACATACAACTTTTTATCTTGCAAATTGAGTACGTTTTATAACTATATGTATGTATTAGGTTATATATAATTATAAACATTAATTATACAGTACTAGGCAATACATATTGCACATCGACCTTTGGAAAGAGACCGTCAGTTTATTTCGGCTTCGTAGAGCACTATCTCTCTCCCACACTACATATGTGACGTTTTGTCAGTCGTATTTCGTGCGACAGAGAAAACGCTGTACGCAGCCGAAATGAGCCGATTATCTCTTTCCAAATGTCGATGTGTTATATTTATCGCCGGGTACAGTAAATGGAAGGGCAAAGTATTTCAAAAGCACCTTGTGTTAAGATATACGCTTCAATAATAAAATCGCTGAAGTTGTTGTTCCGTTAGTTCTCATTTAAGTTTGGCTGCATTTCCTAATGAATATGTAATCATATACATCCCGTCGCTTGCGCCGCAAGTTCTCCTGTAGTTGCACAAGTAATGAGGGTATCCGGTTACGCCCTCCGGGAGTGCGCTGATTTGCTTTTAACATTCCTCCTCCGGCGCCCTGGGGGCCTGCTCCGTTCTAATTGTTTTCCCTCAGTCCGCCGGGACAGCCTCCCACGTATTTAGAGCTTTGACTTAATCTTTATGGTACTTTCATTTGTTGATTTGATTTTATGACGTTGATTTACATTCTTTTTTAAATTAAGAATTCATTTTGATAATTAAATTTTTACTATTTTACTTATCAGACTTAAAAATATTACTTTATAAACTACTATTGAATTTAAAAAAAAACATACATATAATTCATTTTTAATAAATGAAACATTTCGAGAGAGATTTTTTAACCGGCTTCACTAAAAAATAAGATGAAGCGGCTCGTCTCAGGCATTAGGTTAAAAAAAAAAACAAATGGGTTTCATTGTATAGGACATTAATAGTTCAACTACTAAGTTTGACCGCGACGGTGTATTCCTTAGCTAAAGACCAGAACAAATTTTCATAGACATATACACTAAAGTAACATCTCAAGAAATAACGTTCATACATTAAAAAAAAATCTTTTGTGTATTTAAAAACATAATAAAATGAGTGTACATTTCGAAAAAAAAAATAATAACACTGGCATATAACACGGCTCGTATCGATGAATATTAGAGCAGCTCAATTTTCAAATTTCGAAATAGAGACGTTCCAATTTCAAAGCGCCCATTCAAAATGTACGCCGTAGAGCGGGAATGTTTGGCGAACTGTCACCGCGGACAATGCGCGGGCCTTTGGGATGCGTTCACAACGCGTGTCCGATGTCGAATTAATTTTTTTTTTTCCTACGCCTCCGACATACGAAAACAAATATACGCGTCTTGTTTACTTAACAATGATATGTTTATTTATAGATTTAGATATATTCTAGTGTTGTTTGCTATTATTATAATAGAGAAAAATTAAACATCCCAGCTGGCAGGAAATAATGTTTTTTCATTACATATGATTTTACTTTTTTATTTTAATTTTTGTGTTAAACAAATTATTATTAGCAACAAATTATTTATTACGGTAGAGGCATTAATTATATAGGAGATTGCCACTGCACAAATAAGTTTCTCTCTGTATTCAGGTTGATGAATTCGTTGTTAGCCTTCTAGGGCTTTTACAACTTCGTCGTTAAGATAAGTTTCTAGAGTGTAAATACTAAATTGCGATCGCCAACACGCATGCCAAGCGTGGCGATTATGGTATATCCCCTCATAGATATCTTTCGGAGAGGCATATTCCTTGTAGTTAGCGTCGATAGCGGAAAGTGAGAAATAATTAGAAACGACGTCGACTCCAAGGAGTCCCAGTTCAGGGCGATACATAACAAGCAACAATTACGCTTAGATCGCTTAGGCCATTGAGTAACCTAAAGAGACTACCTAACTCTACTTGGACTGTACATAGACATAAATTTAGTATTCCCACTAAAAAGCACCCGTGAAGGCCATACTCTACAACCGGTTTCTTATAGCGAATTACATTTCAATATTTATTCTTGGTCAGACTCTAACTTCCAAATGGCATTTGTGAACCCCGCCGGTTTGAAGTGGCAGGGCACATAGAGCGCCTATCCTAAGACCTCTTTCAAAGTAGCAAAGCTCAAAGGTTCCTGGAGAGCCGCGACTGAGGCCGCTCCATACTACTATTTCACCGGATTAGGATTCCACCGAGATCTTAGATCACTTAGATGTACTTTCCATGGAGTGTTCAAGAATTCCCACTAGTGGACCTCGTCGATATCCTCTTAGTATACCGATACAAGGGCGCCTGAGAGAGCCGAACCTCGGCTTGGTCTTGGAAATCGATAGCGCTGAGTGAAGTGATGGAAGAATCTCCAGCAAATCTAGGATTAGGAGGTTATCTCTCGATAAACGTTCAGCATTTCGATTAGTGCCAGGGTGTGTTAAATATATTTAGCTAATGTAAATAAAAATGGCCGCCGGGATCTAAATGTTTTAAACTGGAGATTACAAATAGGTCATTACTACAAAGGAAGTCCGTACATGATGATTAGATGACACTGAACGCAAGCCGCTTCACGCCTACTAAAAATCTAAGGGGGAAGAGTCCAATCGAAACCCCAACAGCTAAAATAGTAATGATATATATAAACATTTCTTTTGTGTTTGTGTTTAAACATCATATCTGATTGTAATGTATGGTAGGCATATGCCAAACAGTGGAAGTACTGCGGCTGAAAGATTTCTTCAACTGCAATCCAACATATACATACTATCAATTAGTGTATATGTTTTTCTACGATTTATAAGTTTAATAATAAATATACATTGAAATTGAACTTCAATTTTTATCGAGGTTATTCTCTGTATCGTATTTTTAGCTCTAGAACATTTTTCTAGCGTTTATATTGCATTACAATCCAATATGGCGTCTTTAAGATGAATTCGTATCAAAACACGCCCACCTTCATATTATTAGACTCGACACTGAACTTGGATCTCTTGATTGAAAGAGAATAGCATATTATATTAATAATACATTGGAACTTCTTTACGTATATCACGTTTTTACTATACGGGCTGATTAAATTTTAATTGTAATAACTTTTAAGGCTTTAATTATTTAATCTAAATTCAATGGTTACAGATAAAATAAAAAACAAAGTGGTAAAAAAGTAAAAAAAAAACGTTTTTAAAATTCGAATAACTACATATTAAGATTAATTATTGTTTGCTGTTTTTGTAGACTATCACATTTCAATAGGAAAAATAAATAAATGAAAAATATTTCAGAGTGATCTCTTTTTATGGCGTGATTAAATATAGGTATAAAAGTTTTGAAGTTTTTAGTCAACAAATAAGCTATTCATTACCAATCACCTTATATATAGATATAGTATACCTTATTACATTCTTTTATTGTATCTTATTTGTATCGCACTATTTCCAACGGTTTTTTAGTGTATATTTTACATTTATTATCCGTAAACAAAGTTGAAAGTAACTCTTTGTACTTTTAAAATGTTTTATAATTGTAACAATTGTAAAATGTAACAGTTTGTATGTTTTCCGAAATAAATAAAACAATCTGCAAAGTAGCGTAAAAGAATTATAAATCCTTTTGTTTGATTCTGTAGAAACAATACGGTACTCTCATTCGACGCTTTTTTTAAAAAAAAGTTTTTTATTGTTTATATTTTAGTCAATTGTTTCGCGAATATCTCCGCCCCCTCACTTCTCCACGCACCGTCGATGCGGGCACAATGGGAATTGGCAAAAAGTGCCGACAGCCCATGCGGTACGATCGACAAATGGTTACTCGGAAATTTGGCGAAGTGAAAAAAAAAACCACATCCATTGAAACTATAATGGCGTCCTCCGATGCGAGAAATTCGTCACAATGGCGGCCCTGGTCGACAATTATCGCGCCCAAAATTAATTCTTTTGTCACAACACCGTCACCTACGACGCATGGTTGCGTCTGAGTATATAACATTTTTAATAATACTTTCTAAAACTTCGACCATCCCATTCAAGATATTATATACATACTAGCTGATCCCGCAAACGTTGTATTGCAAACAAAAACTAAAGTTTTTAATTAACACATTAAAATAAGGGTTGATCGTAGAGGGGTAAAAATTTAAGGTTGTATGTATTTTTGTATGTTGTATCATAAAAAAATAAAAACGAAAAATTTCGTTAAAAATTTTTTTTTTAAATGTGAACAACCTTTATCACTTAGGGGTATAGAAAATAGATAGTAGCCGATTCTCAGACATACTGAATACGCATATTAAATTTGGTAAAAATCAGTCAAGCCGTTTCAGAGGAGTTCAAGTTCGAACACCGTGACACGAGAATTTTATATATTAGATTTACTCTGTGGAAAAACTTTTTTATTGCTAAAATTAAAAACATTTCTTTCTATATTTTTAAAAGTATCTTTGTCACCATTTCATCTGAACCTTCTTTATCAAAAAAGCCTTCTCCATTCAGTCCGGTTGGTAATGTTTTTATTGTAGGTACATATATATACCCATATCAAAAAAAATATCCTTTTAGCAATGCCACGGTTTGAAAGCGGCTTGTACCCTGTGTTGTACACTCCAGAACTTAAAGACCTGCCAATATTAGTTCTACACCCTACATAGCCTGCCAACTGTCACTTCGACTTTCAAATTCAACAAAGCTATATAGCTTACAGTCATTCATTTATAAATCTGATTCATGATTCTATCTCGTAGAGAAACATAGAACGAATACTATTTTACGATTGTTGTACCGAACCGTATTAGAAGCAAAATGTTTCCAAGGTCTGTGAAAATAAATTAGATGCAAGAATTTAGACTAATTTCATTTGTGCCTGCTATGTTATTTATTACTCAATTTCCTTCGATACCAAATGAAGAAGAGTAAAATTAGGGCCGAAAGGTTTGCGAGTGGTGACCACTTGCGTGTGGGCGCAGCGTGGGTAGGCCCACTAGGTAGACTTATTAAGGTCACGGGAAGAGGAAGTTGGAACCAAAAGGTTGTCGAGTGGTGACCGCGTACCTGTGGACGCAGCGTGAGTAGGCCCACTAGGTAGACTTATCAAGGTCGCGGAAAGAGGAAATTGGAGCCAAAAGGTTTTTGAGTGGCGACCACTTGCGTGTGGATACAACGTGGGTAGGCCCATTAGGTAGACATATTCAAGATGACGAGAAGTGGCTGGATGCGGGAAGAGGAAAAAGCCCAGAGGTTTTCAAGTGGCAACCAGGAACTGATAGGCGCAGCGTGGGTAGATATAGTCAAGGTAGATAGAAGTGGTTGGATGTCATCGCGGAACCTGTTCATTGAGCCGGATTTTTGGGACCCATAGGCCTCGTAGTATACGTCAAAATGAATGAATGAAAGTAACCCCATTTCCCCAAGGTCCAATTTGCCAATCCGCTAAGCTTTTACTTTCTAAACAAAACTTAATGTTTGTCATGATTATAGAACCTTTTTGCATTACTTTGCCTTTTGTATTATAATCGCTACTAGTGTTTATTATGAGAGCTTCCCTATGGCTTCGTATTGTCTAAAGCTACTGGCTTGTCATAGTACATTAGAAAAATAAAAAAAAAACAGGTTACATATTTAAAAAAAAGTTACGTTATTCAGAGTAATCACGCTATTTATTGATAGCTTTCAAAGACATAGTGAAAGGTTATAGGTGTAAAAGTACTAAATGGGTAAAAACATAGCTCATTTATTGACTGAATCAAGGATTTCATAAATAATATATACTATAATGATAATATGGTGAGATAAAAGATTTTAATAATTCTATATAATTATTTTTATTTACTATCTATTCCTGCAGCCTTTAGACTGCCATCTACTACTGGCCTTTCACATTCAAATAGAAAAAAAAAATTATTTTTTCTGTCGTTTGTATTGGGACAAAGAAGTGTTGTTTTACTATAACCTTTGCAATTATTAATATCTATATTTTTTATTTTGTTTTTAATAATTTAATACTTGCTAGTATATTTGTTGATTAATTATTTTTTAACGTAACCATGTTGCGTATCCTTAGATTTAAAATACACATTGTTTTGTGTAAATATTTCTCGTGTTATCTTTTTAGATGAATTTAAAAATAGAATACGATAAGATATCGTGATTTTTTTTAATGAAAATTAGAATTTAAAAAAAAAACGAAAGTGATGTATCGATGAAATATAGGAATATAGCGCATCACTATTTTGGTGTTGAACGCACCGATTTGTCACGGCAGCCTCCATTGCCGCCAACTGCGCAAACACGAGTAATTACATAGAAAGGGCGCGAAATGTTTGTTTTCCGCACAATATGGCCGCTGTTTGCGTTACGATATTATTTATGGCGTTTATTGCGACCCCGGCAAATAGATTTTTGGCGTTATTGACACCCTGTTAGGAGGGGACGCTGAATGGATACATTTCAAATTACAACCTACATGGTTAACTAAAAAAAAAATTTGTTCTTTTTTTAAATTTTCTCCTATGTCTCACACTGGAACATTTTATTACTCTATAACAAGCACGGCTCTGGACATATGTGGAACACTTGTCACCGACAGGATCGCTGGACTAAATACCAACTCGAAGCTCTTGATTCAGTAGCACAACATTCGACTAATAAGTGATAATCACTTAGTTTCTCTGAAAATTCTCAGCCATGAACCCCACCAGCGAATGGCAAATCTGTAAGTTTAATTACAGGATTCATTTTGGGTAGTGCGCTACGGAAATTAATGGCCTTATCCCACCATAAATGTTTCTATAAAGAAAGAGTAAGATATCAACCCACCACCATTCTGAAATAACGCTTGGTACGACTCCAAGGAAACTCAATGGAACGTTTCTGATACACATAGCCCTACTTGGGCTCTGGAAAAATCTTCCGGCGTCCATATTTCCCGAGAATTATATATTTACAATTATATAACTCAGCTCTCTTTAGGGTCAAAGTGATAGGTACCCTGAATCTGCGTTCATCTTAAACCACATTGTCTCTTACCATCAAGCGTGTCTTCACATAGCCCGACTTGGGCCCTGGAAAAATCTTCCGGCATCCATACTTCCCGAGAATTATTTATTTATAATCTATCTAGGCTCATGCATATAGTATATCTAGGCACTCTTCAGGGTCAAAGTGATAGGTACCCTGAATCTGCGTTCATCTTAAACCACATTGTCTCTTACCATCAAGCGTGTCTTCACATAGCCCGACTTGGGCCCTGGAAAAATCTTCCGGCATCCATACTTCCCGAGAATTATTTATTTATAATCTATCTAGGCTCATGCATATAGTATATCTAGGCACTCTTCAGGGTCAAAGTGATAGGTACCCTGAATCTGCGTTCATCTTAAACCACATTGTCTCTTACCATCAAGCGTGTCTTCACATAGCCCGACTTGGGCCCTGGAAAAATCTTCCGGCATCCATACTTCCCGAGAATTATTTATTTATAATCTATCTAGGCTCATGCATATAGTATATCTAGGCACTCTTCAGGGTCAAAGTGATAGGTACCCTGAATCTGCGTTCATCTTAAACCACATTGTCTCTTACCATCAAGCGTGTCTTCACATAGCCCGACTTGGGCCCTGGAAAAATCTTCCGGCATCCATACTTCCCGAGAATTATTTATTTATAATCTATCTAGGCTCATGCATATAGTATATCTAGGCACTCTTCAGGGTCAAAGTGATAGGTACCCTGAATCTGCGTTCATCTTAAACCACATTGTCTCTTACCATCAAGCGTGTCTTCACATAGCCCGACTTGGGCCCTGGAAAAATCTTCCGGCATCCATACTTCCCGAGAATTATTTATTTATAATCTATCTAGGCTCATGCATATAGTATATCTAGGCACTCTTCAGGGTCAAAGTGATAGGTACCCTGAATCTGCGTTCATCTTAAACCACATTGTCTCTTACCATCAGGCGAGTAAGTGCTCAAATGCGGACATGAAAGCGTTAAAAAAAGTCGAAATTTTCTCTATCGTTAATGAACTGTAACATGGTTTGATAAAAAACCGTATTTTGTGTGTTTATATTCGATTGCACTCTAACATTATTCCTGAGGTTGCCTCGTGGAGGAGTGAAACACGTGTTGAGTGATTTAACGGTGGTAGTTGTGTAATTCGGCTGGCGGGCGGTGTATTTCATTGCACGACTACTGCTGCATAGCGGAAGTAGCTATATATTAGTCCTTTTCTTACTTTGTATTTACATTCGATTGGTGTTCAGCGCTGTCACCTTTATATTTATAACAACTTTCTTTTCTTCAAAGTTCGGTATAAATTACAAAAAAAAAATACCTACGTAAGATGAGACGTCTGAAGTATTTTGTTAACTAAGCGATATGTACTCGGTTGTCGTAGGAAGAAATGAACTTCTTCACCGACAGACATTAAAAATACACTCGTTGAAATAATATGATATTGGGTTTCATTTTACCTGCGTCATATCACACGGCATTTGATTTGGCACATTGGACCGCGATTACCTAATTTTTTTTCTATTACGCACTACTAATGATTTCTTCATTAAAAATGATTATATATTTCCA
This sequence comes from Battus philenor, assembly GCF_028537555.1. Taxonomy (NCBI): domain Eukaryota; kingdom Metazoa; phylum Arthropoda; class Insecta; order Lepidoptera; family Papilionidae; genus Battus; species Battus philenor. The sequence continues at coordinate 3,007,561 of NW_027181688.1, forward strand.
TAAGAATATACATATGGTTTTTTAGACAGTGTGAGACCTGTGTCTAGACAGGTGCTTTAATTAACACTGTAATATAAAGAATAAAATGTTAAATTAGTGGAGCCGCTCTAAAGATTGAGATTTATTCAACTGAAATTCTGAAGTCTAGGCCTCACTTAATATAACTTATATAAATGCAACTTAACGATAGGCCTCTAAATGGTTGACCAGACATCAAGGTCGCGGTATGTCAAAAAAGGCAGCAGAAGATCGGTCATACTGGCTACCTTTTGGGAGACCCATGCCTTGCAGTGAGCTGACATGAATTAAATTTTTATAAAACTCCATGAGGTGAAGAACAAAAGCAAAAGACGTTAAGAAATGTAAAGTTCACATAGGTGCAGTTTCATAATGTTATTCACACATAGCCGATATGACAATTCAATAATCAGCCAGTCGTTAGAAACGAGACTGGATTGTTTATCACAGAGGACTCCAAGTCATCAGGGGTTGGAGTCCCACTGGAAGCGTTGCTGGTGATTCTCCATCAACTTCTTTTCCAGTCGCTAATGCTTTCTCAAATGGTAGTCATGTGGCAAGCATAAGTCGAAGACTTTCTCTGGCGCCTTTTCATGAAATACTAATCGGGTATGATTGACGAGTGTCAAGACTATGCATCCTTTAAATCATGGATGCACAGACCGCGGCCCGCCGGTCGAATACTGGTGGCCCGCCGGCAGCAAAAATAATACTCTCGTACATTCGAAAAATATTGAATTCTAATTACTATCAATTCTTTATTGTCTTTAATTACCTATACTTCTGGCGGCCGGCCCGCCATCAGTTCATGATTTGCCCGAGTGGCCCCTAGTCTTTATAAGTCTATGCAACCATGCTTTCAATTATCTAAATGATGCTAGGCTACTAGGTGAATCAACGACATAGTCAAGATCACGGAAAGTCGATAAAGGCAGTGCAAGGCTTTTGGGGGAGGCCAATGCCTTGCAGTATATGATATATGATGATATCAGATGATGATGAATAACACTTTGAAATGCATAGTTGTATAATAAATAAGAAAAAATCAATAAGTATTAGAATTAAGCATACAAAATAGTATAGCATATAAATAAAGCTAAAAACGTAAAAAATGTGGTAATTAAAACACGTTTAGACGTGTGACATTTGAATAACGAGGTTATGAAACGGCGATGCGTGAAACAGATTTTAGTATGCAGAAGAATTCTAGAGAATTATAAAATAAAAGAAGAGTAAAGTTAGATGACATAAAATAAAACAAGACTGGAAATTAAAAAATATGCGAATATAATTACTAAAAAAATTTAAATGTAAGTATCCTATCCTATAATCAGACAGGGGAGTACGAAAGGGCCCTAATAAAGTGGGACCATATATATATAAGAAAAAATGCACGGGCGGTCTTATCACTTAAGATATGTAATCTAATAGACGTATGTGTATATATATATATATATATATATATATATATATATATATATAATAATGATTGGATTATTTTATTGTCTTTGTTAGTACTACGTTAAGAGATTCTGTTTTACTCTTAACAAAATAACAAAAAAATGTTATCTACATTTCCGAGAAATGTCCCCAAACGAGAGAGTTATTTTTTGTCTGCATTTCTTTAAAAAATCCAATGACGCGAAAACACTACGGAGTACAAACGAAAACCCCAAGTGTGGCCTTTCCTTATACAATCGAACACCTTTGGAGTAGTTCTTTGCAAATTCCGTTCAACCGTACATCCCTGCAAAAAAATTACCACAGCCTAAATTAAACTTTATCACCACCACTTAAAGTCCATATTTGTTTTAACACTGTTGTATTTTTGTTTTAAATCTCATTTGATTTTATATCTTATGGTGTATGTAATAGGGTTGAAATTAAAAAGACACTGTAATAAATAGAGATAGTATCTGCGGTTTAGGGATAATCTGTTGACAGAAGGCGTCTGATGAATAGGCGTTTCGTTTCCTAGAACCGATATCTATTAGTCGAAGGTAGGACGAAAGTGACAATGTGACGAAAATGAAATAAATGTAATTATTTAGTCGTACTTTCACTGCAAACAAATAAAAGATAATACGGAAAAAAGGTGACAATGATTTGTATCTTTTGTAAATCTATTGCGGGCTTGTTATAGGCTACCTAAAGCGTACTAATTTACTATTCTAATACGTTGTTTAAACAACATCTGAATATTAATTTTTTTTTAATTTACGCCGCAAATTTGACGAAAATATAAAATATTGACTATAATTATTTTAACGTACAGATTGTTCGAGTCTTGTTTGTAATATAACTTAGGAGCGCTTAACACTAAGATCGGAGAAAATATGTGTTAAATGTATGAACAATAAATGTAATGTTGCAAAATAAAATAGTAAGGAAACCTAGAATGTAGTAGTCGAGGATGGATGTATGGCTAATGAAATGAAAAAGAAAGACTGGGAAAATTGTACAACGAAAGAAACAGTGCGACAGATAATATGATACATGAAAGAGGAGAATGATAATAATAAAAAATTATATGAATAAATTATTAGAAATGAAAAGTCCCTGTCCCACACGAGATAGGAGAACGAGAGGTCCCCAATAGCGGGGACCAAATAAAAAAAAACACTGAGATCGGCACAGTGGAGGCTATTTGTCCGGTCCTAGAGGACTGGAGAAACAGGCGGTACGGTACTCTAACATTCCGGATGGTGCAGGTGCTTTCAAGGCATAGATGCTTTGGTAAGCACCTGTGTCGCATAATAGTGTCATTTGTGACAATTCGAACTCGAATGACGCCATCTTGTGTTAGACGCTTGACGCAGCGCGTTTGGCGTACGTGACGGTAACTTTACTCACGGCTTCCAAATTCAAATCGTCGTTCGAATTCGAACGCCCGAGATTTATTTTAAACTTTACTTAGTGGCCAGCATTTTTAAATTAACGACCCATTTTTGATAGTTCTATGCCATCTTTGCTCTAATTTAAGTTTTTTTTTATATTATTAGCTATCTTGTAGGAGTCGAAAAAATAACGCAGTCGGATAAAAACCACGGTATCCAGTCCGTTAAAGATTGATACAATTTAAAAAAAAAAAACTAGCAATGAAAATTATAAAAGATATTTACTCAGTTACATTTGCTCTTTCCGACTCATACGTCATCACTTGGATATACCCATTTGAACACAATGCGCCCGTGGCCCCATCAATTCGGCAAAAGAAATCTCAGGTAACGTAAGAAAAAAAAAATAAACGTGACAAAATGTCTGTAAACATGTACCTACATGTTACCTTTGCAAATGAAAGAAAAAAAAATATAGAAAAAGTGTCTATGGTGCGATCCGGCCACGTGTTGGAGGGCTCCGTATGTAATATAATTTGTTCATATTAAAGTGATCGCTTGAGACATTGACGTGAATGTATCACCAGTTTTATAAAGTCTAGAAAAAGAAAATTCATTGATATTCTTATATATAAAAACTGATATATATATAAATATATATATATATATATATTTATATATATATATATATATATATACATATATATATATATATATATATATATATATCATACATGTCTATAACTGAAACTTACGAACATAGATCACGGATTCGATACAGTGTTATATGCCACAGACAACCACTGCAAGGTATATGTTATATGCCTTGCAGTGGTTGTCTGTGGACGGAAAGATCAATCTATAAATGCTTGCAGTATTTGTACTAAAAATCCGAATAACAAAATTCTGGCGGCCAGCACCTGGGCAACCTCAGCTATATCTCAAGATGTCAAGGCTTACGTTTAACAGCGGTTTTCTATGGACTGAAACAACGACAACGACGACGACAATCTTGTCTAAAATAAACTAAGCCAACACCATTAACGCTATTGTATCCAAGGCTGTATACAATAGAACGGCATCAGATCTGGACAAGTAATCTAAACTTAATGTAATTGTAAATTTAGATTTTTATATATAATTCTAGGTTTAGATAGTATAGTGATGGAAGCGGCTTTCAAGTGGTTCAAAAAAAAAAGGTATTACATTTATGCATTTGTTGACAACTGTCTTATGTATTGCAATACAGTTCCATGCAACGTCTGTCTATAATGACGTCGTAAGTGTAAAAAGCTGTGTTAATAAAATTTGTGAAGTTAAACCGCCTAAGTTTGTTTCCGGATGCGTTTGGGAACCCATGTATCTTTTAGTCAAAGGATGACATTAAGAGACTTTAATTTGATTTTCGTTTCTACCAAAATAGACTTTTGTGGTATTCTTCTCATGACATATCAGCAGTACGCGCACTGTTGGACATAGGCTTCCTCCATAAATTTCCAGCATATCTTTCGGGAACCTTGTGGTCTTCCGTCCACCTTCGCCTGCTGGCCCGTGGTCTCCACATCAAAAACTTAGACTCTACCGGCCATCTCTTCTGTGCGCTGTATTCTGCCAACTCCCACTTTAATTTGCCAATCCCCTGCTCTACTAATCTTATTCCCTGATTTTTTTCCTATAAAAATCCTGAACATATAAATGTATACTAGAATTTAACGTTACAGTCTAAATATAATATATGAAAAAGGTTCCAAATATAAACGGAACCCAAAACCCATTTAATAATTACTTTTCGTCCGTTCGATTCGTTACGAATGCGAATTCAAAAAACTCACAAGGCGTTCCCGCGTTTTTGACTCGCATTGTGTTGCCAGTGCGCGAAAAATATCCCAATAACACGGCAATTGTCGGTACAAAGAAGCGATGCAAAAAAAATTGAAAGCCTCGATGCATAATTGCATATGATGCACTTAATTGAATGTTAAACTTACCGAATGATGCGGAAATATATTTAAATTGCAATTAACAACGCTTTTTGTGTATTTATTATCTGTTGCATTATGGTATTTCTATAGAAAATATATGAAATTTGTGTCGTATTTTATTTGATAGTAGTATTTTATGTTGTCATTCTGTTACTTATCTACAATTATTCAGGAAAACAATTTCTTTATTTTTATATCGTTTTTTAATTATTTTTTTATTTGCACTATCGTGCAATCGTTGCATTAAAGTCTATAAGATGGCAAAAGGTGTGAAGCTTTAAATCTTTTGCTAACAAATAAACTATACATTCACTAATATTAAGATTTTACACCTATAACCAATCATCCTGTAAAACTGCCGCTATAGCAAGTCAGTGAATAAAAAAAAATATTCTAGATAAAACGAGTCAATGCAAAATTGTTAATTTAATAAATTGTTGTTACAGATTAAAAAGCGAAAATGTCATCACAGCAGCCCTGCGTCGCCATAGATTAAAAAAGAATCAAACATCAACCATGTCAATACACACGCGGAAAAGGCTGACGCGGTGACTACTTTTGCTTCTTGAAACAAAAAGAAAATGGCGCTGCTGACGAATTCGGCATCGGCTACAGGTCCCACGGCCACGGGGCCTTCAGCACCACAGGCGCATCATTCCACCACACCATTGCACCACTACTTCCACTACCTGAAGCAGCCTTCGCCGCTGGCTCAAAACCCTTACGCCCATCACTCCAGCGCGCATCACATGGGCATGGGGCCTGGGCCTTTAGGTGGCTTAGGGCCATTCGGACTCACTCATCATGGACTTGAAGCGGTTGGCTTCCCACAAGGTATGTCGTTTTATTAAACTACCAATCTTACACTACTCGGCATTTGATTTGGCATGTCTGAAACCAGTGATATTCAAATTCAAAATATCTTCATTTAACGACGGTTTTAACAAGAAGGTTAATTATATACGAAATAAACAATAATTAATATTCCATGTTATGTTAAGTTTGGCATTGATATTTCGTTAATTTGAAAGAAATTTGAAGAAAATTTCTTTCATTACTTAAAAACCTTTACAGAATCTTTTTTTATACTTTCACCAAAAAGTTTTTATATATATCGCAAAAATAGCTTCAGTGACATACATGCTTTTACTGGCAGAAATTATTGGCATGTAACATTATAATAGAAAAAAAATATATATTTCAGATTGATAATTATATACAGGGTTAGATGGTTATAAGTTGTAAATGAGTTATATACATATCCAATCATTCTGTATAGAGAAAGAAATAGAGTTATAAAGAGATATTTTATTTCACCCGATTTCGTAAAGAAAAAAAAATTGCGTTTCGTGTTTACTTTTATAAACGAGATACGAAACGTTCTTCTGAATTCGCTTCGGTCGTCAGAGCTTCACCCGAATTATTTCGGTTGACGAGAGCATTATGAAGTCCATATTAAAACTCCATTAAAGCGACTGCTTTATACCCTCAAGTCGTCCGCTCATATTGCATTTACGTCGAGGTGGTCGTACGAAAAAAAAATTCATTAACATCAATTAATTATTCATAAGATTTTATATGTGTACTAGCTGATTCCGCAAACGTTGTTTTGCCATGTATGTTATTAACATAAAAAAATAAAGAGTTGATCGTAGAGGTGAAAATTTAAGGTTGTATGTATTCTTGTATGCTGCTTCATAAAACAAATAAAAACAAAAAAAATTGTCTAAAAAAAATTTAGGACCACCCTTGACATTTAGGGGGATGAAAAATCCGATTCTCTATCCTTGCCGATATGCACGCTAAGATTCACGAAAATAAGTCGAGCCGTTTCGGAGAAGTTCAATCACGCACACCGTGACACGAGAATTTTATACATTACATATAAGTGCGTTTTAATTTTTTTTATTATATAACATTCTTTATTGTACACGTAAAAGTAGAAATAACAATATAGAGTTGTAATACCAAAGTACAATGGGCGGTCTTATCAAGCGAAGCAAATTCAAGACAACTATAGTTTTGAAACAGAGGGACAAGTAGTGTAGTTTAAACACAAACGCTCACTGCAAGGAAGAGATCATCCCCAAACATATATATGGTGGAATATACTATAGTCACCACTCTTGGAAGGCGGGTTGGTGATCAGTGTGGCATTAGGATGTGGTGCCCATTCTCTAGGAACTTCTTTGTAAGCAATGGGAAACTTATTACTGCAGTAAGTGCGAACTATGATTTTAAGATTCGTTTCAAAATACGCATTTTAAAGGAGTCACAACTCAATTCTCCTTGCATGTAGAGTTTTGTCAAAATCTTAGCTGATCTTTACCCAACGAAAAGAATATTCATTTTAGATATCAAGTCTCTAAGTCTTATGGTTCAATAGATATCGTGATGAGTCAGTACATAAGTGTAAATGTGTAAACTCTTGTATGTCGGTGTGTTTTAAATCACGGAGTGATACCTAGAAAAATGCGTTCTAATATTTGATGTTCGAATGTAATATAAATATTTAATGAAACTAGTTCTCAACTTGGTCGCAGCATTTCCGACAAATTATCCAAATTATATATTTACGATACCGTCCCAAGGAGCCATCACAACAACGGGGAGCAGAACAGCGAGCGCCTTGCATAATTTACGTAGCAAGAAGACATCCTTCGAAATAATCAAAACAGCCCGCGTGCCCCCACTCTAAGCCGCTTATCCCCACCCAGCCCGGTGTTGCCAGTTGCCCGTGCCTCCCGAAATGCGGGGAAACGGAAGTCGCTTGTTAGTTGCTTTAATTAGTGTCTGGTTGGAGTTTTGATGTCGCAACGTTTATTGTGCTGTGTTATGATAGGATATTTAATTGAATACCACCAGACGCATTGGTAACACTATTGTTAGGTATTACAGTACATTCAAACCAGTTTTTAAATGGTACGGTATCAAACTAAAAAAAAAATACATAAAAGTTGTTTAAAACTTCACGAACTATTAAAAATAGTTTTTGCGATTATTCTTTTTGTGTGGTAAGAACCGCATAAAATAAATCTCACGAAGAAAATAACATAAAATAACTAGAAATTGCTTAAACATTACAACCATTATCGTTCTTAGTCTGACAATATGTGAACTTGTGCTAAACTGGTTTAAAATCGCTTTCTTTACTTAAAGATACTAACTCACACTTGCTTATAATTAAAGTTTTTTCAGTTACCACGTACAATTGTATATGTGTGACGTTTTGTCAGACGTGCGACAGAGATAACGATCAACGATGCCGAAATTAGCCGATTGTCTCTTTCCAAAGATCGACGTGCAATATTTATCGCCTGGTACTGTAATCGGTTATGTTTTTTCGACGACTGTTGGTCCACTAGATACGTATATATATATCAGACAGACATACAAGATGCTTCTTATAGTTTTTTTTAGGTTTGCATATGCATATATACAGTACTGGCTGAATCGAAATTTGAATTTAAATTTAGATCATGAACAGGGTTGATCTAGGTTACGCTATTCTTAAAATTATTAAAGATATAAATTATTTTTTATTAATAATTAATTAAAAAAAATACTGTGTCGACTTTGGAACGTCAAAAATTAATATTTAATAGAAATTTGTATCAAATCGAACTACCTTGTTATGGCATTATTTAACCAGCTAACTGTGACGCCCTCTTTGGCGAGCGTGCACTGTTTTGCGTCGCCTAAATCGAGCCATGACGAATATACTCGTCAATCACAGACTAAATCGGGCTTGTAGTATATTTGACGAAACAGATGCGTCTATTTTATTTGACACCCTTATTACTAATATATATTTATCTCGTTAAAATCATAGGTGTATTTACAATAATTTTTTACTCTTTTACTAAGCGCAGACAGTTGGGAGAGAGTTGCCGGTATTTGATACGGATCTTTCTTCTCCAGCTGCGAGTCATGACAAAGTTTTATCATTATTTACATTTTTTCTTATGGGTAAATAAAGCTAAAATGCATATATATATATAATACAATTTGGAAGTTTTACTCAATTATACATTAATTGGTGCATTATTTTATTGCAAATCACTGCCCAAGCGCTACAGACAGTTAAATGCCTTGAGGTTTAGAACAATGTGCCGGGCCGACTCATCAAAAGATTGAATCCTGAGAAGGTCCGGTAAGTTGAACGAATATTAAGGTTTTTGCATAAGGTCACGTGGTTACGTCTTTTGGATTCTTTAAAACCAATATTATAGCAAAATTTTAAAATCTTGCTGTGGCGTTGTATTCTGCAAAACAGGGTCTTACACGTAATGTAACTTTGAAACTGATACACCAATACAAGGATTCTTTCCTGACTTTGCGCTTATAACAACGCGTACACCATCTGGTAGGATTTTTCGTTTCCGATTTTCGTTTTGTTTTTGTTTTACAAATGCTGATTATATTGTAAAGTAGTTACAGATCGCTTCTAACTGGTTCGAAACAATAAATTACGTGGTAATTGATCACATTTTATTACGATTATAAACAATAATTATAAATAAATAGTTTTAATTTCATTTTTGAATTTCTCTCGCAAGAAAAATTAAAAGTTTAGTTTATATATAAATTCAAGATCAACATTCACTACTAAAGTATTTATTCGTAACCCTCAAGAGAACATAAAACATATAACAACAGTTAAAAAGGGGAAACGTTAGAGGTTTTCGAACGCAAATCCACGCGCCCGCAAAAGGGAGTTTCAGCGAGGAGTACCGGATTAGGGTATCCCCCGCGCTGTTCCATTCTTAGAACTCCATTCGGAAGCCGCTTGATGAAATCTTACCCTCAGATAAAGTCCGCCCCCAAATATTGATAATGGGCGCCTAATGTGGGTACTTCAAAAATACTTTCATCTAAGATTTTCATACGATATTTATCGTATACATTTTTAATGATCCGTAATAACATTTACTAAAGGTAACATGAAATAAATCGTAGAATTTAGTCAAGTTTATTTTTCTGTAATTGTGACATTTTATTTTCTAATCAATATTTCAGCGATAGAACCTCCTTTGCTTAACATAAACCTACTCTAGACATCCAACAAAACTAGTTTAAATATCCCTATATGTACGACTTTACAAAAAAAATAATGTAAATATCTTTATTCAAATAGGTATTTACATGCGCTTTTAAATCGTCGATTATTTTAACATTATAAGTAGTAATCTGATCTGTTGAGAAGAGCCGGAAAAACTCAACAATAGGTACATTAAATGAAATTTAATAATTTTTTACATATAAAATATAACATCAATCATATAAATGAGTCAACAAACCAAATTCAACACATTTAGATCGACTAGGATATATGTCTACCTGGTGGGGTGGTTCGTGGTTTCCATTCCAGAATTTTTAATCACCAGTCATCAGTTCTGCTCACTGTGCGGCTGTGATAGATGTGCATTCCGAATGTTCCTTATTATTTCTAGTTGTAGCATAAGATGTGTTAATATCTTTGACTTACACTGCTGAAATGTAAATCTAAATAAATTTTAAGTCAGAAAAGAAACAATATTTAGCCACTTCCGCACGTGCAGTAGTAGTCGTGCAATAAAGTGCACCGCCCGCCAGCCCGCTGATAAATGCGTATGCGGCAAACAATGCGAATCACACAACCGCCACCGCCAAATTACTCAACACGTGTTTCACCCCTCCACGGGGCATCTTCAGGAATTATGTTACACCGATTAGTGCCAAACACAGAGAGCACTAGATGATGGAGAGGACACTAAGGATGGACTTCCGCGAGGTAACGCCTGATTCCATTAAATATCTAAATAAATTTTGTTTTTAATTTATTTGAGGAAGGAAGAGAAAAAGAGCTTTTGAAGTTTTTATTATTTATTATAATAGCACTTGTTAGATTACTGAAGGAGATAGATATAGTGTATGTGTATGAACGCAGCATAGACAAATAATAGGGATAGACTTTGACAAGCTATGGCAACGCGTCCTCTTGCGAATATTGCGACTTAGGAATGCTTTCACAATTTGTAAAATTTTAAATTAAAATTAAATAATTGTGTTTCTCCAAGGAGTGTTTAATTAACATTACAGCCTCCTTCCATTTAAACAAGCCAATCCGCTGTTCTAAATCATTAGTTTATGCATATCTTTATTTCTGATTCAATATCATAGAAAACTCTTCGAGAATAGCTTTTTCTGTGGCTTGACTTTTCTTATGCATTAGCGAAAATATTACGAGTTTTTCTCGTGTTTTGTGTTTAGTACATCAGGCGATTAATTTTTATTTATGTTTATATTTTTGGTAACTGAAATCTCGGGTAGACAAATGAAACGTATATACAAATACACATATATGTATACAGAATATTGAAAAAAAAATTACTGTGTTGGCATTCATAAAAATAACCACGTGGTTGTTTAGAACATAAAAGTAAATTATAATAAAGAATAGGTAAAAAAATGCCAGTGCCTCGTAATCCTTAAAAGGGTTGTGTGAAAAAAAAATTTGCAATGTGTTTTTGTTCAAAGTTTCTCAGGTAGCCATCTTCATTTGAACGAATAGAAAAACGTCGTGCCGTCTGTTGTCAAATGTCTCGTGTGCGTCTTGTAGTTCGTGCTATCCCTCGTCTTACCGTTCGTGTACCTCAGACGGCTACATCATTTAAAAAATACCACTATTGTTAAAAATGGCTCTAACACGAAAATTAATTAATATATACATCAATGAGTACATATTAAAAAAAGATAACTATCATTATTACAGACAAAGTAAATAAAAATAAAAAATTAGTATGATTTAAATTTAAAAATTTTTAAATGCATTTAAACGGTTAAAAATCATCTTATTACATATGTCCTGCCAAATTAATTGTTTTAAAAAGTATAATATAATAATACGTAATATTATCAGTATGTAACAAAACATATACTCAAAAAGAAACTTCAGAGATTGTCATAAAAACGCACGTAAATAATTATGTTTGGTCAAAAGATGTATTCTATGGAATTCTCAACGTGAACTGGTTTCGGCTACTGGTCTTTTGGCCGGAAAACCAACATTCCTTTAAAATTCCGGAGCATTAATAAAACTAGTGTAAATCAGTAAACAAAATTAACGACTCGCGACCTATTAGAATTAAAGCCCAATACACATTTAATGCCGGAATAAAATTAATCCTCCCTATAATCCGTATACCTCTCCCTTTCACTCGTAATGTAGTTCATAATAACATCGTCCCCTTCGCACAATAGACGCTATGCGGCGTAACGCTGGCAGCTGGGCGTTCTTTTTTTAAATTTATTTTTTTCATTGTATATTTCCTTTTTAGTGGCCTCCCTTAGAATTTTATACGGCCAGTCGCTTTTTTAATCTTTTTCCCCGGGCATAATTAATTGATTTTTTTTTCTGGATGTCCATTTTCATTTTTGTAGCAATCAAGAATTAATTTTCAATTTAGAGAATAGAAAATGTAATTTCTTTTATCGTTATGATGTTTTATTGAAAAACATGAAAATACAGACTAAAATTTTCGTTCCCAGTGTTAATTGTTATGTACTTTATATCAATTTTTTACCACTTGACTGTTTACCGTTCTTTATTATCTATCAACACCCTCACATTTCTCTTTCTACATGTTTTTATACATTATAACGAGAGATTTTCTAACAAAATCTTAATTAAACCATTCAAAAGCCTCCGTCGATGGTGAGATCGGCTTGTACATCACTGGGGACCCCAATTCCTGGTTACATTAGACAAAAGCGTCGCTAGAATATCTTCCATTACTTCTTCTCCTAGTGCTAACGATTTCCAAAATGATATTAATGTTAGCCAGATGATAGCAACTGACCAAGTCAAGGTTTTGTTCTCACTCGGTCGCCCTTAATTCAGAATGCTAAATGGATTTTAGGTCACAGCCAAGCCTAGGTCTTTTCTCGAGCTCTTACGCCCAGAGCCCAGGTTCCTGAAGAAACCTTTACCTTTAACTTTGCCACCTATAAAAGAAGTTTTAGTTTCCCCTTGACGATGACTCTGATTAATCTAGATCATGGTTGCACAGACTTATTAAGACTAGGGGCCCTTCAGGCCAATTACTGATGATCATGAAAGAATTGATAATAATTTATTAAAATTATTCTGGAATAGAATTCAATATTTTTCGAATGTACGAGAGTATTATTTTTGCTGTCGGCGGGCCACCAGTATTCGACCGGCGCGCCGCTGTCTGTGCATCCATGATCTAGATAGAAGCGTAGGAGTTTTTACTGCAGTTTCTCCTAGAGTTAACATTTTCACGGAAAGGTTTTTGAGTGACGATCGCGAGCCGGCAGACACGGCAAGAATAGACCGCCCATTAGGTGGACCAGCGAAATAATTAAACTCTTGGGAATTCACTGGATGCGTAGGGCGCAAGATCTTGCCAAAGGTTTCCTTCCGAAGTGGAAATAGGTTTAGGAAGAGGAGGAGAACCGCCACACTTTGTAAATGCTATATGATCAATATGTGCTGAATGATAGAAATTATGATGGAAAAGAGAAGGAAGGTGAAAGTAGAAGGGTGTATAACCCTGTCCCAAAAATAAAAAGTGTGTATTAGTATTTTTAAAATAAAAAAAAAACTTCAGTGGTCTTTGTAGGGAAGTTTAAGCTTTGCAATGATTATTCATCATGAATTACATGATGGTGATGAAGATTGTATATATTTCCTTCTGTCATTTTTCTCCGAGCGTTAACGGTTTCCGAACTGGTAGTAAGATAGTAAGCAGAGTTTCGGCCTTCTGGGGCGTTTTCGAGTCGGAATGGCACGTACAGAGTGACAGTTCAAGCGGATAGCGAAAGATCGGTCATCGTGTCGATATTTGGGAAGGATCTGTGCCTACAAACTAAAATTGACTATTTGTAAATTTCAAAAATCATTTTAAAATCTAGATTTTTCTCGAAAGATCTTATTTAAGCAATTAACCGCATCAATTACCGAATGCAAGTACCGTTACTGTCGTGTCACAGCTGTAAGGTTTCCTGTTCCGCCCGGTTGGCACATTGACCCACTTATTGATCCTGTAAATGGATACGGCATCCGTATTACGTTTAATAAAGTTTTTTCAGGTGTGTGTTTTTTTAAATATAAATTCTATTACATTACAATATAGTTATAATAGTATTATTTTAAATTTACAAATATATATCTATATAAATGTAAAGAAATTAATTTTTTTTACAATTATATTTTGTATTATTCATACTTATTTAATGTCACTTGATGGCATTCTTAAAAATGTTGTTATGATCATTTCAAATTATATAACTGTGATAAAAAAAGTCAAGTGAAATCTTCATATAAAACTTACGGGCATTATGAATGCAGGTATTTTTTTCCTAAGTTGCCTAGGACTGTCAAAAGTTGAAATATCATTACGCTGAGTTATTTTGAAGGATGTTTTGTTTCTTAAACGCGTCAAGTATCGATTGGTCGATGTTATACTGCATTGGTTCTTTGATTTTAAGATTTTCTATAGCAAACCATGTAAAGATCGAAGGTAGGTTAGAAACTTGAACAAACTAAAAAGATTTAAAAACCAAAATAATGTAACTCTGCCAATAAACAAATTGGAATAATATTTACCTTTTTTGTAACCAGAGACAATACGTAAAAAATTATATAAATTTATTATTCTCTTTTTAAAAAGCACCACATACTACATTACAACACACTACGTAATTGAAACTGACCTCTTAAAATTAGCAAAACAAAGTGAAAATAAAACTGTATTCAAATTGCGTTGATTTTTAGTTAGAAAAGTAATCCCCGAATTTTAATGGCATAGCGCAATTAGAAACAAAAGTGTTGCTTCATCTTTAAAAAAAAAGAAAGTTTAAAAAAAAATTAAAGACTCGAACCCAAAACAACGCAACCTCGAAAATCTAACGACGCACAGGGAAAATTAGTACTAATTAAGCATCGACGCAACTTCGAAAAAAACGCAAAACGAAACGACGCAAAGCGAGGTATAGGTGTATATTATCATTACGTTATTTATTATTTCTGAAACCATCTCATCATTATTTCATGACTCCCCCAAAGATATCTATGGGGGACATATAATCATCGTTTCAAACCGCTTGGTTGGCGATCGCAGTGTGATATTATGGTATACTAAGGATACTGCTGCGCATCATTCAATCAACAAATAATCCTGTTTAAACTTGTAAGCAGAGCCATCATACATAATTAATGCACGAAGTATGAATTATATTATATTGCTTCCCAGGAATCGAACCCGCGACTAACACTCCTTGACACTGCTCATATAAAACATACCATGTATTGACTTGTAAATGCGCTTATAAACATAACTAATCATCCTGTATATGAATTATTTCATATATGTAAGATACATTTACGTCTTTCCCTGTAATATTCAGATAATCACATGACGAAATGTAATATGATTTCAAACTTTTAAAGTTAACTTTTGATGCAAGCGGAAACAACGAAAAAGTATTTGAAACGCTGATTTCATAACATAACTCGCAATCGCCAACTGGTGGACCATCGATTTTTGAATCCTTTGAAATTATATGATCGGTTTCTTCACAACTTCGTAACGGTTTTACAACCACCTTACGTAATATATTAAAATACAATCCTGTTTACTGTTTAGAATTTTGTTAAGATGACAAATATATGACGAAACTTCTTTCTTAATTTTCGTAATACATTGTTTTAACTTTTCATTGTTCAATCTGTGCTATTTACATTTGATATTTCGTGATCGCTGCCCGGATACAACATAAAATGACTGTAGGCTAAAGTTTCCTAACTTTTTTTCTAGCATAACCCACGTAAACCAATCTAAATTACTTACGAATTATATAACATACATAGATTTTTTTATCAAAGCGAAATAGTTAAACTAATACTGGGTGATGATGATAATAACAATCCAAATCTTCAAAAAACTAATAGAAGCCTATTAGTTTGACAATTACAAAATTAAATAACTGGCAGAATGCAAACGATGTCTTTGCCTTAGTAAGCTCCGATGCGGACGATGATATCATTAATATGTTTTTTTAGTTCAACCATCAAGTGATATGTCCAAAATAAATATTTTCTTTAAAAAATTCTTTAAGTAATGAGTCAGATATATCAAAAACGAGCTGGTCCTTCGACGGCGTGAAATCGGGGTCGGCGTAAGTTGAATTAACTATCATATTTTACGGGAACCCGCGGGGATATGACACGAGCTGTGTTTACCGCTCGGCATTTATGCACGCATCGAAAATATTACGTTCCATATTCAAACAGTACATAATTTTATTGGAGATTTCATTAATTCGTCTATTGTTACAATACCCGGCGATAAATATTGCACATCGACCTTTAAAAAGAGACAATTGGCTGATTTCGTCTTCGTAGAGCGTTATCTTTGTCGGTCGCAAGAAATACAATGATAGTTAGTGTGGGACCGAGATAGTGCTCTACGAAATTAGCCGATTGTCTCTTTCCAAAGGTCGATGTGAAATGTTTATTGCCGGTTACTGTAGTTTACTAACCAAATCTATACATGTATGTTTATAAAGAACTCTTTTACTTGTGGTGGCGCCAACAGATGGCGCTAGAAGTAGAATGCCTCACGCTATCGTTTGACGTGTAAAATCACAAGAGTAAAGCTCGGTACTGTCCAATCTAGTTCACCTAACCTTCCGCTCCGTGAACTCAGTACCGATGAAGCTGTAAAAGCCTTAGGGCTAACAGCATTAACATCAACAGAAACAATAGAACAATAGATCGGTAGTCTTCGGTTAGACCGAAGTCTCATAACGCTCTTCTCGTATCTGATATCAATTCAACTAAAGGTCATCGGAGAAGATAGTACACACTTTTCCGACGACATAGTAGATATAATTGTCAACACTTTTTTATGTACATTTTCGCAAATTTTGGACCCGTGAGTCCTTGTTCTAACGCTCTAAAAGTCAGAATAGCTAAAAGCGCTTAGCTCCAACATAGTATCCAAATTAGAATTATCGAAGAAACGACTATGTATAAAAAATACTGGAAGTCTCATGATCCCGCTGTATACAGGCAGAGCATGACCAACCATCATAGCTATATTTGAGGACGAAAATTAGGCGCAATAAATTTTTCTCTGTATATTGTTTTTATCTGTCATTGTCTTTCACTATTTTTATACAAGTATTTAACTTCTGACGCTTAAACAATACGTAAACATCTAGTATAAACTGTTTAAAGTGGTATCCGTAAATGCCATTTGATACCATAATATCATAAATGGCACGATACAAAATGCAAGAAATATGGAAATCTCTGTCACAGCATCATTTAATATATTTCCCGTTGTAACATCTCTAATTCGATCCGAAGCGTCATAAATTATATTAAATTTATCATTTATGAATTCCAACACGGCAAGCCGCTACCGTCGGCGCGCTTTGACGTGCCGCCATCTTGCGCCGCCATGTTTGTTTTGTTTTTTTCTTCTTACGGGCTTTAATGCAGTGGTCTTGTCGTCGTCATTCCTTATCAGATATGTCATTCTATTGGAAATTATATTTTGCTACTTTTAAATGTTTAAGGCTGAGTATAATGCATCTTCGGTACTTTCAAAGCTTTAAAACTCTTATTTTACACTAAAATGCAAAAATAATATATATAATATCACAATATATACTGTATAGATTTCCAACCTTTTTTTAGTTATAAATTAACTGGACTAAGGATTAGGTCTCTTAGCGATGAGCAACAGCTCTCCCAACATCATCGTCATCATTGTCTCAGAATTAGGACATCAACTACTGGATATAGGCCTCTTCCAAAGATTTCCAATATAACCGGTTGGAGTCTGCCTGACCACCTTATGAATAGACGCTCCACGATGTGCTTGCTCCGTAATCTCAACCTTAAACCTTCATTGACCATCAGTTCTGCGCGATGTGGCATGCTCTCTGCTCCCTGCCACTTCGACTTCTCAATTCGCGGGGTTACTTTCGTTCTTTCCATAGTTGAGCGACTGCGCTTTTTTCCAAGAAGTCTCATTTCCATACTGGTAAAAAACATAAAATTTTTACTGAACTAGAATTATATCCTGGTGAGAATTTTTAGGCTAGGAAAAAAAAGAAAGAATGAACATCAATGAACGTTAGATGTAAAAACACAAAAAAATAATATTTAACGTGTGATGACGATCCGATTTAACAATGCATTTATTTTTTTTATTATCATAGATAAAACAAATCTATCAAGCTTAACCCATCGCAGCTATATCGCTGCTAATTCTTGCAATAGTTCGTTATAACGATTAAAATATACCGTTAATGTAGAAAATAGCATATAATCCGCTAATCCGTATTAAATAAAGGAAAACAACGTGTTAATTAGCTTTTTTCGTTTTATGCTATTTTAGGATTATGGTTGATGCATCAGCTGTCTATCCGCGGTTTTAAAAAAAAGCGATTAAATTGCGACAGAATAATTTAATTTAGAAGATTAGCTGGCAACACTGGCCGCAATTGTTCGAAGTGACAACTTTTTAAAAACACAACGCGGTATAGTAAACATATTTGATTACATCTGATATAGATTTTCTTTTGGAATAAAACGGCTTTTTCTCAAACATACCACTAAGGACACGGAAAAATGAAAGTCACGATTTCTTTTTTTTTCTTTTTAAGAAAGAATACGTACGTAATGTATACTCACATATTCTCCAAATAACACATCACATGTGTTACATACAACGAACTTCCATATAATGGCATACAGTACCCGGCGATAAACATTGCACATCGACCTTTGGAAAGAGACAATCGGCTAATTTCAGCTTCGTAGAGCGTTATCTCTCTCGCACGAAATACGACTGACAAAACTTCAGATAGGTAGTGTGGGACGATTGTCTCTTTCCAAAGGTCGATGTGCAATATTTCTAGCCGGGTAATGTACTTCATATTAAAACTTCAATTTGCGTCTTAACATACATATAATATAGTCGCATTAAAACTGCAATTTGAGTAGAGCTATAGTCGAACTAAAGCTACAAGTTGCACATATATACAGCATGTTCGTATTTAAAATAAAATATTTAAAATCATGCAGTTTGAGTGAGAGCTATAGTCGAACTAAAGCTACAAGCTGCATATATATACAGCAATTCGTATTTTGTTTTACAAAAATCAGAGAGCATATCGCCCGAGTCCCAAATAATCTGTTTTTGTATTTTTAAACTAAGAAAAGCATTCAATTATGCAAACACCGTCAATATAACACGCAGTCAATCAAGCGGGCCCAATCCAGCCTCACCCCACGCAGCTGGCAATTCGCACGACGATGTGGACAAAATCACATTTTACATTCATTCAAGGAAAATTGTTTGTTGATGGTAACACCGTTTAAGATGAGGGGGATGCTCTTACATAGCCCTGCATGTTTTTTCAGCGACAATTTTGATTTGAAAATCAAAATATTACAATTAAATACAGTAAGTTTAGTGAAAGTGGCGTTTCCCAATAGGTTAGGGCATAGTCGATGTAGCTATCTTTTGGTTAGGTTTACACTTTACAGTGTTGCCCACTATCATTATCAACATTAATCGGCTGATATATATTTCACATTGACACAAATTATCAGTGATACACACAGCATCATCTAAAGTGACTGTAGTCGTCTTCCATCCAGTAACGGTGATCATATGTCCAAGTGTGTTTCGCGTGGTCACCACTTTTCTTGGCTTTAAGACCGTAAAACACGAATCAGATTTGTTAATATAGTGGAAAGGAGAGTAATTTGAGTTATATAAGTATGGATCCGTTGATTGTACAAGCAGACAAATAGAACAGAATACACCAATACCTCACTTTGCGTTGTTTCGTTTTGTGTTTTTTTTTCGAAGTTGCGTCGCTGCTTAATTAGTCCTAATTTTCGCAGTGCGTCGTTAGATTTTCGAGGTTGCATTGTTTTGGGTTCAAGTCTTTAATATTTTTTTTTCTAAAAGTTTGCATCACTTCTAATTACGCCATGCCATCAAAATTCGGGGATTCCCTTTCTAACTAAAATCAACGCAATTTTAATACAGTTTTATTTACAATTTGTTTTGCTAATTTTAAGAGTTCAGTTTCAATTACGTAGTGTGTTGTTCTTTTTTTAAAAGAGAATAATAAATTTATATAAATTTTTACGTGTTGTATCTGGTTACAAAAAAGTAAATATTGTTCCAATTTATTTATTGGCAGAGTTGTATTATTTTTGTTTTTTAAATGTTTCCTTTGTTCAATTTTCTTTTTATAAAGTAGTATTTTCGTGACCCTAGAACCTAACTTCGATCTTTACATGGTTTGCTATAGAAAATCTCAATTTACTTTGCGGCGTTTCAATTTGCGTCGTGTTTTTTTGGAACGTAACCATGACTCGAAGTGAGGTATTGGTGTATACGTATCGATTATATAATATTTTGTATACATTTGTTATGTTAAAAAAACAGTAGTGTTATTAAACACATTAACATTGAGATGCACTCAACGACAGGTGGTGTACGAAAGATTGTTTTCCCAGCGCCAACATCCCGGGGCTCTATAAATTGGTGTGCGAAAATTCACACCCAGCCCATGTTTATTTATGCTACGGGGAACCCCCGGCGCGTGGGGTTAACTGGAATTAGATTCGGAGGATTCCATCCGAGGCCGTACCGCTAATGTAACAACATACTGTTTTAATTTTCCCATCGATTCATGTTTTCATTGCTTTTTAATATGCTATTTATTATCGACCGTTATTTTCATTATTGGCAACATTGATTCACTCGAAGATGTCTGATAAGAGTGCGGAGGGACCACAACGTCAATAATAATAAGAAAATTGAATTTCTGAACAGCCTAGTGTCCATATATTTCTACGGTGTGGACTCTGGAGACTCCAAAATGACCTCCAAGAACTAATTGGCCTGGAAAATCTAGAAGTATCGAGGGGGCAAAGTCTTACCCTATTATCTGACCATATCAGCACCACTCAACATGAATGTTTCTGCTGCCGTATAAGTCGCAAGGAACCGGAACAGGCGGTCGAAGATCGTAGTATGACGTCACGGAGCTAACCTTTTAGAAAAAAAAGGCGTAAGGCAAAATAGGATAGCGTTACAAATCAATTTACACTATATGATAATCAGTGATAGCATAAGTTTATAGAACTGCGCAGTTTAAAAATTATTTAAAAAAACATTTTGAAAATGGAACGATTTACTATTTCTTTTTTATGAACGTGACGTTACTTCTTTCTGTCATTTATTTTCACGTAATGGCGGCAAGTTATAAATTACGTTCCGTCATCATTAAGAATTTAACATCTGAAATTTTTCGTTTTTATTTTTTATGATACACTTCGTTGGTTGGCGTTTATATTGAAACGCCATCTCGTCTATCATCTATTTGCGTTTGGTTTTTATAAGTACAAACGACTTACGTTTTATTACGTTACGTTACATGGTAATATTACCTAAAATATAATAGTTTTAAAAATAATGGATAAAGGATAATATTGTAAGAAAAACCGTTTTACTAATTCAGATCACTACATATAAAAATAATTTAACATATTCCCAAATGATCACATTATACAAGATGATAGGAAATGGGTGTGAAAGCTAGAAAGGTTTTTGCTTACAAATAAGCTATATATTCACTCTTTCAAAGGTTTTACACTGGTTTTAAATATCTATATAATAGATTAAAAATATGTTGACGATCAATAAGAGTTCTATTAAAAGTTGTAATGTTGAATAAATTAAATTTATCTTTTACAATGCTAAACAATCAGGAGTCATTATTCTGAATGGTGTTCCATAGTCAAAATCCATAGATTATTATTGTTCCTAATTACAAAAAAAAAAAAAGAAAATGGCAGTTATTCATATTTATTTATGCAATAGTACCGTAAGTGATATTTATAACGAAAACCACACTTGTATGCGGAGGAAAGTCATCGAGCCCGAGGGTGTTTTCCAACCCTCGAAGCAGGAAGTGTTACACACGACTCACTAATTGCAAAGTCAACACTCAATGTTTGCGGAGCCGTTTTACTGTTTGCTTGTTATTCTTTTTATACCACCGGCCAGAGGGCTACTGGAGTTCCACGATCTGTTTTAGATTTAAAATAACTTTATGAACCACGATAAATTATTAACCAGATTCGTATTGTACATCCCTGTAATGATATAAACATTCTTTTGTAATTTTATTTAACTCAAAGCGTACGATTTATTTATTTAATATTCTTTATTGTACACGTTAAGATACATTTAATAAGTTTCACAATAATATACAAAAAGGTACAATGGGTGGTCTTATCACACAAGGCAATATCTTACAGACAACCCTAGTATGGAAAAGGTAAAAGTACTAATATGATGTATGATCAAAAAAAAATTTACTAATTTTATTGCGAACATAGTATAAAGTTTACATTAATCCTTTCAACGTACTCTTCCTGGCCAACGATTCACATATCCCAAAGTTGATGCCACTATTAAAGGTTCTTCAGTTCTCCCAACGTCAGGAATTGTGTCAAAACATTTTCCTTTCAGCGTGCTTTTTAATTTTGTGATGAGCCGAAAGTCGCATGATACTAAATCCTTTAATTAAGGCAAGTGTGCACAGACAAACATATTTTTTTTTTCGCGAATCATCATGATAGAGAAAGAAACCATTGGCCTATTCTCCAGGTGTCTTATGACTCCATACGAAATATTAATTTCCTCGGCAAGCTCTCATATAGTCAATCCTGTTAGATAAAACCATTTTTGCTACACTTTGCACGCTTTCATCGGTTTTTAAGATCGAAATACGCTTCGATCTTTGCTTATACCACCTGTAAACAGTGTTAAAATTCACCACATTATAACCATACTCTAATTTTAACATTTCATTGTAATAGATGTAATTACAGTAGTTCCTTGTATAGATATAAACGCTATAAAAGTAAATGTTTAGCTTATTTACCATTAATTAATGACACGCCCTTTTTCAAAAATTAATGGTTTCAGAAGTAATAATGTAATAATGATATAGTAAAAAAAATTGTTTTTAAAATTCGAATTACTACATATTAAAATTAATTATTGTTTATTATCTGTCTCTGTAGAATTTATACTGCCAGAAGTAATTCGACTGTCGCATTTCAATGAAAAAAAGTAAATTAATGTACCATATTTATTTGTGACCATTTTATACAGAGTGATTAGAAATCGCTGTATCTTTTTAAATCTTTTATACCTATAACCAATCATTCCGTATTTAACGACTGCAGTCGACCATAATATTCTTAGTCAATACGTTAAATTATTTAAATACTTGGTTATATTTATTACGGGTTTCGAAAATGATGGATACATACATATATATACTAAACATGTATATATATACATATGTATATATACATATGTATATATACATACGGCCAACTTCTCTAGTCAAATATTCTTCTATCCTCTGCAATTTGAATTCTGACCGCCATAGGCAGGATTGATGCAATTTTTTACATATTCAGATGTTCTTAAAAATATAGCATAATATGATGTTCTTCCTCGTTTAGGGTCAAATCTTTTACTACACAGGCCATTCTATTGTCCAATGCGTACCGCTGAATATAACTGATGCTAAATCTGCTTATTTTTTAAAAAAAAATCGTTAAGAAAAATTGAGTAAACCATTGATTATTTATTATTTAATTCATTTTTTATTCCTCTGTTTATTTATTTTTTTCTGTGGCAAGTGCGATCTAAGTCACTTTGATGTTTTTATTTATGTATATACATTTATATGTATGTATATCTTGTCTATATGCACACGTAAACTATCCGTTATTTATCTCTCTACTGTTTCCATACTATGGTTGTTGAAGAAATTGTCTTGTGTGACAAGACCACTCATTGCACTCTTTTCTTTACTATTTTACAACTATATATATAATATCTAGCGTGTACAATAAAGAATATTAAATAACATATCAGTTTTAACAATCTTGATAAACCTATTAAAAATAGCAGTAGCTATAGCTAAAATAGCTTTCAATCGAAGCGTGTAATGCTAATAGAAATTAAAAAAAAAATCAATCGGTAGTTACAAAGCACTTTTTTCTCCTGGCAACGTTTAATCATCCGCTAATGGGCGCCCCGGGCAGTCCGGGGAATCAAACCGGGTCCCCAAATTGCGTTTATCTTCCCCGGCCACACAGCCCGTAAGTTTACGCTGTTCCAATGATAAGTTAATCCTCTGTGAGACGGCGGTATGCCTCCGTCCCTCGACCCTCCCGTTGGGGGGCACTCAACTATTTGTGAACAACCAGCTAACTTAAGTGTCTAGATTTTGTACTAAGACATTTATCATGCTTAGGTCAAACTATATTTCACTATTAAATCGTATTAATGGATAATATTTAAATCTATATCTTATTGTTATTATTCGTTGTTCGGAAAGTAGTTTGATTTTTGATTTTGTAAAAATTAAAGAAATTTTTTCGAATATTTGTTAGGTTACAACACCTTCAGCCATCTTTCTATAGCATTAGCGTGATTCCATGCTCATAAAACGTTTGGTTTTTGCTATAAAAAACCTGATTAGTTTATTTTTAACTATTTTAACAATGTCTCTCACCACCCTACGAGCAAACGGTGTTATAGTACGGATGCCGCTGTCTGTTCTCTGAAGACTTGTTTATGATCTGTGAAAATCTTATATAATTAATGCACAAAGTTTGAATAATTGTATTTCGGGAATCGATCCCGCGAACTACGATCGCATGTATCAACCCTCCACCACTGAGCTACCACTGCTCTTAAAAATATTTATATCTGTGGTCCGGCGAATATATCGTCATAGTCTATGACTTGATGGTGATTATATAGCTCTTTATCAGATGCGTTTCGACTCGCACGTGACTCGCACGCGTCCTCACTATCTGTTTGCGCAGCTTTCGACGCTGCAAATTAAGTTTTACACGCCCATTTCAAAGCATAAAATTAAACTTTTATCTTATGAACGCAATCTTAAACCAGACGAGTAACAAGATCGTAAAGTTCAAACAACAATATAAGAAAAACCATAACATCAACTATTTCTTTATTAGTAACTTTAAGTTTATTTTCTTTATATAAAATAACGATAAATAGTAAATGAACAAGAAAAGGACCAATATTTAGCCACTTCCGCACATGCAGTGATAGTCGTGCAATAAAGACAGAGTGACACTCTGTGTTTGGCACTAATCGGTGTAACATAACTCCTGAAGATGCCCTGTGGAGGGGTGAAACACGTGTTGAGTAATTTGGCGGTGGCGGTTGTGTGATTCGCATTGTTTGCCGCATACGCATTTATCAGCGGGCTGGCGGGCGGTGCACTTTATTGCACGACTGCATGTGCGAAAGTGGCTAAATATTGGTCCTTTTCTTACTTAGGATGGACTTCCGCGAGGTAATGCCTGATTCCATTAAATAGTAAATGAACCTTTTCATTCTTGCTTAATTTCTAAACGCTGAATCCGTCTTGAGACACATTGATCAAACCGAAGACACTCTATTCATACCACCATTTTCTTATTCCTCATGGCAATATGAAACTGGTCATTGTATTGATCAGTAGGTAGGTGATCGGAGATCAATAAATAATGTAATGATATACATAGTAAAAAGGGAATTTTCATACTTCGGTTAATTATGAAAATTAATTATTGCATACTATTCACTCCCACTAATGGTAACCTAGTGGGAGTGGGCAGATAGTAAGTAGTAGAGTGGAGTGACACTTGCGATAATAGTTTGGGTTCGATTCCACATTGTGCGTTAATTATAGGATAGGCAGCGGCGTCTTCTGCAATCGCAATCCCATCTGTCAAGCGTGGCGAATTTGATATATCCCTATTAGATGTTCATGTCATCTTATTTTCTTGACTTCAATAAGAGAAGTAATCCATTGTATGAATAAACAATTTTTTTGTATGAATTTCATTATAAAA
Source organism: Battus philenor (assembly GCF_028537555.1). NCBI lineage: Eukaryota > Metazoa > Arthropoda > Insecta > Lepidoptera > Papilionidae > Battus > Battus philenor. The sequence continues at coordinate 3,033,405 of NW_027181688.1, forward strand.
TACTTATCTTCTCTCAACCTTGACGTGGTAATTGATTTCTCCGCTTGAATTCCACTCTGCCACGCGCCATTGTTTTGTATGAGTTATATACATAAGACACGTGGACGTAACGACTACCACGCCAGATTCTAGTGTTTATTGTTTGCTAATACGTTCCTATTTTGAAACCCAGCTCTTATACAGGGCGATTGATTATAGGTGTAAAAGCTTTATAAAGTAATCACTTTGAAATATGTTTTTTATTCTATTTAATTGCGAACAGTACAAAAACTTTTGGCGATACAGATTCTATATCGTCAGATCCTCGTTGTTTACATAAACGCCCACTACAAGTCATAGTTCTCACCCAAAAGAGTGGTATCCAGCTACTTTTTAATTTTTTTGCAACTTATGGTTTTGGTATTTTAGAATCAGCACTAATTAAGTTTACTAATCAGTGTATACAAAATACTAAAACGTATACTTCACCCATAGATGGAATTACAAATTAGAAAATCATAAATCTATCTATAGCAGAAGTGTAAAGAAAAAGAAACAATTATATTTCTTAAAATACTCGTAAATAAACGAATCAACTATCAACGAATGCACATAAAGATATATATTCGCTATTGTAACAAATTTCCACAATATTTAGCACCCTTGTTCACACTGCAACAAATGGCCAATAATTTATTAGATAAATTTCAATTTACTAACAATTCTGTTAACGCAAGCCCACCCCTGCAGGGTTGCCAACATTATTATGCTAATAGAATAACTCATTGCATACGCTTTTACTGTTCAATCCAATTTCAACTGTAACATGGTAACTAGAAGAGCTAAAATCGAATGAGTTTACATATTAGAGTTTTCGCTAACGGTAATCTGTCACAAGTTGTCGCATCCAACCCCTAGGGCGGCGTTGGCAATAGAATTTATGTGTTAACATGATTTATAGCCCCGAACCCTTATATCACCGAATATTTTCATATATCCAACCATCCTTTATGTTTTATGTATATATGCTTTATTACGATATATAATAGTCCAGCGAAGTGATAGCATGGAACAGATGGACTCTAGAACCTTAAATCTAGTGAGACCACAGACTGACAAACGTAGTGTAGGTTTCGATTTCTTTTCACTCCCTATTTCTAGTGACATTACATTGACTTGACAGTTAAGCGTCAGAAAGCCAAAAGTGACAAGGTATACTTAAATTTTAGGTAAAAAGTAAATAAAAACCCATAAAAATATTTTGTCTTTAATGCACATATATATGTAATTACAGTTCGTGTGTTTAATTATGTTGAAGTATCAGCTTACTACTACCAGTTGTCTGTCGAAGTTGTTATGAACCTTCAAACTAAAAAAAAAAGATAAATTATCTTAAGTAAAAATTGTAAAATTATTTAATAAATAAATTCAACTATAATTTGTTAATGAAATGAATTAATAAAATCGGAAATCGTAATTTAAATTTCATAACATAATTCATAAATAAACAAACTCTGAACGCATCCAAAACAACCGCTAAGAAGCTGTCAATTTGACAGTAAAAGTCCCCGCCATTACGAAATAAATCACGCGTATTGCATAATATATTTTATTTCTTTGCGTTACAGTCTATTTGCCTGTATAAATAATAAACGCAGCTGTATCTTTCCCCCTAAAAAGGTTTACACATCATTAAAAGAGATGCTCTAGGGACGTATCCGGGGTCAAACTGCGTGAAAAACGTGAAAATAAATTATATGGATGGGGTGGCGTGGTTAGTTGATGGCGCGTGGCGCAATATAACAGAAATCTGTTGTGGTTTAAAATCTATGTATAGACGTAAAGAAACTAATTTATTACACAGCTTACTTGATAAAAATAAAATCTTATCATGTTCGATATTTTTATGGCTCCATAAACAGATACTACTGACGCGGCCGCAAAAACATATAAAAAATGCCAATATTTACTGTGATTGTACATGATGTTTATTTTATGTTTAAAAAAGGAATTGACGATACAAGTAACAAAACATAAATGACGTTTCCGTCTGTTCTGGTAGGGCATTTTTTTAGGTTAAACATTATATTGACAGTGGCTTGCATGTAAGATTGCACGTATCACTGAAATAATTACTATATCAGTGCTGGATTTTTTGTTATAGTCGCCATACACCTTTTTTCTGGAACGGCGTTCGTTTTTCAGTTTCACCGATTCATATCAAATTAATTTACTTGTAATTGATTTAAACCCTGTTTTATATAAAATTAACATTAGTTTTGTATTTCTTACTTTTCTATTTATATTATGCAAACTTACTTTTCCTGATCTGGCAGCGGCGCCTTAATATCACCAGGAAAACTTGTGCTACCATTCTTGGCTAGTACATTATTCATCACCTGTTATATCTCAAATACTGTCTTACATAGGTTTTAAAGGTTTTTATAGGTTTTGGTTTGTATAGTTTTCGTGACCTTTATTTTTTTGACGGCATCTCTTACCCCTAACTAGTTTGGTGTAGAGACTTTCATTTTTCTTTTAATTATTTTTACGAACTCTTCTACCGTTCGTATTAAGATCTTTCATTCCTTTTCTTACTTCCTACATTTCATCAGTCTTAATCTTTCATTCCACTTTTCTTCTTTTTCGATGCCTTTGATCCATCACCTCATTCCTCAGGTTTTACAATGTTCATTTTTATTTTGTTTACATTTTTAATTCTTATTTCTTTTTATTATCTGTGTTACAATTTTTTTGCATAGCCTAAGGGATTCAGGTCGCATTTCATCGGTCTTAATTAGCGAGGCTGTTGGGTCCTCGCTGATCTTAGTGCCTAACCGGCATTCTGAGTCGACTCTGAATGTTTATATAGCTGAAGTATGGCCATAACGTTTTGGAGTGGAATCCATGGATCGGTGATGTAGAACGACATATCAATTGTTAAAGTCATCGAAAGACGCTAAATACAGACTTCCAAGCTATCCTATTAGAAATATATGAGGAATACCCACTTTCAGCATTAGGTGTTTTACAGTTGAAACGGTGATGATAATAATTTTTGGCAATAGTTTTACGCGGTGACCTTTTACCAATATTTATTTGTATATTAAACAGAAAATTGTATATATCACTTTTCATCAAAAATATCTCAATTTTAACACCTATTTCTAATCATCCGGTATAATGTGATCTCTATGAAATATGTTACGTTTTTTATTGCAATACGAGAGTCCAATAACTTCTGGCTGTACAAAATCTGCAGATAGTAAATAATAATTAATTTTAATGTGTAGTAATTCGACTTTGAAAAAAGCATTTTCTTACTGTATTATCATTATTAAAAAGGTTGTTTTTTCGATGCAATGACAGCATACATTAATTGGTTGTCAAATGAGATATAATGTTTGTATGTTTTGTATACTTCATATCTGATTTAAAAAAAAAAGAATTAGTAAATGAAAGTGTACAACCATACCTCCGATTATATATCTTTAACGTTTCAAATGACTCGATAGATATGCATCCAAATACCAGAATCTATTGTTATGCGGTCCAGTAGGAACTAAGTGCCAATATCCTTTCCGACTAAAGAGATTATAAAAGAGAGATTCTAAACCGCACCTTTCAAAATTTATCGATACTCCGTAACGAGATCTAAACACGAATCTACCATTAGCAGTCATAGACAAGTAACCATAAACAAGCCTTATACGCAATAGGGTTGCCACAATGTTTCAAAAAAATTTAATATATATATATATATATATTTTAAATATTACCTTTTTAATTTCAATAACTTTATTACATATCATCATAAAAAATTGATGGAAGCAATCCGTAATTGCATATGACGTATTTAACCCGTAACTTTGCAGATTTTTTTTAATATTACATTAATATTCATACAACTTGACTTTTAAGGATGCCAACAGAAAAAACTGAAAAAGCGTTGGAAATTAAGAAATTACCTAAACATTCACATACATATGATTACTTTGCGTTCAAAATTGATGCCTTAATTTTTTTTAATTCTGATGTATCTCTGCAGATACATTATCAAGAAAAGGGTTAATGTTAAATATACCAAATGACGTGGAAATATATTTCAATTAACAATAATTTTTGTAATTTTTTTTTATCTGAGTTATCACGATTTCTATGAATAAATAATAAATTTGATTCGTAGTTTCATGTTGTGATATTTTTATCATCATAATGTCAGTCAATAGATGCCAACTTCAAGGCAAAATCAAAGCAAAATGATTGCCATAAATATCGGTCATGCGCTGCCCGAATGTACCGACTACCTTGACTATGTCTTCAAACAACATATTATGCAGCTCACCTGCGCAGCGTCTACATACGTCTACATATATTACATGTCATATATACCATAAAAACTTAGAAACAAAATTAAAACTGAAAATGGGTATATGTATGTATATGGGTATGGTTATGTATATAATAGGTATGTATATGTATATGGGGTATGTATATGGGTGCAATACATAAAGCTTTGCTCAAATAATAAAATATTATATTATTTTTTTAATTATAATATCACTATAAATAAAGCACAACATCATGTCTTACTAATTTAATATAAAAATTTTTCGTGTATAATTATTGTTTAAAAGTTCGTTTGGGTTTATACGATTTATTCTCATAATACTTATAAATAGTTTCCCAAAATGAGATATAATATTATATTATTTATACTACTTTTAAATCCGGTGAAGATACTCTGTTATACAAAGCATGCACAAATGTTTTAAGTGCTTTTTCAAATATTACAATATCATTACATTTCTTCAAATCATTAGGAAAGCTTTTGTAAAAGTGTTTTATTTACCTAAATTATATTGTTTCATCCTTCAAACAATATAGTTTTCTTTCAGTAGTTTGTTCTGACATTTATGATTGTACAGTACGCGGCGATAAATATTGCACATCGGCCTTTGGAAAGAGACAATCGGCTAATTTCGGCTTCGTAGAGCATTATCTCTGTCTCACACTACCTATGTGACGTTTTGTTAGTCGTGCGACAGAGATAACGCTCTACGGAGCCCAAATTGTCTCGTTCCAAAGGTCGATGTGCAATATTTATCGCCGAGTATTGCAGTGTATATCTGTTTTGTAAATTACAACTATACTGTGTTCTTGTAACATTTGTATAAGAATGTAATTTCAAGGTAATTTTTGATATATATACTTAGTATACGAGTTTTTTCATCTTCAGTTTAATATATTTTCCGTTTTATATAGTTTCAGATATACGTTTAGATGTAAACTAGCATGGTTGTTCTAAAATAGTTGTACATATTTTAAGTCTATATTAGTGTCGTCTAATTTAGTACAAAGTTCAGGGCTGTGCATCACAATGTGCAAACATATTTAAATTTTGTATATATACGAAACTAAGGTAAACTTTTTTAAATTTGAAATACTCGTATATTTTAGGACAGTCCTGGATAATGGTAGAAACGCAGCACCCCTACGCAGTAGCACTATCAGAAATCAACCGTGAAGATAATATCGGTAACTCCAAAAAAAAAACGCCGCCATGTCATGAGGATTAGCGTTCGAGCCCCCATTGTCAAATATAACAATCGAAAACATATCCGTCCCTGTCTTGCACGCGTACATTTACAATAGCAGAGAGAGATGGATAAACGTGTATTTATTTCCACTTTTCTATGGCAAGGTAATGTGACAGTTTTCGTATGAAATGTTTGTTTGGAATAGAGTGAATGGGGACGGTCTGCGACTAGTTTCAAATGGATGTTGTATTATTTTATTTTTAATCCTCGTACGTACGCGATTGAAAAGTCTAATAACAATTTGCGCCCCAGCTGAGTTCTGAACCATTGTGTAATGGGTTTTTCATTTTTAATTCTGGCCAGCTACAAATAAAAAAAATTAATTACTGAATTAAAATGCATTGGTCAGGGTGTCACATAGGTTCGATTTTGGGCGCCAAACTGAACAGTACAATATACACACATTTAACCCTTAATAGCCTGATTTACAAAAGTGATTTTTTTTATATTACTATGTTTGCTTGAGGGTCTAGATGAAGGGAAAAATAGATTTTTTTTTTTAATTTCGTTGGAAAGAATATTATACAACAGTAAAATACATACAGCCAACCTATAAAAAAAGTAATAGTAATGTTAATTTAGTTAAGTTTTAATTCGGTTTAAAAGATTGGTATCAAAATTGAAACTCTAGGCTATTAAGAGTTAAACGGTGAAGGTACATCATAAGATAAACTACAAATAAAAATTTAAAAAGTGTTTGCCCTGAAACCTACAAAGAGGTGAATGTATAGCAACGTAATGATAATAAAGTAAGTGAAGGTGTTATTAAAAATTTTAATTACAACATATTTACTATCTGTCCCTGCAAACTTTTTTTGCCAAAAGTCATTGAACTGTAGTATATTTTATAGTGTGATCACATTATACAGGATGATTAAAAATAGGTGTTGAACTTGAGATCTTTTTGCTGTAAAATGAACTAATCAATTTTTTGTTTGGTATACAATTGAAATATTGGTTAGAGGCCACTACATAGAACTACTACACATCATCATCACCTTTTCAACCGTAGCACATTTAGTGTTGGAAATAGGTCTACTAAATAGATTTCCAATAGTGATCACTTTGTACCGATATACTTTTTTCGACCAATAAACTGAGACTAGAATACTAAACCAAATTTACAGTACTACTCCTATTATACTTTAATGTAACCTAGATGTACCTAGAAGACCTTTCTAGATATGACGGAAAACTTGCATTTGAATTAATAACAGTATTTATACGTAGATAAATGTAGATTTTACTTCTACCCGCAAAATATCCTAACGGAAAAGGCCATAGCAATCAATTAATGACATCTACTAGATATGAAATGCTAATTTCCTGTCACCTACTGAATTAATATAGGATAGTGAAATAAGTATCCGGATACTCAACTCCGGTAACTGTCAGGATATAATTATGTATTTATCATACTACCCGCAAAATACTATATTCGCTTAACGATTCTATAGCTCTCTTTATAATATTTTTGTAAGAAAAGGACAAACTATAATTGACACCCAAAAATAAATGTAAAGGTTCGTTTACACGATAATATTTTTTTAATGCGCAAATAAATTGATCGTCTTTTTATACTCGAATGCGTATGCATATGACAAGGTTGAACGAAATGTCGAGAATCAGTAGACATAATCGAAGAGATTCAAGAGAACTCTGATATTAATATTCGAGTTTAAAAAATAATGTGATGTTAGAAAAACTATTGTGCATTCCATGGACTAAAGAACGCACCAACTCATCCTTGACCAGTTCAAGATAAATACCATGCTCCTTACAATACGCTACTAACGAATCTTAAGTTACTTTGGCCACTTGACCCGCAAATAACTAGATAAGTTCTAAAAAAATGTCTAGGTAAAATAGACTTTTTAAGACCACTGGATTACCTATACGCTGGATTGAACAAGCTGAATCAATAACTATACTCTCCGTCTAGACCTAGGAAAACTGATGATGGTGTTGTTGGAGCCAGTCATCGGCTCCTACAAGACGTTCCGACGTGAACACGTGAACACGACCTTTAGAAATAAACAAACAACTGAGAAGATTACCACTGCCAGATTCTTGCTGGTCGATGACATTTATCTTTGGTTCTGCTATTTTGACAATATATTTCAATTACAAGTTAAATAGAAATCAAACTAGAACAATAATTTGTAGGTAACACAGAGTGTTTGGCACTAATCGGTGTAACATAACTCCTGAAGATGCCCCGTGGAGGGGTTAAACACGTGTTGAGTAATTCGGCGGTGGCGGTTGTGTGATTCGCATTGTTTGCCGCATACGCATTTATCAGCGGGCTGGCGGGCGGTGCATTTTATTGCATGACTACCACTGCATGTGCAGAAGTGGCTAAATATTGTTCCTTTTCTTACTTAGGATGGACTTCTGCGAGGTAACGCCTGATTCCATTAAATAATTTGTAGGGTACGTTGGAAATGTTATCAAAGCAGTAAAACGCGTCTGCATCGTGCAAACGACAGATGTAGACTGACATTTTGCTGCTATGTGAAAGCCTCTTCGACTAGTAATACTTACTCATCTCCTCTGCGTACTACACTGCCATACACTGCCATCGCTAACCTGCCTGCCAAGCGTGGCCATTATGGTATATCTCTCCACATACATCTTTGAGAGCGTCATATGCCTTGCAGGTGGACGTCCGTCGACTAAAACGACGGCTACTTATATTCTGGCTTGAGCTTGGATTGGTCGAAAACCATTAGAGGGACCAGAAACTAATGTCGTATCTGCGCATATCGATATTTGATTGTCATTTGGTAGATCTTTACATACTTGAAAGACGTTGTATACTAGACGGCAAAAGGTTGTTGATAACGAAGGTGATTAGATATAGAAATTTTTTTAAAATATTGTCGTTTAAATTTAACTTAGGAAAGCGACACTACTTTCCGTTTCCCCCTAACATTTTTAACGTAATTAATTTTTGATTTATTAAAGAAAAATATGTTAAAATGAAAGCATGCGTCTCATAGAGCGTTTGACTAAAAACAACAAAGATTTGTCTATGCCCGTTCAGAGATTATCTGTGACAAACAAAAGCGCGCGCTTTTTGACATTACGTCAAGCAGAGTAACAATCTGTCAAAGAAATTTCTTTCTTATTTCATACAAGTATACATGACGTAAAACAGCCATTGTTAATTTTTATATTTGAGTAATGGCGTGCTATTTAAGTTTAATTTGTATAGGGATTACAGTGGAATAAGTGGTTAACACGTTCCGTTCTCGTGTACGAGCATGTTTGTTTTACATTTGTTTAAATGATTAATGACTGGGATCCGTTGCATAAGTGATGTTAAGTAAAGAAGTTTAATTAACTTAATTTATTTCATACTTACGATATTTTATAATTATCACTTGTTTATGTCAGTGGAAGAATGTCCGAAGAGCAAATTTTTTTTGTGAACTAGTACTAAATTAATTTAAAAATACCGGCACATTCTTTCTCGCTTATGACCAAATCTTTCAACACACAGACCGTTCGATTGTAAAATGATTTACCGCTAAATATAAGACGTGCTAACTCACTACCTGTTTTCAAGAAATTGGAAAAAAAAAAAACTATTTACTAGACCTATGATTATTAATCCGTTAATTCATTGATTTTTCTTCCTCTGTTTCTTTATTCTTTCTGAGGAAAGTGTAATCGAAATCAGTTAGACGTTTTTATTTATTATTGTATTGTATTTATAATAAGTAATATACCTTATTTATTATAAATATATATGTTATATACATATGTATGTTTGTGTGTAATACGTATGTTTTGTACACATCAACTACCCATTATTTATACTTTTACCTTTTCCATACTATGGTTGTCTGTTATAGATTGTCTTGTGTGATACGACCGCACTTTGTACCCTTTGAATATTATTTTTAAACTATTTAAATGTATCCTAACGTGTAAAATAAAGAATATTAAATAAAATAATTTGTACTGTAATGACATCAGTCAATTTTAAATAAAGCTACATGGTATCCAAATGTTTCCTAATCTGAGAAAAGTCCACAACATACTTGAATATTTTTTTATTATTTATTATGTTTATGTTTATGATTGTATAATTTAATACAGTAGTTAAAACAATTCTAGCTGTATTATCACTTAAAATACCCTTTGCTCTTTTGTATATTTGTAAGTATATATAGGATTTCCGGTGGCAAAATTCAAATTTCGGGAAAAAGCAACAGCAACCAACAAGCAGCAAACAGCGATCATTTCTTTAGTGAGAGGCACTAATAATCGAGTGAAGACAAATAAAATTTGTTAAAAAAAATAACGACCGTTTTGTAGATATATATATTTTTTAATTTCAACAAAACGAATCGTGTCAAATATTCAAAGATATAAGCATAACATCAGGCCTGTAGTGAGCAGGAGCCACAAAACGAAATACAGATTAGATTTTTTTATATCAATCATAATTCTATCGTATGTAGATTAAGACAGCGGCTCTCAAACTGTGACAGACAGATAAACAAAAGTTTTTCAGTATATATTTTTGTAAATATACACATCGATATATGCATTAATAAAGTTTCAAAATAATAATAATATCGTCTAAATAAAGCTTCATATTTAGGAACAGATAAATTAAAAAAATAATCTATAAAAGGTTATATCTCTATAACATATAACGTGGCTCTGGGCAGACCACAGAGCGTGTAGAGCAGTTAGCCGCTGACTGACTGTTGGAGGCTTTAGTTTCTGGACTAGACACGAATCGAGGTGGACAGGTGAGATTGCTGATCGTCGGAAGATGAGAAGAGTGATGATGAGTGTTGGTTGGGAGCCGCTTTCAAACGGTCCTATTTGAAAACTACCAGGGTTCCGAAATGCTGTAATGAAAACGATGTTGTAACATTTTAATTTCAAAATACATAAATTTTAAACAAAGGCATCTTAAACAATATTCACCTGTCTATTTTTTAACTTTCTGTTAATTTTGGATACTCTAGTTTCGTTATTTTAAAAGATTGAGAGGCAAACTATCTCCTACGATAATCACACCGTATCTAATGTAAGTACTCTTGTCGTGTACTCGTGTCTAAACCATATATATATATATTACATATATGGTTTAGTCGAATCCCTACATCAGGATTTAACAGAAATATTTCTTAAAATTGTCGTTAAAACCTAATGGTAATCGTAATGACATTTTATACATTATTTAGGTACGCCAGCAGTGCACATAAGTTAAAAGTACATTACAAAGTTAGCGCATAAATAATGGTCCTGTTGTTTGTTCCTTTATAGGTGACATAACATAAATTTACTACTTACAACATTGTACAAGGTCAGACCAAAAACCATAAACCAAAAAACATAGAAGTGAAAAGAGTTCGCACGTAAGAGGAAACATCTGACGTACGACTAAACACCAAAAGAGTTTTTTGAAAATGTTTTGTAATTTTCTTCAAGACTATATGCTAAAAATATGTTATGCATACAGTGAATTATAAAGATGTTTCAGAGAATATTTTACAAATACCCACAAAAAAATTTCGTAATGCCTTCAATATATTACAGTTTGAGAACATCTGAACAGTAGTAAAATCATAGGCCCGTAACACGGAGGCGGCGTTGTGGGGCATTAGCATAATTTTATTAGTACAAATTACAAATGCAATAAATTCTTGTATTTGATGTGATGCCGGTATATTTGTGCCTTGATAGGCAAGCTGGTGCTTGGTTATTTACGGGTTGTGATAAACGTGTGGACCTTATACTGTATCAGCCGTATTGATTGCTATTGTCGTATACTCTTGTAACGTTTAGTCTCACCGTCCATTCAGTGAAAATATACAGGATGTTTTTACGTAATTATTTAATGAATCTGTTGGAAAAAAAAAATATTTTTGTGATAAAATTTTGTGTCATTAGATATAGGTGTAAAAATTTTAAATAGATGAATGTATAGCTTATTTGCTGTCAATTAATTGTATGGGACAACCTTACAAAAATCAATAGTTTCAGAAATAATGAATAACGCAATGATGACATTGTAAGTGAAATCGTTTTTGAAATTCGAACAGTTTATTATCTGTGCCTGCACACTACACAAGGAGTATTTAGAAATGTTCACTTTATACAGTATGATCTATACATTTACATCTTCAAAGTATTTACATCTATTACTAATCAGTGAGTAGTTGTTGTCCCATATATCAACGTCAAACATTTGTAATAGAACAGATGTCCAACTCAAAAAAATATAAAAAAAAATCTATGACATATTTTAAATAAGATGTATTAATAATTATGAAATTTAGACAATTGCTTTATGACTTTTTGACTGACGTTCATGTTTTTCACGGTAACATAGAAATGGAAAAATAGAACAGTTTAGATGAACGGGGAATCCCTGCGGATTGGCAGGTTGAAGTGGCATGCTACATGGCCGCTGGGGACCTTGAGGTTCCGGAGGGAAACCACGAAATAGCTTACGCAACGAAGGACATCCACCCATAAGGTAGACAAATTACCTTATTAAGGTTGGAAGACGCTCGATGCAGTACGCTACCTAACGGGTTTATTTAAAATATATTTAAGAAGACTATGTCCACTAGTGGACGTTATAAAATATATGATACAGATATTTAAATAAATAAAACTGTCTCCTTTATCTGACTTCTACTTGACGTTGATATATGGGACACCTGTATGTATCTATTGAAGTAATCTATTTTAACTGACAGTTTGTACAATTATCCAAATTATAAATTAAATACAATATGAAATTAATGCATGAACACGTTTAAAAAAAAAGAATTGTCTTCAAATGGTCGCATTACTAAAAAGCACATCGAACTGGCAGCTGACGTCGGCTTGCTTTTGCTGTGAAATTAAAAACAAAAGATGCGCGGTGTATCCGGTTAGCGACGGATCGTATGATTAACATTTCAATTTCCGCATTCACACGACGGACGTCGACACGAACGGTTGTTTACCGCTAATGAAGAGTTTTTTATTTATTGCGTTAAATTGTTTTAGTGTTAATATGCTCATCGTGTATTTAGTATAGTCTGTTTTGTTACGTAGCGAAGCTAGATGTCTCCCAGAGGACCCTTGGGTCAGACCGCCGAGCTCTTAGATCGCTTCGGCTGACGATCCATGGAGTGACCAGACTCTGTGGCCCCCCGAGAGGACCTGGGTTAGGACTGTTACTCGACAATAAAGCCCAGGGCACGTTTAGTTAACCATAGCATGTTAGCAGTAAAACTTGCAACACTGTATATGGTGTGACAAATTTAACAAGACAACTGTAAAAAGAGTTTAAAGACGTTGGTAGGTTGCCGTTTGTCAGCTGATACGATGATCATAATAGAATATTATTGTATTGTTGTATTGTTTTGTCTGAAGTTTGTGCTGTTAGCCTTGCTGCTTTTACAGCTTCATCGGAATGAGTTCACGGAACGGAGGGGTCCGTGAACTATATAGAATATTATTCGTAGTAGTTCATTAAAATCTACGATTTTCTAGTTAGCATTGTACGTTAAACATACGTTGAAGGAATCGAAATACTGAATTGCTATATCTTGTCTCTCTCTCTCTCTCTCTCTATATATATATATATATATATATATATATATATATGATGGTTTTTCTACGTCCGTCATTCACATAGATAAGGAATATATTACATATATTTTGTTACAAGAGACAACGTAAATATTTCGATTTAACAATAATCATATCACTGCGAGTATAATGGATAAGAGATGAAATTTTACTTGACATTACTATTTAAATTCAAAACATATTTATCCAAAAAGTCATTTACAGGCGCTTTAGAATCGTCAATTTTTTCACGTTACAAGAAGTAAGCTACAAGCGATTCCGAATGCTAATCTGTTGAGCCAGCCAGGAACTTAGCAATTGCTATTCTTATATTTAATTTAACAATGTTTGATATATTCATTACCAGCTGTTAGTTGCGATTGTCGGTCGCGGGTTCGATTCCTGGAATCCAATCTTATATAATTAATACTGATTGTTATTTATAGTAGGATTTCCTTTGCTTACAAACAAGTTTCCAGCGGATTGGCATCTTCTGCGTACCATAATACCTTATTGAGATCGCCAACCCCCCTGCCAAGCCTGGCAATGTTGTTCCTTATATCTTTGGTAACGTACGCCTTGCAATGGGCGTCTATAGGCTAAGATGACGATCTGTACATTATAATGTCAACAGCGTGAACGAGTCCAAAAACAAACACATTTCAATCAACTAAAAACTATTTAGTGCTATAATAAAATTTATTATGACTTAGTAAAAGGAAAGTTTAAAATATATTATGGAGACAATACGGATCTTGGAGGCTCCGAAAGAATGCCGAAATTGAGACTTTAGTAGCACAGCCAAATATCATTGGCGAATATAAAGCTCAACGTATCCGCTGGCTTGGTCACTTGGAACGAATGGGATCGGATCGGAGCGTGAAGGTAGCGTACCTGGAAAAACCGAGGGGTCGAAGACCAGTGGGTAGACCCAGGTATCTTTGGATCGATCGCGTTGAGGCAGACTTGCGCGAATTGAATGTCAGCCAATGGCAGACGATGGCGCAAGATAGAGGAAAGTGGAAGTCTCTCGCTTCGGAGGCCAAGACCCACTTTGGGTCACTTAACTAGCGGAGTAGTAGTATTAGTAGTAGACAATAATAAACATAGCTACGTAAAGATAAGTTTTAATTGCCATAATTTTTTGGTGTACACAATTTAAATGTAAATGTTGTTAACATGTTTTCGTTGTTCACAATTTGCCGTGATGTTTTTGTATATGATTGTGTACAGTATCACTAGTAAAGGTTGTAGCTACATTATATTTACCTATTATATTATACTTTTATTGTACAGTATAGTTGCATAAGCAACACTTGGTCCGCGGACCGCTTTCAAAAATTGAATTTGTTTCATCCACTTTCTCCCATCAATATATTATAATAAAATTAATTATTATAAACTGGTAGTACATACTAAACCGAAAAAATTCTTTTGTGACTACTTGTTCAAACATGTAATACGTATACGTCGCATCTACGCGATTTTTTCGTATTAAATATGTGAATGAAAAGTTTATTATTTATACACTATTACATATTATTAGTTCTTTTTTTAAAATTATACATTTTTTTTATATTCTAATGTTTATTATGAAGATAGTTTTGGAGATTAATTACGAATGTTAGTTTATACGCGGCCTGCCTAATAATTAATTTTATTTTAATTCAACCCCAACAACCATCGGTTGTGTTAGTGATATGCGACTATCACTACAAACGAGATTCTTCGAGCTTCAATGGTGGCCTTGTGCCTTTTTATAAGAACCTATGACATATAATATAAAAATATTTACATTAAGATATTTTGAATTTGAATTTATATATATAGTCTATTACTGGTTCTTCAACTACATTTCTACTATCAAAAGATTTATACATCACGTTTTATTTAATTTTCGTTTCAATCCAGGTGTTAACCCGCGTAAGCAACGCCGTGAGAGGACGACGTTCACGAGAGCGCAGCTGGATGTGCTGGAAGCTCTGTTCGGGAAGACACGGTACCCCGACATCTTCATGAGGGAGGAGGTGGCGTTGAAAATCAACCTACCAGAGTCCAGAGTGCAGGTGAGTCTACAATAAACATATAATCATCTCCACTAACTTATATATATATATATATATTTATATTTATATATACACGTCAAGTTCTAAAAACATGTTTTCAAATTTGCTTTGTAAACCATGAGAACCTTTCTCTTGGGGCAAGGAAAATATTCTCGATTAGTCGAACCACTCTCAAGTTTCGGGCAATAATTTAAGCAAGATTGAATAATTTA
Organism: Battus philenor; assembly: GCF_028537555.1. NCBI lineage: Eukaryota > Metazoa > Arthropoda > Insecta > Lepidoptera > Papilionidae > Battus > Battus philenor. The sequence goes on from NW_027181688.1 coordinate 3,048,858, forward strand.
TTAAAAGGAAGAAACTGTATAATAATTCGAATAACAAAAATACATTGTCAATCCAATGCGAATTCTAACGACCTCACTTTACGAAGTTTGTCAAGCGACTGAGCATCGGCGGAGACTCGTAAGCGACACGGAGTGAGGCATTAGCGCGCAATCGAATTACACGTTCCAAATTTGAAATTCGAAAATCGAATCATCCAATTGTTTGACAAGGCATTATCCAATGCGGAAAGAAATCCCTTTGAGGTCTTTCGGCAATTTCTTTTAGCATTTAATAATCACTTTGAATCATGGAATATTTCATTAAATTCTTTTTTATTAGAAAGAGACAAGACTAGTAATAGGTTAAATATATCTAGATTACTATCATGTCACAGACTTCCGGTTCCAATATTACCGATAGTTGGCTATTGATTTCGATACAGGGTGTTTTTACTTGGGAAGATGCAACTAATGATTATATTTTCTCATTATTGTTAACTTAAATCAGTTTAAATGGATTGGAATGGAAACCTCGAGGTATAATTGCCAATACGACTGGTTGAAAGCGGCCTGTATACATTTATTATTTTTATTATAAAATTTTTATTAAACGTCAAAATAAAAACAATTAAATCTTCCCAGTTCTTCGCCATAGTTTCACTGCCATCATCGCGTTTATATTCAAATTAACCGCGAAATAAATTTAAAAAAATCCAACCGTATCCGTTTTCGTAATTCAAAGAAATTCATGTTGCGAAAAATTATAACATTTAACTTAACTTAATAGCGCATAAAACCGTTAATTAGCATGCTAAATGTAGCTTTTTCTTTAGTTTCATTTCACGCCCGTCTACCGCGGTAATCTTTCGCGCCCTTTTGTATCTTTATCGTCCAGAGAGAGATCTGATAGTCGAGTTGTATCTCTAATTGAATAATTTCGATCTCTGCCACAGATAGCATTAAACGGCACACTGGTGTGTTAATAATTATTATTTTTTATCTGTATTCTTCCGTCTGCAATGAGGAACAAATTAATATAACAAGATTTTATCTGCGAATCGTCTAGATGACCTTAGATTTTACGATTCCGTCTCTATTACGAGATTTTTGTTGTTTTTGAAATTGATGCAAATGATTGCGGTTCATTATGTAGCCTATTAGCGAACATTTTTCACGGTTAAAACTATTAAATGTATATAATTATCCAATTTAAAATCATGTTATCGCTTCAGATCTTTTGTCTGGCTGTAAACTTTGTAAAAACATTTGATTTATTTTTATAAGAAATTAATGTACATGTATTGCGTGATGAGTACACATGTATTGGCAAATGTCAATGTGAAATTAACACAAAATTACATTCATTTTTCTTGTACGGAACCAGTAACTTAAATTTAACCATTGGATAGATCGTTTAAAGTGCCTTCAACGAACGAACCGCTGGGATCCAGAGATAGCCAAATCCGCGTACTATTAAAACGCCATCTCACTGTTTAGAAATATCTTACACTGACACCGGTTTATTGAATACTTCGCAATATTTCATATTTAGAATTATTAAATTTACTTAAGAATTTGAAAAAAGAACAATAGATCAAATAGTAAAATAGATGTATAAAAATTAGAACCTAGATGATCGTGGATTTTATTGTGTTACCAGCTGTGTGGTTTCGGTTGAAGCCATCGCTGTTACTATTGACGATCCTAGTTGAGGTACTCTCATGGGAGCTTTTAAAGCCTAGTAACTTCGTGGAACTTCTCCCGAAGCGATCCAATTCGATGATTAGCCCTCGGAATTTGCTACCTTAAAAGAGGTTTTAAAAAGGAATTTTTAAAGAACCTGCAAATGCCGCTTGTGCAGCAGCCAAATTATATTAAAAAAAATATTAAAAAATCATAGCTTTTATCCTTTTTAAGGCTGTTACAGCTTCGTATGTTTCTAGATTTATCTGTTATTCTATCTGTTTCCTCCTACCCCTTCTCTTCTCTTTTGTTCTTCTTCTCCATAGGTTTTGTTCGAGAAATTAGCCAGTTTATTGCTGTAGATGTCGTGTTCGAACTGTCGGTATGTTAGTAACTGTTCCAACAAATAAATGCTCTATCTCTATGCAGTTATATATATATATATATATCAAATAGCATGTACCTATCATTAATTGATTGCTAAATATCTATATATTCACCTGTTAAAATTTTTAAAATTCATTATATGAAAACACAAGAAATATTCTTGATGGAAATATTTTTTAGGTTTCTGGACATAGAGGTGTAATTATATGCGTTTAATAGTTTTAACCGTAGAACATGTCCGTAGCGTCTACATATATATTCAATCATTCAGTATATATGTTATTAAATGTAATTAGATGTCAATTTAACATTGTGAAGTAGTTCTAAATTTAAATAAAATCGATGAAATAATTCGTAATAGCATATCGAGACATCGTGAATTCAACGAAAGTTATTTTCCGCTACCGTTGCATGCGGAGGCCCCGTGCCGTCGTGCACCCGCATCGGATTATACCCCCTGCCGACCCTCTCCGCATTGTGCGTCATGAATAAATGACTTAATATGTTTTATGAAAAAGAGCAAGTCCCATCAATGGCCGCGAGTAACAGATGCCGCGTCAAGCGAATTAGGCTCGCGAAACAATGGATTCGAATGCGTTCGCGCTTTTTTTTTTTCACGGCCGTGTTACTAGCCGTTAGCATATTTCATTCTATTTTTAAATCTGCAATCATTTTGATATTTAGAACGTCTATGTGTATTCGCCTCTTTGTTTCTACATTTCCAAAACTGTTAATAATTTTCCAGGCAATATTAACAGCAAATGTAGGTTACATTCACCTCTGTAAAGCCTTCACAGATATAACCAATCTCCATATAGATAATTAGCTAATACACTGACTAACAGATTTTAAAACGAATTATGGAAGGTCGATGCAAATAAATCACATCTCTACATACATTCTTAAAGCAATAAGCAAATTTTGGCGTGTATACATATTCAACTACTTGCAGTTATGTTGTTTTTAAATTAAGACGCCAACTAGCGACATCTATATTCTGTTTAAGAAACCTTAGTGTTTCAAGGTTCCATCCAGCCAAGCTGATCAAAGCATAAATCACGCTAAACTAAGTTGATCTTAAATAAGCTTAAGTTAGCCTGTAACTTTACCTACAAGCGATTATAATACAAGAAGATTGTGGCAAGTCTGATGAAATCAATTAAGTTGCGTACAAACAAAATATATCTAATTTGTCTTGTGCTAATAGCATTAATAGCTTTGAATCATTTTTAGTGATGACTCGTGTACGTCAAAAGATGTTATATCCCAATTTGATAGAATCTAGTATCAAATTGGGATCCTACATGATGGCATATCTTAAATTATAATAACATTACGAGGTTTCTTATACGCCCAGATCGAAGAATTCATAATTTTTGTGTACACATTAAAATATGACAAATTTCATTTAAAAGAGCAACTTTTGAGTTTCCGGTTCTTCTCAACAAAAATCAGCGTTCAGAAGGTGGTAGATTACTACTTATGTTAAAATAATCGACTATTTAAGGCACATATAAATATAAATGTCTACTTGAATAACGATATTTTGAATTTTATATTTTTTTGAATCATCATGTTAGACGATAGAAGCCTATTAGGTAGGCCTTCTCGCGACTTTGACTATGTCCAAAAAAAAATTACTAATGTAATAAGATCTTTTAACCCCTTTATCGTATGATTTCTAGATGAAGTAGAGTAATATGATATTATACAAAAGAAATCGATAATACACCGTATTTATCTGTAAATGCCAAACTCAGGATAAGTATTCTGGGGGTAGATGTATGATAAAGTTCTGTATATGGTTCTTCCAGCTACCATTACTTGTTGCTCAATGCCACAAATGTTTCTATTCCTCCAATGAAGACCGTGTAAAAGAAGAAAATATATTAACGTATCCTCTGTTCATTAGGTGTGGTTCAAAAACAGAAGAGCGAAATGCCGTCAACAGCTGCAGCAGCAGTCAAACACACAGATATCCAGCAAGTCCTCGTCCAGCGCCAAGTCTTCGCTCTCGTCGAGCAGCAATCTCAAAGGTTCCTCCAACAGCACCTCCAAAGCATCCACATCGAAAACCCTCACAAATTCTTCAAACACTCCCACATCCTCAAGCATCGCAACTTCATCCCCTAACCTTCCTATAACTCCTACCACCTCCGTCAGTCCTCCTATAAACGTGATATGCAAGAAAGAGTCATCAAACTATGACACATCACCGCTGACGAAGAATAACCTATCGATTACACATCAGTACAACTCAGAGGCCTTAAGGCTGAGTGGCAAGGAATCTTCGCCTTCGGAGAACATATCCAACGTCCACGGGTACGGTGTGACACCAAAGCAAGAACTCTATAGTAGCCCCAAGAGACTTGACTACTCCAGCAAGATCGACTACTCAGAAAAAACATTCGGAAGTAACTTAGTAAAGGACCAGTACAGTTCCCGCCTGACGGGGAACCTGACTCCTTTGGGGTCCAACTCCTCGATCATGACAACTCCATCACCACCCATAACGCCGCAGAGCATCAACGGTCCAGGGAACGTGTACCACCCGGAGACGTACAACAGCTTCCACTGGCCGGGCAGCTCGGACTACATTCGTAGCTACTCCACATCCCATCATCATCAGGGTTATGGGCAGAGTGCTTACAATTCGCCGTACTATCCTAGTCAGGTGAGATTTTACATTCATTTCTCTTATTTTATCTTTATTTTAGCGCCCAGAACAGTTGGCTACTGGGTTTTTAAGTTCTGGAGTTGAGACCACGGATAAGCGCAATGATGGACACCCTACAAGGTGCACGGTCTCGTTAAGGCCACTTCCAATCAGTTCTATTAGAAATCAATGGCGAAGGCTTATGTCCCGTGACGTCATACGGCCGAATTAATGACGATGGTCAAATACAAATTATTTAAAAAAAAAACATCTTTATTCTGTATTCCTTACGTGTAAGAAAATACATCTATAGCACTATGAGTACTAAATTCTTAGATCAGCTGGTCAACGTGAACACGTCTTTCTAATTTGACGTGTTCAAATTTGTCAAGAAATTAAGTGTCAAGATAAAAAAATTACTGTTTTCTTAACAACTCTTTTTTCTTCAGATGGAATACTTCAACGGGTCCTCGGTGAACCAATCGCACGGAGGACACCACGGACACAACCTGACTGCTAACGGTAACCAGCTCTACAACCAGGTATCCTTCGGAAACCCATCTCCCCCTGCCGCCTGGCCTTCCCACCACAACATTCTCTCTTCTGGACCGGAGTCACCAGAGAATCAGAGTCAGAACTCCCCGCACCTCAGCATGCTGCAGGCCTCGCAGATAACGAATTTCTCCAACTCCGGCAACACTTACTTCGCACCCGAAAAGTACGGAATAAACATGGTTTAGTGTCTCTAGTCTTCATTTTTAGAATTGTACATATGTTATAATATAAATATCATTTGTGTGCGACGACTTTTAACATTGGCTGAGTTATTTTATATTTCTTTGCTTTCTGCGTTTACAACAGGCAGCGGTTATATTTATACGTCACGTTTAAATTTCGAAATCGCGTTCGATGTTCAAATCCTTTCCACGTTTCGTGTTACGTAAGCGCTTAAAGTTGTTCCGAAACGTTGATTGGATTTGAAATCTAGCACAAATTTCGATGTAAATACATATCAAAGATTGCCACTTATTCACGGAGCAAATAGATTTGTTAATAATTCAACCAATTTTAGAACGGGTAATGTTGAAAGTTAAAACTTTATGGTGTTTTAATATTTTATGTCACGTCTCCAGGCGAAACTATAAACCATTCTTGTTTCAAATATTTCTTGAGTAAGTAAATATCTAATATTTTATTTAATAAAAAATCTAGACGAATGATTTCTAGATTCGCCCGGATTCCACAATATCAACTAAGGGAGACTATTGTGTGAACGAAAAATCAACGAATTTTGTTCAATGGCCTATTATTGAAACGAAATATTTGTCTTTGTCATATTTTATTACGTAGTTGTATAGAGATGTTGTTTTCGGTTTCATAGCTTCCTATACCTTGTAAATTCCCCGAGTCATATCAATTTATTATATTTAAATTAATTGTAAGACGCGGCGAGGATCGTTTACAACGGACAGACGAGCATTTTTGTACATTATTTTAGGTGTTTATATATAAACACACTTATTTTACATAAGTAATTATGATACTTTAATTTTTTTTATGAATGACAGTTAGTGACAGGTAATGTAGACGTCATTCAATTCGAATTTGACAGATTTATTCTAGTAAAATTCCATTTTATTTTTTTAAACTGCATGTTTATTGTTATAATATATAGGATAACGGAACATTAATGAAATTAAATAAAACACTTTAAATTAAAGTGTTTAATAAAAGATCGAAATAAGAGCGTTTCTTTTTTTTTTCGTCACCGGCACTAACGGTGCAGCCATACAGCTATACAGATAAAAAATCGATCCTTGCTCATGACGTTCGACGACGACGCGTATATATAGTTTGTAATATTGTAAATATGTGTTTAAGCAATTTCATTTTATTATTTTCTGAATAAAAAAAAATGTAAATGTGTGTGCTACATTTTGTATATGTGACTTACATATAGTATCTAAGGTTTTATTGTTATAACTAAAATTAAACCTGGTAAAGACATTTCGAGCGAACAAATTACAACATGATCAAAATGTAAATTTGTAAAAACTGCGAATGGACTCGAATCTATTCGGTCGAGTGGCCGCATGTCTCAGTTTCCTTCGCTACGAAAACTGACTAGTTTATTTTACTTGCATTTAAACTGTAATATGTTTGACTGCAATAGAATTTTTAATTAAAGAAAATTTTCGAAAGAAACTTTTCTTTATTTCTGTTACAGAGAGATTATTAGTTTTAATTATATGATTTTATATATTGTAGTAAGATTGGAATGTAATAAAAAAATGTGTAATTTATAGTAATATTAAGCTTGAACATAGCTAAGTTAATTAAGTACATTCACTGTATATGGGTTCGATGAAGTCAGTGTATTTTTTTTTAAGTTTAAATTGTATTAATTATTGATAGGTAATAAAATATTGAATCCGAATATATGCATACGAAAAACCAACGTCTCTTTTACTTGATGCCTTATTGTGACGATTTTACATTGAAGCAAAAACCAACACAATGAATAAACATTTAAGAAATTTTATAAAAGTAAACAGTAGAAATATAACACGAATAATTCGAAGCTTTTCAAATTTTTATAATTTTGATTCCTTTAAAAAAATGTTCAAATCTGATCAATTTAAAAATAAAATCAATTTTAATATTTTAAATATAGAACTAATTTTGAACAAATTGGCGGGAACTTAAAAATTACGTTTCAGCATTTAAAATTCGAACTACCACGTTCGTTTTTTATTAATAGTATTTACGAAATAAATTATAACTTGCCAGGGTTTATAAACATTTTTTTAGCAAACTAACTTAGTGCGCAAAAACAAACTTCACTTTTACAATGTAAATCATAAATTGATCCCACATTATTAAAGAATTTAATTTTAGTCACAATATAAGAAGGTCTTAAGAACATTAGTAAGGATTCTTACATTGTTACTAGCTAGGCATGGCAATTCATATGACGCCTTTAATTGAAAATGAATATATATTTTTTTAAAAGACACCTTCCATCTCACCTTTAAATTTTTTTCACAATTATTCGAATTTTGAATATCAACTAAATTTAACCCTATTTATATTATATATAAACCTAGTATTGTACAGAAAAAATCTCAAATTACAATTACATTGACAGATCGAGTGATGTTATTGACTTAGTTGGTTTAAGTGGTAAGTACAAAGTATATGTTGGACTGAACCTGATAATAATATTTCTGTATCGCTCTATGCCATTAATTATTATTATAATTGTATTATCCATATGTTTATTAGGACGGACCCACAGAGAGAAACATGCACAAACACGCACACACGCGCCCACACACACACTATAAGGTTACAATAGTATAAGGTTTATACAGTATCACCAACAGGCTTTCTAGACCAGGGGTGAGCAACCTTTTTTGGTCGGAGGGCCGCAGTTTTAAAAACAGTATGAAAAATAAAGTATATATTCAAGGTTCAAACTATGTTCTAAACGTAATTTATTTTCGTAATCAACCGATTTACATCTAATTAGACACTTTTATTATCTTTAAAGTCTTGATTCTAGCATTTTATTTAAAGTACAAAAATAAATAAATATTTACTTGCCTCGAGGGCCGCATGCGGCCCGCGGGCCGCGGGTTGCTCATCCCTGCTCTAGACGAATAGAGGACGGTAAATGGTTACCCTATTCACGCGGTGCAATAATTTGTGGAGTGGTATAGGGTCGTTCTAGAACTATGTCATGAAGTAAAAGGTGAGATATGTGTGCCTTACGAGTTTCAGAACTTGTACCTCCCGGACTTTAAGGTCAGGTAAGAGAGGTGAGTTCAGCGAGTGCTAGAGCGATGATGTATATGGTCTTGAAGGCCTTGTGATCCTGGTGGCGATTAAATCCTAACAAACTACCTACAAGAGAGCGCTTCGTGTAAAATCTAATATAAAATCTTAACACTCTTTGAGGCAAGTTTCGTCAATATAATATATATATATACATATTTTACAGAAAAACCGATTGATTTTTACCGCTCCGGCATAGATTTTCTATAATAGATGCAAAAAGTTAAAAACGAAGGTGAACATATTGTTGATTAGAAATAAAAACTTGTTAAAATGTAGTAGTGTGAATTTAACTTAAGAAATCGACATTACTTTCCGTTCTTCCTAATATATATCAACACAGTCTACATATATATACATGATAATCTTTTCAATGTGTATAAAATTAAGAAATTAATAATAATTACGATATACATAGTTCACCACTGCAAATAAACATTAGCTTGTTACACCTTCCTCTCCTAACTCATTGAGTCAAATCAGATTGTGACCGCTTATCACCACGCTTATCTTCTCCATACTGATGATGATATGATGCTGAAACTTGGATTGGAAAAGCGGGTCAATTAAGCATCGTCTGTATATTTCCCTTTCCACTACAGACGCAAAACGGATTTTGAGTTTTTCAGTCGCATAAGTCAGCAAAGACATTGAAAAGTTAGAAAAAACATTACCAGAAAAGTGGATGGCGACAATTAGATCGCATCCTCATCCGCTGACACTATCAGGTCTGAACTACCTTTCCACTATATGCAAAAAGTGGATTTTAACATTTTCGCATACCCAGGAAAGAGATTGACAATTTGGAAAATTCATCGGAAAAGTGCATGGATACCGGCAATTAGATTGCAACTTAATCCGTTGTTGCAATAACGTCCAAACTACCTTTCCACTATATGCACAAAGTGGATTTTAAGATTTTCGCATACGTGACCTTATGCGAAAACTTTAAAATAACTCCGTTCAACTTACCGGACCTCCTCAAGAAAATATCTACGGTAAACTTTGGAGGAGTTGGCCCGGCACTTTGTCCTAAACCTCAAGGCATTTAACGGTGTATAGCGCTTGGGCAAAGACTTGAAATAAAATAATGTACCAATTAATGTATAATTGAGTAAAACTTCCAAATTGTATTGTTTATATTGTATACATTTTAGGTGTATTTACCCATAATAAAAATTGTAAATAATGATAAAAGGCAGTCGAGAGTCGCAGCTGGGAGAAGAAAGATTCATATCAAATAGCGGCAACCCTCTCCCAACTCTTTGCGCTTGGTGAAAGTAAAAAAAAAATTGTAAACAAAACACTAGCAATACAAATAAGAATTAATAAAAGAATATAGTGTGTGATATTACTTCGTAAAAATATAAATTAGTAACCACTCACTCGCCGAATCAAATTCTATTGGGCAGCTTTCTAGAAGTTTCGAAATATCTTTTCATCTTGTGTATCGTGTTTAACCAGTGTGTTTTGCCGGAGATGACTTGCAGGGGGCCTTATATGAAGACTCCAGGTCACGTAGAGAAAATGGCGAAGAGCCATGCTTGGAGTTTCGCTGCGAATTTTTTTTAAATTGTTTTATTTTTGCGACTCGTTCCACCTGCTTTGTTTGAGATAGGTACGTTACAGTCAGTAAAGATAATCTTTTCAATCTTGTATATATATTTTTTAAATCTTTCTACTTTCTTTCTTCACAATTTCTTTTTCTCTTTGCTTGCATCCTTCACATTATTTTTTATTTGTTCCTTTTATTCGACCTTTCCTGCGAGATTGAACCAGAAATGAAATTCGCAGAACTACGGTCACCGACGAGGATCTAAAAGATGATCATCTGAAGTGACAGTGGTCGGGGTACATCCTTCATGCAACCGATTGCAGTTGGGGCCGAAAGTTTCTAAAGTGGCGACCACGATCCCGTAGACGCTGTGTGGTAACACCACCACTGTGTGAATCGACGACATATTTATGGCAACAAAAGACCGATCATCACGGCGATCTTTGATGCAGCCCTATGATAGTGGGCGTCCATTTGCTAAAAAGAAGAATAAGTTACTTAAGCTTTTACTAAATGATATTAAAACACTGACAGTGTATATTGAGTTAGAAAAGGACCAATATTTAGTCACTTCCGCACATGCAGTGGTAGTCGTGCAACAAAGTGCCCGCCAGCCCGCTGATAAATGCGTATGCGGCAAACAATGCGAATCACACAACTGCCACCGCCAAATCACTCAATACGTGTTTCATCCCTCCACGGGGCATCTTCAGGAGTTATGTTACGCATTTATCAGTGAGCTGGCGGGCGGTGCACTTTGTTACACGACTACCACTGCATGTGCGGAAGTGGCTAAATATTGGTCCTTTTCTTACTTAGGATGGACTTCCGCAAGGTAACGCCTGATTCCATTAAATAGTGTATATTGATCTATAGTTTTATCTCTAGTATTTAAACTACACCTAGCTCAGGTCTTAGATACTATAGTACACGTGTCTATAACATGGCATATACCAGGGGTACCCAAGTACCTTGATAGTTCGAGCCATTATTCGAAATTTGAAATTTTTAGCGAGCCGAATTTAATACGCATTTAAAACACGCAAATGTTTTTTTTTAACAAAAATCATATTTATTTAAATTTTATGATATAAGTACAAAATATGTGTATTGAAGTTAGATATAACGGTACACGTATATGACAGCACTCTTAATAATACTTAAGATGCCGGTTAGTTAATTACGATCGGTGTTTAAATTTCGATAATTTTATGGTGGAATAATATTAATAATTATTATTCACACTTGTAATTTGTTTAGATTTTCCAGAAGCTGACATAGGTTATATAAATTTAAATATTGAAATAATTCGACAATCAAACGGAGCAGAAAATAATCGTTCAAATAGATGTGGCTCGCGACAGTTTGACCACCCCTGGCATATAAAATTTTATAAGGAATCAGCTGATCCCGTTAACGTTGTTTTGCCATTTATGTTATTAACATTAAAAAATAAATATAAAATAAGGGTCGATAAGTTGGTATAGGGATAAAAATTTAAGGTTGTATGTATTTTTGTATGCTGTATCATAAAGAAATAAAAACAAAAAATTTTATCAAAAAAAAATTAGGGGTGGACCACCCTTAACAAATAGGGGGATGAAAATAGATATCCGATACTCCACCCTGGCCGATATGCACGCTTTCATGAAAATCGGTCGAGCCGTTTCGGAGGAGTTCAATCACGCACACCGTGACACGAGAATTTTATATATTAGATAAGCTATCATATTTGATGTCTGTTTCTCTTGCATTTCCTTTTGTGACTGACTGAGAATCATCATCATTTCAGCTGATGGATACCCACTGTTGGACACAGGTCTGTTCAAACATTATACTGGACATAGTACCAGAAGACCGGTTTGAAGCTGCCACCTTCCACAAGGTCTTTTATCCACGTTGTAGGTGAACATCTTATGCTACACTTGTCAGTCCAGGGTTTTCACTGAGTAAAGTAAAGGTCCCAGAGGCAATCTTTTCAACGCGCTATAGAACAACCCCGAATGTGCATTAATTTATTTATTTAATAGGAATTTTAATAATTGACAGAAACAAGTATCGATGTTTTGACATTCATATAACATAATCATTTTAAATAAAATTTATTAATAACTTGCCATATAAGTGTATTAATAATACTAAAATTTACTTGTCTTTTTACAATGTTTTTAAGTGATAGATGTGTTAATGTATGTATCACCATGTTTAAAATTATTACTCTAAAACCCTTCGAATTATACAGGTCAATAGCTTCTGGCAGTACAAAATCTGCAAAGACAGATAGTAAACTTTAAATAATATGTAGTAATTCGAAATTTGAAATCTGTCTTGCTAGCCCAGACAAGCCCCCTGCAAGGCATAAACCTCCCCCAAAATTGTGTCATTCGCAAAAGACGCGGCTGTTCATCATCGGAAAAATCTTATATCACTAATGCACAAAGTGTCAATTATAAAAAATGTATCGCGGGAATCGAATCCGCGACCTACTATCGCAAGTCTCAATCCTATACCGCTAAACTACCACTGCTCATTAGTTATTAACCTAGAGTTTCAATTTTGATACCAATCTTTTAAACCGAATTTTCACATTACTATTAGTTTTTTTATAGGTTGGCTGTACGAATTTTACTGTTGTATAGTATTCTTTCCAAGGAAATTAAAAAAAATTCTAACTTTCCCTTCATCTAGACCCTCAAGCAAATACAGTAATATAAATAAAATCGCTTTCGTAAATCAGGCTACTAAGGGTTAAATCATTAGTCGATAGGTGCACGATACATTAATTGGCAGCATATGAACTTTACATTCACCATTTTAAAACTTTTACACCTAACTCCAATCACCCTGTATAAGTATAAATATACTATAAGTGTGTTATTATTAAGTATATCACATCAGGTAACACTTGGCTATAATCAGTTTATTTAGAAAGGATATTACAGACGGCGCAGTAATAAGTCCTACGAGACTGTTTCAGTATCGAGTATCCCGCGGACACGGTGTCGCCGGGGTCGCGCTGCGTGACCACGCGGAAGGATATTTACGGACATTCCTTTTTTTTCGTGAACACCTCAATTAAACTAGATTACTTGCAGATGTCTTCGGTCATAGGAGATGTAATACAATAACACGCCTTACAACTGATAGCAGTAGTTTTATTAAGTTAAAATAACATCACCATCATCATTCCAGCTGTAGAACTGCTGCAGGACTTAGACCTGCCCCCATAGGTTTCTAAAATCTCCAGATGGAACCGGTCTGTGTCCACCGCTAGAAAACCGCTAAATAACAATATTCCTTATAACAACAAAACTGCATTTTAACTTTATTTATATCGGTACTCTTGCCCTATATCACTAAAAATCAAATACGAAATCCCGTGTGAAATTAAATATATATATATTTTCCTTCTTCCATACAATTCAGAGTTAAATAAACTACCTAAGGTATATAATCAAAGACAAGAATTATATTGTACTGTGAAATAAAAGGAACCCTTCTATGATATTTTTGGAGCGAAGGAGAAGCAAGAAAGGTGATGTATAGAAAAAGACTAGTAAGACAGAGGAAAAAAAAAGGAAAGTAAAAAATATATAACTAGAAGTGAAAAACTTATTGAATCATAAAAAACCCTGTACGCACCAAGATAGGGATAAACGAGATTAAAAAAAATAAATTGGCTATCCATAGCGATCAAACATTTGACCTCAATCAAAAAAAGACGTGGTAAGATGCAATGAAATATATCGTGTAACTTTAAGCATAACAATCAAACATAACCTCACTTTTACCAAACCTTCCTGTTTGTAAAATTTAAAAAAATATGAAGATAGTTGTTATTTGATATCTAGACTTTAAATCAAAAATTAAATAAATGATTTAAAATCGATATGATAATTCTTTATTAGAATTGGACATTCCAATAAATTTTAACTGTTCAAAATCTCTGAAAGCAACAATTATTAAGTGGACCAGAAAATAATGTTGTTTTTGTCGACATATTGCATGGCATTGAAAATTTGTATACTAGACGGCAAAGGTTGTTAATAAAGGTGAATATATTATTGATTAGAAATAAAAACTTATTAAAAATGAAGTCGTGTGAACTTAACTTAAGAAAGCGACTTTACTTTCCGGTCTGTCTAATATGTAATATATATAGATAACCGATGATGACGAAACCATGACCACGAAATGATAATAAAATTGATGTGTGTATGGAAAAAAAATTTAATATGTTTACATATGGTCACCCTACACGAGTCTCGCCCGAGCATACGGCTTCAGGCGTCGACCTATCGTGTTACCCGCAGACATTCACGCTCACCTATTTCCCGCCTTCGTGTTTATTGTCCTTTATAATCTGTTTAATATATTTCTTTTTCTATCTATTAATTAGGAAGAATTGATTTAACACATTTGTCAATTTATGCTATTTATTTCTAGCGTTATAATGTTATCTAAGCTATAAGCATTCAGCTGTTCCAAGAGACTTCGTTATGTTAAACGCTATTAGCAATATAGCATAATTACAGAGTTATTAATAGCTGTAAAAGTTTTAAAAAGGTGAAGAGTGTATAGGTCATTGGCTCCAACGGCCAAAAATCAATGGTTTCAGAAATAATATGCAACGTAATGATTGTATAGTAAAACAAAGCTTTTTAAAATTACAATTATTACGTATTTAAAACAATTTTTGTCTAAAATCTGTACGTTTTGAACCGTCAGAAGTCATTGACTTGTCGCATTTCAATTAAAAATTAAATAATTTAAATGTATTTCAAATTTATCACTTTATACATAGCTGTGCCCGCCATTTTCTCCACGTGGAATTTAAAAAAAAGGATATTTAAATAATATTTTTTTCAAGATTTTTTTTTTTTTGGAAATAAAAGTTTGAGTTACAGCCAGTGTAAGTCCCGTTAAAATCGGTCCAACTATTTTAGAGATATTATATAGATATAGTAAATGCACGAAGTAAAAATCGGTTATTTGACATATTAAAATAGCAACAAACAGAAAAGGCCATTGGGGCTGAAAGGTTCTCGAGTGGGGCCCACGAACCGATAAACGCGGCGTGGACAGGCCCCCACTAGGTAAATCGATAACATAGCTAATAAGGTCGTCTTAAGTCGTTGAATGCGGGCAGCGCAGAGTTGATCATCATGGCGATCTCTGGAGTAGGCCTATACATTGCAGTGAACATCCGGCTGAAATAATATGAATGATCACTTAAAACCCACTGAGTTTGTGGTAAGTTCTCGGATCACAGCGCATTTGAAACCCTTAGTTATAAGTTCCATATATGTCTAAATATACTTAGGACGTACATACACTGTATATGTATACATATATATGAATAGATATGTAATGAAATTATAAATTTATCTTCGTAGAACTCTAATGTTTCATGTTAGCGCGTTGTTTATGACATGAAACGTCAAATAGTTTTTTTTTAATGACCATTGGTCAAAGGTCATTGAAGAAATTCTGACGGACAGAAGTGATCGCTATTATTATAGATAGAGTAAAAATATCAATTAATTAATAAATACGTTAAACTGTTATTTACGTAAAAGAATTTTATATCACGCGCTACAATACTCGAACGACACCACCGGATTTGCAGAATTTGCAATAATTGCAATCAATTTAATACAGAAATACACGACTTGATGGTATTTTTTAGGCTCTACTGCTTTCAGTGATAGAAACACTTAAACCTTAACAATTTTCGTAAGTCATTTACCACATTTTTTTCCTATAATATTACTATAATGAAAATATAAACTCCAAGTAGCAGAACGTTAACTGTTTTTATTTAAATAGAAATTTAATTATGTATATTTAGTTATCAAAGTTTAGATACATATAAGCAATCATAACTATTGTATTGGCTGTTTACATTTCGTAGTCGTTTCAACAGATAGACCCCCATGGCATATAACTCCCTTAAAGAAATTTATGAGAAGATGTACCATAATCGCCACGCTCGGCAGACGGTTTGGCGATCGCCCATCCTCTGGAAACTTTTTTGTGAACATTGTCAATACCATATAATTAATGCACGAAACGTAAATTATATAATATTGTGTCCCGAGAATAGATGTCACGTCCGCTGCTCTCATACGAAACTAATGTAAACTTATAACATGTGTTGTTGATTTGCGTGTCTATTTAAAATAACCCCAAATTCTTCCTCTAATGGATGTAGGCATCGCCCAATGATTTTCTTCGGTCTTCATTTTGCATCTAATCGCTTCCAGACATCTGCCTGTTCTGAATTCTTTAATTCTAGCCTTGCATTTCCATTCCAAAACTTTTTACCTTTAACTGGCTTTTCATCAATATTAATCATAATCAATACGAAACGTCAAGTGTATTTTAAAACTCAACAATAGCTTGCCCTATTCGGCTTTTTTTTTCATATTAAGACATGAAAGATCTTCACTGGCCACTGTGACCTGTCTTGCGTTCAGTTTCCAGCTTCTTCCTGCGACCTTAATTATGTCGTCAGTCTACCCAGTGGGGGTCTCACTGACTCTAGCAGTCCTGATCACTACTCCAGAACCTTTGAGCTCCGATGGCCATCGGTTTCACGAGCGATGTGCCACGCCCACTGCAATTTATGTTATCCTATATATATACCGTTCCATCCGTTCACAATGGCAGCTCGGAAGTCAAGTGGTACACCAGTGCTATGGACCTTGAATTGCACATAGTTTCCACTATGAGCTAGCAAATCCACCCCCCACTGCTTGCCAGAAAGTTTCTGGTTCTCTGTGTACTTTATACCGTCTGACTTTCTACCTTCCAAAACTGAGAGAATGCTTGTGCAATCAATTATTCTACCTATAATTGACTATGGTGGTGTGTGTTATATTGATCTAAATGCAAATATACTCGACTAACTGAACCTGGCCTTCTGAATTGCATTCGATTTATTTTCAATTTCCGCAACTTCGACCATATATCTTCCTACCGTTCTCAGCTAAAATGGCTGCCTATCCGACAGCGTCGTTCCTTGCGTACACTAACTGCAGTTTTCTCTTTCTTCCTTTTCTCCTACATCTCCTTATTTATCATCTCAATTCCATTTCGTAGCTAGTACACACAAAACACACTTTATTCCTCGAACAGTCGTCTACTTAAATGTCTCTCTCATTGTACCGACTTCACTCACTCCTCCTTCGCAATACAATCTTGCATTGTTTTGTGTCGAAGTTGATGCTGTTAGCCCTAAGACTTTTATAGCTTCATCAAACATGAGTTCACGGAACAGAAGGGTCTGTGAACTATACGAAAGCTAAGCTCACGGAACAGAAGGTTCGTATTTCAGACTCTACGATAACGCTTCCATGAAGGTAAGAGGGATTCTTACCTTGTCTGTGTAAATACAACCTATTCTTCTCGATATAAGGATGATCAGGACTCGTTGCGCATTTAAAGCGAAGGTTGGGAAGCTGATGTTTGAAAGCTGACGGAATCATCGCGGTAATTGGATTTTTATTACTTATTACATTTATATAAATAGTATATGTAGATATTTGAATTTATATATTATATTACATTATAGCTAGAGGTACTTGCAAATCTAAAATTAAAGGTATTAGGGGGACCGGAAAGTAATGTCGTTTCTGTCGACATATTTTACAGAAAAACCGATTGATTTGTTACCGCTCCGGCATTGAGTTGTATACTAGATGGCAAAAGGTTATTGATAACGAAGGTGAATATATTGTTGATCAGAAATAAAAACTTGTTAAAAATGCTATCGTGTGAATTTAACTCAAAGCGACATTACTTTCCGGTCCCCTTGATATATTATTAAATAAATCTACAAGAGTTTTTAATTGATCGAAATTTGTGAAACCTTTTTTGGTGATTCATTCACATGATTGATATTATAATGTACACATATAGTAAATTTTTAAATTTCATTTAAAAGAGCAACTGTTGAATTTTAGGCTCAGCTCAACAGATCAGGGTTCCCAGTCTGTGCTAGTTTACTGTTTATAATGTTAAAATAATCGACGATTCAATAGCGCATGTAAATACTTTCTTAAATAAAGATATTTTGAAATTGAATTTGATTTTTTTATTGTTTAGCCAACAACGGCTAGATTATAGTCAGGTTTATATAGTTACGTCATTAATAAATGCAGTTTGCTTCTTATTTTTAAGTACCACGAATTTAAGAAAGCAGAGGATTGAACTCTCTTAGCTTAGACCTGTTTAAATACGAACTCTACCTATATACAAGTTGATTGCTTACAGGTATAAAAACGAGAGATGAATGTATAGTTCATTTGTCATCACAAAGCACATATTTTACATCTATTTCTAATCACACTGTATAAAGTGATCTTTCTGAAATATGTAACATTAACAATATCTTTTGAAATGCGACATGCCAATTACTTCTGACAGTAGTGTCTCCAGGGACAGATAGTAAACAATGACTAATTTTAAAATGAAGTCATTCGAATTTTAAAAACGATTTTTATTTTTATATTATCGTTATATTATTTATTATTTCTAAAACCGTTAATACATGAATAGTCTGTACTATTAATTGACAGCAAATGAGTTATACATTTATACCTACAAAGCTTTTACATTTATAAAGAATCACTCTATTTATTACGTTTTAGGGCAAAATAAAAATCAGTAATTTTTACCAACTATCTACCAGTAAAAAAACAGTACTATTATTTACCTGCAAAAGTGTGTATTTCATATTATAAACAAATCTATAGCATATACAATCATTAAAAAAACATAGTATAAACAATCTAAAATTGTTAGTTATAGAATATTTTAATGTACTTATGTTAATATTAATTCAAAACACAAATTTAATTTATCTTATAAAAACATATTTATGTTTTCATTCCTTGTGTAAAATAAAGAGAAAAATGCTTTTCAATGACGTTTCATTTCAACAAATATTAAAGTGACAACTGCGAAACGTTCGCCATTATTATTAAAAAAAAAAAAGTAACAGAAGAAAAAGAGACACCAGAAAACTCGGTTAGAGTTCTCTCGAAATTAGCTGTTTAGACGCGACGGTAAATTGTGCTCTACACACAAGTATAACTACGTTCAGCGCAAACTTTACTTGTAGCATCGTAGATATTCCCTGGAAAATGTATTTTTATTTTAAAGCACTGGCAACTGTTTTATAACGCCCGAATTACCTCCATTTTTAAATCGTTCTTACAATGTTCGAATATAATTCGAATTTCGAATACCGGCAAAATGTCTTACGTCATTTTTACCCGCCAACTCTCGCCCGGACGTACGCAGTAGCTTCGGCAGCTGTATATAGAGATGTATCGCTTTCTCTCTCACTCACACATCTGCACTGTATAGCGCTGTCTCGTTCGGGTGCGGAGCTAAGCCGCTTATCTTCGGCCCGCACGCCGCGCCCTCTCTACCCCGATGGCTGCTGCGCGTAAGATGATCTATTCTGCAAAAAAGTGTCTTTTTTAGTTCCACAATTTTGTTGACATACCATACTTTTTAATAAAGTTTTTAAAAAACTAGATTAATAGTAGATAATCTTTATTGTTGAATTTTATTTAAAAAGAACTACTGTTGATTTACTGGCCGTCAACAGTTACACGTCATAGTTGCTTACTAGATATAATGTAAAAAAATTATTTTAAAATTTGTGTAAATGCCTACTTAGATATCTTAATTTTAATTTAAAATTGATTTTATTAGATATTTAATTTCTTAACACATTTTTGATATTACATCTGATTTACATTATAATTTATCACATTACATTTATTTCAAAATTATTTAAAAAATAATTTTACAGTTTAGACATAGTTTCATCATCATAATCATTTCACCCACAGGACGTCTACGGCTGGACATAGGCTTCTGCCAAAAATTTTCAATAAGACTGGTTGAAAGCAGCTTGTATACAGCTTTTTCCGTCTACCTTAACAAAGTCATCTGACCACTTTGTGGTCGGACATTCTACGCAGCGTTTGCCCGTGGTCACCAGTTCAGAACTTTAAGATCCAAGCGACTATATGTTGGCGTTAAAGTATATGTGTAGAGTTCTCAACGTACGTTGAGTTAGAGAAACTCTTCCTTCTTGACTACTAGGTCTTACTTCCTGTGAAGGAACAGACCCCGTGCCATAGTTTAGTTTTTTTCAATTATGTCCCTACTTTTTTCAAGTCTCAATATCAAAAAATATTTCCAAATGTCACTCAAATGTGTTACTGTAAAAAAATGTTTTAATTAAAGAAAAAAAAATTAAGCAAATTTTTGCAGAATACCCGTCAACAATATATATTACAAGAGCGTGCTACCACTCTCACTCGATATCTCCCACTACATATACTAAATTTATAGAATATAGCATTGCACAGCCTCCAGGCCACGTTACATATATAGGCGTGCCTTTTCTATAGGCAATTGATATCACGCTCCTCCTGGTACGCGTTTGTGTTTCGTTGTATTTGAAACATTGCTGCCATTTTTATTCAATTTATTTTTTTTTAATGAAATTTAATTCTTTTGTATAGATATTGTGAAGAGCGACGTATATTTACTATTAATTTTCTGATATCACATCCTAATTAAATGATGGTATGTTAAATTATTAATTTACAACAATAAATATACCAGGAAAGAAAAACATATGGATTGTGGTCATATATATAGATGTGATTGGTTATTGGTGTAATATATATAATGTATATATATCTCGTTTGCTGTCAATTAATGTATGTACATCCTTTCGAAAATTAATGATTTCATAATTTATATATACCGTAATGATAATATGATAAGAGAAAGCATTTTTAAAATTCGAATAAAATCATATTAAAAACAACATAATACTGTGTGTCTTTTTAGACTTTTTACTGCCAGATATTATTGTCACTGTTGTGTTGCATTCCGATAAAAAACAAAATAAAAGTAACATATTTCAAAATATGCACTTTATTTAAAGTAGGTGTAATGCTTTAAAAGCTCCTTCTTGTCAAATAAGCTGTATATTAACCATTTCAAATATTTTACATCTATAACCAATAATTCTGTATAAAGAATATACCGTAAACTGTTTTTTGAAAGCCTTTGCTTCGGATCATCAGGTCCTTCTCAGATAAGAACGCGTTTAGAAACCCTTGTGGTTTTATTTTAAGCTGAAGTCATCATAGGGGAGCTCAATTTAGATTAAGTTTTTATCCAATTGGAATCTTCTAGAATTCTTGTCATGACGTACAAGTAATTACACTTTAAATGGTTGCCGTCGCAAAGAGGAGCTGGACACATGTCACCAATTGTTCACGGGAGACCTAGGATTCACGTAGTACTTACATAGGTTTAAACTCAAGAAGATTACCTCGAACTTTTGTGACCCAGGTAGACCAGACCATGTCACACGTAATAACTTGGTGTCCTGTATACAGAGGAAAAAGAGAGAATTGTGCATCGCTTCCTTCCTATTGTAAAAAATAAAGCAAAATAAAAGTGGGGATAAAAAGAAAATTCAGGCAAGAAATGAACTGTGCGAGTAAATTAAATAAAATTTTAATTCTAAATAAAAACCTGTATTTATTAAAATATTAAATAACGTAAGAAAATGTTAAATGAAAATTAGAAATAAATTTTAAAAGTGTAAAACAAGTCGTGAAATGTGGCACAGGAAGGGAGGCAATGCTCGAATGTTATGATAGCGCAAGCCGGGAGGATGGTAGATAATATGAAGTATGAGAGAAGAGAGAATAGAAGAGACTGTTAAAATAATATGTTTAAAGAAAGTCTCTATCATAAAATAAAATTTAAAAAAATACCCCTGTAAATATATTACATTTTCGTAAATGGAATAATACATACTTGATCATCATGAGCTTGCATTCATCTGCTGGACCTTTCTCCAATAAATTCAACTCTTATAATAGAAAACATTTTATTTAATCATAATAATAAATTCTTACAACTGAAATAATTATGATGAAACATTTCGTAATAGTAGTAAAAAAAAATATGAAAATTATCTTTACTTCATAAATATCGTGAAAGATGTGTCAAAAATAATATTTCTAGTCATTTCTTAATTATGACATAAAGTATCATAGGCAGTTGTTTTTTTTTTTTTTTAATAAAAGGTCAAAATAACTTGTCCTTCTGCCATGTAGTTTTAATACGCCGCACAACAAAAGCCCGCGCAAAAGTGCCAACAGAGTATCATGGCGGGATATTTAATAAACTCGACCGCGTGTGGCCACTTCGCCGCCACTCGAAACTAATTCAAACAAATGTTGTGCAGTTATTAAAACGAGCAATTGATTCGGGTGTATACCACTATTAAACTGGCAACTCGGCGCTATTTTTTATCTGTGATCTTAATACTTTGCGGCGTTAAAATATTATGACAGATCTGGTGATGGTGCTTTATCATCATAATTATCATTACATTTGACGTCTACTGCTAGACATATGCTTCTTCCTTTGATTTAGAATATAACCTGTAAGAAGCGGACTGCATTCAGCGTTTTATGACTGCTGATACTAAAGCTGGAGAAATTAATAATACTGATGATTGTTTATAGATATAAAAACATTAATAGGTGAATGTTTAACTCATTTGCTGTCAATTAATTTACAATACTCCTTGTAGAAAAATCAATGATTATAGAAATAATAAACGAAAACATAGTGAGAATTTTTTTTCAAAATTCGGATTGTTACATATTAAAATTAATTATTATTTATTATCTGTCCCTGCAAACTTTGTACTGTCAGAAATTATTGTCCAGTCCCATTCCAACAGAAAAAAATGTAACATATATCATAGTCATTACTTTATACAAGGTAAAAGCTTTAATGATTTTTGCTGAACTGAGATAAAGATTTACTCCTTTAAAGCTTTTTCACCTATAATCTATCACTCTGTATAATTATTATCTTCAGATTCAGCATTAACAGCAGTCGTCGGAAGACGCTGGATGTAGGTCGCTTCTAAACGGTTCTCTTGTAAATTAAGGACGCCCTTAAGATTTAATGATGATGATTATATATCACCATCACCTCATCTGACTTAATATATTTTTAAAAAATATATGAATTATAAAATTTGTTATTTATATTGATAAAACAATTAGCAGAACCTTTTTTTTAAAAGTGAAAGCTTATGTCTTCCATTAAGCACTAGTGCGTTTTGATTTAAAACCAATCATCTTGTATATTACAGTAAAATTAAACATGATTTTAATAACACAGTTCAAATGTTATTATCGAAATAAAATTCATAATCAAAAACACGATACTTTGAACACGTTTATTTATAGAATAATTATAACACCATATTTATTATTCAATTAATAAAACGTGTCAGAATAATGGATTAAATGTGTGATAAATAAATATACATGATTTTCACGAATTCCATTTTAAAACTGTTGACGTCGGCGGCAAAACTTCACGCTGGCGATGTGAATAATTTCCATTGATTAAATTTTAATGAGAAACGCATTACTTCATTTTCAGTGTCCGCCATAGATGATTTCACCGACCGCATCAATCCAGAACTCATAACCGTCCGATGAATTAGTGAAACTTATATTAAATCCCGCCAAACAATGGCGGCATTAGTGGAACTATAAGAAGCGTTCGCAATTTACAAGGGGTGCGTTCGTAACACAATCCGTGCACGTCAAATCTATTATTTATGGATTCTTTAACATGTAAGGGCCGTGGAGGGCCCTCGTGGCCCTGCACCGACGCAAATACAACGGACATTTGGCACAAGGAAGTGTTTCTTCTGCCTCGCCGCTCGGTGAGTGCGATTTGGGTCTTTTTTCCCCGCCAAATTACTTTTAGGGTAACAAGTGTATTGTACCAGCGTGTATATGTTTCGTGTTGAATGCGTTACTAATGACCTTTGCCTTTGGATAATATTTCTTTTAAAGAGTATAATTTTTTTTCAATCTATCAAAATATGGAAAAGGTGTTTTAATAATACAGCCAAATTATGTGTTAACATACAACATTTTGAATTTTTTATTAACGTTTAATTAATATAAATAGTATTGAAATTAATATAAATAAAAATAAATTAACTTCATCACAATATTATTTTGACGATTTTGTCAAAGTCGTCGGAAGAGGCTGGATGTTTTAATAGATCCTATTGGAAATTTATGGTACAGGCCTATGTCCGACAAAGAATGTCTTACCGCTGAAGTCATGATGATGATATTATTAATAGTGAAAGGAATAAATAAATAAAATAATAAGGGGCGTGGTTAACCTGATTAACAACAATGTCCATATGTCAAATACCTTTACTTATTCTCTATCGATGTTGTTGATGTTAGTCTGGAGGCTTTTACAGCTTCATCGAAACTTAGTTCACGGAGCGGAAGGGTCCGTGAACTTAAAAACTTAAAAATAAACAAAGCTGGACGGTAGCGTTCCAGCTGTAAGAAGACGTTCGCACGTAGTAAAGCGTTCTACCCGAGTAGAGCTATACAGTGTTGATGTTGTGTATGTGACTTGGAACGGCAGCGTGGACCACAAGCAAGCCAAGGATGGATCCAGATTCAACCTCTGTTCGCCTACGTTTTTCGCGGTTAGGGAGCGGACGGCTGCCCCTTATAAACAGGTGTTGTGGTGTGGTGAGCAGCGTTTGGTTCTGTTGTGTACAAACCAATGTCTTGTGCGGATTGTCGCAGGTGTAGTGGTTGCTGGTGAGGTTAGCACTTGCAGTGTTGTGGGTGTCTGCAGCGGGTGTGGTGTGATGCGTGTTCTAGCAAATACTTTTATCACAGATTAATGGTCTATAGTAGGGGTGACCAACCCGCGGCCCCGCGACCCGCGGGCCGCATGCGGCCCTCGCGGCAAGTAAATTTTAATTTCTTTATGTTTTTTTTTTTTAATAAAAGTGTCTAATTAGTTGTAATTACGAACATAAATTACATTTAGAACATGGTTTGAACCTTGAATATATATATTTTTTTATGGCCCACTGTTTTTGAAACTGCGGCCCTCCGACCAAAAAAGGTTGCTCACACCTGGTCTATAGATATAAATGCATATCTGTTTACTATATGTTCGCAGGACGTCGGTGGAAAGTGCAGTGCAAGACCGATTATCGTAGCGATCTTGGAAGGGGAGGCATTTGCCTTGCAGTGGGTGACTATCAGCTGACATGATGATCGAGATCACAACATAATAATTATATAAAAAGATAGCAACATTAATGCATAAATATTAAAAAAAAATAAAGATCAAAAGCGAATATGGCCCGGACGCAAATTGCGAGCTGAAGCGTTGGTAAAGCAATAAATTTGCGTATCGGACGCGGCTTCTAAAATGGCGCCAAATCGAATTTAGACGCTTTCCCGAGCGCACGGAGGATTCCTTTTGAAAATACAAAATTCAATTTCTTATTTCACCCGACAATCAAATCTGTACAATCTTGCGATGTACGTATGAGTTTTTATATTTACAATATACGCAAGTTTATTTAATCTGTTGCCATAAATGTTTCTTATTTATCTATTATCATAATTAGTCTAAACCTAATGATAGGGCAACCGCAAGGAACGTCCTTAATTATGTTGTCGATGCACTTAGTTGGATTCCTACTTGCGAAGCGTCTACCGACTCCTGATCGCCACTCCGCCTTTCAGCCTCAACAGCCATCAGTTGACTAGGTGTCCAGATTACCACCAGTTCAAACTGGCAATTCATCGAGCTATGTCGGTGATGTACATTCTTCTTCGTATCTCATCATCTCTGATTCAATCTCGATCATTTGGTATACGATAAAAATGTAGATTGTAAAGAAATATTTATAAAAATGCAACTGTGACATTAAATAAAGTTGTTTCAGAATATATTGTAATAAAATAACCTACACTGCTGTATTTAAATTATTATTACACTGCGCTTGGTGATCCGTTTCCACTATAGAACAAAGACCCTAGCGGCTATTTATTCTGGAGCTATGCGGCTTGCCCACTATCATTTCTACTTGCCAATCGGCTAGTTGCTGAAATCTGCTGAATCTACTAATTGCCTATTCGATCTCTTAGAGGAATATTTATTATAAAACATGTTGTTATTTGCCCCCGCTATGTGGACGGAATCCATATTGACTAGATCGTCGGAAGTCATGTCGGAAGCGTGCAGCACCAGACTGGTTGCAGTAGCTATCCTTGGAGCAGGCCTGCGCCTTGCAGGAGACGTCCATCAGCTGAAAAGAAGAAGAAGGAATCACCAAAAATATAGATAACATACCGTGTTCCATAATTGTGTGCATTACTGCAATACAATTGGTGTACGAAATAGAAAATGTATTTTGTAATTAATCTTTGTTTATGATCAAAATATGAAATCTATTAATCGAGTTACTACTCTGAAAATTTTATAATTTTTTTTTGAACTGCGGTAAGCACTTTTATAAAGAAACGAACTTTCATGGCCGATATGATGATAAAGATGATGACATAGTTTAATAAAAAAAAAAACTCCAAAATTAAATTTGTATTTCGTTAAACAAAGCGGAGACGAATTCATCGTAAATGAACACGTTTTTGTTTTAAATTATCCAAAAATAAAAATAAAACAAATCGGCAAATGACATTTCCGTGTAATGCGTAGGGAGGTGCCAATTCTACTCGTTTAGTAATTTTCAAAACGATTTATCGAATTAAATCGGCAAATTCTTTGATGTAGGTAGCTATTGAGGGAATAAATGCTATTCGATTATAGAACTCGACTTTTCAATTTGCCGTCCCTTTTATCTGTGTAAGAAATCACTGGTGTAAGCAAGAAACGAATTATCGTTCTCAAAGCGGTATAAAATTTGGCAATCTCGATATTATTCGTTCGAGCGAAATCTTTGATTTTCGAATAATGAATATAATTTTCCGGTTTTTTTTTAAACCACTATATGTTGACGAAGCAGCCAGAGTTATTCTGGATGAATCCAATCTCTGCGCAATATGGCCGGTGTAATTATTTCAGCTGTATACGTGCAAAGACGCGAAGAGATAATAGCTTAAGGCAATGTAAGGGGTAATCTAGAGAATGGTCACCAACTCGCTGTTCTTATAACTTCGCAAAATAAAAAAGGCTGAAAAAACATGGTAGTTTAAACTGATATGATTGCGACCCTCTGTCTGAGTAAGATGTTGCGAACAATGTCATTTTATTTGAAGTATATATCATATTATAGTATATATAAGACCCGCCGGTTGATTTTTTCAGATGGAAATTTTTATGGCGTCTCATTTTACACTAATTTCTAGGGTGAAGATATAGTTATATTGAATTCCTACCGTCTAATATACCCTTAGCGGCTGTTTTGCGAGCGACGGTACAAGAATTACACGTTGTTACATCATCTTCCTTATACCATCACGAAGGTTCAAGACCGTGATGATGGACTGTTCTGGGTTAGCTTTTTGATAAGCGGAATAACTTACATACTATCTCATTTTTAAAAATGACCATAATATGCAAAATAATAAACATATTAGTTCTATTATTTTAAATATCAAGAAAATGCGGGACTTTTTTTGAAGGAAACCCATTTATACTATCTAATCTCAGTAAAGATATAAATTTAAATGTTTTTGTATTAATGTTTTCAAAAAAGGAGTAATTTTAATAAAATTGCATCAAAGGTTTATTAATTTTTTAAAAAAAAAATTATTTTACACCTATACATAACCACATACCATGCGTATATTTTAATTATTCTTGTAGTTTTTATTAAGCGAGAAGCATAGAAACTTTCTATCCAATACTGTTTGTTCCTTTAATAGCCACAGATTATGTAAAAAAAATAATCATTATATTTATTACCTATGTAGTATACAATATAAAATGATTGAGAAAAAAAAGAACTATCATTCCTAATTCAAATAAATCGAATACACCAATATGGATAAGTAACAAGGTCAAGAGCGTGTACACGCTTTAGTTCGTGCCGAAGTCGACGATTAGCCGCCAATCCTCTTGATTCCTTCGATTTCAGGAGTCCATTATAAGCCGCGTGCCCACTGCAAATAAGGGAAGACTAGACGACTATATACAGGTTGTTTTTTCCCATTTCTAATTTTTGTTAAGTTGATTTTTATTGGTTATTAAAAATGTCCAACAATAATAATATAAAGTATAGTTCCATTAGAAAAACTATTTATCTTTTTAGAAATCAATAATAAACGTATATGTGTTATTACAATCAAATATATGAATATCTTAAAATTTTGAATATATCTGTATTTTTATAACTAAAAATGGTAAGATAACTTATGATTTAAAAATAGTTAAATTGGACTTTCCTCGTCTGTTTTTTTTTTCGTAAATAACATCAGAATCTTGTATTATGTAGTATAACCTCAAAATAATTAATAAAATTAAGTAATGTTTTCATTAAACCAGTATCCTCGACAGTACATTAAAAAATTTGGCCGACGATAAACAGATATTTACGTTCTATGAATATCTCTCATTCTTTATCTAATATTAATGCGAGGGATATATTTGATTAAATAATCATTTATAAATACAATAATACATTGTATAAAAATATTTTTGATCAAAAAGTTTTTTGTTTACCAAATATCTTCCATTAATATATCCGAACGCGAATTATTATTACGTCATAGTACGATAAAAACATTTCAGGTCCTAATTATATTTCAAATGGAAGTCCTTTTAAATTGGATATCCATCTTTTGGAGGTGTATAAGATCGCATATAAAACACGATTTCTGTTAAAAAGATTTTATAGACTCTTCTTATCACATTTTTATATATATAATCACATAAATTGTTATAATCAATGTTCTAATATAAATTAACGGAAGCCGTGTCAAATAATCTTTGCTTTTTATTAATAAAAAAAAAAACATATTATTACGTAAAGCACTATACTCACCAATTTTTTTTATAAAAGGTCAAAGTAACTTGTCATACTGCCGCGTACGATTTATAATATATTTTTTTTTATTTTATATTGTTACATATGTATACAGCGAGTCGTTTTAATATTTTTTTTAACAAATTCATGTTTAAAGGAGCACGCTGTAGCTGTCACACAACCCGACACCGTAATTGGAGCACTCAATTTGCGCGCCACTTCCCCGCCGCGTGCCGCCGCGTGCGCGTCCAATTGTCTATGACTAAGCCCGCCAAATTTTTGACAGATAAACGTAAGTGTAAATATTTTAACACTTATATATATATTTAAAACTATCAACATGGTGTATTTATTTATAACGACCTTCATTAATTTAAATATATGTTTAATTATATTTAATTTATATTTAATTTATATTTATTCATATAAGTTTTTCTAAAATATTTGTGCATTATATCTAAAGCAAGAATTTAGGTTAGGATATA
The DNA here is from genome assembly GCF_028537555.1 of Battus philenor. Lineage (NCBI taxonomy): Eukaryota > Metazoa > Arthropoda > Insecta > Lepidoptera > Papilionidae > Battus > Battus philenor. The sequence goes on from NW_027181688.1 coordinate 3,078,350, forward strand.
TATCGATGTAATAATGATATCTTTGATTTGGTTTTAGACTAAAGAGTTTATGTACAGGTTTGAGTATAGAAAATTTTGAAAGCATAATAGCAATCTGTTCTTTTTTTAAATAAAAATACGAAATAACGGAAAATTCAAGTTTTGCTGTATCGGCCTAGAGATTGCGTTTTTGTCTTAGATATAAGTAAGGAAGTGTTTTCGTTATACCATTAAAATACACACTTAAGATGAAAATGCTTTTTTCACTAATAATAGTCGAATATCCAGGTTCAGGTGAACGGCATTTTATAGGTCATCACAATATAAAATACTGTGTTACATTTTTGATTGAAAATATAACCTGAAAAACTAATTAATGTCGATCGTGTAAGGTCATTACCGATTTATGGTAGAATATGTAAGGCGTGAAAATTAACATATATACATATATATGTATATATACTTAGGAATTTCTTCCATATAGAATATATACAGACGTCTAAATGGCTTCAAAGCCACGATAAGTCTCTGCATCAACGAACGGACGTAATCTATGCCCGTTGGCTGGATATGAAACTTGAAGAACATTTTCCGATTCGAAATTCAAATATTATAAAATGTTCTACTTTGTTCCGGTTGATGTTTCTGTATATAGAGAAAAGATTATTTTAAAAATATAATGAGAGAGAGAAGATAGATTTAGAGAGCATCGCCTTAATGATGGGCGACGACAACCTTCGCCCATCATTCCTATCGTTTGCTCGTAGGGTGGTGAGTGACACTGTTAATAGAAACAAAACAGTATAGATAAGTAGGTACTTAATAAACTACACATAAAATAACTAGTCAATTAATAATAGTAAAAATAGATTAAGAAAAGTGTAGTAAAGTATTAAGAAAGCACAACCCAAAGAAAACTGTGATAAAAAAATAGAATATGTCAATAATAAAATAAAGAAAAAAAATGTACCTAGCCACCTAAGAGTAATAAGATGATGGAAGGAAGGCGATGAAAGCAAGAAGGAATGAAAGAAAAAAATGAAAGCTATTGTGATGGAAATAAAGTAAGAATAAAAGAAATTGAGAAGAATGACAGTGAGTGAAGAATAAAGATGAAAAATCTGAAAAACTTAATTGCTAACAAAGACCCCGATCCCAATTAATTAGTGGTACGAGAGGCCTCCAATAGCGGGGGCCAAAAAAAATATAATAAGTATAATAGAAGTTATCATAACCATCACCATTAATAAGAAAAAGACTAATATTTAGCCACTTCCGCACATGCAGTGGTAGTCGTGCAACAAAGTGCACCGCCCGCCAGCACGCTGATAAATGCGCATGCGGCAAACAATGCGAATTACACAACTACCACCAAAAAATTAGTATGGACTTCCGCAAAATAACGCCTGATTCTAATACCATCACCATTATTTTAGCCGAAGAATGTCTGCTAGACGCAGGGTTCTCCATATATTTTTATAGTAACGCATGGAAGAGGCTTTCATATACTCTTACGACATATAAATATACTCCTCCTGTCTTGACAGACTTCACTGAAAGAAGCTATTGGCCTGTCGCATTCCAATAGAAAAAATATTAATGTAACATATTTTAATGTAATCACTTTATATAATTTGATTAAATGTGAAATAAATAAATTTTTGAATTGCAATCGTGGGTCACGGTTTCGATTTCCAAGATAAGATCTTTTATTTCTTTTGTTCTATTCTATTGTTTCTGAAGATGTTAATGCTGTTAGCCCTAAAGCTTTTACAGCTTCATCGGTACTGAGTTTACGGAGCGGAAGGGTCCGTGAACTAGATATCTTTTATTTACATTTTGTGCGTTAATTACATAGGATTACCACTGCTTGCAAAAAAGTCTCCAGAGGATGGACAGCAGCGTCTTCTCTGTACCATAATACGACACCACGATCCAACACGTCTGCCAAGCTTGGCGGTTATGGTATATTGGTAATATATATATATAATAATATATATATATATTGATCGATTTTTATGTCGCCTGTGCTATGCATACTTTACATTATATATGGTTAGTGTAGATCCCTTATCTTCAAATTTCATCACATATTTCTTTATAAAAGGACCACTTGGACATTGGCTTAAGTCAAGTAAATCGTGTTTAAGCAAACTATTGATTTAATAAAGTAGTTTTATATATATATATATATATATATATATATATATATATATATATATATATATAAATCGGTGTAAAACATTAAAAAGAGTGAATGTATAGTTCATTTGCTGACAATTATTTTATTGTAAATCCTATCCAAAAATCAATGGTTTCGAAAATAATAAATAAAGTCATGATTAAATATATTGTTTTTCAGGGGGGTCTATAACCTATAATGGGCGTCTATCGGCTGATATATTGATGATAAATATAGAAAGAAAAGGCGTTACCAAAATTAGTATTACTACATATAAAAAATATTTTAGTTTTCTATACATCCTAAATTTTGTTTACTATCTAATTAAAAAGTAAATTAAACGTATATATAACAGAGTAATTTTTTATACAGGTGATTGAAAATAGATGCAAAAGATTCAAAGCTTTTTGCTGACAAATGAGCTAAACAATCATCCGTTTATAGCTTTTACATCTATAACTAATAGCCCGTAGATAACTTAAAATCGCTCATGTTAAATTCGCTCAATTAGACTGGTGATGATGATAGATAGGTTTAATCATCCATAATCGATACGTCACTCAAATAACCTCTATTTGTCCCACGCCTCTATCATCTTTTTATATGTACGTATTGACAAAAAAAAATTGTTTCTTAAATGCGCGCCATAAAACTGTTTTTCGTATGATTTACTCGGTTGTAAAATAAAAAAGTTCGCTAACGTAAAGCCTTCCCTGTATCGAGTTAAAAAAATCAATCGCAAAAAATATCGGAGTCGAAAGATTAAATCTGTGTTTCTCAAACCTTTCGTTAATACAATAAAATTATATTGTTTTAGTAAAGCGAAGTTGTAGACGACTATATAATAATGATGATGGTTCCTGGTGCCAGAAAAATTAGTAACAACAAATGATCATTATATCATCATCATTATATAAGCCGATAGACGCTCACTGCAAGGAATAGGCCCCTGCCACAGATCGCTGCAATGTCTGCTGTCCTCTTCCATGGATCCACCTAAAGAGGAGTTTAAACACGCCGCTATATAATAATACCAAATGTCAGGTAACGAAACTCTGTTCAAAGAGTTGTAGTAATATTTGCTGCAGAAATCCTTCCGATACTTCAATAGTAGCAAGTAGATACTACAAAGTTACTCTCGAAGATGTGGACGATGTATACCTGGGACAAACCATCCAGCTAAGACGAACTTCGAGAAAGAGATAACTTGCCGAACCCGACTCGGATGCCCAGCGTTCGGGAAGCCCAGAAACCTCTTCTTCTCGAAAATATCGCAATATTCGATGACGGATGTCTTTGAACAATATGTGTTGCCGGTGATGACCAACATACAACGATAAAACGAACCTCATAAGACGGCTGAAGGTCACCCAGGGAGCAATGGAGACGGCCATCCATAGAATTTCGCTGCGAAATCGAATAAGAAATGAAGAGATCCGCAGAAGAACCAAAATCACCGACGTAGCTCGAAGAATTGCTTGTCTGAGTTTGCAAGCGACGGGGCACATCGCTCGTGTAACCGATGGTCATTGAGGCCGAAAGGTACTCGACCACAAGCCGGTAGACGCGGCGTGGGTAGCACCCCCCACCCCTTCCTAAGTGGACCGACGATATAGTTAAGGTCGCGGGAAGTAGCTGGATGCAGACAGCGCAGAACCGGTCATCGATGATCTTTGGAGGAAGCCTTACAGTGAGCGTTTATCTGCTGAAAAGAAGAAAAAAAAGGAAGGGATTTCCCTTTTTCGGGATGCCAATTGTCAGGAAAGAGATCAGAACATTTGCTAAGTACTAATAACGACCAATAGCCATCCAAGCTAGTTCGCTGACAGGAGTTATGACTTTTTCCTATTTAAGCATCGGAAAATCATACCAATTGTCTTATGCCATGATAACCTCTCAAAGCTACGTGTCTCTGTTCATAAAGTTATAGTTAGGAAAGGGAGTGGCTTTGTATGAACACACAGCACGGGTACATATAATATTAATCCTATTTAAAAAGGGTTAGTGGGCACAAGTAAAGATGGAAGAAACTACAATTACCCTTCTTCTCGATTTGAAGAATTTTGACTACTTATGGAGACTTTGTTGCTGACTAAATCACGCCGTCTATGGCAGTCTTCGACTGTGTGAATTGCTTTTGTAGAGTGTTTTGAACAACATTCTCGAGGTTCAGAACATGAGACTGCGGCCACTTGGTAACCGTCCCTAAAAAAAGGTACAAGATCCTCAATAGAGACCTCTTTTTTCTCGTATACCTATACAACACAAAGAGCAGATATATCTCTATCATCATCAGCGAGAATGGTGTGTAAATAATCTACGGTGATATATTAATGTATATATTTTTTTTATTTAAAATACGATACGATTTTATTAAAGTTTGACGAACACTGCACTAAGAAGCGAGCTCCATAGGCGTTCATTTTCGCTTGAAATGATTTGTTAACTTTTTTTTTTTACAAAACTCATGCAACAATCCTTCGTCAATAGAGCCAGGTGTAGATTCGCAAAATAGTATTTAATTGGGATATATTCGTTTGGATGGATTGCTAAAAATTAACAACAATATGAAGACGGTTTTATGGCCAGCGGGGGGCTATATTTTTTTTTTACAGAAGGTCACTGTTTTTGTTATAGTGCCAGTAAGATATTGGCATATACATATTCCACGCTTTGAAGGTAGCAAAGCGCTGAATACATTTTATCTTCACGTCTATATATACGGTTAGAGTTGGATGTAAATTACCACCCGAGCTCATTTTCGTTCCTTTTTAATTAAAGAAGAAAGCAAAGAAGATTGTTCAATCCTTTACACAATGTTTGGTGGGTAGGAAAATATTTCAAAGCTCCACTAATTTTATTTGAATACCGTCGTTTTGGATTGTCGGGGAATCACCTCCCTGTGCCATAGCATCGCTACAAATGTTTCGTAGAAAAATGCTTTTATTGTTAATTATTTGAACTCATCATCCGTGAGAAGCCATACTGTCCGAGTGTTGTATCCATTGAGATATTTAAAGAACGAACAACACCCGTTATGAAACATGGCGTGCCTTGGTGCCGCCTTCACGCCTGATCTTCCACCTGCGCAGGGCGACTGTCGAAAGGTTAGTGGAGTCTTATCTCTGATCAAACGTGACTGGGTTTTTCATACTTATTCATCATACAGTCCGCTAATTTATTAAACACCAGCGAACACTAGATGTTTCTCAAACAAAGACGATGCCCATCATCGAGGTGGTGTATATTTATATATAAACAAAAACTATTTATTTAATGGAATCAGGCGTTACCTCGCGGAAGTCCATTCTAAGCAAGAAAAGGACCAATATTTAGCCACTTCCGCACATGCAGTGGTAGTCATGCAATAAAATGCACCGCCCGCCAGCCCGCTGATAAATGCGTATGCGGCAAACAATGCGAATCACACAACCGCCACCGCCAAATCACTCAACACTTGTTTCACCGCTCCACGGGGCATCTTCAGGAGTTATGTTACACCGATTATTGCCAAACACAGAGTGAGCTCAGTCAAAATAATTAACAATTAACACAACAAAATTTACAAGTTCAATCCGAACGCAACGATAGCTGCTACATCACTAACGACGGATTCAAATTGACGTTCGAATTTGGAATTCCCGCAAGAAATATTTAACGACAAAGAGTGCACGTAGTGACCAGAAATATGAAACTTTTTTCAGTAGCCCCGCCTCAGGCAGTTACATATGAAGGTTGCAATCCACTGTTATAGATACAGCTATTTATATAGAAACTGGACTCGCTTCAGGTGATTAGTTTTAAACTGCTTACTGAGAACTTTTTCAGGATCCTCGGCACGGGCAGCCAGAGGCAGGCACAGCGAAGAGGATTTAATAACATAAGTACAACAAATAGTGGTTTATTTATTTATTTATAAGACATATCAACGATATAAACAACATAAATACACAAACAATATAATTACATTCATATTAAATATTATTATATATACTTTGTAACTGGCATGGTTTTAAAAAAAAAGCATATAAAACCATTGAGATGATTTTACTTGTAAATTTTATATAATCATACCGGGAAGCTATTTATCATTTGAAATCTCCTATAGAGTTAATTTACCCTGGTCATACTAGATAGAAGCCTTGCTGGAGGTTCTATCGCTACTGCTCCCAGCGCTCACTTACCAAGGTGATAGTAGTGATGATAGACAGGCGGTGGACCTTGAGCGGAGTCATACCAAGGAGCCATTTAAGATCTTGGCAGCTTCCGAAGCTGCTCTGGAAGCTTTCGAGCTTCGCTACCTTAAAAGAGGTCTGTGCCTATTTGCCCTCTATGACCTGCCGCCTCATATAGGCCGCAGTGGTAGTTCGATCCATGAAAAAAATAGTAAATATATGAACAGCAATAAATTTTATTATAATAGCAACAAAACTAACGTAACAGACGGTTCACCACACTTTTTCTTCTTATTTTCTTATTTTGGGTTCCATTTGTATTTCTTTTAATTTAAATTTCGAATGCTTGTTTTATATGTCGATGAATCAAAGTCACTGAGGTAGCCCCTAGAATTGCTTAATGGCAGTGAGCCAAAGCTAAAATCATAGTAATTAAATTATATTGATTATAATAGGTTTTGATAACCTAATATATAACAAGTGTAACTTCAAGGAACTCTGACCATTAACAACAAAAATGTAGAGATAATGTTTTTATATAACAATAATAATTCGTGTATATGACTAGAACTTTGTTTATTTATCTTGGAATATTTCAGATTTTAAAATAAAAATCAGTTTAACTACATATCGATTACTATCAAATAATACGAAGTTATAAATTGATGATTAAAAATTCTCAAAATTGTTACAATTTTAAAGCATTAATAAAAAATACAGGAAGAACATCCGCTGTATTGTATTTAAATACATTAAAATACGGTAACGTCCGATTAGTTACGAATGGAGTCTGTGTCTAATCCAATCGTATTAAAAAAAAAATCTATAAAGTATAAATATTCCAGATCTACAAAACACAAAGGTGACCTTCCGAACGGCCAGGAAACGATGGCATTCGGAAAAAAAAATTAAAAAAAAAAGTTATAACCCCATAATTCACAATTAAAAGCGGCTACTGGTCATGGCGGAAAGTATACATAATAAATTTCTTCCTTAAAAAGGTCCGACTGAAAAGAGCAGGATACAGATACAAAAGGCGGGACAGGCTCGAGCGCTGCGAGAAAAAAAAAGTTGTTTATGGTTAGATGCACCGCGCTGCGCGATAGAGTCCGGAATATTCCGATAATTTCAAATGTCAATATTTTTTAGCCAGAAATCTCATAATTCCCATCTCTTGCTTCATCCTATATTACTTAAAATATATCTATTATCATTTAATATATTATTTATTATTATAAACGATACTTTTTAAACAACTAATATAGTGTTTTGTCTGTATAAAATACACTTTTACAGAACTTTATCGAAATATCGAAGGACAGTGGTAATACTAAAGATTAGAAAATATATCTCTTTTATTGACAAAAACGAAATAAAAAGGCATTTACCTGTGGTCCCCAGCGGCTATCAGTTTTACTCAGATAATCAGATAACAACAACTTTGGATTTTATTTAAATAAAACTAAGTTGTTATTTACGTACTTTAAAAATACACATGTGTAAACGCATCTTTAAATTTTCTTGCAACAATTGACGCACAATATCATCATTTCTCCTGCGATGTTTGATGAGTGTGCACTCATGTGTAGTGATCAGTCATTATTATTTCAGTTGTAAGATGTCCACAGCTGGACATAGATCTTCCCAATATATTTCCAATAAGGCCGTTTACAAGCGGATTACTCAAGAATCTTCCGGCGATGTTAAGGAGGTTGTCAATAGTTAATGCTGGCAAGAAATAAACAGCATTATCTACATTTCGAACAACAAATATGGCGACCCTTGCCGCGGTCATTTTACCGCCAACGCTTCGTATATTTAGAAGAAACATAAAGCGAGGTAGCCGTAATAATGAGAGGGAGAAATTACTTTTTGGACTTATAAAAATATGAAAAATGTGAAGCTCTTTGATACTCTTCGGCATTACAAGATACGTGGCCGGCACAATGACGCCTAATAAGGTAAATTTATTCTCTACACGTTATCGATCCCAACAATACTCTTGGTGGAGTACTGTAATTGCAAATATCTTTAACTTATGATGTAAAACGATGGTAGTTTTGTAATGACACATAGAAGGACCATTTCATATCCTTTCTTACAGATTATTATTAAAATATTTTGAGTTTTTTGAAGATTTTTTTTAATGGACATATATTTTTGGACAGGACATTACAATATAATTATAATATATAACATTCTTAATTATAATACTTATTTACTTTCACAACTAAACAATTTTAGTATATTTACATAGGTTTCTGGTTCCTTTTATTTCACATATAGTTTTTTTCCTATTCCTTTAATTTCTTACCCGACCTGAACTATTATCACGTTTATTTATATTAATTACGTCTTCAATTATTGCTCTGCAGCATTTAATAAACACAGTTCTGTCTTCATCACTGTTTATCAGTGAGGCGATGCTGTCTTCACTAATCTAATTTTCTAGCAGGAGCTCGAAATCACATCGAAGTCCTCCGAATGCGGGACAGTTGACCACCAGGTGCACCACGGTCTGATCCACCCCCGGCTCACAGAAGCTCGAAGGACTTTACTTGAACTTAAACCTGTGAAGGTACTCCGAGAATACCCCGTGCCCAAATAGCATCTGTTCCAAGATCGTCTCCAACTCAATGCCACCATTACCACCATTACACTTTGAGAAGGCGTACCTAGTGTTTCTACTCGACGTCTCTGTTCCGCATAGCCTGAGTAAGGAACGATATGCTGGTTTCTTATTTCCCGAGAATTATAGCCCAGGGTCTGTCTCTTTGAATAGGTACCAACTGACTCTGTGTGCTTTATCTTGGAACACATCGTCGCCATTCATCAGGAGAGTTTGTGATCAAATGTAAACTAGGAAGTGTTTAAAAAAAATAAAAAAGTAGTTTCGTGGCCGAACATGTATATAACCTTTGCTCTTAAACAAAATTAAAAAGTTGATCTGTCATTTTCACTCACGGATTACTCTTGTAATAGGGTCTGAGAAATCAGTGTCACTACAAATGGTCTGATTGATGGTAGTCGTTATATCATAAATACACCTGTGCATACAGACATGCAACTCAGACGAAAAAAAAAAACATCAACAATGCTTCATTCATGGCGAACGGAACTGAATTCTATGCGTCAATCGGACAAGGGATAGCAGCGAGCCATAGACAAATTCCCACGTTTTTTTTTCGCTCCTAACAACCTTTTGATGACCACGGTAGCGAAATTTTGACGTGCCGTGTCGAAATTAAAATTTAACAGTTACAATAGAATAAGATTTAACTATAATAAACTTTTTATTATTATATTTGTACAGGATATATTGTTTACAGATAAAAAAGCTTAGCATAGATATATGTATAGTTCATCATAGATAGATGCCCACTGCAAGGCCTTAGATCTAAACGATGATGTAAAGTTCATTCTTTTTAATGGAATCAGGCGTCACCTCGGGGAAGTCTATCCTAAGTAAGAAAAGGACCAATATTTAGCATTGTTACACCAATTGTAACACCAAGACTCTGTGTTTGGTAATATAACTCCTGAAGAAGCCCCGTGGAGGGGTGAAACACTTGTTGAGTAATTCGGTGGTGGCAGTTGTGTGATTCGCATTGTTTGCCGCATACGCATTTATCAGCGGGCTGGCGGGCGGTGCATTTCATTGCACGACTACCACTGCATGTGCGGAAGTGGCTAAATATTGGTCCTTTTCTTACAAAGTTCATTCAGTCAGTAAATGTTTCAGAAATTATAGATAACATAATAATAACATTGTAAGAAAAAGCATTTTACAAAATTTTTGATTACTACATATTAAAATCTGTCCATGCAGCATGCCAGAAGTTATTGGTCAATCGGATTCGAATAGAATTTCAGAGTGATCACTTCATGCAGAATGATTGGAAATAGATATAAAAGATTTTTATCTGAATAATTTATTCTGCGTACAGCTATATTGATTTACTCACATAAGTTTCCCTACGAGACTGTTTATATCTAATATTTACCTTAAATACCTAACGTTTAAAGAGATTATTATATTCAATATATATATTACAGTGTTTAAGACTGTCTGTGAATGTATGTAGGCGCAAAGAATAATGTGTAAGTGACGTTTCGATTCAGTGCATGCGCCCACGCATTCGAACGTTATATAGAATTCTCTCTGCAAGTATTTGAATGGCAGATTGATTGAACAATTGGAATTTGTGTTCATATTCGTACTGGTAATATAAGTTTAACATACATGAATAGTCAACACATTTTTCGTCAAAAACTGATAATGTTTGCTTGTTGGCATTAGTAGTTTCACTGTGTTTGAGATGGTAAAGCGCTGCTGCCACTGCTTAAATCTCTTTAATCATCATCACCTTTTCAGCCGTAGGACGTTTACGATAAGAAATAAGCTTCTCTGTAGATTTTTAATAGGTGCAGTAGGAAGTGGCCTGCGATCAGAGTCTTCCGAGGACTTTAATAAGATCATCTGTTCTCCTTTGTGCGGACGACATACGCTGGTCTTCCCGGTCCAAGGTCTCCACTCTAGAAGCTTAATTCCATTGCAGTCATCATCAGTTATCGGCGCTGCATATAAATAAATAAATTGTTTTTATTTCAGAAAGCTTCTAATATTTGTTATGTTATATGCTCACACAGTTTCATAATGTTAGTTTAAAAAGTTGATGGTAAATTTTAATTTATGAACAAAATTATTACTTTTAAATAATCTAATTTAAAAAATAAATTGCGATTCGATAAATCGAAAATCAAAATATTCTTTATTCAAATACGCTGTTATGAGCACCGGCATTGAAATCGTTCAATACATTTTTGTTTTTTTTTTTAAATTACCTATATGGCCTGATAGATAAAAATTTACAAACAGTACATACTTATATAAATAAACATCAGGAATTTAAGACTTTGTTATGGTATGAATGTTTCTTGTTCTAAATACATTAAAAAATTATTAGCTGCTGATTGTCTCGTTAGGAGAAGATTGTAATAGAATCCAAATTATTTACTTTATGGGTAGACGTCGTACAGCCTCTCGTCTCCACACATGAGATCTGGCTCTTTACAGTAACTAAATGTTCAGGGGCTCTCACAGGAATCTCAGCTAGGTCTAGTTTTCTAAGTTATTTATCCACTTACTAAGTAACTGAGGCTGTTACTTCAATCAAAGCCTCTGCTCGTAGTATTGAAATCAATGTTCTTCTACAAGCCGTAGTCTTGATAAATCCAATTACTCACTTTCTTTTTTCTACTGCCTTAATATACCCTTTGCTTGCCAGTCCACGGTCTCGACTCTAAAACCTTAAAGCCCTACAGGCCATCCGAATTGTTAAAAAGAAGTCCAGGAGTAAATGGTAGAGAAAAAAGGTGATGTATGAATGGTTTTGGAAAGAAAATGAATGAAAGATTATGCAAATAAAAAAAAGAGGAACTAGTGAAATAAATTGAGAAGAACGAACGAAGAGCCAGGAAATAAAAACAAAAGGAAAAAATTATTTCAATAATTGTCCGCGTGTATCTAAGACAGGGGATTTTACGAAAGGCCCCTAATAACGGAGGTGATAAAAATAACTACTCGATGCTTGAAGTGAGAGACCACGTTTCATCACCGTAAAACACTTTGTCATACAAATTATTCTTTTGTAATTTTATAAAAATTTCACATATTTTATGTTTCAAAATTAAAAATCTTTAGGATCTTTCAAAAACTAGATTCTAAGTTTTAATATGTTTATTGAATAGAAGTTATTAGATAGGGTTTAATAGTGTTTAAAGATTATCATAAAACCTTAAGTGTGACACGTGTAAGCTGATATGAGTGAAACCAAGGTTTTGCAGAATAAACGATACAAATTCTATTAAAACAGCTTACACATTATTTACATGGATTTGGTGATCATTTATTTTATTTTTAGTTTAATAAGTTTCTTACATGTGATTATTTATAGGTTTTTTGTTTCATATTTTTGTTTCATGGTGATTAGTTAAAGGTCTAAAAATATTAACCAAAAATCAAAGGTTTTAGAAATTATAAAAAGGTTTTTTAATGGAATCAGGCGTTATTTTGAGGAAGTCCATCCTAAGTAAGAAAAGGACCAATATTTAGCCACTTCCGCACATGCAGTGGTAGTCGTGCAACAAAGTTTTTTCACTGCAAAATCACAACACAACACGTGTTCCACCCTTCCACGGGGCATCTTCAGGAGTTATGTTACACCGATTAGTGCCAAACACAGAGTCTCACAAAGTCCCGTTGGCAGGCGGTGCACTTTGTTGCACGCATACTACTGCATGTGCGGAAGTGGCTAAGCATTGGTCCTTTTCTTACTTAATATTACTGCTACTGCAAACCGAGTTACGTCACCTGGCATTTTATATTAATGTATAGCGGCGTGGATAGGTCCCCCGCTTATATGGACCTTCGACATAGTTAAAAGTCGCGGGAAGTCAATGGGCAGCAAAAGACCAGTTATGGTAGCGATGTCGATGGTCGGTGTTGGAGGCCTATGTCTTGCTGTGAACGTCGTGTCGACTAATAACGATGATGATAATGTAGTGATCATTTGCTGTCACTAACATTTCTGGCACCATTATCCATTAGAAAATAAATAGAATGCATCCTTATGAAAGGATCTTAAAAAACCATAAGCAACCACCATCGAGGCACAAAATCTATAATGCGTATAAGTACCTGGGCATCGTATCTTGTCCCACGCGGTGACGCGATGTTTAAAAAATAATTGATAGGAAAAAAAAATTGAATAATCCACATCCCTAGAGGATTACAAGGCAAACGCATTTTAGACGTGCCCACACCGAATCGAGGCCCGAATTTCAGAAAAAATACTCTTTATAAATAGGACCGTCGTGTTCCAAAGTTCTCAAGAATATCGTCGACTTGATTAGGATTATAGATATGGTATGCAATAATCGAGCTGCTGGAATCTCTTCCACAACCTCCCAATTACAACCTGAAGCTGTGGTTCAACCGTTTCGACTTCCCAATTGAAATTCTTAACGTTTATTGAAAGATAACTCAAGACGTGGTACTATCTCTAGAAACCATGCGTGTGATAGCTTGACTTCAAGCCCCAAAGGTACCCCCTACTTTCGTTACTGTAGTGGTCTATACACTCTTACCTTACCCCGGTAGAGATTCGAATGCCAACAGTACATATAAATGACAAACATAACATTTTGTTTGGATCCTGATAACACGCATGTATATGCAAGTGACAGGTTATATGTATAAAAACTTTAAAGACGTGAATTTCTCAGAAAAGCAATTGCGCCGAAATATGTTACATTTTTTTTTTGGAATGCAGACTACTTTTGGCAGTTTAAAGTCTGCATGGACAGATAGTAAACAATAATTAATTTTAAGATGTAATTGTTCGAATTTTAAAAACGAATTTGTTACTCTGTATAATTATTATATTATTTATTTTTTTATAAAACCATTAATATTTTGATAATGTTTGTCATACATTAATTGACAATAAATGAGCGATACATTTACCCTTTTAATGCTCTCACACCTATAATTATTAACCTACAATTTACAGTCTTATTTCGTAAGACAGAAAAGTTAAAAATTAAAAAAAACGTTGATATTCTCTACATTAATACCGTAAACGCTCTTAAAAGACTAAAGAATTCCAATTTTAAAATAAAATTTTAATTTTCGTTGCTATATTTATGCTCCATAACACGTGTAACGCCCACAAAATAGTTCCACATTCGATTTTAAGGAATTCAAATTGACAAAGGGCGCGATTTGATCGATTCAAATGTCACTGGGAGCTCTGAAATGCGAACAAGTGCTGCCACCTGTCGCAGAGTCGTGTGAATAACATTAATAGTCGCTTTCAATCGGTACTTTTATTCATTATATATTACATAGATAATATATATTACATCTATATTATCCGGACCGGAGTGTTATATACACACTAATTTTGGCCGATATACTTTTATATACATAATAATTGTTTTTCTAAAATTTTCGGAAACTGCCTCTACTCATATGTTCGGTATCAAAGAGATTCTTTCCAAAGATAACTTTAGATTTATTTCAGAATCAGAAATGACTTATTCTAGACTTATTATACATGGTTTAATTTAGTATTGATCGACGCGTCTTACGAATACTAAAGTATAATACGAAAATTATGTATAAACACGGTAATAGGTTATAGCTGTAAAACTTCCAAGCTTTTTACTAACAGCCATATAAAACTTTTACACTTTAAACCAATCACCCTGTTCATTGCTATGGGACACATCAGGAAGACCATAATTAAAATAGACGAAATAAAGAAAAGCAATAGTTAAGTCATTACAAGTGTAATAAAAAAGCAATTAGTCCTCTGTTCAACTTGTTAATTACGGTTTTAAGAACGAAATGTTTTCCCATCCCTACAACCTTCGTTTATCGTTCATCAATGATTTGACGTAAAATGTTTACAATGAGCTACTTGGGGAGCCATTCTTTTATTCGACACGGATGCCTAGCCGCGTCAAACGATGTCCCTAAATACAATACTAGCAACCGTGACGCAACTTATTTTTACCGATTATTTAAATAAAAAAAATTGTTATTCACACGTTAATTTTGACATAGATTAATTTTAAACATACATTTCGATTGTTGCTGCTAAAAATCATGTATAAATTTTACATTAGAATTGATATAGGTCTCTTCCGCCAATTCTTCTAGCTCTAACGCTTTCCGACGTAGCCAGTATCGACGCTAGGACATTCACCTCGCATCAAGCCCTCGTCAGGCATGATGCTCCGAACATTCATCACACTTATACTCATGACACGGCCGCGCCCGCCTAGCCCGCGTTCAAGCGAGGGCGGTCAGGACTACCGAGTAGTCCTCGCTTCACACAACTTACACTACACCTCATTCACTATACCATTCACGGGTATAGTCACTCTTCGTGCGTATGTCTTCGCTGTAACTAGGAAAACGATCACCCAGCGTAAATTTTTAGACCGCAGATCTTCTGTTTCCTCGGACTCGAATTCGATTAAGCTGCACAAAGTCTAAATCTGCTAGCAGTACAACTTCACATCAAATGCAAGAGCAACTGATCAAGTCAATGTTCTCCTCGCCCTATGTGGCTTGTCTTGTTGTTGTCGCGTCGTTCAGCAATGATCCTGGTCTAGGGTTAGTCAGTCTTGATTGTATTGAACATGACGCCAACTTAGATCAGCTTGGCCAGACTGAATTTACCACGAGAACTCGGACCCCACTCTTGGTCTAGGGTTGGTACGACATTTGAATGTACCAGGTGTGATTGTATTGTAGGTAGCTGCAAAATGAATTGATGCTAGTTTTAGGAAATGGGCGATCGTTGGCTTTCCAGGTAGACATGCAGGTAACCATTGCATGTGCATGGCGCGCTCGTGGTCTTGCACACGTTCTGCAAGATATGGAGTCTAAAAATCGACGAGTGGATTAAAACATATCGATATACTTCTATTTGAATTAACGCATGTGAGGGCGACTCTGATTACAGTTTTTTTTATCTTTTATTAATGGCCTTCGTTTTTAGGGTCCCGTCGTTGCCTCTCTCATATTATTGGAACAGGGACTTTACATGGCAACAAAGAGGATACGGTTCAACACACGCCTAAGGATTGCATAGCTTGGGATGAACTGCGCCGAGAACTCACCAACACCTATCGCCACTAGGCTTCGTTAGGACGATGGTACAGTACTAGCAGTCACAGAGCGCTGGTGTAACCTTCTGCCAAAATGCGATTGCAGAAGGAGGCTATGGAAAGAGAGAGGATAAAGAACGTCTCATCTGCAATCGTAGACCTAGACGTCGGAGTGGGTGGGCGCGGTATAAGCCCTTGTCCAACCCCCATAACATGGCCTTGGCGGCAGTTTCGGGGTGATCCGCCGCAAGTATGCCCTGGCCCTGCAATGGCACGCGAACTAAATCTCGCGTATTTATTACGGATGGGGTACTCCAGCTCTAGTCCAAAGAGTTGAGTCACTAGGCCACCGCCGTTGAAACTACGGTAGTACGCGAAAGCGTTCCCGTAGTTTTAACAAAGGTCGTTGAAGAAGACCGTGGGATTTTAGCCAGTAGGAGTCCCGTATAAGTCTTTCGTCGGGATTTCCCTGCTGGATTCTTACTTATTTCTTTATTTACAGTTTTCGCTCTTTTTCTTTTCGTTCATCCGCCATAAAATCTTCTACTTCTTTGGAATTCTTGTCATCCTTTCACCCATAGTCTTCCATCCCTTTACTCCGTTCAGAAAATATTACAGTTTTTATACTATGATCATTATCACATTTTTCTCATCACTTCATTTTTATTGTTTTATTTCACAAATTTATTATTTACTTTAAATTTGGTGGTACTATTACATTTATTACAGGTTTATAGAGTCATTTTATTGGTTAGTGATATTTTACCTCACATATTTAGCAATTAAGAGAAGTGGCCAAGAACAAAGGCGAGGTTATCCAGAACAACACTTAGATAACTGGTTTGAGTCATCTAAGGCTCTGAATTTACTATACATGTAATTAGAGCTAGCAGAGAAGAACTGTT
The DNA here is from genome assembly GCF_028537555.1 of Battus philenor. Taxonomy (NCBI): domain Eukaryota; kingdom Metazoa; phylum Arthropoda; class Insecta; order Lepidoptera; family Papilionidae; genus Battus; species Battus philenor. Next base: position 3,095,275 of record NW_027181688.1, read on the forward strand.
GCGCTTCGAAAACATCATTGCTGTAATATTGGAAGTATAATTTCTTTCTTTCATATTTAATGGAATCAGGCGTTACCTCGCGGAAGTCCATCCTAAGTAAGAAAAGGACCAATATTTAGCCAATTCCGCGCATGCAGTGGTAGTCGTGCAACAAAATGCACCGCCCGCCAGCCCGCTGATAAATGCGTATGCGGCAAACAATGCGAATCACACAACCGCCACCGCCAAATTACTCAACACGTGTTTCACCCCTCCACGGGGCATCTTCAGGAGTTATGTTACACCGATTAGTGCCAAACGCAGAGTTTCTTACTTCTTTCTTTCAACTGTTTTTTCTTAACTGTGCATTGTGTGCGATTTCATCCCTGCTAGAAATAACTTGAGGTCATAAATATATCTAATTCAACGTATGTTGAATAAATAATTTTTGACAAGTAATAATTATGCTTAATTTTAGCGAAATTATGTCGTAAGTAAAATTGAAAAGAAACAAAGTCCTCTATTAAACTCATTTAGACAAAATAGATCTATAGTTTAATATAAATAGTCATGAAGTCCCTGGATGTCGGCAGCGCAAGGCCGGTCATCTTGGCAATCTTTGTGTGAGGTCTTGCAGAGGGCATCTATCGACTGGAAAGAACTTAAGCTTAAATTACTTAACAGCAATGTTGTGGCTTGAAATTGTACTTAAATCTGGTTAATCCTAATGGTTGTGTTACTATAATGAAACAACATAGCATTTTATTTTACATCTTGGGAACTAACAAGTATAAATATAGAATAAATATCGTTGAAGAATAAAGAAGAGTGTTGATAGAATATTCTAGTAAATATGGTCATCATAACTGTTTTGAATTCCGAAAGTGCTTGTTGATTTATTCACACTTTTTACACACATTTTACGATGGCGTACTTAATTTTATCTTATCATTATATATCAAAATAGAACGATTGTGTTTTTTGAATTAATTAGTCATTTTTTCCGGACTGTATAATATATCTCGAGAAAGTTATGGCATGTAGTCTTCACTTCCAGAAAATTCTAGACGTGGTTATTTTTTAATGTATATCGTATATATAGTTTGTGGTATATGTACGTGTTATGTATATGTGTGTATAGATGTGTATGTAACATAAGAAACACATAAATTAGTTTTCATCGATTTATAATAGTAAAATGATATTTTCAAAAGGTATATAAAACTAATTATTTTTCTAAAATATTTACATTTTAAAATTGTTAGCTTTATTTAAATATTCCACCAAACAAATTATTTACTTTCAATTGTTCCTGTTTACATTTTTAGATGTAGAAAATTTGTGGATACAAAATTTTTTACCTGCTTTTTGGTTAATCCAAAAGGGTTGTTTTTTCGAACACAATTGAACCAGGTTATAATTAGCACAAAAATGTCGTGGTCTCTTGTTACAATTTTTTTAAAGCACCTCGCCCGAGTGCCGGAGAGGAACACGATGCTATTTACTAAGAGCCCACGTTTAAAAGGATTATTTCTCGGCGGCCATGTCACTTGAGCGTCGTGAAAAAAGTAAAATAATTGTTGGGGATTAGCTGCCAGTGTCAAAGTGTTAAATATCGAACACACGGCGTCTAATTTGACAACTGTAGCCGAAAATCTTGGGTCTGTGCCTTCGCGAGCTGAATAAAAAATATACATTTGACAAGTGTGTCGTATTTCTGTTGAGATGTGACAGTTCGATTTTAGACTATGTCGCCGCTTCAAAGTTGCGATGCCTTAATCTCAGACTAGGGTAAACATTGCACGGTATTATCGTGGACAGTCCTATATTGGAGTCATTTATTTTACTTTGAAAATTTCAAAATCAACTATACAAGAAAGAAGGAAACCTTTTACTTTTTTATTGTAGATTGATTAAATTATGTAGTGAATGGTTATTGGTATAAGTACAGGATTTAAAGGGTTTAAAGTGTGACTGATTAGCTGTTGATTAATGTGGTTTTGTGGTACACAGACACACTGCTGCCCATCCTCTGTAAACTCGGAGAAGTGGCGACCCTATGTCATTAACCCTTAATTAGGCGCATGGGGTCAGGGCCGCTTGAAATTCAAAAAATAATGGCTTACAGTCTTCAGAGCGTACTAACGCTCTTTCTAGCTTCCTCATTCCCCTCGGGGTACGCAAATTAGTCGCATCCAGAACATTAACTCTTGACGACACATCGCTGTCCTTTAGAGAGCTGACCCCATGCGCCCAGTTACGTCCCATTTTTTGGCAAAGGTAAGTTTTTACTTTTGTGATTTTTTTTGTGTTTATATTAGTATATTGTTTACTGTTTATCTTTGTATGTGTGTATTTTGATACGGTGTGATTTCTTTATGTATTTTTGAGTTTTTTTCTATGCTTTTTCTTTTTTTTTGAATTGAAATGCCTAACGACAAACAAATATTGCAATGGCTGGATGAAGTGCTTGATGAAGAGCAAGATGTTGCTGGTTCGGATTCGCAAGACGAAACTTTGAACGATGCTGTCATTGATAGTGCTCATAATTCAGAAAGCGAAATTGAGGAGTCTGAACATCCAAGACATCCCTGTATCAACGGAAGATAATTATTTTTTATCTCGACATACTCAGAGAAATGGCCCGAAAGTGAAATGGTGTAAAGTACCACCATCGAACGCAGTAAGGACCCGAGCACAAAATATTATTTTACATTTACCTGGAGTATAAACATATCTGGAATCAACCCATTTGTCATACACAAAGCGAATACTGAGAAGACTTTGACATATACAAGACGGATTTTCTCGAAGAAAATAGCTGCGGCACTTGTGGAAGATCACCAAAAACATCGCATACAACTACGTGCTGTACCAGCGACAACAAAAAGACGGCTCCATGAAGTTTATAATGTTAACAAGGCGGTTTATCAATCGACAGCTAAGCGCGGGCGCTGTTGATCATATCCTAGAAAGGACGACAAAAAAGTGCCACCAAAATGTTTCAAGAGTCGTAAATTTATTTGTCAGCAACACTCAAGGATTTACTGCGTCGGATGCAGAACAGAAGATTCCGCTGATGAGGCTGAATAAACTTTATTTCTTAAGTTGATCTTGGCTATGCCAAAAAAAATAGTTTAAAGAGAGGTTTACTGTTTTTGTTTTTTTTTTAATATTTTTAATGTCATAGTAAGTATTTGTTTCTTAAAGTAAAGTATATTAAAGTACTTTATTAATTACTAAAGAAATCCATTAAGTTTTATTCCTTTTTGATACTCTTTTCTCAATATTTTTTTGGGGTCATTTAAGATCCCATGCGCCTAATTGAGTGATTTTCTTAATGCGCCTAATTAAGGGTTAATTCATAAAATGTGAATAATTTATGATTTTATTCCCGAAATTGAATCCGCGACGTACGAACGCAAGTCTCGGTCCAATACTTAAAATTCAAAAGTATGCATTTCTAAATATTACATCACTAAATCTGCGATATTAATTTTGCGCGTAGTTCAGTTATATTGTGAAATATTTGAATTAGTAAAACAATTTTTCGGTATAGTCATTAATTTCTTTTAAATATATATAAATATTACATATGCAATTATATATCATTGCACCGATAAACATACGAAACAAAAATAACCAATGTCCTAGAAAGTTTTCTGTAAAATATACTAACACTACATATGAATCATTTTTTCCAGATAAATATGAAGATTGAATTTCATTATTAATTAATGCTACATACAAACCGGTTCACAGATTAGTTTATTAACAAAAAACCTAGATTCGAATAAATGACATTCTCGTGTGAAATATCGATTTTGGATTAATGTTGCCACCCACGATTAATTTTAACTTATTTCTATCTCTCTTGCTGTTTTCCTCACCGCTGGTCATCGTAGACCCTGTCTACGTCAACAAGCTTGAAGTATTCCAGCAGTAACTGGTAACTTCAGCTCCTGTGATATCTGTACTGAGCATCGCCAAGGAGTTCTGTTTATAGGTTCCTTCCACTTCTCTTGTCACTATCACGCGTTCCAAGTGATTGTAGTCTTTACAAGCAAAGCGATCAAGATAATACAGGGTGGTTGATTAAAGGTATAAAAGCTTTAAAGGCGTTAATGTATTGTTACAAATAACAGTAAGCTTATATGTATTTATTTTATTTTATTTATTTACACTTTATTGTACCGTAGATAATAACTAAAAAAAAAGAAACAATTTATATAAAGGTACATAAGGCGGTCTTATCGCTCCAGGCGATCTCTAGCAGTCAACTTTTGGAGATGAAAGACATGTTGGATAGGACAGTTTAGGATGTACGTACATCCAAATACATACATTACTATACAGACATACATATAGTACAAAATAATACAGTCTGTATGGTGCCCATTCTATGACTTTTTTTTCTATTTGAACAATCTAATAACTTCTCGCTTCTTCTGTTCACTATCTATCTCTGCAGGCTTTGTACTAAAAGTATAAGTATTTTTTTTAAAGCTTATTCGTCTATAAAAAGTTTAAGTTTCACTCCTATTACGAATGAACTTTATAAAGTGATCATTCTTGAACTATATTGTAATGCCACAGGCCAATTATTTCTGGCAGTACAAAGTCAACAGGTACAGATAATAAAAAATAATTAAGTTTTATATTGTCATTACATTATTCATTATTTCCGAAATTATTGGTTTTTGTATAGGGTGTACTATACATTGATTGACAGCAAATGTGCTATATATTCACGCCTTTGAAGTTTTTAGACATGTAACCACTCACCTGTATAATTGATATTACCTTCAGTGTCAGAAGCAGTCGTCGGTTATTTTGGAAATATATAGGGAAGGCATACATCTAGCTGTGGACGTCCAACAGATGTTATGATGATGATGATAAAAGACCATCATCAGATCTGTCTTAATATTTTTACGCGACAAAGTACACCTGTCCCCCGATTTACACGGTACTTGTTTTACACGTTTTCGCTTTTACACGGTTTTCCAAAAAAGTTTTTTTTTTGTTTTAATAACCGATTCCGAAAAAAAGAATGAGAGTAATTTCTTTTTTGTTCTTCTTTTTATGTATATTGTAATTAAATTAAAAAAAACGGTTTTCCGTAATTTATTAAATATTTAAACTTGTCAATTCATTTTATTTGTATTTCTTTGTACACCTAAAATTATTTAAAAAAAAAAACAACTGTTAAATAGCAAATCATGCATTTTCTGCAAGTTTTTCGATTTACACGGTTTTGACTTGAAAATTTTTAATTTTCGATTTACACGTTTTTCTCGGGAACGTATTTACCGTGTAAATCGGGGGATAGGTGTATAAAATCACAAAAAAAAAATAGCGCCGAGTTGCCAGTTTAAAAGTACTTAGTACCGTACATTAACTGGCTGATAATTAAAGTCATTTAAATCCTTTTTAAGACATTTACACCTTGTAATAAATAATGCAATTAGAATCAATATTTCCGCCACAGGACTTACAGGACATGACCCTTCCCCCGGTGCATTTAGCGTCTTCCGACGAACATAATGTCTTCTGTGGGTTTAAAAAAAGTAAGCTTCAAGGGTGGGCGTTCTACACTGCATCAAGCCTTGTATCCTGCCTAATATCACTTCGCTGACCAATTCGCTGGACTATGTCGATCCATACGGCCCAAGATAAGATGTATGCAATTTTTATTTTTGTGATCTTCGGTAACATTGCAAAATTGCCAATTGTAAATAAAATATATAGTTTATCACTTTAACGCTCGCCATACTATTATTTACTATAGTCTCCTTTGTCTTATCATTTCACATTTTTTGTTATAACAAAAAGTATACATTGTTTTTAAGTATTGTTGCAATAAAAACAACGCATATATGTATATAATAAGAGCAGTGGTAGACCAGAGATTAATTATTAATTCCCAGGACACAGTCTTATATATAATTCACACTCTGTACATTAATTATATAGGATTGCCACTGCTCACAAATAAGTTTCCAGAAGATGCAGTTGCGTCTTCTGTGTACGATGACATCACGTTCCTTAACCCTTTCCACTCCAATGTCGAGTGTCACTCGACACTGATTTTGTTCCACAAGCTCCATTGTCGAGTGATACTCGACATGATGTAATACTTCTATTTGCGGAAAATTTTAAAACAGGAAAGATTTTTATTACTAAAATGTTTGAATCACGAATGAATGAAACACATTCTAGAATCGCAAGATACTATAATTCAATTAAATTTTATCGATGCTACATAACAGCCTTGGAGTGGAAAGGGTTAAGAGTAACAAAAATATAACAGAAAAAAAGTATTGTAAGGATGTTAATTTTAAATTTAATTTAAATAAAATAAAAAAAATGCTACCTACATATCTCTTAATAATATTTTAGTTCGTGACTTTATAATTGCTATTATTCATTTTTAATTGAAATTGTTAATTAAAATTACACATTGTTATAATTTTACAAAACAATTTAAATTCAAAATTCAAAATTGATTGCACCATAAATAATAAAAATCAAAATGAAAATATCGAATATTTTTAATTTAAAGTTATTTGCTTATTGGCGATATTTAAATAAAAGCGGGTCCAAGTAGAGAATTTTTAAATTTAAATTACGATTCTGTTCTATGTACCACAATATACATACATATATATATATATATATACATATATATATATATATATATAGATAATGTTACATTCATGTATAATTATAGTATTTAGTAGGTATTAGAACAATTATATGAGATGTTTTAATGTGATTATTTTCCCTATCAATTTGTTTTCACTTTTTGTTTTATTATATTAACTTGTTTCACCTATCTTAAATATTTTATCTCTGCACTCCCTAACAATTAACTGGTAATGCCGTACCGTTATATTCGCCATTATACATAAATCGTGTAAAAAATATTATAATTAAATAAATAAATGCGACATAACATAAAAAATGCAGTTGTTTTTATAGCCAACGTCATTCTGAATTCAAAAAAAGTTTTACTGACATTTATATTATTAATATTTAGCTATCGTTACACCAAAGAGGTAAACAATCTCATTTCAATTAGTCTACATGTTCGATTGTCTCGTGGATCCTTAAAGTGCGATCTATTGAACTTTTCTTTGCAAATAACTCGTGGTCAATATTCCAGATGACCTATTAAAATTCCTAATTATATGGAAATATGATACATAGTAAAAATAAACGAAATACATTTTTGCCTATTCGTACCATGGTAATATGTTATCATTACATCAATGGTTCTCAGAGGACAGACAATGCAACCGTAAAAGTGCGTCGTAAGAGCAACGTCACGCACAAAAACCGTAAAACGGCCAAACGCTCCCAAATTCCACGTCATTGATCTAGATACAGGCCATCTTGTCCACAAACAATGCCATTATTCATATAAAAATAAACAACTAGAGGCTTCCAGTCGGTATCCGATGCTCGAAAATTAAAAAAATATATATATATCCTTACGGCATAGACACGCCGGCGCGATCGAATTTTGAATTGAAAGTAGAGCACGGGTTAGGGCTGTGCCCGAAGGAAGTTTTTTTTTTAAATCGATCACAAATTTAAATTTTGATTTAATTCTTTCTTCTTCCTCCGCCATTCTAATGTCATCATAATTATCACATTGAGTTCACGGCACTTTTCTGCCTGTGGGATCCTAGCTATTTATGTATCCCTCACTACTGAGGATTCTGACCCATTTGTTGCTCATTATGCTTCACCGCCTGTGTTAATCTTTGGCGGTGTGCATTACTTAGACTAATGTCGAGTGTGGTCTGGCCTGATCGGACCAATGCGTGAGCGCATGTCTAACCACTATTAATATGATTAAAAGTATTTTTTTAACGAACATAAGCAAAGAATTTGACCTGTTTCGCCCGAAGTTAAGTGATGATGAGGTTTAAGAATAAACCTATTTACTCTCGACTAGACGACTCCTAATTTATAGTTAGCTGAAAACAACGACAACGGCAAGTTGTTCCATACCTTGGCTCTTTTAGTACTTTGCCTTTCACCACTTTTTCTAGCTATGTGTCCGAAAAACACGAAAATATTTGTAGTACTTTATGCAAATAGTGAAAAGGCGAGCGGACACTCCGAGTTCTATCAGTGTAGATGCTTTAGTTCTAAGAACAGTACGAAATTCGTAAAATTTGCTCTCTATTTTGCAACTCCATATCACAAAAAAATTATTAAGTAATCGATCCTTTTCTTAAGGTCCGAGTTTCAGCCCCATATAAGTATATGAAGAAGACCAGCATGATGATATTTCTTTTCTTAGTTTTAATGGAGATGTTCTTATCGGGCTCATAAATTTACTCCGAATTATTATTATATATTTAATTTAAAAACAAACAAAAAATTGTTAAATTGTAATCGTTGCCAACCCTAGCCGTAGACATAACCGTGACGTGTCACACAAAAAGCGCGCGTAAAATATTTTGATATTTGACAACTGTCACGGGAATCTGATCGATATCTGTTTATTTATTTAAACTCTAGTGCTGAATCACGCTGCGGTTGTTGGGACACAATATTATGTTTGTAACGCTAGCTCAATAGTTGCTCTGCTTTTTCATGCGCCATTTTATTAAATTCACCTTACTAAGATACTTCTATTTAAACTTTTCAAATGGTTCGATGTTTTATTTATAATACACAAACGCAAAAGTCTAATTCTGTAAAACAATCACCATTTAATCCATATTAGCCAAAACAACAACAAGAAACCACATCAAAATTAACAGCAAATAAATAAACCAATAAATGTACAATAGATTCTTTACCAAAACAAAACCCGAAAATGAGTAATAACAAAAGATTGCATTATAAACATCTCAGTAAAGAAGGAAAATCTAGGGTCTGGACCGTGAATGGAAAGATACTTATTTTTGTAATTAATTATGTAATGTTCACTTAGTATACATACAGGTGTGTATATCCTTTTTCAACTAATAGACACTAATAGCGAGGCATATTCCTACACCAAAGATGGCCACGGTGATCGGCCTTGCGTTACCCGCATTCAGCGTCATCCTGCAACCCTATGTCGTCGGTCGTAGTAGGGGTAGGGAGGCAACATACACTGCGTTTACCGACTCGTGGTCGCCACTCGAGTAACTCCAACAGCCATCAGGTACACGAGCGCCCCCCCCCTGCCAGACGAGCAATTCTTCGATCTTCAAACCTTAGGTGTTCATCTCCTCAATTCTGATCAGATCTCGCAGCATAATTACGAGCATAGCTCTCTCCTTAGTTCTTTGTCCTTTTGTTTTGTATACAGGGAGGTTAAAACTTTTATAACCATTTTCAATCACCATATATAAAGTGTTTTTTTTTCTTCGGAAATATGTTGCATTATTTTTTTTGTACTGAAATGCGACAAGCTAACAACTTCTGGCAATGCTAATTAAATCAGAACAGATAGTAGATAATAGGTAATTTTAATATACAGTAATAAAAATAAAATCAGAGTAAAACGCTCTTTCTTATTTTATTATCATTAAACTATTTATTATTTATAAAACCGTTGATTTATTACATTCACCCCTTTAAAGCTTTCCATTTGTAACCGATCAATATGTACACAATAATATAATAAAAAAGGTAAGGTGAATTTGTTTATGAAATGAAAATTCTTTATTTATTCTTTCAAATTCAAAGTATTCTCCGTCTGATAAAACGCACTTTTGCCAACGCTTTTTCCATTGCTCAAAACAGTCGGAACAGTCTTTTTCCCGTTTAGTCTTTGATACCTTCTTCGATTCGGTTTTTATCTCCTCAATCGTGTCAAAATAGCATCACCGTTTTGGTCTTTTGAGTTTGCTGAATAGTCAGAAGTAGCACGGAGTCAAATCAGGTGAGTCCGTTGGTCGTAGAACGATATCAGCCGAGTTTTAGACGCTTTTTTTGTCCAAAAAATTTAATGCTTTTCGTACCAATCTAGACTTAGTCAAAACATTCTTTAAAAAGGGGCGGGCGAAGTCAAATGACAATTTTTAACAAATATTATAGACAGTCTTACCAACATACAAAAAAATTACCTGCCTTCCTAATACCCGGGATTTTTTAACGACAATTTCTTGTTATTTTATTAGTTATCTGTGGTAACAAAACATGCGTAACGTCCTTATAGATGTGAATGGCGGACATATATGTTAAAAAACAAAACATTTCTCAATATAGTAAACATAATAGTAAATATTGCGTTTTTATGATAAGTCACCTTCAAATATTATCTAATTTAAGTCTTAATTTTACAGGAGCTTCTGAATTAAAAATATCGATAATATATTTATTATTAAGGCCATTATATTAACGGCTTTGTTGATGTTGAACGCCCTGAGTTTTTTAAAAACTTTAAAAGCTCTTGAGAATATCCTTGCAAGGTATAGGCCTTTCCAAGGATTGACACGATAGCCAGTCTTGCGCTGCTCGCTTCCAGTTACTTCTCGCAACTTTAACTGTTATCTATCTCTTAAGTGATCCTTTTTAATAAATATACACCAATACTTCGCTTTGCGTCGTTTCGTTTTGCGTATTTTTCGAAGTTGCGTTGCTGCTTAATTAGTACTAATTTTGCCTGCGTCGTTAGATTTTCGAGCTTGCGTTGTTTTGGGTTCGAGTGTTTAATTTCTTTTTAAATTTTCTTTTTTTTCTAAAAGATGGCAACACTTTTGTTTTTAATTGTGCTATGCTATCAAAACTCGGTGATTCCCTTTGTAACTAAAAATCAACGCAATTTTAATACAGTTTTATTTTCACTTTGTTTTGCTAATTTTAGAGTTTAGTTTCAATTACGTAGTGTGTTGTAATGTAGTATGTTATGCTTTTTTTAAAAAGAGAATAATAAACTTATATCAATTTTTAGGTGTTGTTTCTGGTTACAAAAAAGGTAAATATTATTCCAATTATTTAATGGAATCAGGCATTACCTCGCGGAAGTCCATCCTAAGTAAGAAAAGGACCAATATTTAGCCACTTCCGCACATGCAGTGGTATTCGTGCAATGAAATGCACCGCCCGCCAGCCCGCTGATAAATGCGTATGCGGCAAACAATGCGAATCACACAACCGCCACCACCAAATTACTCAACATGTGTTTCACCCCTCTACGGGGCATCTTTAGGAGTTATGTTACACCGATTAGTGACAAACACAGAGTGCCACAAAAACACAGAATGCACTGAAGTGGCTAAATATTGGTCCTTTTCTTACTTATTATTCTAATTTATTTGCAGTGTTATATTATTATTGTTTTTTAAATGTTTACTTTGTTCAATTTTCTTTTTAAAAAGTAGTATTTTCGTGACCCTGGTACCTTTCGGAATCTTTACATGGCTTACTATAGAAAATCTTAATTCACTTTGCGTCGTTTCAATTAGCGTCGTGTTTTTTTGGAACGTAACCACGACGCAAAGTGAGGTATTGGTGTACATTATTTGTGAATCTTCTAATTACTTTGTATTAATGTACAGTGCACCTCGCATAGCTGGAATAACTCGCACGTAACAAAACATGTCCATCACCTAATTCGAGATGAAGACAAGCCGACAACGAAGCCTTTTTGTTAATTAAGTTAAAGGTTGTAATAGACAAAAAGGCAACACGCAACGTCTCGGCCTCGGTCGATAGTAGACGAAGCCCGTTGAAGCTGTACAACTGCGGCCGCCCGCCCGTGTGCAACGCCGCCGCGACACGAACCTTCGTGAACAACTATTTGAAAAAAAACTCTTGAATCGCTCACCAAAATTCTGCTTCGTTCAGACATGTACTTCGTTTTATATAGTTTAAAGTTTCACAAGATATCTAATACCTTACTTTTACTAGTTTTAAATGAAAAAATAAATATATATTATTAAATAAATTTATTAGATCATTCAATAGTTCTTTTTTGGTTGATCGAAATGTATAAAACTTGGTTTGTTGACTTATTCATTGTTGATATTAAAATATATATATCAAAAATTGTTGAATATCATTTAAATAAATCAAGTGTTGAGTTTCTTTTATCAGCAGATAAACAAACCGAGCCGGTTTTAGCTTACTAGTTATAATTTTAATATATTCGTAGATTTAAAAGTGCATGTAAATGCCTAGTTGAATAAATATATTTTGAATTTTAATTCTCACTTTATTATTCGTATTCTTAATAATGTTTAGTAAAATTAAATCTAGAAACCTAAATTTAACTTAATCTAGAAGCGGACTTGTATCTTGTGTATATATTTATGAGTAAAAATTATTTTACTGTGGAATGCGGGCTAGGCTTTTGTGTGTGTAATTTCATAAAATTATATTATATAAAATCTTCATATCATTAAGTAAAACACAGTACGTATATACATATATACATACTGTTATAGCCACTTTGGCACACTCTGTGTTTGGCACTAATCGGTGTAACATAACTCCTGAAGATGCCCCGTGGAGGGGTGGAACACGTGTTGAGTGATTTGGCGGTAGCAGTTGTGTGATTCGCATTGTTTGCCGCATACGCATTTATCAGCGGGCTGGCGGACGGTGCATTTTGTTGCACGACTACCACTGCATGTGCGGAAGTGTCTAAATATTGGTCCTTTTCTTACATATATATTCATTATGTATTATTAAAAAAAAACATGATTACATATTAAGGATACTTATTCAGATTATAAAACGATAAAATTATGAAACAGTAAACGAAGTAAAATATATTTCCAGAAATCCTAAATGAGAAAAAAAAAATTTAATTTTTATATTGGATTGTGAGCACTATCACAAACAAGTTCAACAACAAGAAGATGGGCAGCAGCGTCCCCTGCGTACCATAATACCACACTGCGATCACCAACCCGCCCGCCAAATGTGGCGATTATTTTATATCTCTCCATAGATATCCTTGGGATAGTCCTATGTCTTGAAGTAGGCGTCTGTGAGCTGACCACGTCGAGGGTTTTATGAGAGAATAACGACACGCAAAGTCTTGTAGCGGAGCAAGATTCATTTATAAAAATAGAGTTTATATAACAATTATCTCATTGAGAATTCAGAGTTCAATTATTATACATAAAAGACTGTGTATTTAAATTTATACTTAACATATAATTACATGTCATCGTATTGATGTTGGTACGAATTTCGCGATTGAAATGATTTCATATGCAGTTATATTTTATTAAAACTTCACGGTAGACCGTTGTTTGCAGTGACTGTCTATCAGCTGATATGATAATGACATCATCATTATCATGATGATAAAAAACTAGAACTCAATTCTTGAAATTCTTGTGTAATTCCCAACGTATAATTACGTGGCGATAGCCCTATATTTTCTTGTTTCACCGTTCCCGTGTCACGCGATACTTCCCTTTAATTTGACTGTCTACGTACCGCGACAATATAGAATTTCTTTTTGAATTAGAAAAATGCCGTAAAATTTATAACAATACCTAACATGGTTGTGTACAGTGATACCGAAACCTGTTATCATTTATTACTATGTCCCTAAGATAGGGCAGAGGGCGTCCATAGTACGTCGCCATCTCAAGCGGTCTAGAGCTTCGCGGTTTACTTCGCTCCACGTCATTCCAACTGCCTTTACTTGTGCAGTGATCGTCCACCGCCAGGTTTGCTTTGGGCGGCGACGTCATCGCTTTCCTTGAGGATTCCATTCCAGGGTTTGCCTCGGTATGTGATCAGGGTCCCTTCGTAACGTGTGGCTTATTCAATTTCACTTGCGGCGTTTGATCCGCTGGTCGATCGGTATCTCACCGCAGCGTTTCCAGAGATCTACGTTGGAGACTTTCTCAGGCTAGTAAATACCGAGAATACGTCGAAGACAGTTGTTATCGTAACCTGGTATACTCTTGATTTATTTTAACGACGCCCTAACCAATGTCCGGTTTTTAAAATAACGTTTCGTGCGACCACCTTCTCATATATATATATATGAGAAGGTGGTCGCACGAAACGTTATTTAAAAATATTAATAAATATATAAATATATATATATATATATATGTATATATGTATGTATGTATATATATATATATATATATATTGCATCATTTACCGCGGTGAAAAAAATCCACAAAATTCTTTCTTAATAATATCCTGATGATGAAGGTCCTTAACCAATGTGTGTTACCAGTGATGACGTACGTATACTAAACTTGGTCACTTACTTATAGGCCTAATAAGAACGCTCGAGATCACCCAGAGAGCAATAGATGGACTTCGCCGGGAGTATCGTTGCTACATCGACTCAGGAATTAAGAGATCTACAGAAAAACCGTGGTAGTTGTGAGCTCGAAGAATTAGTATTCTGAAGTAGCAGTAGGAGGAGCTCATTGCTCATGCAATCGATGACCATTGGGGCCGAAAGTTTCGCGATGCGACCACAGGCTGATACACGCAGCATGTCTAGGTCTCCTACTAAATGAACCGACGATTTGAGAGATGATAGGAAGTCGCTGAATGCAGGTCAAGATCATCATGGTGATTTAGAGGAAGCCTACACCTTACAGTAGGCATATGTCGGCTGAAAAAGGGAATATTCCACCGCCTTGTCTATTAAAACTAATAAACCATAAACTTACGTACAAAATTCTAAACTTTAAGGTTAAAAATATAAAAATTTAATTTAATAATTAAATTAATTATTTGTTAATTATATTCTCTTTTCATTAAACAGTTCATGCATGGAAATGTGCATACAGTGTAATCATAACCAGTAGATCAATTTATAGCAAAACACGACACTTTTTTATTGTAACTTATAAAGGCACAAGGCGTTTATCTGACAAAGTCTATGTCAATATGATGCTATTTTAAAAGAAGATATGCAATAAACAGCTTAATCGTCATAATTTCAGCCGCAGGTCGTTCACTGTTGAACAAAGACTGATGTGGTCTCCACCCAACGTCTTCCGAGGGCCTTAACAAGGTCGCCGGTCTGCGGTCTCGACTCCAAAACCTCAACACCCCTGCTGCCATCAACAACTAAACATGGTGCATCTTTATAAGTAGCCCTAGGTAATAGTGTACATTAAGAGAATTACTCATATTTGTGACTCAACGATCGCCCCACGATTAAAAGATTAAATTACTATAATATACATTATAAAAATGTAAAAATACTTGTTCGTTTTCTAAAACAAATATTTTAACTTATCAATGTGAACACAAGCCGTGTTCCAATTTACTATAACCTAATAGGTCAAAAGAACTGTATTGACAGCTGAAATAAAAGCTCAAGGAATTAAACATGGCGGTAATCTTAAAGAAGCCGTCAGACTGTCACAAAAAGTGTGTATAAACTTGTAAATATTTTAGAGAATTTAGCTGGGAGTTCTGTAAATATAGCATCTTATTCCAACCATAACTAATAGATTATTTATATATTAATAGATTATTTAGTTATTCCTTCCATAATTTATTTGAATAACCCCTTGTCGACATTGTTTCAGTATAGAGACGCCTCCTGCAAGGCATAAGTCTACCTAAAGATATCTATGGGAATATTCCATGCTCGCCATGCTTGGCAGGCAGGTTTGTGATCGCAGTGTGGTATTATGGTACGCAGAGGGCGCTACTGCCAATCCTCTAGAAATTTGTTTATGGACAGTGGCAATCTCATATAAATAATGCATAAAGTGTGAGTGAATTATAAGATTGTCTCTTGGCAAATAAGCTCGCGACCTACAATTGCAAGTTACAGCTCCCTGTCGCACTGGGCTACCACTATACACTGAATACTTATGCTTAAAAATATGTAATCATGATTTTTAAAAATAATTCACGTAATAAAAATTAAATTTTTTTTCTCATTTAGGATTTCTGGAAATATTTTTTACTTCGTTTACTGTTTTTATAATCTGTGGCGACGTCACGTATGAACCTTGAAAAAAGCAGGTGAAATTTACGACAGGTGAAACTAAATTAATTCGATTACCAAAAAAATATGTATTTAACTTTTTACTAAATTTCATAATTATGTCATCTACTTTAAAATATAGTAGTATACTGTAACTAATATTAACCAAATAATGCACTTTATATATCGTTGCAAGTTAAACTACTAATTATTAAGCATATATAATTGCAATCAAAGAAACTTAAAACAAGAAAATGTACAACTAATGTCAGAAAAAAGCGAGTTGAGTTAAAGATTTGTGGGAGGATGTCAGCCAAATTATTGAAAAAAAAAACAATTGAGGAATATTGCTCTCCGATATAATTTGGGAAATGATATTTCTTTGAACAAATATTTTAAGAAGACAAATATAATGACATTGGATCAGTTTTTAGACACTTCATTCAATTCAGTTTAATAATATATAGATATTACATATTAAACTGTTGCAAAAATGTTGCATATTTTTATAATGGACCATTACAATGTTTAATGAACTTTTAGTTACTAGTGTCATCTACCAGAATGTTAATGAAATAAATCATTACAACTTTATTAATACTGCCATCTATGATGAAAATACAAAACCATTTTTCTAGTGATTTTACGTAGATAAAAATTATTTTCAGTTAAAATTTATAAAATGATTGAGCTCAAAAGTCTTAAAATTAAAGAATACTTTCGTTAAAAATAAAACAAACTCGGATTTTAAAAAATATACTAATTAAAAAAAATAATTCTAAATTATTTTATACTTTTGAGTTGGAAACATTACATCAAAATCAGACATGGCGCGCGTTAACAAGTCACCGCAAGTGTTAAATTTTTTCATTTATTTCTGTATAACAATATGTTGTTTTACAAATATCGTTAGTGCAACTAGTGAATTAGATGAAGATAATTGGAGAAAAATCCTCAATGGCGAATGGATGGTGGAATTGTAAGTTTTTTCTTCAATAAAAGGGCACCGGCAAATTTCGACGTATTTTTAAAAACGTGTCACTGTCTCTTTTTAATGTTTTGCTTTTTTCTAACAGCATAAAAAATAACAAGAATTTTACATTTTTCGATAGAAATGAGTTGGAAGTTAAAAATTAGGCTTTAATGTGTGGCTTCCGTGGGTCGTGAAATGCCTTGAGTTCAATAACCATTACAAGGCCGCTAGGGTCTCAAAAGAACCGTTTTGTATCCATGACGCATCCGTCTATCGTAGGCGCAGTTCACGATTTCTAAAACATTATTTAAATCACAGCCTGGAAATGAAAAAGGTATTATCCGAGAAAATAGCTTTTTGTTAATAGACCAGAAAATATATTCATGTATTTTAAGATGTTTTTGAATATTTATCAAAAACAAATAACTGTTCCATTACTATTATAATAAAACATATAAAACAAAACAAACGTAAACGATTTTAGGGTCAGAATCATTCGTTTTTAAAACTAAGAAGTTAGGTAATGAATGAAAATGGAAAATAAAGAAATTCTTATAAATTTAAAATAAATAATATTGCAGTTATATAGTAGTAATAAAGATTTCGTCACATGCCTTTTCCAAGAAAACAATCAATTTTAAAAGACAATTCAAAGACTTTATACTTGGTCATACAATTTAAGTTTGATTTCTAAAAGGGGTTTTATTTGTCAATGTAAATTCATACTTACTGTTGTATGTATTGTGATATTCTCCATGTAGCCTGATATGGAACCTCCATCAAAATTTGGCTCTTGACATATGTTAATCTTTATATATGACCAAAAGTAGTGAGTGTATGTAATCATTTGCTGACTAATAAGCTATAAATTCACCCTTTATAGCTTTTACACCTATTAATAATTAACTTCTTTACATATTCACTTTGAATTGCTTATAGTCATCACTTATGTCTTAGAAGAAAATCAAGATCCAAATTTAAGAGAAACTAAATTCAAATATACTTCCTCTATAATAGTACTCTTGTATTGTATATATAGCTGTGAGAGTCTACAGAAACAGTTATTATTTTGTTTTATGGTCACATTAATATCTGTCTGTATTAAATACTGTAGTTAGAGCAATTTAATCTCACACTTTCCATTAACTTCAAAATTTATTTCTTGATAATTCAGAGCATTACATGAGAGTTTATTATAATAATATCATAGAGTGTGAAATTACTTAACAGGTTCCATGCCATTGTAATTATAAAGATTTCCCATTCAGGCTGCATGAGGCATATACAACCCTCACTTAAAAAATTATGTATATTATGTATGTTTTACACTTTTTACTATGCATTACATATATGCATACTTGATGCAAAGTTGTTTATATTCAACTGTACAATTTATTTTTTAAGAATTCTTTGTTTTTCAATGAGAACTTCAAATGGCCAGAATAGAAAGTGCAGGGAGGTTGTATTATTGATTCTCTAAGTAATATAAAAATTTCTTTTTTTATATTGTGTTCAATGACATGTCAATCCCATGAAAATATTAATTTCTCATCTCTGAAGGTGCGCTGCTAGGTGATTATAACCATGTCATAGACAAGCCTAGAGGTCTCAGTGTAAGGTTTAAATAATATTTCTTAAAACAAACCACCATTGGATGTAGCCATCACAAGGCCACTCAGTATTGTTTTTTTTTTTTTTTCAAGCCAATAATATCTGTCCTTTGCAAATTGTCATACATAAAACAGAGGCATTAATTCTATAAAAACAAACTAATTTGCAATGAATTGTCTAGTTGACCTTGTGCATGTCAAACTGCAACTAAATGATAATGAGTCAGATGTGATGTAAGAATTATTTTACTTCACTGACCTTCCTATCTATAATGATAAATTTTGTTTACTCAAACTTGGGCAAGTGTGAATTTATACACTGTAAGCTTTGTTTTAAATTCAAATAACTAATGTTAATTTGCATTAAACTTTATTAAAAGATGTGTAGTCTCCACAACTATAGCGCCTTACAAAAGAGATTAGAGTCACAAATAAAATAGATTAAAAAAATAAATAGATAATAATTTTTTAATTGATAAGAGTTCTGTTAAAAGTTCCTATGTTGAATAAAAATATTTTATCTTTTTCTTTGTGATATGTAAATAATTGCAATTACACAATGGGACACTACCATTACCTATTGGATGTGTGAACTGGAATTTTTCATGGCTTCAGTGTTGAGTCCAAAGCCAAAGAAGGAGCAATTATTCAAAGTTCTCAGCATTTCATGGATTCATTGATGGCCCCAGTACCTGTATGGTATGATGTCAATTACATTGTAATGCAAACAGGAATGGTACCCGGGCTGACAACCGTGTGGTTTCAGGATGGTTCCTGGCAATACATTGGCAATCACCTTTACTGTCTAGAGAAGGGTTTCCCAACATGGAGCCCACGCCTCATAGGTAGGCAATTTGAAAGTGGACTTTATTCAATTTTAACCCTTTTAGTTCCGAGCGAAAAAGAGGTGCCTATGCAAGAATAACGGGCCGAATTCCAGTTATACTAGGGTTTGGGAAAATGCTCATAAAAACCAAACGAGAAACAATATTTACATGATTCAAAAAGCATTGTACTAAATATGAAATAGACAACAAATCAATGACACTAGTTACTTCTTTCTCTACTCATTTAAAATTATGTAAATAACAGGAGTATAATAGTTCATAAAAATAATAGAAGTTCTCTCTTACATGCATTTGCTTTTTAGATAATTTATTTTTTCATCATAATTTTATATGGATCAATTATGATGAAGGGATATACTTTGCATTTCCAATGTGTTTTGTAACAAGATAAACAATATTACATAACAAAATTTAAAAATAACTCGAAGGTACATGGTTTCATTTTGGTAAGTTCAATAGAAAAAGTAGTCATCCACAGAGTTAAAACAAAAATTTATTTTGAGAGAATTCTCTCATAATGTGAAAAGTAAAGCACTACGAGGCGCGGGCTGATATGCAGGTCTGTCACTTTTTGACAGTGCAGCAGTAGCCGATATAGGCTCTCAGCATTAAAGGGGTTAATATAAACATTATGTTTGTTACATAGTGGGGGGTGTAAGAATTATGGAAAGGATGAAGTGGAATTTAGCAGAAAAAAGGTTGGAAAGCACTAGACTAGACTCTTCTCTGGAGAATGAGCTAATGTTTGCTCTTTATAGGCCTTACTTCTTCAGCAGGTTTTAAGTCTTACCACATAGAAATTTAGAAAAACGCAAATACTAGTTATTTATTTGTGTAGTTCATGCAACTTGTTTACCTTAGTTGTTTTTAGTATATATGTTTCCCAGTAAACTTATGTTCTATGATTCAATGTTCTTGGAAATAGGAATATGTCTTGTCTGGAAATCATTCTGACATATCCTTGAGTATTCTACTCTAAGGACGAAAATAAACAGAAAATTTTGTTTGAAATTCACTAGATTTTTCTTAATGCAAATGAGATTTGGTTTTAGAAACTGAGTTCTTTTTTGTTTCATATAAACTGTTTAATTAGAATGTTTCTAATATGAAGCTGCATGTTAACTTATTATAGGAAGAAATTGTTTACAATGGACAGTAATTTTATATTGAATAAAATGTGTATGGGAAGTGAGGCGATAAACCATATAGGCTTGTGCACAGGTAGGGACTGGCCTAAGAATTGTTCTTAATAATGTTTGTTTCTAAAAGCACCAATATTTACTTGTTATACAGGCGAGGAACAGTATTATGTTTTCTATTTATAAATTAAAGAAAAACAACATAAAAGAACAATTAACATTTGTGTTAATAAATTATTCTAAGAAATCTGTTATTGACTTAATTCTCCCTACAACTTGTCAGTGTATAAACTATTTCTACTATTATATAATACTACTACTATATAATTGTATATCCTATTTTTTATTAAAATTAAGAAACATGGTGAGAAATGTCGTGTCAATTCTGCTTCCTTCAATATATCTATCCATTTATTTGCAAATATGCTTAACTCTTTTCACATTCTTTTTTAAAATGATTTTTATAGCGTAGTTCACCTGTTAAAATAAATACCCTTTTTATATGAATTTTTAGTGTAACAGGAATAATCCCATTAAAAAGGTTTTCATTCTAATGACAGCGCTTACAGAAACTTATCAATGCAACAAAATACAGTTGTGGGAACATGAAGTTCTTCAATCTTATACAGAGGTGTTAGACATCTGTTATATCTGTAGATGAAAGCATATATATTCCAGTTGTAATGACTGTGCACAGTTGTTATAGAGTAGCGATGAATAGTTGAAAAATGTATTTTTATTTGTAATATCAATTTGAATTTTTAGGTTTTGTACCTATTAAAATTTTTTTTATAAATACTATGTATTAAGGGGACCAGTAAGTAATGTCGCTTTCTTAAGTTATATTCACAGGACTACATTTTTAACAAGTTTTTATTACTTATCAATAATTTATTCACCTTTGTTATCAACAACCTTTTGCAACCTAGTATACATATTTTCAATGCTGAAGCAGTAAAAATCTATCGATTTTTCTGTAAAGTATGATATTACTTTCTGGTCCCCCTGATACTAATATATAATATAATATATAATTAAATTTTTTATTTACCCTATGACACTTGTATTTTATACATCCTTTTCCAAGGAACAAATCAACCATGTAAAAAAGGAATTGTGTGAACAAAACCTCCACATGATATATGATTGTGTAGCAGATAATTGAAATTTGTTATTTGTTCAGCTATGCGCCATGGTGTCCGGCTTGCAACGCGCTGGCACCGACCTGGAAGGAGCTCACGGATCGCGCCATCCGCAAGTCGCTGGATATGAACACCGCAGCAGTGGATGTCACCAAGTCACCAGGCTTGAGCGGCCGATTCGTCGTCACAGCTCTGCCTACTATATTCCAGTGAGTTTCATCATCGTCATCAAGCTTGTAATATAACTGTAGGAGTTTGCAATACAAAATCTTTTCCAATAGTATTTTTATGAGTGAATTATATCACTTACCATTACCAAAATATGCCACTGTGCTTTATAAAAAAGGGATTTCAATATTAACACGTTCTATGGCGAAAAAAAAACGCAGTTTTATGTCCAGGCCGTGTCGGTCAATGCTGATGCTGACTGGTGTTAATTATTTCCATAAATAATGGTACAAGTTGACTTTTGTTATAACCAAGTAACATTTAAGTAAAGGATAAAAGTATATAAGCAAAAAAACAATTTAGAAAAATTTTAAATAGATTTATGATTTTTAATAGGCCTGAAAGGAAACTTCACTCTCAGTCAGCACTGACCGTGTTGGCAGAGAACGTGTTATGTCATCATCACCTTCATCATGTCAGCCCATAAACGTCCACTGCAAGGCATATGCTTCTCCCAAATCTCTCAGGTCTTACATTGCCCCCTTCCAGCAACTTTTTGTGATTGTCTATATGTCATCGGTTCACCTAGTGGTGGGCATACCACGTGTTTTGGTTCATTGTTGCCTAGGAACTTTTCAAACCAAGACTATCATTGGTTAATTTAATTAGGAACATTAATTATAGAAAAATACTTTATCATCGAAAATATTGAAATTCAGTAAACTCTTTCTGCAATGTGCATAAGACAACCTGACCTATTAGAAATCTATAGTAGATGGCTCTATGGCAGAAATAATTATAGTAACATACAAATCATTAAAAGCAATGGATCAAGACAATTCAATCCTCTCGAGCAATCTCAAAGCAGAATACTTATTTAACAAAATGACAGTAGCATCCAGTTACATAGTAAGTAAAATGTGTATATCCTCAGTGTCAAGGATGGTGAGTTCAGACAGTACAAGGGGCCGCGCAACGTGGAAGCAATGCTGAGCTACGTACAGCAGCAAAAGTGGAAGAACACAGAGCCGATCTCCGCTTGGAAGTCACCTGACTCGGTTCAGATGAGTCTTGTTGCTCATTTCTTTAAACTCAGCCAAGCATTGCGGGTAAGTAATGACGTAACAGATCAAGTAAAGTACACATAGTTGTTATTTTGGAATACAAAATCTTAATTTTTTGTTACATCAATGCATTATAAAATGAAACATTCACATTAAGGTGTTTAGAAATTGATATAAAAACCTTGAAGGTGTCAATGTGTACCTCTTTGCTGTGAATTAATATATTTACACTCTATCCAAAATCATTGGTTTCATAAATAATATAGAGTATAATGATAATATAATAAGAAAAAATGTTTTTAAAATTCAGATTACAGTATATTAAAATTAATCATTGTTTACTATATGTTCCTGGAGATTTTGTCCTTTCAGAAGTTATCGACGTGTTGCAATGCAAATGAAGAAATAAATTATTGTAACATGTTTTTGGACTGATCCAATATATAGGGTGATTGGAAATAAGTGTAAAAACTTTTAGTTGACAAATGACCTATACATTTATTATTAAAAGATTTTGCACCTTTAATCAATCATCTTGTATATGCAATTCCCGACTAAAATAGTAAAAACAGTCTCGATAAGCACCAGTATAAAATGAAACATCCTACAAACTTACACATAGAGTTAAATTCATAAATAACTGAAAATAATATTTATTAATATGATTTTAACCTAGAAAAGAGACTAATGGCGTATTTTATTTGTTTAGAGTGTGCACAACATGCTGATGGAGACATATGGTTTGCCCACATGGGGCTCATATCTTATCTTCGCCCTGGTCACCATTTTCATCGGTGCACTGCTGGGATTGGTGAGTTAATCTGAATAACTTTATAATAGTAATGACTGTTATTTAAAACAAAATTAAGCATATGACTGCAGTCCGGCCTCTGAAAGTAATAAAACATTTATATTACAACAGTCCTTTACCATAAAATGTTATGTGTCTATTAGTAAAAGCAATATAAAATACACAGTAATAATAAAATACAATTTAAAATATAGCAGTCTAGAAGGTTATGCACTACTATGGTATGGGAAATCTATGGGGGAGGTATATATTCAAGTGGATATTCTATGGCTACAATGATTGTTATACTATATAAGTTAGAGTGTGCGTGTATACACGGGTATGTATGTGTGTGCGCGCGCATGCGTGCGTGTGTACGTACACGTGTCTCTCTCTTCTTCCCTTTCCCTCTCTCTCTGGGTGTGTATGCGCGTGCGTGCTTCTGTATACACGGGTTTGTCTGTCTGTATGTTTGTGTGTCTCTATGCGTGCTTGCGTGCGTGTATAAATGGGTGTGCGTTCTCTCTCATTGAGTGTGGGTGTTTACGTGTCTGTGTTAAAAACTATATATTAATTAAGAGACGTCTAAGTAGTCAAAATAACTCTCATTAAATCTACTAACAGAATTATCAGTAGACCACTTCTTATAAATCGAATACTTCGAATACTTCCTTACGAGACTTAGATGCGAAATGAAATAGACTTCAAAACAATTGTTATAAATGGGTGTTATAAAGTAAAAGCCATTGTAATTGCCATTTCCAAAGTACACAATGCAAAATAAAATATAAAAAGTACAATATATAAGGCAATATATTCCTAACTATTATCATATATATGAAAACAAATTAAAGTTAATGACATCAATTAATACTTCTCAGATATATTAAAACGGCAGCAAATAACATTAATTGTGATGTTATCTGGAAAATGACTTTTACAGACACCTGTAAAGCAGTGTTATTCAAATTCCATTATTTATAAAGACGTTTAAAATTTAATAGTGGTTTAATGTAATATATATAACTTGCAAGTTAGGCTTAGTTTATACACTAAAGATACGCTTTAATAATTATGTATAGTATTAATTTCCGTATCGTATCATAATCATAGGAACAAGTTATATAATATGCTTATGAATATATAGTTAAAATATATTGGTTAGCGCAGAGCAAGTCACCTATCTATATGGTGGACAGAAGGCTTTGTTAATATAGTCAGAAAATACTGTAAACAGGCCGCTTATTTTTCTATTGGAGGAGATATATAAAGAATCTATACCCTCTTCATCTGAAATGAATTTTTTGTGTTGCAGCTGATGGTGTGTGTGATCGACTTTCTATACCCGCCTCGTGGGCCTGGCAAGGTGACGGTGAGCTTGGCAGAAGCTGATAGGCGCAAGGCGCAGAAGGAGCCCAACAAGTCTGATGATGAGCAGGTAGCGGTCAATTACATGTAGAATATTCATTTGTTCATATCATTCAAATTTGAATGAATGATAGTATTTACAAGTGTACAACAACACTCAACATGTATTGTATTGTATCCACGGGAGTCAAAACAAGAGTAACAAACAACATATACCTTTTCCAAAAACATTGTTTTTTCACATTTTACATGACAGATGTTTAATGTATCCCTAAAATCCAATAATAGATATTGGATTTTAATTGGATGGGTCAAAATATAATTTTATTGAACAAATAAGTAATTTTTACAATAAGTGCATGATACACATGTGTTATGGGATGTGTCTAATATTATTGGCCAAGACTGTATGGACAAAAGGAAAATGACAAAAGATCAATATATTAGAAACTAGAATTGGACTCTTCTATAATAACATACTTAAACTTGAAATAAAGACTCAAATATTCTTAGTCTCTTAATCTGATAATAGCAAAGGTAACAAACCCTATGGCGTTTTTAACATCATGATCCCTTTCACAAATGTTGTTAATTAATATCAAAGAATTTCTTTAAATATTAAACACCAGTGGAGATGATTTAGATAAAAACTTAAAACATAACTGGAATGTAAAATGAAGATGCGGAGGATTTTAAACTTGTCCTGGTATAAGAGTTCACAGCAAACTAAGCTAGGTTTATTGTCATCACTTTTATAATAATAGTGATTCATTTCCAACCTGTATTATCCAAAAATTCAAGTTAAAATACTTGAATTGCGACCAAGAGTTGATAGATATGGCAATAGCATAGTCAAGGTCAGTCGCTGAATGTGGGCAGTGCAAGACTGCTCATACCGCGATTTTCGGGCTAGGCGTATAAACATGTTATTTTTTGAATAATGGTACTTAAAAAAATATTTTGAATGTAAAATATTGACTTATTGGGTGCAATTGCAGGAGCTGATCAATGATGACATTGTGGACGACGCCGAACACTCGCAGAACAGCGATGCGGAGAAGAACTCGCCTAGTGACGTAAGTGTCTCCTGTAGTTGCTAATTGTGAAGACCAGAAAAGGTGACAGCTACTGTTACAGTTGGTCTTTCCCATATTACAATTTTTAAGTTGAAGTATTTCTTTATTAACATCTTGTAAGCACGATATAAAATATTACAATAACTATACAAAAGTAGTTAAGATTCATTATTTGGGGACTGGTTTTTATATGAGTCGATTTTGGGACTTTGGACTCTTAATGGAGTCTATTGTGGTGTGATGTCCTACCGGGAATCGGTCCAAACAAGTATGATACAACACACTAAACAGCACAAAAGAATTAGCGGCGAAGAGTCTAAACAGCAAGTACAGCAAATAGAGAAAGGAAAGCTTAAAAAAAACTTAATAATAAGCTACGTGCAAAGTGCGGGAAATTGTCGACCAACTAGCGTGCAGTCACCGTGGCGCTCGGAAGGTCACTGATGACGACAGCCTGCTAGCACAGGCGCGGAGCCTACCTAAACGTGCTGGTCGTTACCATATAAGGCACTACTTTGCATAACAATGATCTCGCCTGGGTTTATTCTTGAATATTTTAAAATAAAAATAAGGTTTTTAATTAAATAATAAATTAGTTACATAGTAACCAGCCTAATATAAAATAGTTGTTTCCACAGCGAGTGGTTTCCCTTGAGTCTAAGCTAGAACCCTGGTGAGAACTGATTCTACAGGATCCTAAGTATTGTTTAAAAAAAATGTTGTATATAACATTTACTACTATAACAGTATGTTAGTTTAATACATTGATATAAAACCATTAAACATGTATAAAGCTTATTTGTAGTTGTCTCCGTTGAATACTGTACAGTCCTTTAAACTTTGAGACTAACTTTTAATAGCAGCACACTATGACAAAGTTCTGCACTGCCAGTCATATGGATTGTATAATATTATAAGCATTACTCTGTGAAATTGACCATAAATCATAAACCAGTGGATTAATATCAGTAGATGATGACCAGCCTTCAGCTCTGATGAAGTCTGGAATGTTCGTTTTTAACTAAGATTAGGTGGTTCGAACTTTATAACCGTGCACCTAGTTTTGCTGAAAAGAGGTTAAAGGGAAGTTAAGGCTTGTTACTAACTAAATATGGTATCTGGATATCAAAGTTTTGAAGCAATTTTCACAAAAATATAGCTTGCTCACTCCATAGTCAACACCCCACCAAACACATTGTACTCTGTTGACTAATTGGAAAGTTTCTTTAGAGCTTTTAGCATAAATACAGTTATGTAAAATATGGCTCAATATACAAAAACCTCAAAAGTAAATAAAATTATAATCGCCCTGTGCATGTCCCATAAGTGCTTGTTTTGATTTTACCACCTTATTCTTTTTAATTCACCAATTAAAAAATAAGCATGTCATAAGTCATCTTTCATAATACGCGACATAGTTCTTGTACCAAAATTTCATCTCGCGGGATAAAACTACTTATAGAATTTCTTCGAATAGTTGTTACACGTCCTTCCTTAATAAGGAAATTGGTCAAATCAATAAAATCTAATAAGTGATGTTAACAAAGCTTTTATAGCACATTTACCTTCCAAAATACCACTTTTACTAATTAGTATCATATAAAATTTTATTGGTAGACCGAGGAAGAGGCACAACCTGCTGCAGAAGGCTCCGGTGACGACAAACCGTGCGAGGTGCGCAAACGGCGGCCACGGAAGGCGGACTAACTGCTCTACATCACCGCACGGTTCGCAGGGGGACATGCATTCATTACGTCACGGGAATTAGCATGGGGGGTTCTAAGGAACGGGTTTACTTGAAAGGGGAGGGGATGTTTCGTAATCTATGCATGGCCCCTACAGTGCTGCCTACATTCGGATACGAAATTATTTAAATCAATTATTGGTATATAAATCTAATCGTGTAATGTTTGTATTATATCTTTGAAAACCGTACATCCATAGGGATGGTACAAATCAAACGTTTTCATGGATTAAGCGCTTTCTATCGCCATCATGCGCCATCTACCGGCGGCCAGTGGATGCTCAAACTGATGCATTTTTAAAAGGTTTTGATGATACGCCGTCTTGGCTTTAGCAATTTGAATATGCTTTATAATTGGTTATAGTTGTTAAAGGCTTGAATATATAGCTTTTTGGGCTTTTTCTAGCTCTAAAGCTGTGAGATCTATTTTCAATCATCCTGTATATGTACACTCTGCACAGACAGATAGTTATTAATTTAAATATATAGCAATTTGAAGTTTAACACTCTTTTCTTACTATCTTATCATTACGTTATTATTTCTGAATTAATTTACTTTGGGATATTGTATACTGTACAATAATTCTTTCTGTATTTATGGTGTATAGTTTATGTAAATCGAACATAGTATGTATTTATATTGTTTCACAAGACTGGCTTTTTATAAAAATATTTTGTTATTTTAGTCGAAGAGTAGGAATGGCGCAGTTACGCACAAACTTACATGTTTATATTTAAAATAACAATTTAATATATCTATCCTGTATATGTATTTTTTCTGGTTATATTAAATTATATATACATAGTATTATATCTTAAAGGATGCATGGAAGACTATGCAGTAGATATAGCAGTTTTTTTATTATATTTATCTAAATATTGATAAAATTATTATTGTTTTAGAGATAAATTTTAATTTAACTTAAAATCTTCCATGTAACTATTGATTTGTCTATCGATCACAAGCTTGTTATATAAATGCCTGTATAAGAGGGCAGAAATTATTATATTATAGGTTAACGGTTCAATACTAAGATAAAGGATAAAATAGCAATGAGTCAAGACATGTTCTGATCTTTCGGACATCTTTAATTCTTCGGGCTTTATATTACTCCATGGAGTGTTTGTCTGAGCTATCTAAGAGCACAACAACCTTCAAATCCATTAAAAATATTAAAAATAAGTCGGACCGAAGCTTCTAAAGGAGCTTTTAAGTGTATTGTAAAGTAGCTCTATCACTTGCGTTCGATGAAAGTTCCTGATTTTTTTATATTCAAACATCTTTTGCTTTGGTCTGCCTTAGGGTATAAACCTCCAACGTTCTAATCTGGCCAGCTGCTACCCTGATCAACATAGCGCTTAACGTAATTCTTAAATCGTTTAAATCTTCTGGATTATCGACTTCTACTTCTAGGGACAGGCATAGAAGAAACTGTTCATACCATAAAGCATAGCAGAGGAATGTTTACGACAAGAAGAATAGAGGAATTTATTAAAGTGGTTAGACAGTGGATGCAAGCTGACACAACAGAATGTATCGGGATCCATATCATATGTTTGATACAAGAAGTAACCACTCACTTACCGGAAATGTTTAAAGAAGTTTTTGCTGAGTTAAAGACAAGAATCTAGGCGAGGAGATTGAAGTGTTAATGAACTTTAAAGACTAAGTAAAATTAAGGTGGAGTCCACATACTGTTAAGCCTGGGTTGGACCCACAGGTGGACAAGAGAAACTTGTGAAGTTCGTCGGAAGACGCTGAATAGTGGACGTACAACTGAAAAGATAAATGGAGATGGCGTATTATCAAAATTATACTAAACTTTTATAATCTAAATCATTCCTTACGAAGAGTAGATGTGAAAACAATGAGCCAGCAAGCGTAGCGTGGGACCTCTGCCAACATGTGGACAATTGCACTCATTAAAAGACCGGTTCTATTGGAAATCTTAAAATAGGGCTATGTCCAGTAATGGATGACCTACGGCTGAAATGATGGCGTATCATCAAAATCATATTAAAGTTAACAACTTAACCCTTATAAAAATTATTTGTGTCGTTTGCTTATTACGTTTTATAGCACCAAACAGCACTTGTTTAATTATAGTGGTCCCGGGTGCGATGAACTGAGAGTCCTTAATGTTTTCAGTTCGAAGGCTGCCCCGGAGACGGTGAGATGTGTTGACGGTTTCTATTTGTCTGTGTTCGCATTCCACGTGTTACTGACATCGTAACTGCTACGTACTTACTGAGATTATCAACGGTTGCGTATTAACTGCATTTTGTAATTAATTGTTTATATAACGTTTAATTTTATGTAATGAAATAAAAAAAAAGATTTTTATACATATGTCTGGTCACTGGTGAGCCTTTGAGGCATTTGGAGCATATTGTAGAGTAAATGTCGTGAAATCATGTCTCAAATTTTTCCCGCCAAAATATAATGACAGCCATTTTGTTTTAGATTTGACGTTTGATAGTTAACCACTAACTACGGATATTTCACTGGATTGACGATCGAGTAAGTTCCTGCGTTGAAATATCATTAAAAGTACGCGTATTTTAAATTCGTCGCGAAATTTTTTAACGGTTTGTCGCGTTTGATGGAAAGCGACGATGACGTATTTACTCCGACCCTAAAGAGACCTGGGCAAACTTAAAAAAATTGAATGCTGACAAAAATTGACAAAATACTCGCCGGCGACGTTTACGTTTATTAAAAAGTAACTGGTTATCATCCTTAAGTCGAACAGAATACCGTTCTACCGAATAAAAAGCTTAGAGCTGGTTTTTGGCGGAGCCATCCCAAAGATAAAGGAGCATTGTTCCACAGACGTTCTGACCTGTGCTTGATTACAGAGTAAGCAGTAAGCCTGACTATTTTAAATTAGCTGATAAAATACTGGAACACCTAGCTTTTTACTAGCTAATTTAACTAGTCTATTTTTGTGTTTATATAATAAATAGAAGTGTTTATGAGAAATAACTTTAAATGCTCTATATGTTAAGGTGTATCAAGCCAGTAGCAAAGGGAAATGTGAGAAAAATAAAACTAAATAATGATATTTATTTTGGTAAAATCATTACAATATGGTTGTAACTTTTTTCAAAATAGCTACCAGGTTATTCTGCCGGAAGGAATAAAAATAATTGAGGATGTGATTTGTCAATAAAATTTACCTTACAATGCTAACACTAGTGATCAGACATGTATCTCTAATGTATTTGTTTATAGACATATGACCTGCCATTACTGAGGCGAATGTGGTTAAGCTTTTTGTTTTAACTCGATGTTACAAAATTGCCTTGTACAGACTTGATTTATTCGTCGCCACATTAGTGAGATAGTGATTTGCAAAATTAAATAAATTGTATTAATATATTCGTGTTTTATTTCTTGCCATCACTAGGCATATCCTTATTAAATATACAAGAAATATATATGTACAGTTCTCTAAACACGTTAAGCTGTTAGTATATAAGAGAATTGTTCAAATTATTTGGAAAAATTACAGCTATTTATATAACAATTATATTATAGAGAAAAGCCAATTGAAAACTTTCACTTAAAGCAGTACATTATAGAAGTCGTGACATATTGGTTATATAGATAGTACAGTACCCAGTGATGAATATTACACATCGACCTTTGGAAAGAGACAATCTGCTAATTTTGGCTTCGTAGAGCGTTATCTCTGTCACACGAAATACAAACAGTTGCTTCTCTTGATATTTATTTTTATTACAATGTCTCATTTTAACAATGTTTTGTTTTTTTTATTTTATTTTACACCAACCATAAGCCACCACTTGTAGAAATATTGGTGTATTTTATACAAAGAATAATAATAATTATCAGCGTGACGAACGTTCCAATGTGTGTCTATTAGCTGAAAATAAGAAAGGAGTTAAAATAAAAAAACCAAGCCATCATTCAAATGTCTCTTTATTCACGTATGTACATAAAATAATAATGACACTTTTGTATCCTTGCTATGTATATTAGTAAATAATTTGGATTTCAATACAAATCGGATACACGAGGATTAGTGGCGTGTAGATACAGAGACCGAACAGCTTCGCATATAGTCGATATTAAAGTCATAGTAGAGAGATATAATTTCGTGTATATTATGCAAATATTTATTTTAATTTTAGCCAAAACTACACCTAAACGATACAAATTCATACAATTTCATTATATATCAACATTATATTTTTATATTAATATAAAATTGGGATGTTCCTCAAAAAACTTTGTCAATATGCGCAATTTTAAATACATAAATAAATAGACGAAATTATCAAGGGAATAAAAAATTAATTAAAAGCAATTTTTTTTTTTATTGTCGAGATCGAAATTTCATTATATATTTATTTATAAATAAAACTAGCTCCTGCATGCGTCGTGCGTTATTACACGAGTATATTATTCAATTTCACTCGTACATAGTCTAGTGTCGCTCGAATATCAAACGCTGTCTTTGGAATTTGAAACGATTTATCAAACGCGAGTGAAATCTGCGCGGGAACACTAAACCACAGCGACGTGCATTCGAAGCGCCATCTTGTACGCGACCGCAAAATGGCCGACCACTCAAATACAAAATAATATACTTAACCTAAAAAAAATCTCGTTTACGTAAACAATGTAAAAATCCTTAAGTATTTAAGACAGAGTTCCAGTTCGGACAATACATTACGGTCACATTTAAAAAAAAACTCAAACAAAAAAAAGACTAGATCGTTAAAATAATTACAACTTACGTTTAAATAATACACAATCACAAAATATACGAGATTTTATGTGATTTATAAAAAACAAATAAAAATACACTTCCATATATAGAGAGCTATAAATATAGGAAGCGGGTAATCTCTAAGATTCATTTGCATTTTCATATATACTAGAAATGGTACAACAGAAAAGCTGTATTAATATTGTCAAACACTAAAAACCGAGTGAAACCGATATATTAATTCATTCTAATAAGATTTAAATACCGATTGATTACTTACAAGTATGGATGGATCTTCGCGTACACGAAAAATCACTTAAAATTACGTAAACACCAAAATGGCGACACTAGCGTAAATCGAGTTTGATAATGGAGATATATTATAGGTGGGCCGAAATATTAAAAATAAAAAGAAATCAACTCGTTGTCTAATTAAAAACACGCTATGATATACTTAAAGCAGAGAAAACTTGCATTAGACGCGTCAAAGCAATTAATAAAAAAATATATTGCCAGTGATATAAGGTTTGACAGTTATATCAAGCGAAATATATAAATATAGCGCTATGCGATAAGTATATACGTGTAACGTATATTAGAAGAGGAAATATTGAAATTGACTTCAGTGACTAACCCGTTTGTATCATAAGCGTATATATACGCTAATCGCAGCATCGGAGCGTATATATAAGCGCCAGCGATAAAACCAAATATTTAACTAAAAACACACTCCTTAATTTTACTTCTCTTTGTTATTAACTGTATTTAATCGCAAAAGTATGCAAAAAATGTGCCCACGTCCCACAAGAGGACAATTAAAAAAAAAACAAACTTAAATAATCGCGGTAAATAATTAATAGGTATAATTTCGATTGACGATACCAAAATATCTTTGGCTATGCTATTA
Source organism: Battus philenor (assembly GCF_028537555.1). NCBI lineage: Eukaryota > Metazoa > Arthropoda > Insecta > Lepidoptera > Papilionidae > Battus > Battus philenor. The sequence goes on from NW_027181688.1 coordinate 3,128,714, forward strand.
CTTCCCTATGACGACTTGTTCCTGTGGTTATATGAAATAGTGTTTTACTGAAAAATTATTAACAAGTAAGGTTGGGAAACACTGGACTATATGAATTCCACATTTAAAATTTTACAATAATGCACAAAAACCCTAATACTTTTGAAATATGATTTTTTATATTTAAATAAACACTCAATTTGTGATATTTTTCATATTTGTACATGATACAAACGGGTTAAAATAAACGTTGCTAATTTACAGTGCATGTATCAGAACATTCTCGAACATTCCACAAGCCGCTGTCGAGTATTCCAAGTACCTCATTTCCCGCTAAGCATCCTATACATTTTCCTTTTAAAACTATCATTACTTATAATATAATTCGCCATTCGTCCGCTCGTTTGGCCCGCGTGTGCCTTCATTTTAAAACAAACAAAGCACAGATAAACGCAAACCGTACGACTGCAGCGCCAAACGTTGAATGACGAAAATATTCGAAACTAATTGACCTACAAGTCACATCGGATTCCAACACATTTATACAATTTATAACATATATTATATTATTATTATTATCATCCTTATACTGGAAGGTTCTTGTATACCGTACGTCAAGCATTTAGCTACGTAATCACACGAATAAATATATTGCAAATTATATTTTCCTTAGCGCTACCGAAACCGCTGTACCGCGCCTTAGGCATGCTATACGGGAAGGGGAGTTTGCAGCTTCTTTCACATCGCTTACCCTAAGGCGCAGTACAACGACATCGGTAGCGCTATAACACATCAAATTAGGAACCCATTAGACATCCATGTATTAATTTAATTTTAAAAAGGATCCCTAGCAACACTGTAAAGGTCAGGTAGTTTTAATTTTAACGTAATTTACAACTTCATCGGTCCTTTTTATAATTTAAACAAAATTTTTTTAATCCCGAGTTATCGTCGCATTATCTAGTGAGCCAATGCAAAGCGAAAATATGTAATAAAAACCTCAAATAAACTTGATCAGCTAAATATATTTACAAATACTTGTCATTTTATATTTTAATGCATTCACTATGTGTTTGAATTTTAAAATATTTTATAAAGAAGTTTTAAATAATCAGAGATAAATATATTCGTGTTCGAGTGGGCTTAGTATGGAAAACACTTTTGTTACGAAATAAATATGATATAAAGATGTAAATGAGACAGATTTATAAAGGACTATCTAAAAAATTATTTTACTGCATTCCTACCTAAAGGACATTGGAATGAATTTACAAGCTTAGAGAGACTTACCATGTGTTTGATTTAGTAATATTTTATTAGTCATGTCCTGTTCCTCTTAAGTATGTTTTTGTACCTATTAAAAATAATTATGTGTATTTGCTTGTATACAGGACTCTGATGTAGTTCATTTATAAATGTATCTACTATTTCATTGAAGTCGCTTCCATAATTTTCTAGCACAACTAACATAACCGTAAAGCATAATTTCTTTGATTATTATAATAAATTCCAAATTAAAATCAGCGCCGTCTATATACAAAACAGTAATTTCATTTATAACCAATAATGCACTTTAATTCATTTTAATCATTTTAGTAAATAAATTAATGTAATTATATTTTACGTATCTTTGCAATGGCTCAAATGCGAAATAGTCACTATACATAAATAAATAAAAACACATAAAACACATTCCGTTCGAATTAAGAAAAGGCGAATCATTATAGTTCTAATTAGAAAGTCAAGTTCACAGTGACCAGTCTAAATGATTTTCAGTGTATTCTCGACGCGAAGGGAATGTAAAACCATACAAACCGTCAGCGAAGTTCCTCAGCAATTGACAACGTATATATATATACATATATATATAAATCGCATATTATTAGCCTCAAATTCTTAAATTATTCAGTTGACGTATGCCAACCTTACGAATGTCACTCGATAGTACGTATAATGGTTCGAATACGCGTCAAAGGAGATAGCATTAAATCGTCCTCGGAACTCATTCGGCAAATTGTATGATCATATTCTCATACAAATGTATGGAGATTTTCTTTGCATCTTGGTGCACATGACCGCAATAGCTCCTTCATTGCAATTGGTCAACAGAAACACGCGTACAACCGCGACATGTCTATCCCCCAGTACGCGTCCAGTTGGTTTCTGCGAACAAAAATAATTTAGATTTACTTATAATATTATGGTGTCATACATAATATGTGCTATATAGCCCTTTTTCCGCCACACTATGGACAAATGAAAGAGATGGATGACTAAAATGGGCATCAACAATTGTAACGATGCGTTTACAAACTTCACCTTGTATGTTTTACAAAAGGCGGCACATGTTTTATATAAATACGAGATTTATCATAACCTAATTTACTATTTCTCACTTTCTTTACATTTACAATATTTCCAAACATCGAACCTTGAAATCGACAATGCTTATTCATTCAATATTCATGGAAAAATCTTTCACTTTTTAAAGTCGCTGTCAGGTTATGTAAAGCATGTTATGTACATATATATTTGTGTGTATTTGTATGTATGTTTTTATTATGTTCATCCTATACCGTACTTTTCTTCATGTCGTAATTTGGAAGAGGTCGATATCGCTTCGAGAGATAATACTGCCTGTTTACACGACCTCTGTACAAACTATACAACTTTTGTTTATCACCTACATTTTTTGTAACATATCTGTCTAGATGTATTGTCTTTTTAGTGTACAATGAATGGAAATAAAATAAATAGATTATTATAGACATGGCTCACCATCAAGGGTCCATCGGATGCGGCGGTGACGCCCCGCAACTGCTGTCCTCCGAGTGCAGACCTTCGCCCATGTCCGTGCCCACCTGACAATGTAAGCCCAGCTGTATAGAATTTCATCTAAATAATTATGGTGCTAGTTTGCTATTAACACTAATTTAAAGTAACAAAAGAAATGAAATTATATGTATATAATAAAACAAATAAATATATATAAATATATATAAATATATATATATATATATATATATATATATATATATATATATATATATATATATATATATTAAAGACTGCACAAGTCTTCATCATGTTTAATACCTGTGTTATATTTGTAAAACAATATATGAAATTAATTCAGCAGTTTAGGCATTTATTACAAATAAATACAACAATACCAGACAATTATATTAATAAATATTGATAAATACAAATAAAAAGTATTGACAACTATACTTCGCTTGTCGGAAAGAGACCAAAAATTAATAGTCATAAAATTGATTTAATACTACTTAAAACCTCCATAGTCATCCTTGTAAATTCCGCCTGTGTACTTTTTTATTATTAGGAAACTATTTATATGTATTTTAGCGTGTACAGCAAAGAATATTGAAAATAAATTGATGTTCATGTTCCAGCCAACTTTATTGTTTTTACGGTTTTTACTAAAATCATAAATCGAACCGTCTAAATGTCAGTCTATGAGAGCAGCAACTTCTCTTTGTTTATGCTTCGAACTGTTATACACCTAGCCTAAGTATTCAGCACACTCAACATTTCCCAGCCTTCAGTCAACGCAACCAATCCGCCCAGTCAGTCTCCTTCCAGCATCCACATTAAGCAGTAGCCTTTCTATTTTCTATTTTTTTCCAAACCATATTTGGGACTCTATTAACTAAATCTTTTTTTTTAAACTTCCTTTTTACAGAGACTCATAACAGATCTATGGCGATTGAAAACATCGGTTCACTATTCTACTATTTTATTTCCGTCTTAATTGTCAAAAAGAAGACATTTATTGGACAGGCACTGTGAAGTGAACGCGCTCTTAAACTAACCCCCCCCCCCCCCACCCCCGCCCCACTATTTCTCTATCTGTCTACCAAACTATCTTGACTTTCCTCTCACCCTATTTCCATCTACTTTCCACGCTGTCTCCATCTACTGCATATGCTATTTCCACCTACGTCCCATGCTATCTCCATCTACTTTCTACACTATCTCCATCAACTCACCACGCAATTTCCATCTATTTTCAACGCCATCTTCGTCTCTCTCAGACAGTCTCTAACTATGTGTAGTTACAAAAAAGAGTGTTTACCTTGAGCACGTCGTGCAGCGAACTCATGCTGCCCAAGCTGAGCGGTGTAATGGAACGCTCCAATAGCAGCGACCCGCTGCCCTGCGATCCGCCACCGATCGACCTGCTCACGGACGGACGCACCACTATATATATATACAAATAACAACTGCCCCGCCCATTTACTCGTTTGATTCAAAAGACCAGTCATTGTAATGACATGTAAATAGATAATTGTCATCATCATCATATTAGACAATAGACACCAATTGCAAGGCAACCTCCCCCAAAGAACGCCACTATGACAAGTTGTAGTGTAGTTCTCTCTCGTCGCTGATAGACATTCGAGGTTAAAGATACCTCTACCGTGGTTACATCCCAACAGTGGGAAGTAAACAAGACTAATAACATGTAACTCCAACATAAATATATGAATAAGGATTGACATAAATGGTTACCTGTCCATACCGCGCGCCATTGTCTCGTTGGCGCCGTCGGTCGTGTCCCGTCGTCGCCACGAACCTGAAAAGTGTTAAATAATTCTTAACTCTTTTCTATATTATATGTATATTATATATACGTATTAATACTATGATAATGCCAAAAATAAAAATAAATATGTATAAAAACATATTTATTTTATTTTTGGCATTATCGGCCCGAGAAAATCACCAACACTGATCTATAGGCATGCTGCTATGTGAGCCCGATCGACCAGCAGATCAAATGCTGGAAATGAAGCTGAATACGCTGCAAAGAGACCCTCAATATATACTGAGGCAAACCCTAGACTAGAATCCCCACGGAAAGCGGAAGTGTTCGTCCTCAACAGTCCTGGCAAGGGACGATAATTGCGAGTTATAACGCAAAGGATGGTGACGCATCGTGGACGGCCTTTGACCCACCTGTGGGACATAAGAACTTAAGACAAGAAGTAAGTCATATAATTATTGGTTATTTATTAAACCCGCCTTCGTTAATTTAGATATATTACCAACCGAGATGGGCACCTTTCATAAAGCTAACCAGCCCTTTAAGAATTTTTTTTGCAATAGGACAATGGTGTAATTAATGTGCCATTTCTACTGCCGTGCAGTATTACGTAAGCATTGTGTTCTGGTTAGATAGTTAAATTATTGAACTAATAAATTATCATCATTTGTCCCGTTTAATGTCCAGATATAGTATAAGCAATATTTTACAAAAAAAATTACAGCATACCGTTATATGAGCCGGTTCCATGCGAGATTGTCAACGGAGACGTTCGTTTGCTGCTCTCTCGGCTACCGTACATCTGAAAAAAATTTATAAATAATTAAAGAACATTTCCTCGTGTTTAAATGGCACATGGACGCTTACGATGGGCCTCATGGGAAGGCTCATGGTCAGAAAGCAAAGGAGACGGCATAGAGATCCGCAGAAGAATCAAAGTCAATGACGTGACTTGTTGTATAGTCATATCAAGTAACCTGTTGCTGATGCTGGTCGTCAGCCGTCTCCACGGTGGTGGGCAGGTCGAGGAGCCGCTGCGAGCGGATGCCGTCGCCGGGGCCCATGTGCGAGAGATGCGCGAAGTTCGTTGGCGCGGAGATCAGACGCGAACGACGCTCGGATCTGAAAATTAAAATTCAAAAATGTATTTTCACGTATGGGTACGTATATTTGAGGCTGAAAACGATGCAATGTACTGTATAAAGCAGTATTTTTAACTTTTTTGTGCCATACCCCAACTTAAGCCTTTCTAAAATTCTTTGCTTACCTACACATACATAATTTTTATATTAATGCATAAAAGTTAAACTCTTTCATAGAATTGCCTTCTGTGGAGCTTGAGCATCGTGGGGATGGAAAACACTGGTACAGAGTGTCGAATAGAAGAGGCTTTGAGACTGTTCAAACTGTTTATTCACTCTTCACAGATATTCACAAAAGTTTCTCTATCTATCGCTGGTTGCTTCCTAAATGTACTCTTAGTAACGCACCTTAAATACCTCTGAACGTCCGAGCTGGCTGGCCACAGCACTTTTAAATTGGATGAATAAAGTTCCAGAGAATTCATTCCCTTTTATTACTCCCACCAGGGCCAGGACCCTTTCTTTCTCTATTCCTAATTTGTTGATTATACTGTCCTGGGATCATATACCTGCCTGACAGCAGTGACCTATTTACGGTAAGTTTTGCCTCTACCATATCCAACCACCGGACTCTTCAAGAATGCAATGGAGTTGTAATGTGCACTTACTTCTCGTAGGTCACCAAGAATGTATTTACTACTAAATTCTCGTTCAGGACACTAGCTAAACTTTTTGCCATATTATCCGGAAATGGCGCCGGAAATGTGGGCATACTGACTTTACAATTCCCATCACTGGATCCAGCCTAAACTACATCCGTCAGCGGTGGGTATTATATACCTCTTTCGAAGTAGGTATAGGCTATAACCTGATGGTTGCCAGCTAGTAAGCTACCGCTAACGGTAGCTAGGTCTCTGAGCGATCTCCCATCATGCGGCCTGTTTGCATGACTAATGATGATTTACCACTCATTTCCGCGTGACGCTGAATGCCCAAAGTAGCGATCTTTGGGGAAGGAAAACGCTCTATATTTGGCGTCTAACACTTCATAGTCAATATCAAACAGATAAACTTACAATCTGTTGTGGGCCTCTATCGCTTGATGGGACTGCTCCCTCACTGAGAACCTCCTCTTGTTGGTGCCCCACGAGGTGGTCGTCTCCACGCTAAGCGGACCCTCGGCTGCCGGAGAAAATATATTATTATTACACATTACTGATGTTAATATTACATTAAAAAGAATAGTACCGATGTGAAAACATTTTTAAAATGAATTTAAAAAATATCACATAATATATACAACTAAGAAAACCAGGATTTATTTTTAAAATTTGTGTTTTAATCTGTCACTCCCTTAACCAGAAGTTCAAAGAAAGCACTCAGAAAGTCAATAATTATAGATGATATTAATTTATTAAAAAAAAAAACATCAAAAACAAGGTCAAGAGCAATATCAAAATCTAAATATCTAATAGATTCAGGCATTACTAAGAAAAGGACTAATACATAGCTACTTCCGCTATGTAGCAGTAGTTGTGCAGACTTTTCTCTTTAATATTACTAATCCTTTTCTTATATCAGTCCCAATTTAATGAAATGTGAAATCTATAGGGTAATATTATATTCACTCCACAATGGACATCCCTTATATTATATAATAATTATAAACATAAGTATATGTAGTAACTATATTAATAATTATATAGGTACATATAAATATATTACGTTTAACGTTTTTCATAGTAACATAGTTTACATTACACAAGTACGGGTTACATCAACTTACGCGTGAAGAGTGGCCGCAGGTAAACGATAAAAGGGGCGGAGTCCGAGGAGAAGGGGAATCCGTTGTTGCCGCCGCCCCCAACACAAACAACGTACCCGCACTCGTCTAATGGACGCGCGTTCGCTGCAAGCCAAAAGTTACACTTTTAATATTTACCACGTTCATTTTGAACCTCGCGCATTTATCAATACGCTTTGATCTTTGACCATTACACTTTTGACAGTACGCCTTGAAGTTCGTGCATGAGTTCTTTAAACTTTGTTCAAACAGTTCATGCGCTGCAAATATATATTATTTTGTTTAACATCTACATCGGTCAACATTAACAGATTACAAAATTTGTTCACATGCTTGATATGTATATATTCAATCGTTGAATAAAGTGGTTCGATAACAAATATGTCACAATAATTTGTTATTTCTCTTGCAATGCGACAGAAAAATAGCTTCAGTATTGTATTGAATATTACATAGTCGACATATGTCACAGGTTCATTCCGTTTCACTGAATATAAGGACATATAATTATTATATGAATGTAAACTCTATCTGGTACGCTTGTACTCATCAGCTTGACTTATTAAACTATACAACAACAAACACTTACGTAAATTGAGCGTCTGTACCCACTCCCCGGATTCGATTTCGTAGATGTCGATATGCGAAGACGTGAATATGAGCAGATGAGTTTCGTTGATGGCTGTCGATAAAAAATCAAGGATTTTAAAAATATACAAAAGTATATAAATAAATACACATTTTTTTATCAGAGCAATACTTGTTATTACAACATTTCCGGCGGTAACTCTAACTACTCTCTTTGCTTAGAATTGCAAGTACACACGTTTTATCAAATTGACAATCCACTCATGCACAAAAAGCGTCCACCAATCTTCGCTATAATAGTGCTTCACAGCCATTCTTCCTTGTCTTTCGCTCTATATACCTTCTTTGGCGCTTTATAACTGTCTCTTTCACTCCCTCCCTCTAGTTCTATCTTCCTCGCTGCACCTATTTCTCACACTTTGTCTCTTTATCTCCCTTACTGTATATATCTCATATTCTGTGTAGCTCTATCTCACAGAGCGAGGTGGGTACTGACCGTGGTGCAGCGGCTGCGCGGTGTACATGATCTCGGCGTCGCGCGCGCGCATGCCGGCGCGGTCCACGTAGAGCGCGAGCGCGCTGAACACGAGCAGCCAGTCGGCGCCGGCCGCCACGGCGCACAACGGCCGCGCGCCCGAGTGAGACAGGAACATGTTCACCTGGTTCTCTGGGTGCACCAGCGCTATCACACAACAATAATTATTCATTAAAATTTTGTTGGAATAAATAAAATATCTTCACTAAATCTTATCATCAGCAAATTAGTATAGATGCTATAGAAACAACTACAACATTTTTAAATAATTGCTGCAAAGTATAAATTTCGTGTCTAGTTTTGGGAATATAGTAGGAACAAACGACAATGGAATCGGGTAAATTTTGAACGTAAAAAAAAGATATAAGTACTTTTGTCCTAGACAAACACCATGTATAAAGAATTTAGTTCAGGAAGTTATAGGGGATGGTGTCTTGATTACTACTTGATACATTGTTGTCAAGGTCATGGTCGGGTTGTGTATCAGTCATGTAGCTTCAAGGAGTCAACCGAAAACAGGTAAATTGTAAAAGTAAAAAATTGGAAAAAGAAAATCTAAGAAACTTTGTTTTAGACAAACCACAGTTGCAAGTGCGCGTGCGCCGATGTATGAGCTCTAGGATCACCAGTAGTAGACGTTGGAAAAAATGGTGTCGCTAGTTGAGCATGCGGTGATGTAGGTACGCCCGAACCTCTGTTTTAAACGTAGCAAGGGTGATGGTGTCGCTAGTTGCGTGTGCGCCGATATCAGTGTACATGAGCAGGTATCGACTACCTGCTCATGCTTGTGTAGATGTGAAGGTATTAAGTGCGTGCAGCGCATCACTTACATACGGCGGGCTGGTCGTGAGCGCGCCGCGGCTCGGGCAGCGCGTGCGCCGCGAACCCGCCGCGGTATCCAAGCAGCAGGCGCGCGCGGCACAGCTGCACGCACAGCACGGCGCCCGGCGCGCGCAGCTCGGCCACGCGCCGCCGCCGCGTCGCCGTGCGCGTGATCTCGTATACGTACACCACCCACGAGCTCTGCACGCACACGAACACACACACACACATAAAAAACCTACAAAAAAACAAATGATAATCATAGCAATTGAATAAATTAAACTACACAAACTACAATGTAGGTCGGTCATCACAATTATTTCAGCCGATAGACGCCTATCATTTCAAGACATAGGCTTATACACTGACTGACAATTTGAAGTGCCAGCGGGCAAACCAAATACCGCGCAGAACAGATGGCCAATGGGACCTTAAGGTTCTTGACATAATGGACCGGCAAGCGCCACGCAGGACATAAAAGTACGGATACAGGTCGCTTCCGATCGGCCTTGTTGGTAATTTATGAAAGTAACTATGCAGTAGTGTACATCCTACCAGTACATTATTTTTATTTTATATTATTTTTACTTGTTGAGGAACCATAAACACTGAAAAATGGATAGATTTATACAACAAGGAGTCATCACAAGTTTCCGCCTTTAGCATAAATTGTGAGGGCATGCAAAAGGATCATAATCCTACATAGAAGGAAGTTACATGCACGACGCAAAGCTATTTCGAAGTTGCGCTGTTTTGGGTTTGATTCTTTTTTCTTCTACAAGATGGTCAACTTTTTTGTGTGTAATTTTAATAGTTTTATTTTCACTTTCTTTTGCTAATATTAGAGATCAGTTTCAAATACGTAGTGTGTTGTAATGTAGTGTGTAGTTCTTTTAAGAAAAATTATATACATTTTGACGTCTTCTTTCTAGTTACAAGAAAGGTAATTATTTAACTAATTTATTTATTTGCAGAGTTATATATATTTTTTATAAAAACTTCTAATTTTTTGTGAAAGAAAGCCGACACGACAACAGCAATCAATGAACTCGTCCGAAAGTGATTAATTTTAAATTTATTTTTCATTTATTAATTAAATAGTTTATTTTCTTTTAATTGAACAATTTTTTTTTGTTTCTTGTACATATGTAAAAAAAAACTAAATTATTTTTGTTTTTTAAATGTTCACTTTGTTCAATTTTCTATTAAAAGTAGTGTTTTTGAAATCCTGAAACCTATGTTCGATATTTACATGGTTTGCTAGAAAATTTTAATTCATTTTGCGTCGTGTTTTTTTAGAAGGTAACCAAAGGTAAAATGAGGTATTTATTGGTGTAGTATGAAACATTTTTACACGCGGAGAATACAGATATTTTGTCATAATATGTCATATATGACAAAACAAGATGCAATTTTTTAATAAAAAAAAACACACAATTTACCTGTCGTTTACATACGACAGCGAACCCGTACACGGATGCATGCAGCTCGCCCACAGCCAAGTCTACGGCACCTTTGGTCTCCGCCAGCTTAACGCTTTCCACCTCAGGGCACTCCAGGGCTCGGATGGGCACCAACCGTACGTGGCGACCACGACCCGCAATCACCACTGAAAATACATTGATTGTTAAGAAATTATTTCTGTGGGGTGGGAGATCAACACTTGTACCATGTATACTTCTAGAATATACATTTAAATATATATACACATATATATATAGGTGTATATCTATACATATATGAAGTATTGTTGGCAGAAGTATAAATAACAACACACTTTGAACCGCCTGTGCATTCGGACTTTTCAAGATGTTATAACAGTATAAGGTTTTTCAAAACTGTAAGTGGTAGTGGGCAGAACAGATACTGCTAAAGCCTTAGGGTTTTTAAAGGACCACAGACAGCCAAACGACCAACGACCCACAGGATGGACTGACGATTTTGTTAATGTCATCAGAAGATGCTGAATGCTAGCTACTTTCAACCGGTCCTATTGGAAGATCCATGTCCGGCAGTTGACATCCTTTTGCTAAAAGGAATTATTAGATTTAACCTACGTTTTTTATTTATTTCTTGTTTTACAATTTTCACAATATACACACCTTAAATAAGCAAAAGTGCATTAGAATTTTTAATTAACAATTAAAATGTTATAATTGTAACATTGTAATGCGTGCTACGAAGTGCTTTTTTAAATAAATATATGCGTGTACGCGTGTGTAGTATACGTGTTCATGTATTCGCGTATCTAATACGCATGTGGATATATGTGTGTGTGTAGGATGCGTGTGTATATGCACGTTAACGCACCCAGCAGCTGCTCCTGCGGCACGTAGCGCATCTTGGCGACGGGCGCGTGAGCTCTGCGCGGCACCAGCTCGGCTCGCTCCAGGTCGAGCAGCGTGAGGCCCGGTTCTCCGCCCACGCACAGCCGCGACCGCTCCAGCACACACGCACAAGTCGCGCCGCGGATCACCGCTGCGCTTGCGTCTGCCACCACGCACGCCGAGTACACCTGAAAAACATAAACTCATTGCATTTGCACTACGAATCTTACACTCCTGCACACACACTCCTGGACACAACTTAATGGATACGTTAATACTAAAAGAAAAACTTTTTTTTTATTTTAGGTGGATGTCTATATATGGATATAGATACCCTGCCCTCTAGGAAGAACAAGGTTATATAGGATTCTTATCCTCTAATTCCTTCTCGGTGTACATTTTCCATACCTTAGTAAGACACCGGATGATATCTTACAGAACTCCGTAGTACCCCTCAGTACTTTGCCAAAACATATTCCGGGATGAAGCTTGATAACCCTTTTTAATTTATTTATTACTACTGTTGACACTTATAAATGTTAAAGCTATAACTTAACTATAATATTATCCTAACCTTTTATGAAATTTATTACTTATCCGATTCAATTTTTTTGTTTTTTTGCTTTAAACAATTTATTTTATATTTTTATATAAAATTTATTGTTTACACTTTCAAACAGATATTATAAATACACATTGATATACATAAAAATGAATTCTCCTTTCACTTTGTCTCATCGTAACTTTTTTTAAAAGCAGATATTTCATAAAATATAGCAACTATTAAAACTGCGTCAAATCATCAAATGCGCAAGCACATTCTCATGTTTAACATGAGCAATGAAAAAAGAATTCTTTTTACATATATATGTCGTGTCGTTGTCTATTCTTCTATGGGCACTGTCATCAGTCGCAAAGTTCCGAAATATAAGTTATGGTTTTGGTACTAACACATTTGTCGGGGAGGTTGTTCCGCTTCAGTATCCTGTGCAGCTCGCTGAGTGCCACGACCCACTTGGTTTTCTCGGACTCCGACTCCGCCAGCATTAGCGTGTGGTAACGTTTGCCGCCTTCCAACTGCGACGTTGATATCTGAAACGTATATTTATAAGTCGCTAAAGTACCAAACAAAGGGTTATATTTGAAGCTTCGCAGCAAAATCGAATCAGAAATCAAATCCACGAAGATCCTGGGTCACCGACGTAGATAGAAGAATTGCTCGTCTGAAATGGGACCGAAAGAGGCGGTAAATAAATACATTTAATTTTTTTTTAAGTTAAACGGTTTTTTGATACCCATATTGTGGTGGTTGTGGAAAAATATGTACCTAGTCCGCCATATTGGAACGGCATCCATCTTGAATTTTAAATTTTGACATAATCATCGTGTTTTACTAGTGTAGCCCTTTTATTTGATATCCATATTGAGGGGGTTAAGGAAAAATATGTAATCCGCCATTTTGTATCGGCGGCCATCTTAGATTTATAATGTTATTGATTTTATTATATTGTATTGTCATCTAAATTAAATGTGTGTACCAAATTTCAGATCAATCTGACAAAGGGAAGGTGCTTAAATTTCAATTTCTAATTTTGATCCAAATAAATTCCGTACGGGTCGAACTAAATAAAACCGTTTAAAAAACAATTATTCCTTAGACTGATCACCAAACTTTTGGCCATTACGATATGAAGTGTCGGCTTACCCTAAATATACAAGGTATGTCCCGCTTGCTGGCGTGTATGACGTCAGACTCCTTGACTGACGTCACACTGAAGTCCGGGTCTCGCATGTCGAGGACTTGACTAACACACACTGATGGTAACGCGTTTCTGCATACAATAAAAATACATTATTAATTAAAAGTTTTCATGTATCATAGGCAAGCACGCAGTGAGTAGGCGCCAAGCAGAATAGATGACCACTGGAGTCTTAAAGTTCTGGAGTGGAAATCACGAACCGGCAAACGTAGCGTAAGATGCCCATGAGGTAGAAACAAAGCATGCAGGTCTCTACCAGCAAGTCTTATGTGAGAGGCCTATGTCCAGTAGTAGACTTCCTGCCGCTGGAATGACGACGATGGTCCAAACTATTCTTGGTATCTGATAGTAACTTAGCTCTTATAGCACCATGTGTGACTGCTTGCCCCACTTGGATAGATATCTAAAATTGAATTCAAAACATTATAAACTGATATTCTTATTTCTAGATGAACCGATGACATAGTTAAGCTAACGCCTTGCAATGGACTTGAATGAATGAATGTTTTTATTTTCTCATTTAACGTATAACCAAAAATGTGATCTCAAATAACATATTCCAAGTTTTATTAGATTGGTTCAAAAATATACTCTATCGCAAACGAAATAGATACTATATTCGTATCACTCACCTGTCCTGAGAAATATCGTAGAGGAACAGTTTGAAATCGCAGACGACAACGAACTGACGCATCCAACCCTTCTTCACGCCGCCTGGCTTAGGAACCTGTCGACAGTTAAAAATAATGTTAAAATGAGTTATATAATGTGTTTTTTTTTTTTGTATTGTAATTGTAAATGTAATTTAAGCTTTCTGCACATAAAACAAAAGATGTTTTTATTTGTTTTTAGACAATTTAATCAACCGATAGCCTGCCTCTGCATGGTATAGGCCTAAAAATCTTCCAAAGGTAGCCTGAATGTCGTCAGTCTATTAAGTGGGGGCCTACCCCCACCGCGTCTACCGGTTCATGGTCGTCACTCGAGAACCTTTCCGCCCCAACAGTCAAGTATAGGCTTATATAATATTAATATTAAAGCTTTTTATCAAATACAGGAATGTATGTCATGTATTGAGAGCGCAAAGTTATCGCTGTTCATCAACAGATGGCTCCACCAGTATGTTGGAAACCTCTATGATATTATATTCCGCAGACTAATCATACTGAAATGAAAGCACTTCATCCAAAGTTCTTTCATATCAGTTCAGATAGAGAATGGCTCTTCTTCTAAACTTCTTTTAAATGGTATGTTGGTCTTGGAAGCGGATGTGTGCTCACCTTTACGTATCCCTCGTAGGCGGTTCCCTGACCACGAGCTGGATCGATACCGAGCGGACGCCGACTGCGTTCTGGTGGTAATGGGCAGCGCGCGGCCACACGTGAGCAACACCGCGTGTGCACGGCCAAACCACATGTCTCACATACAACGCCCTGCCGCGTCAGCCCGATCTGGATACAAGCACAACCCCCGTTATAACAATAACATATTAAATGGTGGGAAAAAAATAGTATAAAATTGTTTAAATTAAAATACTATCAAAAATAGTATAAAATTGTTTAAGCTTGTACTAAAATATCTTCCGCTATATTATTTGTATATGGCTGATTTTGGTAACATTAAATAGGTTTTATTTTAAAGTTTGCAACCAAGTTTGCAAAATTTGGTTTTAAGAGTAGAAATCTTAAAATTCGTATTTCGGTGACTAAAAGTTATAGAACAAAATGACACCTATATTACACCCGTTGGCCCATTGATATAAGGTAGTAATAACAAAAAAAGTACAAGATGGTGTCTGCACTGTATAATGATAGATGCATATAAACGCATCTTTACCTCGTTACCACTAACAAATAATTTGCGCATTTTCTAATAATAACTCTGTTATAAACGTGTGTATTATATGACAAATACATACCATCAAAGACGTACAGTGGTTGCATTTGGTCGGACTGCTGAACGTACGCACAAGGAACTGGTGTATCTTCTGCTTACCGCCAGGCCCCAGAGAAGGATCCTGCAATGAATACTGACGATAAAAATTATTACAGATAAATCGCATAAGACAATTTTTCGCTTGCATTATATAACTTTGTTTAGTAAAATGACCCAAGCTAGGGGTGTTACTTCAAACGCTTCTAGCATTCTGATTGTATATGTACCAGTGTCATATTCATATTGTTACAAAGCACCAATTACAGAACCCTTTAAACAACAAACACGAAACCCTAGTATCAAGAAGTGCCATAGAACTTATAGTTATTTATAGATTTTTGTGTACTCGGATATTCTAACTGAGCACTATCTTACTAGAACCTTCTTTGTAGTATAAATAGGTGTACTCCCCATATCGACAGTTCAGTGTTGTTTTTCGAGTTACAAAATTAAGATCTACGATCAGTGATATAAAGTGAGTATTTAGCAACTTATTTGGACAGTGGTTTCTTAATCGATTTGGAAGCATTCTTTTGACTAACTAAAGTATACTTTATGTTAAAGTAGGGTGACCATCTGATTTGTGAATGAAGGACTCCTTGTGAATCAGTGTTACATTTACACCGCTGGTAGGTGTTACATTTACACCGCTGGTACATAATATACACGAAATGTGTATATTATGTACCAGCGCGAACATATCGTTACCCACTACTGTGGGTAACGATATGTTCGCGCTGGTACATAAAACTGCTCTTTTAGAAAGGAGGACATAGGCGTATATTACATATCTTTGAAAATATCGGTCTCTTAGGTTACTGATTTAATAGCTTTTAAGGGTGAATATGTGTATGAGGCATTTGTCAACAAAAAGCTTTGCTAACAGCTTACACCGATTTCAAATCACACCGTATAGTGTAATGTGTTACATTAATTGATTATTTATATTGGAATGCTACAGGCCAATAACTTATGGCTATACAAAGTCCACAAGGGACCGCGCTAAAAATACTGTTTAATCTTGATATATAATATGTAACATAAAAATCCGAATTTTTAAAATGCTTATTTTACTATATGATATTTGGTTAGGTTTTACATACATTAATTATAGAGCTATACATTCACCCCTTTAAGCTTTTACATTTTACAATCATCCTGTACATGCAATAGGTATTGGCTATATAAATGTGACCCTCACCGTTGACATTTCACTGGGCGAACTCTTGCTGGAGGCAGGGGAGGCTGCCCTCGGTTCCATCTCATCCGGTGACTCCGCCGAGCCGCTCAGAGCGGTGGACTGCTGGGATCCGTACATTAACTGTAAGAGTTTTATATAAATATACCTGACTCTATTTCCTATAATCATCATTGTAATCAATCATATCAGCTGATAGATGCCATGCAAATATCGCCCCGATGACAGGTGTCGCACTGCACCTGGGACTTTTCGGTCCACCTGATGTGGGGGAGGGGGGGCTACGCCGTGTCTACAGCGGTTGCTATTCGAGAACCATAAGTGTCAAAACTATGCCTTTAACCTATTCCACTCCAAGGCTGTTATGTAGCATCGATAAAATTTAATTGAATTATAGTATCTTGCGATTCTAGAATATGTTTCATTCATTCGCGATTCAAACATTTTAGTAACAAAAATCCTTTACTGTTTTAAAATTTTCCGCAAAAAGAAGTATAACACCATGTCGAGTATCACTCGACAATGGAGTTTGTGGAACAAAATCAGTGTCGAGTGACACTCGACATTGGAGTGGAAAGGATTAATTTATGTAATTGAAGTTACGCTACTAGCAGGTTCAGACTGTGCAGTTTTATAAGGCTTAACATTTTGTAACTGCATATCAAAATAAAGTTCACACACGTCAGTGATTTATTTATATATTTAATTTAAATTAATATACACGTGGGCGGATTTAATGCCTTATGTTCAGTAATACACACCTGCCTACTAGTAGCAAGCGAATGAATCTAAGACAATGCTCTATTGTCATCTATTATCTTGATAAGAATTATTTTAGTTTCAATTAATTATAACATGTTTATTCAAAGAGCAGCTATATTATCATTTTTTATTTATTAATAGCACTGTAGCGTATTGTTTAAGACTTGCTAGTATAATCATGGGCTGGACTGTATACGCCTAGGTTAGACCAATGTATTTCAAGTTATACAATTGTTGGCGGCTGACCGGGGCATTTAGAAAATGTCTAAATTTTAATTTTTTATACTTTATATATTTGCAGTTCATGTCGCGATGTATAATATTTGCTTGTTTCATTTATTCTGTCAGTCTATTGTTACATATTACTTTACTGGTACCTTGTTTTGTTAAATTATAAAGAAATTACCGGCATAATTTTCATTTATTTAATCCGTTTATACAGTCCACACGCTCACAAACAAGAACATATAACATCCTTTTAAAAAGAAAACCTAAATAAACATAAGTAAGAAAAGGGCCAATATTTAGCCACTTCCGCACATGCAGTGGTAGGTAGCAAACAATACGAATCACACAACCGCCACCGCCAAATCACTCAACACGTGTTTCACCCCTCCACAGGGCATCTTCAGGAGTTATGTTACACCGATTAGTGCTAAACACAGAGCACTCTGTGTTTGGCAGTTGTGTAGTCTTTTTTTGGTCCTTTTCTTAGTTAGGAGGAACTTCCGCAAGGTAACGCCCTGATTCTATTAAATAAATAAACATAATTTAAACAAGATAGGTTATCGATCTTTGAGGAAGGCCTATATCTAGGCGGTAGGCTTCTATCGGCTGATATAATTATATTGACAATGATTCAAGATTAATATATACATGTTTTATAGTCTTTGACTAATGTAGTTTTCTCTTTAGAATGACGCAACCCTGAGAAAGTTTATTCTAAACATTTTTAAAGTACCTAAGCGGATGAAGGTGGACCTCAGAGCCACCATTACATTATTTAATTAACAAGATAACAAATAAATATATTAAACCAACACCGAACATAATGTTAAATGTTAATAAAATAGCAAAAAAATAAAATAAAATAATAATAAAAAAATACCTTTGCATTGCAACAATGCTGAGCATTTCTGTATCTGTACTGCGGCGACATCTGTGCACGGATAAGCGATGAAAATAAAATGAAAACACGGACGCAAACAAACAAAAAAATATAGCAAATAATAATAGTTAAAATGGCTCTACTGATTAGAAGCTTTTAATACTACGGAACACAGAATAGTTCTTCTTATTTTCAGCCGGTAGACGCCCACTGCAAAGCGTAAGACGTCCACAAACATCGCCGTGATGATGGGTTTTCGCTGCCCGCATACAGCGACCTCAACACATTCCACGTCACGTGGGGGGCATATACGACCCCCGCTGCACTTTCCGTTCAGGCCATTTGCAGTTCTCATTGAAAAACAAAGGATTCTTAAATGAATTGTAGGCTCGAATATTGATAACTTCAAATTGTCTATGCGCGTACGTAATACATATTAAAATTTATAACTTCTTCCCGCTAATTATAGCTTTGTAGTATTGAAAAAGTGTAAGCATACGTCTTAAACAACTTTTTTTTAATTTTAACGTGCGAGTCGCTGCCTGTAAAATCTTCAAAAATTGCCGCGGCACGGCACGCGGCAACGTGTTAACTATATCGTCGATCCACCTAGTGGGGTTACCTTCTAGTTCACGAACCCTTCCGCTCCTTGAACTCAGTACCGATGAAGCTGTGAAAGCCTTAGGGCTGACAGCATTAACATCTTCAGAAACAATAGATGGGGTGCCTACTTACGTCGCGTCTACCGGCTTATCTAAAGTTAATCTAATCAAATTTAAAAATTACTTGTACAACATTAGATTTATTACATACCGACGTCAATATTAGTCTCTATCACTAGTTCAAATAGTAATGTCTCATATTTTATCAGGCAAAAGATGTATATATATTTTTTATATTTATGGTCGTAGGATCCGATAGATCTTATTAACAGCCTTTTACGTGAAGCTATTCTCATTCGACAAAGACTTTTTTCCACATAATTAAAGATTTTTTAGCTCTTTAGAACAGATAACATGAACTGTCCCATAAATCAACGTCATATGGCTATAGTTACGCCTGTAGGTTGTTCCGCTCTTTGTCTGTACGAGTACGCACTATGAAAGTAATAGCGAAACGCTTAGTGCGTGGAAAGGGATTTCAACCGTGTATTATTGTGGTTATATAGCAGATGAGAACACTGGATTCTTATTAAAAAAAATTACGACACCTTTTAATTTCATAAATAATTGAATGTAAAAGCAATATAACTCTCAAAATATGAAAAATGATAATCAAAGATTTATCAGGCCGAACATAATTTATTTTCATTAATTTAATGGCAATAATTTAATAATTACGTCAAATGGAATTTTTTATTTTATCTTCTGGTTGACTTTGGTTAATGAGACACGTGTATACCACCGCCAGTGGTACATTGTTAAGTTACATGTATGTTTTAATTAGTCACGACTATGAATATTATGCTAAGCGTTTTGTTTGATTATTTACACAAAGCCTTATTTATAGAGAGACTTACCTTTTGCTCGTTATTGATAGAAGCCACGTTGTCATAGTGCCTCTCGGTCGGTGCGTCTTTTAAAAATTGATCTAAGTAACTCATCTGTGACGGCGGCCGATCCAAAACTGAAATACGAAAGGGCTAATTTAATAACGAATCTATACATACAGGGTGATTGTTTATAGGTGTAAAAGCTTAAAATCGATTGAACGTATAACTCATTTGTCTGAAAAAAATAGATTTATAGCCAATTTCCAACCAACCTGTATAAAGCGATCATTAAATCTCTATTGGAATATGACAGGGTAGTAACTTCTAGCAGTACAAAGTCTACAGGAACAGAGAGTGAACAATAATTATTCTTTATATATAAATGAGCTATGCATCCATACCTTTAAAGCTTTTACATCTATAACCAATCACCCTGTACAACATTATAAAAAAATTTAACGACTGAATTTAAAAAATAAAAAAGAACACGTAAACCAATCCCAACCGAAACCATGTTCACAAAAAAGAAACCTGTGTCTAATATCTATTAAAAAAAATAATTAACATTATGGTGGCAATATAAGTATAGACGGGTGCAAAAGTGCAAAACATAAAAATAATATACTAATTACAGTTGTATTCTATATTTTTTAAATCACTTTCACGCCCGACTGTACCGAAACATTTTAGTGGACAAATTCAGGACTACTACATGCAATGGACGCTTACGATCGACGCTATACAAAACTAAGCCCCGCGGCGCGGTCGCACCCACACAATACTTGTTGTAGCTTATAAAAGAAAATATTTAACTAAAACCCGTATATTTACACTTTGAACACAAATACGGACATACGGAAGTGTAAAATGGAATAAATGTCTTCTCGCCATAGATGTAGTAATAAGTTCCTATGTCGCTTAGAAATAAAAGTAGTGTATATATATATATATATATATATATATATATATATATATATATATATATATTTATATATATATATATTAAACAATAACAAAATTTTAGATAATAGGTCGAGGAATAAGTTCCTTCGCATTGAATATGAGACAAATATAGCTTTTTGTACACCCAGCTTATTCAAATAGATACAAATAAGCCCGTACATTTTGATCAACTTTATTTAAAAATGGCGTCCGGAGCAAAATCTCAGATTGAAAACGCTTATATTAACTTTAAGTCACTCTTACTGACCACTGCGTTCCATAAACGTCTCAATTTTTTTGGAACTTGCGTTGCATATTTTTAGTAAAATTTGTAAACAAAATTTCACTAACATATTTCTTTTTTTAATATCACCCACCGATAAATGTGATAAACCTACGTTACAGCCAAAAAAAATTGTTATAAGTTTAAAAATATTATTTACGAGCTGGCCTAATATATTTTTCTAAACACACTAAATTTTTTGTCACTTAGGTTAACGTTCTATAGAATTGCGAGAGGATTTCAAAATAACCACAAAAGGGTAGCCGAGAAGAATCTTGGCTCTAATATAGACACACAAGTATTCAGTAAATGGTCCAATATAGACAATAATATATATAAACGGGTTTTAGGTATATGTTGACAAATTACAATATCACCGTATAAATCTCAATAAAATCTTATTTATTAATTTATAAAATAATAAGTATTGTGTGGATGCAACGCTTGCCGCCTATCTAAAGGGTGTTTACAAAAACAGAGGAGTATACAATAAACTGATTAGTCAATACCTATGCTTATACAAACAAGTGTTAAAGAAAAAAAAACCATGTCGCTTAGCGCGTTATGTGGTGTTATGGTGTGGAATTTGTACGGGTAACACAATATTGAAACAGCTGTAAAGTTTCACGCTATAGTTCTTTCGCGTTAAGAATGAGTGAATCATTGTCCGCAAACCTAGCCACGCCTCTTAACGAAACAAATCGTTCCTAGCCACGCCACTTGGCCAATAAATTCAGATTGTCCGTTTAGTTCGAAAGTAATCAATTGAAGACATACACGCAACTGTTTTTTTGTGTAATTTATATATTAAAGTTATCTAACCTAATAGACGAAGTAATCAATAAAAAAAGTTAATAGGATCTTGTATATTCTTGTTACGAATACATACAAGCGCCCAGTAAAAAGCTACCTATGGCAAAAACTGACCCCATGATAGCTAAAAAAAATCAGCTCTAGATGCGTGCGAGGTGGTATCTTCAAGAGATAGAAAGTGAAGGTAGTTAACGTATTGTCGGGCTACGAAGAATAATAGTCATACCTTTACTAAGTCAAGACATTTTCTACATGAGACTTTTTTAAGCGGTTTCACAGCATGAAAAACTTTTTATTAGTTTCTCTTTCATGAAGTTTTTTTACAATTTGTTTAAGCTTTTTCTCGTGTTACTATTTGCCGTACAAAAACACGTAGTAGTGTACATTATAAGGCCGGCGGACAATAATAATTCGCGTCATTCTTGACGCGAACGGACTGTTGTAGTTATCAAAATTAGTTTTTATACGTATGAAAAGGTGTTTTTAAGAAACAAACAAATATGATTCAAATGTCTTTACCATCCCACAAGGCAGATTGTTGAGGGTATTTCAAAAAGATGATTTATTTTTTAATTTTATATAGCTATACTCTGCCACGTCCATGCCACCGCAAGAAGCTTAAGCAAAAGCGAAGCGATTTACACGATGAAGTATATCGGAAAATAATGAAGTAGTTGCCTTTTCGCTTATCGCTGTTTTGGAGTACGACTCCCAATTGTTAAACTCAAAATTCCATATAACCGCCCAAATACCAAAACGTATATATACAAGTTGATTGGTTATAGCTGTAAAAACTTTAAATGGGTTAAACGTATACCCATTTTCAGAGCATTT
Source organism: Battus philenor (assembly GCF_028537555.1). Lineage (NCBI taxonomy): Eukaryota > Metazoa > Arthropoda > Insecta > Lepidoptera > Papilionidae > Battus > Battus philenor. Next base: position 3,151,545 of record NW_027181688.1, read on the forward strand.
ACACCTATTTCCAATCATTCTATATAAAATTCTCTGAAATATGTTACGCTATTTTTTTCTATTGGAATGCTACAGGCCAATAACGTCTGACAATTTATGAGGACAAACATTAAGCAATGATCATATTTAAAAATACTAATCCGAATTTTGAAAACGCATTTTCTAACTATATCTCTTCTGATACCGTAAATTTTGGATAGGTTGGACCATACATTATTTATCAACAAATGAGCTCTACATTCACCTCTTTAAATCTTTTACACCTATAACCAATCACCCTGTATAGTTTCATAAACCACCCATACAATTTATAACCTTTTACCAACATTTCTCAATCTCTCAATAAATGTATGCCATTGTGAAATAGACAAAAATATATTATGCATAATAATTTAACAACGCATAAAGAATACTACAAAAGAATAACATGTAAAAAGATAACAAAGGCATACATATAGTGTTTTTAATTTTACAAATATATTCACGACTTTCAAAACAGCGATAGTGCGAAAGGGTAAACGTAAAAACATTTTTTTTTCTTTACACTTGCTCATACTTACAATATAAAGTCAAAGTATAAGATATATTAATTAAGAAACGCCGCACAAAGGCAAGAAATCCATTAGGGTATTCATAAATACAATCCCTGTTGTTATAATTTAGACATACGGATTTCAAAGCATTTAACTGTATGACCTGATATGTTTATGGTGCTACCGAAACCGATGTACCGCGCTTCCCTAGTTTCCCTGTTTTTGAAAACTTCATTACCTCATTCATTCAGAATTTCACCAACTATAATAGATTAAAATGCACCAACACACTTGTTCAATGTTTGGTAGCATAAATACATACCATTATTGTTTTCACATATACTTATAACAAAGGGGATGGTTTAGCCACTAGTATATTTAAAAGGACAACAGGGCAGATAAATATAATTTTGTTTTTACTAGCCGATTGCAGTGATGTTTATATATTATAGTGCTACCGAAACAACTGTACCGCGCCTTGGGAAAGCGCAGCGATGTAGGGAATCGAAAAGGCATTAATTACCCCTCTCCCCCTCCCCTATCTTACACATACCTCTAGCGCGGTACAGCGGTATTGGTACCACTGTAACATATATCTTTACAAACAGAATTATAATAAATAAACGTATTCTAACAATAATCAAACAGTACGAAGGAATCTTGTTTTTAGTGATAACAACAGAAACTGTAAACATACAGGTAAACATTCACAAACAATAATCTACTTCTATATAGACATTATGAAACAAAACGGATTTAACATAAAAATAAAATCAACGAACCATTCTCTTCTTTGCCGCTCCAATATGTAGACGATTTAGCAGATCCTTGCCTAGCTGCTTGCAATAACTTTCAAATTTAATCCGATAACCATAAACCGTTGTATGGGCCAATAAAACAAATGTACATAACAAGGCAGTTACAACTTTAATATCATATATACAAGAACAATGCTCTAAACAATGTTCCCATAAACAAAAAAAAAATTTACACATCGCGCGTGGATGTCGCAATACAAAACAAAAACGAAGTAAATGCAGAATAAAAATTAAAATTAAAATAGCAAACAGTATACGAATAATAAATAAATTAAAACCTCTACACTACAGCTTATGTAATTAAAAATCTCACAGATGAAAAATACACTACCATTATTATTATATATTTAATGCATGACTATATAACACAAAATACATTTAACCAATTATTTTTAATTTGATACTTAAAGTGTTCAATTTTAACAATAAGTAATGAGGTTAGATCTTTGAAAGTAATATATCGTAAAATTTTAAATTTGAATTATGACTTGAATTAATATTTCAATGGAGATTTTTTAATTAAATCTCTTAATAAATAATTCCGTTTTTAAATAAGCTGGAGTATAAAGGTAATACAAAATATTGCTTAATAAACTAATTCATAAATATGCCACAGACAATAAAAATGCACTGAGATTCGAAAACTGTTTAAAATTTAAATATAAACAGCACTTCCACATTGTGCTCAAGTTATTTATTAAAAAAAATTAAAACAATTTATCCTATAATGGATATTTAACAAAAAAAATATGATTTAGCTAAATACGTTTTTATTTTATTTTTCAATATTTATCAACTTGTGTTATATCATAGGTAAAATAAAATGACTAGTTCGACTGATCGAAGGCAAAAAAAAAATTAAAAATTATTACAGATTAATAAAATCTTTGGCAAAAATTACAGCAGACTAGATTTAGATTTAAGGACTAGATAGAAGTTCTTAGATGATAAATGACCCAGTTATTAAAACTTCTTAAAGCCACTTAATATTTCTCATTATTTGCTATGTCAGCAAAAACTTGTAATAGTTTATCTATATCATCAAGAACTGTACATCTGATGGTACACTAAAACAGCAACACCCCATATACAAGAAGTGACTCCAAGGAACAAAGGTATGTATGGCTTCAGCCACGTCCGAACTGTCATTAAAAATATAATAACAAAGTCACAATGTGGAAGTTACGATAATATAAAAGCATACAGATATCCACGCGACGAAAAATAAATGCCACAGTAATACACATCGATCAACATAAATGCAGTTGGCGTTTAAAAAATAAACGAACGCTCAAAATAAAGCCGCCATTGTTCCGCCATTTTTAAAATGGCGCGCAATTTCCGTAATCACAGTTCCAATTGCATTTTTCACAGTATCATTAAATATAATTTGAATATAGTCCATAATGCCACCAACGTATATAACATAGCCCGGAATTATTTTCGTTTTTTTCGACGCGGACGACGTTGGACTTTGTGCGAGGAGCCCAAAATTCCATTTGACGTCGGGGGCGTGCAGTTTTTGTGACGTCACGGATACGTACAATTGACGTTTGTGTATTGGGTGGGATTGTGCGGTAACATGTAACCAAAACAAAAGAAAAAAGTGCACTAAATAAACATAATATTACTCCTGTATACGGTGAGTGCTGGAACGGTCGGTACGTGAGATATATATATAACAGTGAAAAAAAAATATTTATATAACTACTATGAACAACTAAGTATACTTTATGTAAAAGAAAAATACTGCAATGATGTGAACTTGATTGTTTGTTACTTTTGCATCTAACAACTAAACATTTAAGAAAAATAAATTTTATAACTAAACAGAGGTGGATAATTTGAATCAAGTTTGGCTTAAACTTAGATGCCTATTCAAGTAAAAATATTTTTTTTTAGTTTTAGTTTTATCTGTAATTATACTTGTGACAGTATTTATGGACTAAAAGTGTACTAAAACGATTCAAATGAAATTTGATAAAAATCCATTATTTAATCATCTTTAATTTATAACATCGGAATTAGAATTAATTTTTCTAAATATGGACTTATCTATGGACATTTAGAGTGATCAGAAAATAACCAAATAGGCGTATTTTCTCAATGGATGTCATTATAAGGTAGCTAAATTTGTTAATCTTTATCAAATTAAGTTTTGACGGTATTTTGCTAATTCAAATTATTTTTTTTTTTTGGAAAAAAATATTTTAACTATATTGGCTGTATCCTGTTGTGGTGTATTCCATATTTAAATTTAAAAAAAAAACTTTGATTTGATAATTAACATTGACTGCCATGTTGGTAATATATGACCGGCAACGGTTGGCCCCGTGACGTCACGGTGGTCATTGATGACCGCAGCGTTTTAATTTTTTAACAATTGTTAGAAACTAAATAAAAATCGAGAGTTTGTGTATTATAATATGACCGGTATATAAAGGATACTTCAAAATGAAAAGTGCCGCATTGAAGGATTAAATTTTTTTAATAGAACGTCAATAAAAAAAAGTTGGAATAAATCTTGCTTCTAACAGTGCACTTTATTAAAGCATAAATGTAGCACCAAGTGGTCACCTTCTTTGTCCTATTTTAAGCAATTTTTAGATTCCAACTAAATGAGTATAGCAATCGATTAATTTTTCGGCCAAATTGATACTATTTTACCAGTTATTCATGTAAATCATGTGTCCCTATGTTGTTGAATATTATTGCATAGATTCATAACAACACTTGTAGGAGTTACGCTTGGTTCAATTGGATTTTTTCTCAAATATATTTGAAATTGATATGTATATCTTCGGCTGGTACATATTTTGAAATTTACTGCCATAATTGTCATTTTTGTTTCATATATAGCCTAAATTTTATAGGTGACCACCAATAAGATAAAAGCTAAAAAACTACCGTGGCAGTCAGTGTTAAACAATGTATACATATCTTTTCTTTTTCATATAATTTTTTATATTAAATATTTACTTATTTTATCTATAATGTGGTTAAATGATAGAAAATTGCTCAGGAATAAAGTAAGTCTACATATATTGCACAAGTATTGTAAAATGTAAATCAATCAAGTCCAATCAATGCAGTAGCATATACCAGTACATGAGTGCGAAGGGGTGTGTGATATAGGTATACTCACAGGAGTTGCCCGGCTGCAGTGGGGTGTCCAGCTTGGCCTGCATGTCGCGGATGTGCTGTTCCTTTCGCTTCATGTCGTGAGCGAGCGTGTCCAACCGCTGACGAGTTTCCAGCAGCTCCCTGGTATAAAAAGGATCATTGAAAAATACTTATTCGGGTCATACACATAACATTTTAAAGAAAATGATTAAGAAATATTATTTAGACCAATGATTATTTATCTGTCAATTCATTTCTCATTCTACCTGTTTCTTTATTCTTTCTTAGGCAAGTGCGATCCAAATCAATTTGACGTCTTTTATTTATTATAAATAAATATGCTATCTACTCTCTTTATCATTCGTATGTATATGTGTATATTTTGTACACGTAACTACACATTACTTATACTTCTATTGTTTCCATACTATGGTTGAGTGTAAGAGATTGCCTCGTGTGATAAGACCGCGCATTGTTCATTGTTCATTCTTTTGTTCATTATAATGAAACTATTTAAATGTATTCTAGCGTGTACAGGAAAGAAGATTAAATTAAATAAAATTAAATATAGTACAAAATAGCTCGTCTGTACCGTGCATGACAAAATAAGGATGTGTTTACATGGTAACAAAATGTCAGTCTACTTCAGTCGATTCCACAGCACATATCTATTATGCTCTATTTGATGTGTGCATGTAGCAATTCGTGGTTAATTTGTGATTTCTTCTGATTAGCGGACAACGGTGGCAGATACAATTGAACACCTATCAATGAAAACGTGCAGATCGTTTTGAAAGTCTGTTACAATATAAGTACGTGAATTTTTATTTGACACATCAGGGAAACGAGTTAGCTTGCATTAAGATCAGCTGGATTCCATACCAATACAAATGCCGGGTAGTATCTGTGTGTACCTTTGACTTGCGAGCAGCTCGGCTCTCGTCCGACTGAGCTCTTCTCCAACGGCTTGTTTGGCCTGGATCTCCGAGTGCAGCGACGATTGGAGAGTGAGGATTTCCATCTTGTCCAACTTCTGGGAACGCCTGTTGCGCCAGCCACCCGCCGCGCCTACCGCTGGGGGTGATGATGGTGGGACTCCGCCAGAACGAGCTGCGCTGGCTGTTTTACAAATAAACATTATTACATAAAAATTGTTGAAGCAGTATAACACTGCTGAATTTCCTAGTTAAAATCAAGTGTTACCAAAATTAAATATAACACAAACTATATCATATTCAAATGATTCATAATAAAGGTGAAGAAGTGTGGAAAAAAAATAATGCAGTTTCTAGATTTAATTTTACGGTTAGTCCGAAACTTATCTTAAATATAAATCGATGGACAGGCAGTAGTTATAAGTCCAATTTTAGATTAGTAACAATAGATTTAATGCTACCGAAACCGCTGTACCGCGCCTTAGGTATGCGCGCGGCGAGATGGAGGTGGATAGTAAGGGCCGCTTCGTTACGTAAGCTCCTTTTCTTCAGCCCTCACTTTGACATGCTTTTCTAGATCGCGGTAGAAAAAGTTTCGGTAGCACTTTACATATTTATTACATATATTAATATACAAAATTACTATATGTAATATTGTATGAAACATCAGTTAAGTCTTACCGTGTTTTAAATAATCCAATTCCTCAGTCATCTTGGTAGCCAAAGCCTGTAGATAACCACGTGCTTCTTTCTCATCAGCCACCCATCGGATAATGTCTGCAATCTACATTAAGAGAGCATTAAATTAAATTTTAAACATATACCAACTGATCTCATTATTTTTGTATGATTGAGCAAAATAAATAAAACGTAATAAGCTGAAATTGAATATGTTGAATCATGGCTCTTTATAAAGAACACCTTTGAATGTAAACATCCCAAATAGAAATGTAGAAGTGAGATGTACAATTATACCCGTTTGTGCGAGACAACAAACTAGGTGTAGTTTACTTTAGCATAAATAGACTATTTATGTATTTATAGTTAGTTACATAGATAATAGAAATGAACAAATTGAAAAAGTACTAATTACTAAACTAGCTTATTACGGAAAACTCTTTTAAAGCATGGACAAGAGAGGTGTACAACCATAACTGTTTGTGCAGGTGAGACTACAAACTACACCTGCTTTTAGATAGACTCCTAGTTAATTTTAATAACTTTTCTGTTAGTAATTATTTAAAACCGCTTCCATAAATTTATATCCAAGGGATGACTGTATGAATCTTAAAGTTTTGGAGCAAAGACCACGGACTAGCAAGCACTGCGTGTCCTACCCACAAGGTGGACATACAATCCTGTTTGCAATTGGTACTGGAAATCTATAGATGAGACCTCTGTCCAGCAGTTGGCGTCCTAAATATTTAAGGATGATTATAATGATACATTCAATTATCAGACTAGATATAAGCTTACGTCGATCATTATAGCAAGTGTTAAATCGATAATATAAAATCACAATCGGTACTAAAAATATAATCAAAATGAAATCAGACCTGCGTCTCCCAGTGCTGCATAGTATCTCTCTTAGCACGTAACTCTTCCAATTCCATCTCCAACTGCCTCCTCTCGGTCTGCCAACGTCTACCGTTCTCTGCCATCTGGTGACAGAGTTATGAAACTTTAGTCACATGCACGCTTTACTCGAAAATGGTTTCTTACAGTAGCAAGTTAAATATTAAAGTTAACCTTTTATGATAATACATATTACGATAATAGGTTTAGAATAAGACCCACTTTAAAGACAAGAAATAATTTTAATATCTAATGTATTTATTCTATTGTACAGCTTTTCTTTAAAAGGAATGAAAGGAGATATAATTACATCTTGTAATGAGTAAGTGTAGAGTTTCTTGCCGCATATATATTTAGAATTCACGTTCATAAGAGACTGAAGTTAGGCCTTCTTAAAATAAAGAATTTTATTTGGTGTTGTCATTGGAATTCTGAATGCACTCAACTGTGTAAAAATGCCGATTTTGAATGTTGTTAATAAACAACATTCAAAATCGGCATTTTTATATATATATTGTATATTTTACAATACAATAAAATAATTATAGTCTATGCTCTTTTGTCAGATATCTCACAGACCTAGTTTATAACTTTACCATTTCTATTGTAAACCAAATTTTTATTGTAAATGTTGTCACTCACAGCATCGAGATCCTTTGCGAGCTTCCTGTTCTCGTTGATGAGCATTTGTTTGTCTTCGCTATCAGACAGCTGTTCCAGTCTACGGCTCTCCAGTTTATCTTTGGACGTCTGCAGCTACAATAATTAACATAAAATACTTATAAACAATTTGTGAAATAAAATTATTTACTTATATAATTAGTTCATCTTGTGCCGACCATAACTTCACCGAAAATAACTTCAAATGTATATACAACATTATCTATATAGAATTATTTACAGCTACTAGAAAGTCTTGAAAATTCTAGTTTCTATGAAATTTCGAATGAATAGAAACTAGATAGTACTGGATTATAAGCAGTTTCATGTTGTATATTCAATTTTCTCAATTTTCTGATTCACTCTCCAATATATATCTGTATTAATGCCAATTAACCGCCAAACTGTTCAACCAATTCGGTGACTATCCAACAACCTTTGACGACATTAGAACTTAGCCTGCTTTATCTTATTTATTTGATAAATATTGTGAATGTAGTACACCTGCAAATGAGGACAATATTAAAAATGTGTTATAGTACCTACCTCTCGATTGAGTACATTCCGCACAGCGTCACCTTCTTGCAGCTGTTCGCGCAGGGCCGCTATCTCCGAACTGTACCGCGCCTGTTGTTGTGCCAGCGACTCCTTGTATTGGAGCTGTATATATACGATACAAATTAGAAACATTTATACAATTACAGATATAAAGGATCTTTAATGGCGACTATGACTTAGACGTGGCGTGGGTAGGCCTACTAGACTAAACGACGACAAAGTCGAGGTCGCAGGAAATCGCTGGATGCAGTCAGGATAAAACTAGTCATCATGGCAATCTCAGGGAGAGGACATTTCCTTGTGGTCATCTATAGGCTGTCATGAATGAATACAATTAAAAACTTTAATCTCAGGTGAAGAGATGATCCCTGTCCTAATAGTAGACCACATGACTGTTCCATACGGAACTTTGTTAAGGCTTTACCAAGTTACATAGCTATTTTTACAACAGCAGGAATAATATCATAAAAATTTCCCACAGCCGATAAAGTATGAAGGTTCAAGTGGCAGCTAAGGAATGTTTGAGTTCATAACGTGGTTAATCACAAAAAAGATGCGTAAATGACCTCTAAAGCCTCCACGTCTGCTTGCAAACGCGCTACGTCAGCCGCTGGCCCACTCGCCGCCGCCATGCCTTCGGTGCGCTGCGACCGCAATGTTTCCTCTCGCAGCTTCCTTTCCTGTAAATAATTATAACTATTAACTATGTTTAGAAATTACATCCATAAACGAATTAAAGCGACATAGACTAACGAATTGGCAAGTTGAAATGGCAGTCGACAGAACACATAGCACACAGAGTTATTGTTATTGGAAGACATTAGATGCAAACCGCTTCCAACCGAAAATTCACTACAGTACACCAAGGGAACCCTAATTTATTAGTTGCCCCCATGCAGCCCTGGGCGTCCTCCAGCACTTCTTTGGGAAATTAGGGTGTGATACTTGTTAAAAGAATACCTTAGTGGCCTCAGCGATGGCGGTATCCAGCCGCGCCTCTAGCTCCCTTCGCCCCTTATCGCTGCGCCGTATATCCTGCCGGAGGGCGTCGATCTTCTGCATGGCAACTTCCAATTCCTCTTCTTTGTCGCGGACCTAATTAAAACAATCATATTTACTATACATACTACACATGGTGATTAATTATTAGTGTATTTTAAAGGGATAGATATGTAGCTCATTTGCTGTCAATGTATTATGATACACTCTATTCAAATATCAATTAATTCAGGAATAATATATAATCTAATGATGATAGAGTAAGAAAAAGCGGTTTTAAAATTGGGATTCCTACTGTCCCTGCATACTTTGTACTATCAGAAGTTATTGGCCTGTCGCACTACAGAAAAAATAATTAATGTAACATATTTCTGAATGATCACTTTATGACGGCGATGTAAAATAGGCGCAAAAGGTTAGTAGTAGTTTGCAAAAACTGACCTACAATTTCATCCCTTAAAAGCATTTATACCTATAACCGATCATTCTGTATATGGCAGAGAAATAACGAACTACCGAGGTATTGTTTATTAGTAATGTCAGCTTTGTATTCATCACTAACATTATCCCGGTGTTTATAAAATTTTCAATGTTCTTCAATGATAAAACGACTTCTTAAAATATTCGATCGTTCCGGCTACTGATGCATTGTTATTTATACCCACTAACAAAAACTTACAACGCCACTGCAAAGTACACGCTATATAAATATAAGTTTACTTCAGTTAATTATTTTTAATCTTTTGTGGTGGTTACATCTGGTTGAAGACGTTGAAAAACATTGTGATTTCTTTCAACCAGACCTATTGTAAATATATGAAGGAGGCCTATGTCCAGCTGTGGGCATACTACGCCTGAAATGATGATTATGATGATGATGACGTGGTCACGCCGTCACACGCATATATATAATATACAAAGACACACCTGCCGCGAAAGCTTCTGTTTCTGCTGCCGAAGTTCAGATAGTCTCTCCGATACTTCGTTATACTCCGCCATAGCCAGCTTACATTGCGACAGCGCATCTTTCAACTCCTTGTCCTAAAAACAACAAGTGTATTTATAATTAAATCATATACCGATATAATGTCTTACATTGTAAAGGCATCGGCTCTTATAAGCAAATCAGAGTTCTGGACGAGCGGTACCTTACGGTTACCTTAGCAGTACTTAAAATGTTAAAATGATTGACGATTCAAAAATGCGTATAAATGCCTATTAAAATAAAGATATTTTGAATTAAAAAATCTGCTCAGGCCGGGATTGTCCCTGTCATTTGATTTCGAATGAACTCCTTGGTTGTCCAACTATTTGGTTTTACCTGCAATCTCAGTTTCTCCAGTGCATCAGTCTTGTCCTTTTGCAGTTCGTCTTTCTCCAAATTGAGCGAGGCAACCAACACCTCCAACTCCCGAAGCCGCGTTGGGATGTCCAGCGAAGTGTTGGCAGGGTCCTGCGATGTAACGTTGGCGCTGAGTTGTTCGTAGCATCTCACTTGCGCCTCCAGGTCGCAATTTCTCTTTGTTAACGCTGCTATTTCTTCTTTCAACTGAATTAACTCATCTGAAATATAAATCAAATTAACTTACTTGTAAATAAAATATTATATTTATTAATCTGTTTACTAATTATATAAAATTGGCAAATTGATAGAATATTTAGGTTCATTTCATCTAATTATTGGCAAATGCCGTAACATCATAATTTCATACAGTTCAGTAGAAAGCGGCCTGGATCCAGCATCTTCCTTAATAAAGTCTGTTTACCTTGTGACTGGCCGTCATACTATGCGCTTGCCGATTCGTTGTCTCCATTTAAGGTCTCGTCTATCTCGGCTATATGTTCTGCGCGCTATTTAACCCACCCATTGCTATTGCAACTTAATTCACCGAGTTGGAACGCTGCTTAGCTTATCGACCCAACTGTTGAGGCCTATTCTCTTATGGGAACGCCATATCTGTACGTCAAATATTAATCCCTAGTTCTATCTCGCTCACACAGTACTTACCACACGCAGACTTGTGCTGGTTCACTCACCTACGAGTTGATACAGCGGCAAAATAAGGAAACCAAATGAAGCAATAGAAACGTAAGAACAAACCAGAAGAGAATTAAGAATCAAATCAATGGGCAACAATCGACTAGCAATATTTAATACATTGTTTGTTCGACGAATTTTTACAATAGACTGCCTTACTGAGTCAGGTGATCCAATGCATTGTGCAAAGAGGCCTTTCTAAACCCGACCCGTAACTACAACGCGATGGGCTCGTCACCTGCACGGCGGATCCATAGAATGCTAAAAAGTTACGTCTCTTATATATGTTATATAATTAAATAAATAATATCTCACCACTATCGGGCTCCAAGCCTACTCCTCCGGCTCTCAGCTCTGCTATCGTCTGCGCGAGCAATGCATTCTCTCGTTCCAACGCTTTTAGCGCTGCTCGATCGCCTGCGTTTGACGGAGCCTGCAGATAAATAAAAGTAAATATATTAAAAAAAAGAAAAAGACAAAAACATTTGCACAGAATTTTTATTATCAGATATTTTCTAAAAATTATAAAGATGATAATAATGATAATGAAATCCAGTAGTCTCTCATCATGGAAAAAATATTCAATCCCTATGATTGAATAACAAAAATAAAATCGAATAAAAGAAAACAATTGATCCCTATGATCGAACGTTTTTTTCTTATGATGGATTAATAAAAATAAAATCGAATAATAAATAGATGGTTTTTGAACCCTATGATCGAAATGTTTTTCTCTTCATGGCCAGGTTATAGCTCTGCTGTTCCAGGCGAGATCAGTCGAGGTAGTTTTTTTTTTATTTTCCTGGCGTCAGAAAGGGTCTAAACTCAAAAAAATGGTTAAATTCATTATCCCATTAAATACATTAACTAAAGCACATAAGAAACCAAAACCCAGAAACTGTTGTATAGCAATGTTTCTACTGTTAGTACATGCATAAGACATCTTCAGGAACTGTGTTTGTTTTTATTCCAACACCGGTTCCCAATGTGTCTGACTCTCGGCGTAGAAAAATGTATGGATAGTTTATTGAATTTAGTTCAAGCCACTTATTGATTGATCAAATTATGATTAATGAATGATATTACATTGCAACTTTTAATTTGTGGAGAACAATTGTAAATGTTTTCTTAATATTATTATACTAAAAAGTATATAATATCTTAATGTTACAATCTCTACCGATACGCAATATATATATATATATCGGCGCGAACCCTGTACTGTGTACCGACCCTAAAAGATGCTTGGTAATTCATGTTTGATTATGTTGTAGCCCTCACACTGATTCCTCCTTGTAAATACGAAAGCAAATTCATTATTTTCAGTAGTGCTTTTTAAATACATTTCTGCGTTTAATAATAAAACATATACATATATACTTTTGGAAAGAGACAATCGCCTAATTTCGGCTTCATAGAACGTTATCTCTGTCGCACGACTGACAAAACGTCACATAGATAGTGTTGGGACGGAAATAACGGTCTACGAAACCGAAATTAACCGATTGTCTCTTTCCAAAGGTCAATGTGCAATATTTAGCACCAGATAATGTAACTTGCGTTATAATCATGATCAAATAAATTTGGTATGTACCAACAAATTGGTATATGCATGTACCTGGCTTGGCGCGTTCTTTGCGGGACTGAGTGGTGTCGGAGCTCCCAAATCTGACAGACGCGAACCCGCCGTGAAGGTGAACCCGACGAACGGTAGATGTCTTCCCGAGAACGCAGCGGACGGCGGAGGTGGTGGTACTGCTTCTGAGAGACTACAAAAAATATTACAAATAAATATTTGTAGATAATAATAACAATCATTATAAATATATAGTTAGTATATAGTTGCTCGTCTGAAGTGGCAGTAGGCGGGGCATATCGCTGGTGCAACGCCCGTCAAGCCAAAAGGTAAGTGGCGACCACGCTATAGCCGGTAGACGCGACCTGGGTAGGGCCTCCCTCTAGGGGGACCCACGATATGGATAAGATCGCGGAAGACTGGTCATCGTGTTGATCTTTGGGGGAGGCCTAACCCTTGCAGAGGATGCCTATCGGCTGATTTGGTGATGATGATGAATTATAAGAATTGCGGCTGTAAGACGTAAGTTAATTATGTTAACTATATACAGAGATATATAAGTATGTATGTATATATATATGTATATATACATATATGTATATATACATATATATATATATATAAATATATATATATATATATATATATATATATATATATATATTTGTCATGTTACGTCGTACGGCTGGATTGATAATGATGATGAATAAAAATGAAGTGAGTGTAGCAACAACAAACGGCTGTATATGCATTCGTTCATATTCATATTCGATGGTCCATATTTATATACGTCCTACTCTGTCGCTCATATATACCGTAGTCTCACACACATTACACGTGTGATTGGTTGTAAATTAGAGATTCTGATTGATTGTGTAAATTAAATTAGTTCTAATATTTGTTAACGCAGTTTTAAGGTTTTGCTAGATAAATATAGTATCTCTGTATTTGTATATACACATGTTTTACATTTAACTCCAAGAGTTAATCACCTAAATACGTACCGTATATCCGTGTCGTCGACGTCAAAGTTGGAAGTATCGGTGGGACTGGAGACGTCGGGTACAAAAGGTGCCTGCATCTCGCGGAGGTTCTCCCAGTCCAGCCCGGCGAACCATGGGTGGCTCTAAAAACAATTATTTTTAATATAGTAGATAGGACAATCAAACAAATGTTTATTTTTTTAATAAACTTTGCCATGCATAAAGTCAGTTAAACAAATAAAATTCAATACATTATTATAGTGTACACTTGAATATATATTTATACCCATTTTAATTCTATATACTACTGCCTTGTCAGACAGTTGATTCTATGGAGAAGAACCTGGCAACATACTCGATTGTTACTTTTTAACGAAAAATTTACAATTTTTTCATGTTATAAATCTATTTATCATGTTAAATTCGGCACGATACTAATATCAAACATTTATGTCTTCTATATAATATCTTTAATACAATATGTTTTATAGATTAATTTTTCCTTGGTATAAGCTTGTAAGTTTTTTGGCAATGAATTTAAAACTTTTTATTGAAACATATACCTTGTCCCAAAAAGGTTGAATCGACTTTATGTAAAAGAAAATTCAGCTTGGCAACTTAATTTTTTTATATATTAAAGTACAAAACGTAAGTGTAATTGGAGGTCTAATCAGATAAAAATATCGTATGAAGCGTTACCTTAAAATCTTGCAACCCATTCTTGCCCAGCCTGTTCTCCGACGAGCAAATCAACCTTCGTATAAGATCCTTCGCTTCCTCCGAAACCTTCAATGGAAATACATAATATTATTATACTTTTCCCATACATTATTTCATTCAAATTTTTAATGAGAATTAAAAAAATTAAGGCAAAAAATTACCCGAACTAGATTTTTTATTAACTCTGTATCAGTATCCTCCAGTTACATATTTACTCCTTATCCTACATCAACTTTTGTTATTTAATATCATATTTTTATTCTTTTTTACAATACTGCAAGAATATATGAAATATCCGAGGTTTAAAGTCAGCAGGGCGCATGGGGCACTTAGCCTAAACATCTGTTAAGATAGCGAAGCTCGATGGTTTCCACTAGAGATTCTAATGCTACTACATACTAGTTTCACTGGATTGAGTAGAATTAATACCTGGGCCGCGAGTTCGTCGGGTGGTGGACAGTGGAAGCACCGCGCGTGGTTCATGATCTTCCCGTACGTCTCCACCAGTGACTCCGCGTAGAACGGTGTTTCGCCAAACAGCATTTCATACATGCAAACACCTGGAATGTTAGTTTAATAATATTGTTAAGTTACCAGACCGAGTGTCGGATGCTTTTTAATCGTCTTTGATGGTAAATACAACTTTAAGACATTTTACAGATTTATATGTTTTATAATTCATTTGCGAATAGAATTAGTGCTGGATTTATTCAATCTTATAGACATCCTCTGCAAAACGTAGATCTCTTCCAAAGATCACCACGATTACCAGTCTTGCGCTGTCCCACCTAATTGGAGGCCTATCCACGTCGCGTCTACCGGTTCGTGGTCTCGAGAAACTTTCGGCCTCAATGGCTATTAGTTATACGAGCATCGTGCCTTACCTACCACTTCAAATGAGCAATTCTTGGAGCTACATCTGTAACTGGTTCTTTGGGGAATCCCCTCATTTCTGATTCGATATCGCAGCGACGTTCTAAGCATAGCCTTCTCTATTTCTCTCTCAACTTGAGCCTTATAAGGCCCACCGAAGGCGACCACGTCTCACATTTATAAGTTATCACCGGCAATACACATTAATCAAATACTTTCGTCTTCTGGCATTGCGAGATTTTGGATATTCATGTGTTTATCATCATCATAATTTCAGCCGCAAAACGTCGATTGCTGAAGTAGGCGGTACCATAACAAGGTCATCCATCAAGTGCATCCAAGGTCATCCAGCAAGTGCAGCATAGGACGTCCATCTCATAGACATGGTGACGTCCTACGCTGCACTTGCTGGTCTGCAGTCTCCACTCTAAGACCTCAAGGTCTCAGTGGCCATCTGACCTGCGCGCTATGTTATCATGCAAGGAATAATTAAAATTGTTAAAACTTTGAACCCACCTAACGACCACCAGTCACATTCAGGTCCATAACGACCTTGACCGTCTTCCATTGCCTGAAAAAGAAATTACAATTTAAATAACATTTTTTTTCACACAATTACTATTTCTCTTAATTATTATTTCTTAAATGCCGATTCGATGAGTTGCTTTCACAGATCTCTATGACCAGCTTTTCGGTATTTTCACGCCCGTCACCATCCGCTACATATAATAATGAGATATACAAGCAGTACCTTTTACCCTCTCCTAAACTATTGCATGTTTGTATAAAAAAATCTAAGTCATTCATTATTTAAACACGAAAAATATTTGGACACGAAGTGAGTTTATATTCAAGTGACCAACAACAAAAAAAGTAACTTTCACAATCAATTGTGACAAATTATTCACGATAAATCTGTTCTCGCTTACATACTCTATTGTTTTAATCTGTAGCAGAATAAATTAACTTTAAATTTATTTTGTTTTTATTCTATAATTCTTTTCACATTCTTTAATATATTTTATTAGTATTAATTGCAACTTTTTAATATTCTCTAGATTTTCTTTACTGAATTGCCACACAAAGAAAAGCCCCATATTTAGTGATATTTAACTCACCCTTAATATCTCCGGAGATATGTAATCTGGAGTCCCCACCGCTACATTACTTTGTACCTGCAATAAATACATTATGAATAAGACACGAGGAAGTAGTTAGCTCTGTTGTTTTTTTTTTAATATGACGTCAAAATTGCAATTTATTGATTATTGACCATGTTTAATATTGGAAAGATCACTCCATTGGTATTTGCTGAACTTCGTTTATTTCTTGGAGCTACGTAACGACATACCAGGTTCATAAACCTTTACCCAAAATATAATGGGAAAGCGGATGTAATGAGTTGATCTAATTTTCAAGTCACTAGTAGCGCACAAACATGTCTGTTTCTTTCTCTTGCCTATTTATAGTCAGATTTTTCTATTACAATAATACATTTATGCATTCGAAAACACCATCTCTATTAATGTTGTAAATACATCTCACCTTGCCATCTTCACCTAACCGCAAGCAGGAACCGAAGTCCGCCAGCCGTATGTGACCACTTGCGTCTAACAGCACGTTATCTGGCTTTATATCTCTGAAAGATTTATAAATTTCTAATTGTTACTACGAAAAAATAATATAAAGACATTCGATGTCTTTCAATGCGTAAAATAAAATTTATTTTTTATACCATTTCTATCAGAATTCTATGATCAGCAGTGGATGTCCAACATCTTAATAAAATGTGGAAGTAATCATAAAGCACATGGGTCATTATCGCTTTAACAATAACACTTATAAGTTAATCTTAAAGTGCAGAGGTGGACCTCACCTATGCACATAGCGCAGCTCATGCACACTCTGTATTGCAAGCACCATCTCCGCGATGTAGAACTTGGCCATGTCCTCGGGCAGCCTGTCCTCGAACTTAGACAGCAGCGTCAGCAAATCCCCTCCGCAGTAGTAATCCATTACTAAATACTGAAAATTAAATCACATTGTCAACAACATCTTCTACACTTCAAGAACCAGGAGGTAAAAGGGCTAGAGGAAGATCACCAACAACATCAACAATCAACTATCCCTAAAAATCTATAATAGGTATTGCTAACCTATTTTTACATGAAGTAAAAATTTGTTTTAAAAAAAGTGAGTAATTACAATATTTTTTTATTTATTTACAATTATACAAGTTATGTATAGTTATCGAATGGGTTACTGGTAGGCCGCGAGTCTATATTAGAATTATTATAGTGCTCTTTCAATCGAACTTTTGAATATGAAAGGGATAGGTATAGGTAGGGTCCTTCAAATTAGATAAATATAAAGATGCGTTTACACACGTCTACTTTGTAAGAATTATAATTGGTGCATTTATTTTTTTCGTCCTTGTGTGTAGGTTGATAATAAAAGCCGCGTCAATATATTTGTTTTAATTTTGTAAAAAAAAAAGTATTTAATTTTAAAATCTTTTCTTTAAAATAAATAGATACGATGGGATATTTATTCTGTGGTAATAAACTTTTTTTAAATACTTACCAAATTATGTTCATCTTGGAAGGCATAGTGTAAATTTGTTATCCATCTTCTATCCCCAAAAACTAAAACGTCTCTCTCTTCTTGGAAGCACGCAGTTTCAGCCCTCTGGAAGAGAAAAAGGTAAATTTAGTTTTTCTTGAAAACAATGGCATAGAGCAGTGGTGGCCAAGCTCTTTGATAGTGTGAACCATTTTTCAAAATTTGAAATTTCTTTTTTAAGCCACAGTTGAATACACATTCTCGCTCTCATTTGCGCACTCACTCTCGAGCCGCAGTTTGGCCACCCATGGCATATAGAATAACTAAGTAAATAGTATAAAATATTAATTAATAGGAAATCTCTATAGGAAACATTACTTAAAATTATTCCGGGCAAACATAAGCTACAATCATGCATACAGATATCTTTTCTATTATCTTTATTTTTGTGATGTAGATATTCAATCGTTATAACTCTATTGACTCTATATTTAAGATGACTCCAAAGTAAAACAATCCAAAGTTATTAAAATAATTTCTATTACTCGCTTTTGTATGTTATGACAATGTCAGAAAATCCTAATTAGTTGAAACTAAATCTAATCTAACTACCCTGCCTGCATCGGCATCTTTAAACTTAAAACTGGGTTCCAAACACACCCTGACCTGAGTCTCGTTTCATTAGTTTTCTTATAACTAATAAAATCCTTCAAATTGTAATAAGATTTGAAAATACGCATTTTTGAATAATAAACTTTTAATATTAACTTAATATCTCTTATATCATAACTAAGAATGGATTTTACTAAATTGCATCCGCATGGGGTTGATGGTGCGTTCATTAAGTTCGACGAAACAACTAATAAGTGTATAATATCAAAGTGTAGGCACTCGCCTTGAGCATTTCCCATTTGTTCAATATCTTCATCGCATACACCCTTTCGCCGGTCGTCGTAGATACAGTTCCGCCGGAAGCAGCCGCCATATTTCCGCCGCAGTCCGCGCCCTGCTAATGTTGCAATTGCATCATTGTATTTAATATTATTCGAAATTTGAAATAAAAATATATAAACTATTAATCATGTTTTTTAATCAAATATTGTATGTAGCCCGTATACGCCCACTGCAATGCACAGGCTTACCCCAAAAGATATCTATGGAGGAAAGCAGAGGACGCTTCTGCTCATTCTCTGGAAACTTGTTTGTGAGCAGTGGCAATCTTATATAAATAATGCATAAAATGTGAATTAAAATTAAAATGTGAATTGTAACCACTGCGTACGATAGTATGTCTCAATCTTCTACCGCAGGGCATTAATTTGTATGTATATATATGTGTACATATATATATATATATATTTAATGGAATCAGGCGTTACCTCGCGGAAGTCCATCCTAAGTAAGAAAAAGACCAATATTTAGCCACTTCACACATGCAATGGTAGTCGTGCAATAAAGTGCACCCCCCGCCAGCCCTCTGATAAATGCGTATGCGGCAAACAATGCGAATCACACAACCGCCACCGCCAAACCCCTCAACAAGTGTTTCACCCCTCCACGGGGCATCTTTAGGAGTTATGTTACACCGATTAGTGCCAAACACAGAGTGTCACTATACATATATATACTTAAATATATATGTATATATAAATATATGAGTGTATGGGATGTGATTTAAAGTAAATCTTACTTTAATATTTATTAAATTATAATTCTTATAACTGTCACACGCCTCTCTATAAAGTGTCCACTTTGAAATATGTTACATTAATATTTTTTTAAATTGTCTGTAGGGACAGGTAGTAAACAATAATTAATTTTAACATATAGTAATTCGAATTTTGAAAATGTTATTTCTTACTATTTTATCATTACATTATTTGCATTTTAGATGTGTTATTCACAGTTGATTATACAATATTTGAAAGCAAATGTACTACACATACACTTCTCTAATGCTTTTACACTTATAACTAATGACCCTGTAGTATGCAGGGATATGTACGCAGCAAGTTAAAGTTACCTGCAGGTATGAGGCGCGGACGACGCAGACCTCGCCGAAGGCGCCGCGTCCAATCACTTTCACCAGCTCGAAGTCGTCCCTGGACAGCCGCAGCCGCTTGAGAGCCGTAGCCACAGGTTTCACTGGAAACGACATCATTATTATGTGATTGTGTCGACAACAAAACGTTGAAGACGATGAACACACTTCCTGAAATTTTTTTTATTCATATGAATATAATTTATGAAGGCGGCAGTCATTTGAAAAGAATATCAAGATAAGTATCAAATATATATTACTTAACATAATTTCGTGTCGCTGTCGTCCTGGGGTTTCCTTTAGTGGACGATGAAGGGCGTTGTATGCCCACGAAACCGATACTCTTGTAGTCGCCTTATGCGACTGGTAGGGGATATTCTAGCAATATTCTCAGAAACTCGTAACTGAATAAGCATGCCGAGGATATTATCACCCTCTCTAATATATTCATAATTTGTTGCTTATGCTGTCCCCAAAGCTCCCAATGGTTAGGTTTTTTTTTCTTGAAATGGCCCCGCTATTGGAGGCCTCTCGTATCCCTAACTTATTTATGGGTTACAGGCTTTAATCTCTTTTTAATAATTGTATCACTTATATTTTTATTTTCGCGCTCTTCTTCCGTGCATTTTAAGATCTTTCATTCTTTTCCTTACTTCCTACATTTCATCTGTCTTGCCCTTTCATTCCATTTTTCCTCTTTTTCGATGCCTTTCATCCATCACCTCGTTTCGTTTATAATTTATTAATATATACTTACTTATCATTTTCCTTACATTCGTATTATTTTATTAACATTTTTCTTAGATTATTGATTTCTTTTTTAATACGTTTATCACAATTTTTCTACATAGTCTAAGAAACTGGTCGCATCTCATCATTCTCGATAAGCTAGGATATAGCGTCCTCGCAGATCTTAGTGCCTAACCGGCATTCGGAGCAGATTCAGAGTCTCCCGAAAACCAGACAGTTGGCCACAAGGTGGACAAAGGTCTGGGCCACGCCCGGTTCACAGAAGCTCCAATGGTTAAGTTAAAAAACAAACAAAAACAAATGGGGACAGTACGAGGGTGGATTGTTATATAACTAGCCTTTGATAGATGGCGTCACTTAAAACCGAATTGCTCTCAGTTTTGACATTTGACATCCATGACATGACGTCTGTCAAAATTTGAAGCAAAACAAACTATTAGTTTGGTTTTTACAGCCGTCAGAAGCAAACAACTTTTGTGTTTTCGAAAAAATGGAAAAAATCGAGTATCGTTCCGAGTGCAGGTACCTATTTTAAGTGCGCGTACGCACTTCCTGATTCTCAAATCAGGCGATGTAATCGTAAGGTACACTCTACATGTACGAAGCTACGTGTTCATCTCCATATCGTTTAGGGAGGTGCTTAGTAACTCACCGTATTGTATGAAGTCAGCGACCGCCTTCTCCCTGCGCAGACTGCTGTTGCAGCATTCGTCGTACAGCACGAGCAACATATCCAGCAGTGTCTCCACGCTGAAGCCGCTCGTGCGCGGGCCCTGCAGCCGCCGCGACACGAACATTGTCTCGATCTGTTTAAGACGCTTGTTGCCGAGGACTGTGAAACAAGGAGAGAATATTTAAGTAATTTTAAGTAATTTCCAGAAACTATGTGAGATTGACAGAGTTTACAGCTACAAATACATATTAATTTATATAATAAAACACAACCAAGTAAACACTAATATACATATTGACAAAAAATGTTTCAGATATTTATAATAAATTTAGTTTAAGCTTATGTCAATTACGTAAATTATTAACTAAAAATGTAACATGTTCAAGGTACTATAATTGAACAATTATTTTGATAAAAGTTAAAAAAGAAGAATAGTACGTATTTTATTTCATTAAATTATCTCTCTTGTGCATTTCCTGACGCTATCTTTCATGCTGTTCACGAAGACGTTCGGCTTTGAATTGTTAATTGTTGAACCTGTTACTCTGAACCTCCCGCATCCACGAACAAATCAGACCTTCGCTTGGAGCATCACGTAAAAATAGAATATTCTACCAGAAAAAAACTAGCGCGATTAAAAAACCCGTACGAATAACGAAGCTAGCGCTGACCGTCCTGTGTTCAACGGTTACGGAAAAATTTGAATTTGAAATTCGAAATCTGGTGAAATCTGGCCACCGGTCTCCCTGTACCTTTTGACTTTTGTCTATTCCTCTGAAATGTCTTACGTATTTAATAATATGTTATGTGTCTGTATTATAGGTGTTTTTATTTTATGTATATAAAAGTATATACGTACTTAATATATAAAAAATTAACAGCCTGGGAGAAAAATCGTTGATACCGTCTCTTACATTCCGTGCACTCCATATTATTTAGTTTTTTTATCGTCCTCCAGAATGAGTATGCAGATACTACACTGTTATTTAGATTAATATTATAACTATATAATTACATATACCAAAATATTCTATTAAGTTTTTCCTATTATATTTAATACATCTAACTTCTTATACAATCAGAATTGGTGGCCCAGTGTACTTTTTATTTAATACTTCTTAAAAAACACAGTGACCAGGAAACGACCATCGCCTCCATCATGTTAGAAAAAGAGGAAAGAAATTCCTTCCTTAACTGCTGTAAGAAGGTAGCCAAAACAGCAATAAAAAGAAACAAAAAATAACTATAAGCTCAAATATTGTCAGAAAGGAAATTAAATAGTAAGTAAGCACTAAAACAAAGAAAGAAGTTAAATTTAATTGTAAATTAAAATATGAGTAGAATAAAGAAATAAAAACTGTGATAGATATATGTAAATAATAGAATGTAAAGCTGCATAAATCTGATATTGAAATAGCTGATATTTAAAGAAAATTTTAAATAAATATACCTAGAACGTAGTGGTTGAGGATGGATGGATGGCGAATAGAACGGAAGAGAAAGGCTAAATGATATATATATATATATAGCTATAAGCTAAAGGATATATATATATATATATATATATATATATATATATATATATGATGAATGAAAGATAATAAAAAAAGCGTAAAAAAATCAATAAAGCAAATAAGGGTCCCTGTTCTTCCCAAAGATCGTAGTAACTCGAACTAGTGGTCGAACGTAGTGACTAGACGCATAAGGACATCACCTGAAATTACGTGATACCTTCCAACTATAATAACGCAGCGCTATAAGTATTACATTACGAAGCGGTGACTTCAATAACTTCTTTCTTGACATCTTCGGCATCATGAAAGTTTTGCCGGAGTTTTTAATTTTGTTGACTAGACATTACAAAACTTGACGCTATGAGCGCCACCAGGTCATACAGGAGAAAACAAGACCAGACACGATCTGAACATGGTCACAGAGGTAGCTGAACCAATGCTGACCGTGGAATTTTCAGTGAATAGGATTCGTAAATAACTCTGTTTCGCACCAGAGGGCGTGGTGTCTTGCAAATCCAGATTTTACCATCTGAACGTCAATAGATAGAGACACTAAACAAAGTTGAGCTAAGTGAAATACATTTTCTGATAAATAATTACTAAAAAGAACAAACACGTATCCAACGCCAAGATCCGAGATTCACGTCGGCCGCTTGGGAAAAAATGCAATTACAAGAATAAAAAAAAAGACTTCTTTAAAATGCATACGGGCTAAAATTAACCCGCATAGCCACCGACCCGCTGACCTACTAAAATACTGCAAACAAACACGACTTTTTCATCTTGTTTATAATACATCGCGTTTCGAGTTCTCGAGGGCTTTTAATACTGAATACCGTATTCGCGATGTATCTCGAGTTTGAATATTTATTCAACATAAAAAAAGAAAGGTTTCGCATGCTTAATGTATGGTAATAATGGATTCATTAAATCCAGAACTTATCTACTAATACAAGCTTTTGTCAACAGTGTCTACCGTACGTAACTATACGTTCAATAACAAGTGTTCAGTAACTCCTTCCTTATAACTAAGTGGTAGCTTAGTTGTAAGAACTGTGACTTGCGATCATAGGTCGCGGGTGCGATTCCCGGGATACGATTGTAAATAATTCACACTTTGTGCATTATTAAATATAGGATTTCCACTGCTTACAAACCAGTTTCCAAAGGATGGGTAGCAACGTTCTCTGCATACCATAATACCACACTGAGAACTCCATCCCTACATCCAAGCCTGGCGATTATGGTATATCCATCCATAAACATATTTGATAGATATTTTATTTAAGAAGATATAAGAACTAACAGACGACCTTGTTAAGTTCGACAAAAGACGCCCACATTCACAACAGACCCATGTCCAGTAGTGGACGTTAAAGTTGAAATGAGTGATGTTGATGGACTAAGTTATCCAGAAAAGAGCTATCATTCTATTATTCAGAGAGACCGAAGTGAAAACTGAGGCATAAATTAAAAATGTTTACATATTAAATTCATATCATCAGACACTATCTAAACACTATATTGCCTTACGAGCTACACCAGTTCTTGTAATTTTTCCACGTCTATTAGTCATATTCTTCTCCATTATTTCTTCATCACCGAATGTCATTTCTGTCTTGAAACATGACTTAATGGATGAAGTGCTACATCTACTTCATCTTATCCTCTTCATTCGTCATGCCTATACTAACATAGTCCAATTATTGAGTATACTTCATCAATACAACGAGTACGTGATCGTCCACGTGGTCTTTTACCGTATATTTTCCTTAGAACCAGTACTCTGTCGAAGGTATCTGGTCTACAGGCGATGTGGCCAAAATAGCTGTTGGAAGAACATTGTATAGAGCCTTAAGACTTTTACAATTTCAATTGAACTACACTACTGCGTAAGAAATATTAGCAGTTTCCAAAGGTTCAAGGTGGTATGGTGCGAATGACGCTTATCCTGACCCTTTTTTGATAGTAGCGAGATCAAGCTACTGCATTCTACTGCTTTACCAAATTCGGCTTTTAAAGTGTCAATAATAGATTTCCAAGTGCATCTTTATTGACGGTATACGTAACGTTTTTCTACACCACTTTTCAAAAACAAGCCTTTACAGTCTGTTTCGCGAATTTAATATGATTCAGACCCATACAGTTCATATACAGGATGATTAGTTATACGTGTAAAAACTTTAATGTCGTGAACATATAGGAATTAACTCGATATATTTTGTTATAAACTATTTACTTTTGCTAAAACCTTTTCTATTGCCGTTTCAACATTTTCTTCCATGATTATTATTATTTTTATAACTATTATTTTTTACATAAGTATAAAGGGATGAATGTATAGCTTATTAGTCACCCTGTATAAAGTGATCACTCTGAAACTCTATTAGAGTGCGATAGGCCAATAACTTCTTGGCGTAATCTTCAAGACAGTAAAAAATAATTAATTTTAATGTATATTTAATCGTATTTCGTTAACAATTTTTCTCAATATTAGGGGGACCGGAAAGTAATGCCGCTTTATGTTAAAATCACACGACTGCATTTTTAAGATGTTTTTATTTCTCATCAACAATATATTCACCTTCGTTATCAACAACCTTTTGCCGTCTAGTACACAAATTTTCAATGCCGGAGCGATAAAAATCAATTTTTGTCTAAAAATCACATCACATCACACCACAAAACATATCGACAGAAACGATATTACTTTCCGTTCCCCCTAATATATTATCACTACGTTTTTGTTTCTTATAATATTTCTAGATAGGGTGTACCTTAATGTACTATAAATAAGCTAATCAAAATATCCGTCGAACTATGTACTCGTCGGATATAGATTTGTGGTTAAAAAAAATAAAACGCTAAACGAGTACATACATACTAATCCGTTACAAAACGGATTAAAACCTGACCAGATGCTTGTATAAATCCACGACATACCGATGGTTCGATGACTCGGAAAACCAATACCATCATGTTACTTTAATTGTAATGTCATTATTATTGTTTCAAATACAAATTCAAAATATCTTTATTTAAGTAAGCATTTGAATCGTCCATTATTTTAACATTATAAGTCGTAAGCTACCACCAGCTCGTAATGGTGATCTGCCGAGAAAAGCCGGTCGGAAACTCAACAGCCGCTCTTTTTAAATGAAATTTAACAATATTTTCATATGTAAATTATATTATTAATCATGTAAATGAATCAACAAGCCAAGTTGCACGCATTTCGATCAACTAAAAACTCTTGAATGTTTTAATAGGATTACTTTAATAATAAACTTTTAATTTTAGATTCAAAACTAAGAAACAGAAGGTCTAAGATATCTTGTGGAACCTTATTATATATGTGTACATCCCGAACCATAAAAGATTGTTTCTTGTTCATTGTTTATATCACAAATTTAATTTAGAAACATTAATTTTTTACCAGAATTTTAAAATTTGTTCACGATAAAATATTAGAGAATTCAATTAAATATATTCATTGAGTGAGATTCCAGACTCCATAAGAATAATCTTGATCATTTCACCGGACTAATAAAGTCCTGGTTCTGTTCTCAATAGATCCCAGATCCAAACAAAATCTTCATCTACTTGTTGGTAAT
Source organism: Battus philenor (assembly GCF_028537555.1). Taxonomy (NCBI): domain Eukaryota; kingdom Metazoa; phylum Arthropoda; class Insecta; order Lepidoptera; family Papilionidae; genus Battus; species Battus philenor. Next base: position 3,178,090 of record NW_027181688.1, read on the forward strand.
CTATGGGAGAGGGTGATGTCCAGCAGTGAAATTCCAACATCTGAAATGCTGATGATTAAGTATCTTAAGCAAGACCTAAAGATAACTCGGAGCTATGTAAAGTGCATTCGATGTAACCCGAAGAAATGCTTATCTGAAATGGCAGTAGGCGGGGAACTTGGCTTATGCAAAGTGGCAGTAGGCGGGGAACTTGGAAGACGAGCACGAGCCGGTAGAAGTGACATGGGAGGTTTACCCACGCGGAGTAGACTGATGACATAATCAAAGTCAGGGGAAGTACCTGAACGCGAGCATACCGATCACCACGGCAATGCTTGGAGGAGGCAAATACCGATCGACTAATGTGATGATGATAAAATAGCATGTATAAAGATTACGCAATGGTCGAACGCAATATAAATTTATAACAAGAATTTTAAGTGCCGAAAACTTTTCGCTAACACATCCTGGGCGTCTGGCAAATAAAAGGTATATAAATATTTCAAGTCATTGATGAAAATATCTAGACGCAACGTTCTATGCGTTCAACGTTATTCTGTTTACATCGCATTTTAATGATTACTATATTGATGGTTTTCTTGAAAAGCAGTAACAAGCGGTGTTCGCAAGAATGCATTCAATCATTAGCCAAATTGGTATATATATTTTTAACACGTTCAGGGCCAAACAAAGCCTATCGAATCTAGACAAAAATCTTGAGATAAAACCAGGTAAAGCCAAAATGTTTAATTTATGAAAAGGTTGAGAACAACCCGTACCGCAGTTATTGGAAAATACAGCAGAATAAGTGCCGCAAGAAGTGTTGTACATAATGTTTTAAATTTTATACTAAGATACTAACACTAACCAACCTACTAACCCACCAGACAGAAAATCTATGCACTCTCATACGCGGTACTACATATATGTATGGATTGAAAATTCAGTTTCCTCTAATCATCATATCAATCATAGGGCGCCCGTTGCTGAACATGGGTCCTCTCCATAGATTTCCAATAGGTCCAAGTGTAAGGTCGTCTGTACATCTAGTAGGCGGGCGTTTCACGCGCCGTGTGGCCTGTACATTGTCACATCAACTCAACAATCCGTTAAGCCTTGTCTGTTATTTTCATTCGTATACGGAACTCATTTCTGATTCGACCTCCGTGCAGATATCACAAAATAAAAGATACGTTCATCTCCTTGTCATACTATTCAAACTAGAACATGACGTTGACTGGCAAGTTATAAATTATAACTTTAAAAAAATATGTATAACCTTTGAGTGATTGGGCTATAATTAAAAGTCAGAATCGTAGTGTAGTGCAAACGGGTATTAACTAAAATATTAAAATTTACAAATCCGATAGTTTCACACAATCCAAATCCGCGTCATTTAAACAGAGGAGAAAAGAAACAATCAACAGGAAACGACGCGGTAACAATGCGTCTAAATCAAAAAGGATATCCCATGCCCGTAGCCGGACAATAATGTGAGCGCATTGTCAATGCGCACCGTAACCATGCGAGTGATTCAGTGCTTACAAAATGCTAATTAATTTGCACCCAGGGCCCGCTAATTGGCTGAATCGCGGCCTTGGTGTAGCCAAACTATGTAGGTGTGCCGAGCCAATTGCACTATACTCTATTTATTACAATTGTTGCTGAATAGCGAAATTACATTAAAATAACAATTAAAGGTTATAACCGACTGATTGTTTAGGTGTAAAGGAAGGTTCTCTATCCTAATTTTAAAGAAAGAATGATATGAAATACACCCCATAACTGTTTCATCATCATAACAGCCAAGAGACGCCCATTGCAAGGCATAAGCCAAAGATCGCCACGATGATCAAATCTTGTGATTAACCTTAAGTATGTCGTCGGTCCAACTAGTATGGAGTCTACAACTATCCTATACGACAAGATGCAAAACCGAAGAGAAAGAAAATAAAAAAATGTCGTGAAAAAATTAAATATATGTAAAAAAAAAGTCCCTGTCCCACACCAGATAGAGGGTACGAGAGGCTCCCAATAGCGGGGGCCATTTTTAAAAAAAACTATCCTATACGATATCTTTATTTGGTATGGTTTCGAACGATGCAAGTGGTATTAACTTATACAGTTCCTATAGCTCCTCGGTACTGGGTTAGGAATCAGCGGAATGAAATGGTCCACGAATTAATCAAAAAAATTATCCTCCTGATTCCTTACTTACACTAGCACCTGATTTTCCAGTCACTGAAGACGTTCACACGTACGAAGAACTAAACTCAACCCAGGTTTAGTTCTTCCCGGGTAATTTTTTATTTTATTATCACACCTGTATACTAAAGCGATCGGAACCCTATGCTACCAGGATATTTTTATATAATCGGCCCTTATGACAACGAGAAATAGCTTTATTTATTTGACGTTTACAGACTGTTCCTTCTTTACAGTCTATAAACGCCCACGCAAACCATAGACCTCCTCAAAATATCGTATTGATTGGTCCTGCACTCCAGCGAGTTCACGCGACCTTGACTATATCGTCGGTTCAACTTGTAGGGGGGGCATACCCACGCCGTCTTTATTAGCTCGAGGTCTTCGAAATTCGAAAATCTTTCGACGCTAACAACTGTCAGATGTATACCCAATAGATGCTTTAATTCTACTACACTAACCTATAAATACTTCCACTTAGGCTCCTGCTTAAAGACGTCTTATGTCTATTAGGTGTTGACCTGCAGTACAAAAAAGTACTCTCCCAATTTCGCCTTTCGGCAAGAACAGAGTCGCATAAAATGCCACCGAAAGAGCTATGTTCGAGATGTCTCTATGAGATCGAATTAGGAATGAATAGATCGTAAGGTGAACACAAGAAACGACAGAAAAAAGACATAGACAGCGGATTAGTAAATTGAAGTGGCAGTCCACAGGTCAGATGGCCACTGAGGCGTTAAGGTTCTAGAATAAAGACACGGACAAGCAGGAAGCGCTCCGCAGGAAGTCCATGCATATACGGTGATCTGGTGATTTTGTGAAGGTCGAAGGGAAACGCTGGATGCAGGCCACTCAACTGGTCTTATTAAAAATTTATGGTGTAGACCTTCTTAGGACTGAAAAGATAACTATGAAGACGGTGTTCACCAGGGTGGCATCGCTCTAAGACTAACATTTGTATATTCATTTATGTTATTACCCACATAGGATCATTCAGAGGTATTTTTCAACCTTTTATGTGACTTGCCTCACCTTAGTCTAACATATGTTTTTTTTTAATTTAAAGCAAAGGGATTAAACTCGTCTCGAGTCAACTTTAGAATTGCCCACCTTAACAAATCAAATTGCACCGTTTTGGAGGGAGGGCCTCACGTTGGGAAACACTGATTTAGTATCCACTTGTGTACATCGCGAGAAGAATGGCAGTAGACTCCAATTTCATAGAAATTAGAATCAGATTGAACTCTTTTAAAACGGTATGCTTCAGTTTAAAGCTACGAGGAGTTCAAACGCGCCCTGATCCGAAAAGAGCAAATAATAAATTCAGACGGAAATCTCTATTCGTAATCACATTGACATTATCCTTGGAGCAATAATGCAGTTCATTTCTAAGCTTTATTATCACTTAACACGTTCCGTGCCACGGCAATTTTGGAAGATTTTCTATTCAGGCTGCGTGGGGCGTATGCGGCTCACACTTTAAAAATTAAAAAAGTCCTTTACGACGTATGCTTTACACTTTTCTTATACGGCAAAGCTATAATTAGCTGGAAAAAGTTATAAATTTTAATATGTATTACGTACGCACACACCTGATGTGAAGTTATTTATATTCGACCCTACAAGTCATTTGTTTAAGAATCCTTTGTTTTTCAGTGAGAACTTTAGAAGGCCTGAACGGAAAGTGGAGCAGTGGTCGTATACGCCCCACATGGCATGGAAAGTGTTCATCTTGCAAGGTCCTTCCAACTCGTCCTTTTGATAATCCTAAAAAGCCTGTGCTCGCTGCTGGTCCTATACTGCCCCCCTATTTTTTTATAATTTTATGGATAAAATCATAAGGTAATATCTTATAAATCCTTCGTACCAATTTTTTTTTATATTGATCTTACCGGTTTCGCATAGTGCTTGCTAAGTATAGAATTGCCACACACATTGATATCACCCGGACATGCCCCACATTCAGCTCTCTAAACAAAAGCCGCCTCTTTGTTTGCAACAGTTCTCACGCCAACTCTATCATAACACTCGATGAATATTATTTCTTAACTGTGTCACTTTGCGCATTTAACAGGAATGATTACGAAATCGGAGGTAGATAATTGTAACATTTTTTTCTATTTCGCATTAACATAACATGTTAAGTAATCCAACATAGTAAAGCATTGTAATAAACTTGTAATATGTACCATATTACTACTGATACTAAAATACTTTGTTTATAGTATATTACTGTCACTACTTCCAAAATACTTTATGATATCAATATATTTAAAATATGTTATCATTATTAGTTCGAAAATACTTTATGTATGGTATGTTAATATTATTGGTACCAAAATGCATTGTCTATAGTATATTATCATTGTTAGTTCCAAAATACTTTGTCTACTACAGTATTTTATCATTGTTAGTTGCAAAATACTTTATGTGTAGAATACTATCATTATTTTTTAATTTTATAATTATATTTAATTTTTAATTTTATAATAATGATGATTTCAATAATATAAGTAATTATAATATATTTATACTTTACATATAGTATGTTATCATTATTAGTTCGAATATACTTTATGTACAGTATGTTATTATTAGTTCCAAAATACTTTATATCATAGTAAGTAGCTATCTACTACAGCATAGGACCTCAGATGATTTTTCAAATAACCTAATTAAGCGACCATCGCGGGGATACGGATGCAAGGATATATTCTCAGCCGATTACAAGAGATTTCAGATGAAAATGGTCATTGACTTGATAGAAGTTTACGGTAAACAAAGGCATAATAGTTTAACTACACCGAATTATTCACTACACTTTTTAGACATAGCCTTAATGAAAACAAAATAAGCGACATCATTGCCATGATATTTAAATAATGTTGGTTAATTGAATAAATGTTTTTTTCATCAATTTACTTTTAATAAGTGTTTCGAGTTTTGTTATGAAAACCAGGTATAAGCTGAGCACTCACTGCTCCCTTAAACCTGCTGTATAAGCCTTTATGGCGACAGTTACCATCCTTGAACAAAAAAACAAACACCCCCTTGCACACACCATTATTGACATTATGACAATCTTCGTATGTTTTTAATATAGTCTATTTTATCCTATTACCATAATCAAGATTTAACTTTAAAAATTGAGATTAACACACAATTTGGTATTCATAACCTTGAATAATTCTTCATGGGTCTAAGTATCTTCATTTCAGCCCTTAGGCGCAAATTGCAAAGAATATGCTTCCCTCATATTTATGGGGGGATTGACCATAATCGACACGCTAGGCAGGCGTTTTGGCGATCGCAGTGTGGTATTATGGTACGCAGAGAACGCCGCTGCCTATCCTCTGGAAATTTATTTATGTGCAGAAGCGATCTTATATAATTAATGCACAAAGTGTGAATTATATAACATCGTGTCCCGAGAATTGAACCCGCGACCTAGGATCGCAAGTGGGCTGCCACAGCTTTATCTATCTCAAGTTGGACTATCACAAATCTGAGTGCATACAAAAATTTGTTCAATACATTTCAAACCCTCCTTTTCTTAGTTTTAAATCTAAATTAAAAGTATATTATTAAATAAATCTTAATATACCATTTTAAAGTTTTTAGTTGATCGATATGCGTGGAACTTTGGTTTGTTGACTTATTTACATGATTAATATTATAATGTACACATAAAAAAATGTCAAATTTTATTTAAAAAGAGCAACTATCGAGTTTCTGGCAGGCTCTTTTCAGATCAGCTTTCTGAGCTGGTAGTAGCTTACTATACTGACCTATTTATAAGTCAGAAGTAATTGACTATTCAAAAAAGAGTCTAAATGTACACTTAAATAAAGATAATTTAAATTTAGAAAGTTCCCAACGATATCCCAAAACTAATCAAGTTGAAAAATCGCACGAATCCACATGAATTTCCTTCTACCATCGTCTCGACGTATGACGTATGCCCATCCGTTTGCACTAGACATCCCTTTTGAATTGGCATAAACCGTAATTCAGCATTCGTAACACGTACTTCAAATGGTACAAATCGCCAACTGGCGCCAGTTTTCATGTCTGTTTTCATGCATAAATGCCATTTACCCTTTGGCATTTTTATTATCACTGGGTTTACAGTGGTCACAGTATTGGAAACATGAAAGCTTTCTTAAACACCCTCAACTATACAATGTACTAAAGTATTTGTAATAAAATTTACATTTTTACCTCATATAATGACAAGCTTAATGCTAACACAAACTAGCTGATGGGTTACAAGTTCAATTTAAATAATTTTTTATCATCATCATAATTTCAGCCGTCTACTGATGAACATAGATTCCCGTAGGTTTTCATTAGAACCGGACCTTCGAGCACACGGTCACTAAACTTTTTTTTTAATTGCGCCCACGATTGGGGACTTTTAATACAACCGCTGTCTTGTGTTAACAGTGACAGTTTTGCTTAATCATTTATTGACATTCTTTTTTTATTTTCTCACTCTTCTTACGTCCTTCTTAATATCTCTCACTCTTTTTTCTTATCTATGACATTATTTTCCATGCCTATCTATTTCTTTTTCATTTCATACCTTACCTCCTTATCTTTCACCGCTCCTTCTGGATTGCTACTTTACAATTTAGATTCATTTATTTATTTATTTTATTTCACCTTCTGTTATATCCCAAAAGTGGTCACAAAAGATTGTCAGTCAACCTTGGGGGTGGACGTCTTTGGCAGCTCTTGCCAGTCTGGTCTTCATTTCCGAACCTTAATGTTCCAGTGGCCTGTCCACTTCCACTTTCAAATCTGCTGGACTATGACAGTTGCTTTTATTCGTGCTTATTTCAATTTTAAAACGTCGAAGAGCAATCCTGAGAATAACACTCTATTTAGCGACTGCATTCAAACCCTAGTACCGTATGTCATGAACGATATCCTATTTATTTACAGCATTAATGTTTAAGTTAAGGCATAACCGTATATAACGATTCGGTAAGGCTCAAGGGCCGTTACAAAAGTTTCAACATATTGCACGATCAAACTAAGCGAGTTACCCAAAGCGTTAAACTTGGCGTGTTATCTCTCGCGATGCATTTTGAATATTCAAGAATAAGGGCGTGAACCAGACAGTGATCCACCTGGTAGCTGAATGCCCCGCATTTGGAGGGCTCCGAACTGACACCGAGAGCTGGTTGAGCAAAAAGATTGACGAGGCGACCATCGCCCCCATCATGATAGAAGAAGTAACAAAATTCTACCTCAAATTCTGCAGGTTGATGAAAAAAACTGTGATAAATAAAAAGAAATAAGTAAAACAGACAAGAAAAAATGTGAACTAGAATTAATTATATCAGAAAAAGTGAAAATGTAAGAAACAACAATACTGTAATCGTGATAAATTAAAGAACTGCGATATATGTATAAGAGGAAAATGAAAATAAAATCTGTGATATTATAAATAGTAAGTAGACCTAACTGCAGTGATTGAGGATGGATGAAAGGTTTAAATAGCGGAATAGAAAAATAAAATGAATTCTGAAATGAAAGAGATAGAAAGATAGATATTGTGAGAAATGGAAGAAGCTAATAAAAAATAATAAAACAAAGTGAAAAATTTAATATAGAATATAACCTATTCCCACGTAAATAGGCGTAGAACGAGATGTCCCCAAAACGGGGGTCAAAAAAAATTCTAGAATACACTACTACCTTATTACACTTTGACAAGAAAATGTATTTGATAAACTTATTATCAGAAATTATAAGGTCCCTGTCCCACACCGAACAGGAGGAAGGATTTTAAAAAAAAGTACACTACCTGGTATAATTTAAGTTTTAATAAATTCTTTAAATATTGTAATTCCAAATTCGAACTGTGATATTAAAAAGTATGTATAGAACGAGTGAAAGAATGGGATTTCAGGTGGCGTAATAAGAAAACAAGTACACCTGTTTAACTTGCCAATGGGTTATATCTGTGGCATTCGTATCCAAAGTGTTATCTATTTTATCTATTTCATAGCAGTATAAGGCTAGACCAAATTTAAATCTATTAATGAAACATTAGTTCACAGTTTCCGTTTTTGAACGCCTTCCGTTCCGGCCAGTCCGGCGCGTATCTAACGGTACGTAATTTGATATTATTTCCACCTTATTGAAATTCGATATTTACAGTGAACCCCTTTCTAAATTATCAATGTTGCGTGAAAAGAAATTGTTTTCACTTGACTGGCGACAAGTAAGAGGCTTTTAATTGCATTTTTTAAGTTTTTTGGTTCAATAGTAATCGGCATGAATGTTAAAAAATAACGTCAGAGACAGCTTTGTACACTTTCTTCATCATATTGACGAATAAATGTCCACTGCAAAGCTTAACCTTCCCCCAAAGATCGACACCATAACTGGACTTTCATTTACTTCACCTAGTAGTTTGCCCACATCGAGAACCTTTCAGTCCCAACGGTTGCACGAAAGATTTACCACGCCCACTGCCATATCAGACGAGCAATTCTTCAAAGTAGTTCTAAACATAGGCCTCCCCCAAGATATCTACGATCGCAATGTAGTATCATGGTATACGGAGGACGTTACTGCCTTATCCTGGAAACACGTTTGTGAACAGTGTCAATCCTATATAATTGATGCGCAAAGTGTGAATTATGTACCAGTGGTGGCCAAGCACCTTGATAGTTCGGGCCATTGTTCGAAATTTGAATTTGTTGATTTTAATTAAACAAAAGTAAAAAATATGTATATAGAAGTTATATATAACGGTACACGTATATGACAGCACTCTTAATAATACTTAAGATGCCGGTTAGTTATTTGTGATCGGTGTTTGGATTTCGCTAATTTAATGTTGAAATAATAATTATTATTATTCACACCAGTAATTTATTTCGATTTCCTACGAGCTGACATAGGTTATATAAATTTAAATATCGAAACAATTCGACAATCAACCGAAGCTAATAAAAATCGTTCAAGGAGCTACATGTGGCTCGCGAGCCGCAGTTTGGCGACCCCTGGTTTATTAGATTGTATTCCGTCAATCGAACCTGCTACCTATCACAAACCTCAATCCTCTAGTGCTAAGCTACTGTTGCTCAGGATTTGCCTATTTTCAAAATCTAATATATAAAACTCTCGTATCACGGTGTTCGAACTTGAACTCCTCCGAAACGGCTTGACCGATTATTACCAAATTTTACATGCGTATTCCGTATGTCTGAGAATCGGCTATTATCTATTTTCCATACCCCTAAGTGATAAGGGTGGTCCACCCCTAAATTTTATTTTTAATTTTTTAGACAATTTTTTTAGTTTTTATTTTATTATGATACAGCATACAAAAATACATACAAACCTAAATTTTCACCCCTCTACGATCAACCCTTATCTTACATTTGTTAATTAAAAACTAATTTTTTTTGCAAAACAACGTTTGCGGGATCAGCTAGTATTTTATAATTTTAGAGCATTCATACAATCGTAATTGTTGTGTCCTGTCTGTCTGTAGTAATGCAGTGTCATTATATCGTTTGATATGCTATTTAATGACACTGCATTACTATTATATTAACTTATTTGAGTACCATGTTTGCTCTCTTTAACTTAAAACAAGTTAACGGGTGTTTAACTTGTATTAAATCAGTAAATTTACTACTACAGCTTTCAAAGTAGAAATACGGCACTGAAATATTATCTCTTAAATCCATAGATTTACAACTGTTAATATACTACTGCCTGTCTTTACATAAAAAAATCCATTTTCACCCTTTTAAAAAAAAACTATATATTTATCATCTATAATGCTTATATTATAACAAAGGATTTAATGTTTCTTTACACGTGTAGTAATAATAATAATATAAACATTTAAAAAACTGTGGTGTGTTATGAAACCCACCATTTTTCTTCAGACTTCTACCATAAAAAGTTCTACCACTACCAAGGGGAAGTATTAACCCCATTAGGAATATATGACCTGGCACCTACAAGCAAACTTTACATCAACTCTTAATAATTTATAGAATATCTTACTCCTAGAATACTCAGATATACATATCAAACCAATAAGAAATATAAATATAACAGTACAAAAAATATTATGAAAGCTAAAAAAGCAACCATTATTAAATTTAAATATATGTAGAATTTTGTCACAAGATTAACTGTTATTTTAGTTATTTTTATAACGCCAATAACTATTGATCTGTACAATGTACAAACATAATCTATTAATAAGGAAAAACATTATAAATATAAGGAAACAAACCAATATATTATGACATAAATTGAGATCATATTGGAAGAATTTAACACATTCCATGCCACAGCAATTATTGAAGATTTTCCATTTAGTCCACATAGGGTGTATATGACCCACACTTTAAAGATTAAGAAAAATCATTTAAGACATATGCTTTGCACTTTTTCAATACTGCAAAGCTATAATTAGCGGCAAAAAGTTATAAATTTGTGATGCATTACATATGCACATATGTGATGTGAAGTTATCTATATTTTTTCTATTTCATTAAAAACTGAAAAAGGCCTGAACAGAAAGTGCAATGAGGGTTCTATACACCCCACATGGAATGTGTTAATATTACTATATAGTAATTCCAATAACTGCTAATTTATAATGCCTTCCAAATAGATATGCTTAACTCTCCAAAGGCTACATAGGAAATAAATATCACTACAGATTAGATTTTATCTGATAAGCCAGTGTGATAATATGAATAACATGTGTATTTCATGTTCAAGGCTTCATATTTATCATCATTACAGCTGTCAGATGTCTACAGTTAATAATAGGCATTCTCTTTAAAAAAAAATCTGGTAGCAATTTGCTACCATCTTTTAATGACTCTAACAAGGTTGTCTGTCCATCTAGTGGATAGATGCCTTATGCTGCACCTGCCAGTTCATGGCTTTATAACTTACACTACAAAAAGGTGTTGACAGACTAAATACAAGAATGGCCATCTCCATCATTGAGTTCGAAATATAAAAACAACTGTTCCAGGCTGCTGCAAGACCTAGATTAATAATGGGGCTTTATAACTGTAAATTATTTGACTTGTGTAATTGTGATTTAGTTGTGAATGCAACCTCAGCCTCTTTCCTTCTCAAGTTAGATGTTACGAATAAACTGATGGTTTGGGTGACAATGTCAATTATTTTACACATGTCAATATTAGTATCATGTCAATATCATTCTGATTTGATTTTTAATGATATCTGGTAAAACATTTATATATTATTTATGGAAGCAGTGAACATACAGAGGAGGGTTTAGTCCTCTGTTTTGTTAACTAATATTTATGAGGAAGATAAAATGTATGTGTATTCACTCCATTAGATACACAATGAAGTTTATTTTTTTTTGAAAGGATTTTAAAATATCAAAAAAGACCTTTAAAACCTTCTTGGTTGGGAAATGTTGGGGCATTCCAATTTTTAAATAAATTCTAATTTTTATTCACTGATATTTATTTACAGACAATTTTAATAAAAATCATTTATAGCTTCATTCTGCTGGTTTTAATTTATCTACTAGTTATTAAATAAGATCACATTCATTACAAGTTAAGTATATATCACATGAGTCTGTGTAAATCTGATATTGGATAACAGGGTATGTAATGGTTAACCAAATTAACAACAGTGAATAAATTTCATGGTCCCTTGAAGTTCTTTCCATTACTATGACAACAAATTCTCATCGTTTCTTCAACTTTATTATTACTATAGATAACCTTTTTATAATTACTTATTTTGTACTTAAAAATAGCAATACATACAACCTTTATAAATTTTACAATGTACCATTGATTTTTTTTAATTATTTTCTAGAGTTAATTACTGGAGCTAACAACTGTGTACAATGTTTTATAAGGGATCATTGGTTACTGATGTAAAGACTATAAAGGTGCCTATGTTTAGCTCATTTGCAGTCAATATATGATATAACGTAATAATAATAAAAAATATAAAATATAATAATAATAAAGTAAGTAAACACATTAAAAATTAGGATTACTTGCATATTAAAAATTAATTATTGTTAACTGCAAAAAAATAGGCAAAAATAACTGGCATGTTGCATTCCAATTGAAAAAAATTATTAATGTACCATATTTTATGGTGATCACATTATACAAAACTATTGGCATTAGGTATAAAAGCTTTAAAGCTTTTTGCTGGCAAATGAGCTATAAATCAACCCCTTTTAAACTTTTACACCTATAACCAATCACTCTGTATAAATATGCATGATTGTAGGGAAAATATATAAATATTTACTTATGTAAATATATACAAGTGTTATGGTTATTGTAATATTTTAAATCACCTCCTATTCACTTTAAATTCATCACTATATCAATTTAATAATTTTGATTATGTACTTCCTCTGAATAATATATACAATTGGTACAATAAATATTATAAATAAAATTTAATATGACTTACCTGGTACATTGTTGATGGGCACTAAAGCCCTATCTGACGAGGAATCCTCTTCATCAGACATCCTGGATGTTAACAGGCTTTGCTTCACACACTTAACTTTTAATAATACAATACACCGCACTTCATTACACTAGTTCAGAGAAATTCACATCAAAAAGTTAAAACTGGTGCATGGACTCTTATATTATCTGTACCAACAGTGTACTCCATTTTAAGGCTTATCTGAAAATAGAAACCTATTAGAAGTTTACATATATAGTCCTCTCTATCAACACTGATGATGGCAACATTAGAAATTAACAATTAACATGAAGTCTAATATTGCTCACTAGAAAAAACTTTGACTTAGGTAACTAAATATTGTTTCCCATCAGTTTCTTTAAACATTTAAGTCAAGGAAGAGAGATCTTCAAAATGACCTTTGAAATGCATGCTCCTAACATTTCATATGATAGCATCCAGGTGTCTTTAGAAGACAGTCTTTAAAACACAGATGATCTCAGAGTAGAAGTAAAAATTAGATAGAAAATCATCATAAGAATGATATTTAGACTCCAGGATAGGTACCTAACACAGTTCCCCAATCTTAGGAAAGAATTAAAACATCCCAAGTGGATATAATATTTGATAGTTTAAAAGTACGCACGACGGAAACCCTACGAACGGATCTTCAAAATACGCGTAGGTGTCTTCGAAATTAGAACACCCAGAAAAATTTGTAACAAATAATTCACTCATATTATTTTTACCGCAACTATATATTTTCGATCGAAGCGTAGTGAGGAAGAATTGTTAGCGTTTATTGATTATCGTATTCCTGAGAGGAAATACATACGATTTTCACCATTGTCTAACGATTGTATGACGACAATTGCTTTCTATCTATTACAAGGTTGCAGGTGTCAGTTTATGCTGGTGTACTTTCGTAATATTTAGATTTGAACTTTATCGAGTTTAGCATTACAATTATTACCAAAAAAAGAACTTTTAAAGCCGATGACATATTGATACGTTACCGTTTCATTATATTCAATATAACTTATAACATTCACTTAGGTAGTTTTGAAATATGAAACGATTTCCGACTCCCAATTTATAAGAGTATTTTTTTTACTCCGATTCCAATACAACACTAAAGATCTTAACCTAAATTTATTCTATTGATTGTTATGCAAAAACACTTGTATGACTCATCACAGTCATTTTAACTGCACTTATGAATTTGGTATTACCGATATTCACCTGATAACGACGCGGATATTAAATTAACATTACTGCAGCTATTATTTTACCATAAATAACTTATTTTCTGAACCTTGCAAAGCAGACATTTTTCTTGGGGATACTACAAGTGTTACCAGAAAGAGCATAAATGAAATCTATCAAATAGTTGATTTATTTTTTACAGATTTATATTAATGCTTCATTTTTTAAAACATTAAATTTAATCCATTTTTTCATAGAAATTCATAACACTTTTTCTATAATGGTTCAGTTTTAAAATCAATAACTTTTCTTTTTTAAGCAGTTCATAAATTTATAATAAATTATACAAAACGTTATCTGGATAGTGTCCATTATTATTGAAAATAAACAATTTTCAAATTTACTTAAATTTAGGTTTATTTACGTACGGGGAATAACAGTTTATGAAAAAATATTTTTTAATAGTTTTATTCAAATATAAGGAAATCTGCTTTCTACTCCATTTTTGGATAGTCTTTTAAAATTACTAAATTTATCTTGTGTTCTTAGACTTTCAAGTGATAGTGGACAAGTGTAGCTACTGTTCATAACACAGAAATCTTAGAGGCTACGTATCGTTGCAATTGCTAAATTCAGAAGTCACCAGACTGGCAACGACCGTACCGGATGTGAAGGTTTAAAATAAAACAACAAACGTTCTCATTTACTGAAAATTAACGACCTTGTGATTTTCGAGTATTTTAATTTTGAAAATAATAACATACAAATTCACAAAAGGTTATAAATGTAAAATTTTTTTTAAAGAATTGTTAATATTTCATAAATTCCTGAGTTAAAAGTAACTCATTCGACAGAGCGTCATTGTACGTAATGGAGTCTATTCAGTAGATGTTCTGTCTAAAACTCTGTTATTGAGTATTATGTACGTTTTCTTACAAAGTATCAATTAAAACTGTGTAAAAGTGTTTATATAAGGATTGCAGTGAATATTTAAAAGTGATTTATGGATACCACTAACGTAAAAAACTATTCAAACAACCTATGTTGTCTGTCAATGGTATGTGTGCCATCAAAATATTTTGGAAAGTTAATTGTAACTTTAACGTAAACCTAATTCTTACTATATTAATGTTTATTTCGGGACGTTAATGTAAATTATCCACGTTTTTACCTTTATTTTTCGATTCATTCTGTTTAAATCGACAAAAGCTTCGTCGTGCGCGTAACTTAGTAGCTGAGAAAAGGTCATACGCTCATTCGCCTTTTTGTTTCCAGAATAACGGCAGTGAGCATTTTATTATGCATTCGGCAACTTAAATACGAGTAATTTTGCTATTGGCTGTATCGCAACGCGCGTTAATGGTTCACCGAGGGTATTTAATACCAAAGTCAGATGAAGGAATGGCCTCAGATCAACCTGTGAAGAAAAAGCAACGGATTGACGCACCTGACATTAACGATGGTTGCGACAGATCGACGGAAGAAATACTCACGAATATCTTTGATTCGGATACACCGGCAGAAATCACAGAAGATTTCACGTCGAGAAATGGCGAGTCACCGGATAGTGGAACGGTTAGCGAAGATGCTGTGGACTGTTCGTCAATCCTGAGACTCCCGGGTGATCCTTCTATAGATATCATACCATCTGGCTCTAACACTGTACCCATTTGGTCTTCCGAAGATGATAAATTGTTAACAGAGTTAAGGATATTGCAAAATGTTCTTGTTGGACAATGTTTATGCAGGTATGATGAGAATGTATTGTCACAACTCTTCGATAAGCAGCTAAATATTGCATCATGGCCATTAACATGTTCCTTGACCTATCTGTCCACAATGCAACTAATGTTTGATATATACTTAAAGCAGAATAGCACTGGCACCATTTGTTCAAAGATCATGCAGGCATGTGACATTTTTGTACGGAATCGTCATGATTGGATTACTGAAGTTGTTGAATTAGCTGATCATAAAAGCAAATTCATTACATTTGTAGCAATTAGAGTTTTAGCTAGCTTTTTAATTGTCTCAAAAGATACTGTTGATGAGAACTGGCTTCAACAGATAGCTGAAAACATTTATTTGTTTGATAGAATTAACAGGATAACTGTACAAAAGATTAATTTTAGTTTGGATATTATAAAAAGGATAGTGGAATGGAAGGATGTTGAACAGCATCCTCTGGAGGAGAACAACTATACGGTAGCCAACAGTCATGTTCAAGATGATAATCCATTTAGAAGTACATCAAGCTTGAGTGGCAGTAGTAGTATCCAAACCCCATCAGGATCACGAACCGATAATTTGCACAATGCCTTTTCCAATTTACAAACTCATGGTGCACCATCAACATCATCAGGTGAGAAATCCACTGAAAAAACTGTTACTTTCAAATTACATGAACCAGTATTAAAATTTACAAGTAATCAGCAAGTAGAACGACCTGTCACACCAGAGCCTCCCCCTGCAAGAATAGAAAGGGTCACTGAAAACGGTTGTGTCACAGTCATACTGACAGACTCAGAATCATTTGACACATCGCATATAAAATGTCTAACAATAAAAACGTTAGAACATCATTGGCCAGTTTTAGTCAAAAATATGAAACTTTTGCTACTAAGGTACCTGAATTTAGCTAATGCTGAAAACTGTATACTAACATTCTTCTCCCTGTGGGAGAATATAATAAGTGTTAAGGCTAATCTTTCTGTAATAGATACTAAACCGTTTTATGCGGACTTACAGGGCTTTGTAGATCTGCTAAGGAATACAATGCTGCCAGGTTTGATATACTCACATTTGTTAAGTCTATTCAATGAGGTGTTATGTTATGGGTCAACTCTAGCATTGCAAGATATTCTTCCTGAAGAGATCTGCTGTTTGGCTCACTCTATTGTTAGATATGTTAAAGATTTTAGGTTATTAACTGATGTTAGAATACAAAGTAGTAGGAGCGGATTTGGTTTTTTAGGCCATGAATGCACTATTATTAGAGATTATTCATTAGGCCCTGAAACAAGTCCTATATCATCAACCATTCAATTGGTTGATCAAAGTTATGGAATTGATGATAATGAAGATTCATCAAATTTAAGGAGTGATGTTGACAAGACTACATTGCAAAGGATGTCTTTATTAGTATTGAAATCGGTTGCTGTCACTGTGAAAGAAATGAGATGTGACTCGTCTGATAGTTCCATTGATTCTTCAGATTACAATGCTATACAGGACATGCAAATTGTTGAGAGATCAATCAGAGATGTTTTAAAGAAACTTGATGTGTTCATTCGGAATAGTTTAGAGTTCCATCCGGAGACTCCCTTCACAAAGATGTTAATACACTTGTTTAGTGAACAAGATGATTATCTTATAGAGTCAATGGTCTGCACTTTAGACATAACAGTTGGTATTGTTTATAGAAATTCAATGTATCCCGATCTAATACCAATGCTGAATCCTATATCTTCATTTATAGAGTTTCTAAAAGTTGTTTCTCATGACAGTGATGTTCTTTTAGATTATTTAGTTAGCAATGAGACATGTTTCTTGCTGTATTTGCTAAGGTTTCTGAAGTACGTCCGGAGAAACTGGCCAAAATTTCTAGAAACATGCCAGCAAGCAGACTCGGGTGGAACTCGGGGTCTTGATGATACAATGCGAGTGTTAATAAGGTTGCGTTTGCAAATAAGTAGGTTAGTGTCGAAATCTCT
Source organism: Battus philenor (assembly GCF_028537555.1). NCBI lineage: Eukaryota > Metazoa > Arthropoda > Insecta > Lepidoptera > Papilionidae > Battus > Battus philenor. The sequence goes on from NW_027181688.1 coordinate 3,195,672, forward strand.
TTTCCCTTATAATATCAGCCCTGTATTGAGATTGCTAGAGGTATGTGAAAGTCTATATGAAGGTAATGAATTTAGCTGAATTTTTTAAAGTGTAGTAAAGAAAAAATATTGCAATATCATCATTATATTTATACTTATTGTTAAATTTCGTTTTCACGATTGATGGTAAAATGATTCATATGATAACAATGCGTGTGGCTCCGATTTTGTTCCCGACTACCTATAATTAAGGCTCGAGGCGTTTGAACCCGACGTGTGTCGGCTATAAAGGTGAATGTTGCATGAATTCGCCGCCGGCGTATTAACAATTTTCGATGGTTACAGACACGAACATTTACACGATTCTCATACTAAGGTACCGCGAAAATTCTTCACCGAGCTACGTCCGGCCTTATTGTGGAGAACAATTTCACATGATAATTTGGGTGTGTAATTTTGTTACGGATTAAGTGGTGTTGTTTCTGCACGATTTATCTTGCAAATAACTTGAGAAGGGCGCGCGGGGTGCCCCTACCACGGATGCGCGGTCGCTTTCTTTCACTTAACGGTAGTAAGAGTAATCAAACGAATACTCCAATAATAACCGTGACTTTATTGTTAGATATGCCTCCTTTCACATACAGACACAACCGTCGGTTTATTTATATTCACCTCGAGACTTAAAAGCATTCTTATATTTCAATATAATTTTTTTTTACTAAAATGTCATTTCACAATTTTTAAAAATCTTTTTGTTTGACTACAGCCATAGATTAATAATAATTAATAATCTGTGGGAATATGATTTTTATATTCTTTTATTATTGTCACGTGACAGTGATGGCGAGAATGTTTTATTTTTGCCTTTCAGTGGCTACACGTATAATACTCGACAGTGAAAACGTGATTTAACAATGACGAACGGAAATATCGCGGTAGTGATGTTGACTTCTGTCAAAAACCACCTGTTACGTTCACTTTCTAAATATACCTAAAGACTGCCAATTCATTTACATTCCAAAACATAATCAAATACATCGGCGTAGCATTAACTTTAGCTATTAAAATTTAAATAATTTATATTAATGTTATTTATAACATTTCTAGATTGTATTTTGTATTTAATCGCACGAGTATCTCAAGGATGTCTTCCCGAATGTTTTTTATCTAGTAGGGTGACCTTAAATTTTGATTTTCGGTATTCCATATGAAACATAATTCAGAGATCGGTTATTTGGATGCATATTCGCCTAATATATTTTTTTATGTTTAGAAACTATGGAGTAGTTTCAAAATTAGTTTCTAATAAAAATTAACGGAATTGACTTTTCTCTTAGTCTTTTGTACCTGTATCTGTTATTCGCAAATTGCTTTTCAATTCTTTATTTCCATTGTAAAATGTTTTATGGTTAACTTGCACTTTAGGTAAATATTTATCCGAATATTCAATCTCTGCAAAATTTAAAAATTACAAATGAAAAGTAATTTAAAGCAAAAATCGCTATAATTCTTGCAATACCGTTATATTTGCAATGTAACACTGAATGTGCCTTATATAAACATAGGTGCTCACACGCCTTTATATTTCTACAAAAAAAAAAATGTTTTGCGTAAAAAAATTGTTATCAATATTTTTATAGATCGTTAAGCAATTGTGTGTAATATAATTTGATATGAAATAAATATTCAAATTAAAGAGCGTATTCTCTAAGACAGGTTTAGCGTTAATTTATTATAATTATGTGTTGGTTGTATAATATATTAATTATATTTTTATAATGCGGGTTTTTTAAATACATTTTTTTTTCATAACTAAATTATATCGAATGCCACATTGTAAATATATCGCCATCAATTAATTACCATATGATTAGTAACTGTAATCAGTATTAATATTATATCTTTATTTATATGAACATAACTGTAATATACAAGTGAACGGAGTTTTGTTGAATTTAATGAGGTACCCTGTATAAATTATCTGCGAGTTAAATTTTTGACAGCATCTGTTTTTATTTTTTGTTATTTATTTAAATTGCTTTGGTAAAGTGTTGGATTTGTTATTATAAGATATATCCTTTTTATAGACCTATCTTAACTTATAGTGAAAAAAGTGCTTTCGCTCATATTATAGTGCTTAAGAAACTGCTGTACCTTCTTAGTGAAGCAAAGCGGGTTGACGGCATGTAACTACAGATACATCCCCCGTCTCTCCGTGCGAATACCTAAGGCGCGGTACAGCGGTGTCGGTAGCACTATAGATTTGATAACCTCACACGCTACATACTGTACGTATTATACTTTATGATTTATTTATTACTATTGCCGGGTACCTTTTTGAATTTTACAATTATAATGTTTTTTATTTTACAATGAACTTAGCTTTAAGTTAGCAACAGACTGTTATTGTAGGTGTATATGTCCATATTGTTTCATCTGTTTTTAGATTGTAAGACGTTTATTGTCATCCCGTGTGGAAAGGCTGAATCTCAAAGTTCAAAAAGAAATTAGAATGTGTTCGTGTAACGTCAGCCACTTATCTGTGTGAAGTTTTTCTTTGAAACATTGCCTATACCGACGAGTATATACGTCGGTAAACAGCTATAAATGTTCCGTCTACTATGTATTAAATTTCATGTGAACATAGAAAATATAGTTTTATGTATGTATGGCAAAAATTAAAAAAAATCATTTTCGCTATGCCTTCATTCGTCGGACAGAAATAAAATCGGAAAATTCACAAACAATAAGGTACAGATGCATCTTCATGTGTGCATGGTTCTTATATTAATTATATTTATCTATTTATTTATTTACTTGATCAATATCATGTCATCATGGCTATCTTGACTACATCGGTACACCTAATGGGCGGCTTACCCACACCGCGTCTGCTGACTCGTGGTCACCACTCGAAAACCTTCAGGACCCAATGGGAGTCTGTTGCACTAGCATGTGCTCCGACAACTTCCACTTCACAAATGAACGGAGGCGGATTTACATCAAACTGGATGTCTTTTAAGGTATATCTACCAGTTAACACATTGCAAAAGTATAATTCAATACATATAAAATACTATATATGTCATATCTATATAATAAATGCTATACCTAGGTACTTTTTATTATTTATTTTGTGAGTATTTTAGTTTTCAAATATTGTATTTCCATAATTATTTCTAACATCTCCCTTGCAACTGTGTTTTAAGGAAAAATCAAAGTAAATTATTTTGACATTTTAAAAAAAATCTAATTTTTTTTTTGTAAAAAAAATTGTATGTCTTCCGGATTTTATTATAACGGATAAAACTATAAAGACAATAATATATGACCTATAAGTATTTCGTATATATTGGTATCTGTTTTTAACAGTATGCGCAAACGGCACTATGGTGCAATAAAATGCTAGCGGAACCCGGGGCCAAGTCAGGCAAATAAGTGCATCCAGATAAAAGGCAGCTTTCCCTACGCACGCAGCGACAGCCACATTGTTCCCTTAAAATATAGTCTGTCACAGATGTTAAACTTTAAAACACCCCGCGTATTACTGTGTGTTTTCACAAAAAACCTTCACAATATCTATAACACATATTTAAATACACACATATATATCTACGTAACGATGTATAACTAAGTTTTAGAATGTTATTAAGCAATTAAAAAAATAGCCGCATGTAAAGTCATCTTTACATTTCTCATCTTTCATTTCATTTGTCATCTTTGTATTTACATACTGAAAAAAAACGCTGTTACAACTCTGTCCCACGAATAAGGTGTAGAATGAATTGATATTTAAAAATATATATTCGTATATATGTACTATATTTAACCGTCTGGCAAGAGTACAAATACATATAATGAAATGTGTTTGAATGTTTTTAGTTTATAATCAAAATAAAATAAAAAAAAACTCCACAGTAATGTACACTTGGATTAATCTAAGCAATTTGTAAGTGTTAGCGATGTTATTATAACAGACAGCAATATATTTTTGTAAATGATGACAATATTTGGTTTTATTTCTATTATTAATTATTATTTCAGTTGGTTACGTCATAACTCGATGGTCGCTTTGACAGAGGGGCCGAAGACAACAGATTTAAATCTTTATATTATTCCTAATGCTGCAGTATTTCATAAAAAAAGATAACACAAAATATTTTTTTTACAAAGTTTACAGTACAAAGTCTGCATGGACAGATAGTAAACAATAATTAGTTTAAATATGTAATGTTACTGTATTATCAAAAAAATATTATATCTGAAACTATTTTTAGACAGAATCTACTATAAAATATTTGACAGCAAATGATATATAAAGGAATATACGTGTCTATTCCTATCACTTAGTATAATAGTTTAAACATGAACCGAAGATTAATAATTTTAACCCTTTCACCGCAATCCGTTCCGCCTAAGTGACGCTACTGACGCGCATGTGCACCGCGAAGTGTGCACATTGAATGGCGGTAAGCTGATGTTCGAATTTTTTCATTTGTCCTACATATTTAAAGATTTTACTGGTATATTATTTAAAAATAGAAGTTAGGATAATTCTTAGTAATTTATTTGGCCGTGATAAATCTTAAAACATGGATCTATACATAAGCACACATTACAAAGTTGACGCCGGCTAACTCCGGCACTGGTAACGAAAGGTTCAACTAATAATGACGTAAATAAAACCTATTAGTTATTCAATTTATAAATCTGTAACAATTTTAAATATTATTACTAGCTTTTAAACGACAATGTCGCGGTTCACCAATCGTATATATTACCTAAAATTGTAATAGATGTTTGCCTGCATTTTAATTGTTTAGTAAAGAATGCTATTTCCCCATAGTATTTATATTGTATTCTATTTTCCCATAGTAAAGTATCAACAAAAAAACGTTCACTGCGAAGTTTATAGGCTCTTCTTTATGTGATAAGAAAGTGCATACGACAAGAATGTGCACGAGTTCCTCCTTTAGATTTCATGTTAAAAATCTCGGTGAGCCGAGTGGCCTGTAAGGAAATACTTTGGTTTTAATTTATTATTCAACGTGTGAACATTAGTAAATATCTTGTAAGTTTATTAACTACTTGATACTATTAACTTAATGCTACTACTTAGTTAATAATAGCTTTTAGCAGCGAGTCCTCTCCACATTGTGCGGTCATGTATGTATGTACCGTTATCTTCCCTTTTCGTTGTCATGTATTCGATTGTAAAAGCGTATTATCGGTTTTAAAAGCTACGTAGTAATTATTACTACAGGGTAAAATAAAAACTGGATCAATGTTACCCACTAAAAGCCGAATCCCCTTTGGTGATACTAATATTCTTATATGGATCCAATAGTATGTGTGACTATATTTATTATTCTCTCTTCTGGACATAAATCTACCTACGTATATTTCGGTTTTGGACTAGCTGAAAGCGGTCTAAATCCTTAATTCAGTCCAATACTTTACTGATGGCTGCGATAGCAATCCACCAATCAGAGAAGTGTCAATTTTAATATATGGGCCGATCCCGGCGGCACTGCAATGCCGGGCCGACCCGTGACGGGAGTGGAGCGAGCCCCGAACATCCCGTCGTTTTACAAAAATCAGTTTAATATACTGGTCCCGCAGTGCGGGAACTTTCAGATATTAAGCTGAAAAGAACAGATACTACACTTTGATCTTAGCCAAAAGGCCGAGAAGCGATGATGAAACGCGCCGGCGCTGCGGTGGTCTTGAATTTTGGGAAAATCTCAACATCGCGATGCAGCTCGTACAAGGGTACGCTCAGGAAAGTGTTCATCGCCATCTACCGTCACAATTGAGTCCTAACATATACATGATTGCGAACGGCGCCATCTATTATTATATCTTTTTATTACTTCGGTACGAAATACACTCGCAGACTTGTAAACTGCATCAACGCTCAAGACGCCTTTGAAATCCAAGCACTCAAACTTTTTAAATAAATTTTCAATCAAAACCTTAAAAACATACACGGTTTGGTCGTTAGGTTCGTAACGGCGTAGTGTCATATCTTCTAGCGTATGTTTGTACACAAAAAAGACAATCTAAATTTTGATTACAATCGATAAATAATTAAAACTTGTTACTTTATTGATAAATTTATTTATACATTAAAAAAAGTTGAGGCGCAGTTCTTTTCTTTTGGTGGTTAAAGATAAAGAAGGTGCACTGCCTCCACATGCCCTTATTAAAGATTCTAATCGGCTCCGCATAGATCTGTATAGTAAAAAAGTTTAATATGTTCCCTTTGGGTCTACGGCTATGGGAGTTGGACTGAAAGCTTTTGAAAACAGTTTAAACCATCTTTGATTAATACACAAATATGAGTTACACAAGTAGACGCGACGGAAACGACCGGCGACACAGTCCTTCCGCCGTTCACACGTCGCTAAGTATGCTGACTTCATAAAGTTCATGTGTCCTGCTTCCGCCTGACCGGTCCTGAAGGATCGTGCGGTTGCTTACCACCACCATCAGGGGAGTACCGACCTGCGGTGTAAAATCAGACCTGCCCTTCTGCCCACTACCCTTTACATAGAAATTTATTTTTCTTCTGTTGCGAAGTTCGCTCTATTCTTTTACCTTCCTCACCTAAGGCAGGCTAGAAGACTTGAAACGGTACATTACGCGTCGCTAAGTATGCTGACTCTAATAAAAATTGTGTGTCCCTAGAGATTTGATGCGTGTTACTACTATCTAATAAATTGATTAAATTTAGCGGAAATTTCTTTCGTTCTTGTAAAATCGTTGTTTTTAGTGCTGCCACTATTATGGGCAGGATTTCTAGCATAAACGACTTTTTAATCGGTCCCAAACATGCTCAATGGTATTAAGAACCGGGCTGTGTGCCGCCCAATTAGTGGTATGTATCCTATCTTCTTTGTAATATTGTCCATCTTGTGCCGCAGCGAAAAGACGGGCATTATCTTGCATTATAGTAAAATTTTCGCTTGGTAACCCAATGTAAGGTACCACGTGAGCTTCTAAAACCTCTTTCGCATTACTTTCTGCCTTCGAACTATGTAAATGAAGACAAATTTTGTTCACCTGATTAAAAAAATTCCATCCCAAGTCATACATGTATCGCCCCCAAAACGAACACGGTCTTCAATGTAATTCTGCGACCGTCTATACCAAGGGTGACCAAACTGAGGCTCGCTGCCACCTACGGTTCTTTGAACGATTATTTTTTGCTCCAATTGATTGTCGAATTATTTCAATATTTAAATTTTTATAACCTATGTCAGGAAAATCGAAACAAATTACTGGTGTGAATAATTGTTATTATTATTTCACCATAAAATTAGCGAAATTCAAACACCGATCATAATTAACTAACCATCATCTTAAGTGTTATCAGGAGAGCTGTCATATAAGTTTGCCATTATATCCAACTTCTATACTCATATTTTGTTCTTTTGTCATATAATTTCAATAAATATATTTTTGTAAAACAAAATCGTTTGCGTGTTTTAAATGCGTATTAAATTGCTGCTCGCGACATATTTCAAATTTCGAACAATGCCTCGAATTATCAAGGAGCTTGGCTACCCCTAGTACATACTATTTAAACACGTCCTATACTTATCGGCGAACAATATGGAGACCCATTGCTTTTCAGTCTAATTAAGACGCCCACGCGCAAATCTTACATGAGCTGGTCTGAGCCATAGACAGTTTTGGAACCTTTGCTGATCATAAAGGGGTGTTGTTACTTCCTTTAGGCTACTTCTAATTGTTCGTGCACTCACATTACTTCACGCGCTTCATTAAGATCATTTATGACGTATACTGACGTAGGGAAAAAAATTATTAGAGCGGTTACGATGCACAAAAACAATGAAACGTCACTATGGATAAGGTATACTCTAGAAACTGGTTTCAATTTAAATGTCAAGCATTCGATTGTTGATCTAAGCTTTCTTGCACTAATACCACTAATAGAGCAATATATTCGGACAAATTATCCACATTTATACCTACATAACATTCGTTGAATTTTAAAAGACTAGTAATCAATATTAATGACAGCAATAATTTAAATCGCAAACAAAAAAGCGAAGAAAGTCGAATTTGAGACAATGCTTAAATTTTATATTACTGACTACAAGTTTAGCTTTTACGCAGTAGTTGTGTAGTGTTTATACAATTTTACAGCAAAATCATGGCTTTTCTATGCCGAATGTTTTCTTCGTGTCTTTTCAACAAACTGTGTTCATCATTCTTCGTGTCATCTAATCCGTCTTTTGTAAAACGATAAGTCAAAAAAATAAAAAGTTCTTTTATAACAACTACAACGTACGCGGAACGACTCGAGAACCAAACGCTCTTGTCATGTCAATATCTTCTTTCTCCTTGTCATATTATTCCCTAACAGGCATGTAATATTACTAAGGGATAAATAAAAAAGTTCAATATTGTTGTTACCACTAAGCTGAATCCCTTTAGTTTTATAAAATCTTCTTTCATAATAGAATTGTATGAGATACGAGAGCTCGGCACAGGGTCGACATACCATAGGACTGCTTTCGAAACTCACCGACATAAACAAACTGCGAAAACTCTTCAAGACATCTTCCCATCTCACACAACTACTAAGCGGGCACGGGTACTGCAAGCAGTACCTGCACCGTTTAAAAATAATCGATAATGAGACTTGCTCATGTGACGACTCCACAGTACAGACTTTTTATCACTTACTCAGACACTGCTCCCGATTCGAATCCAAAGGACGTAACCACGTGACCTTATGTGAAAACCTTAATACACCTCCGTTCAACTTACCAGACCTTCTCACGAAAAAATCTACAGCAGAATCTTTTGATGAGTTTGCCCGGCACGATGTCCTTAGTCTCAAGGCATTTAACGGTCTGTAGCGCTTGGGCAGCGACTTGAAATAAAATAATATACCAACTAATATTATTATTGAGTAAAACTTTCAAATTGTATTGTTAATGTGTATAAATATTAGCTGTATTTACACTTACCCCATAAGAGAAAATTGTGTAAGAAAATTTGTAAACAATTAGAAAACGCTGTCGTGCCGCGCAGCTGGGAGAAGAAAGATCCGTATCAAATAGCGGCAACCCTCTCCCAACTCTGCGATTAGTAAAAGCGAAAAAAAATATTGTGAAAAAACATTAACGATACAAATAGAATTAATAAAAAAAAATACAATTGTATGGTGTGATTGTCATAATTCTTATCTCTGATGAATATTAATTTACCCATGTATATATTTATTTCGGTTTTGGACTAGGTGGAAGCGGTCTAAATTCTTAATTCAGTCCAATACTTTACTGATGACCCCGCAATAGCAATCCGTTGAGATGTGTCAATATTAATAAGTGGGCCGTTCCCGGCGGCACTGCAATGTCGGGCCGACCCGTGACGGGAGTGGAGCGAGCCCCGAACATCCCGTCGTTTTACAAAAATCAGTTTAATATACTGGTCCCGCAGTGCGGGAACTTTCAGATATTAAGCTGAAAAGAACAGATACTACACTTTGATCTTAGCCAAAAGGCCGAGAAGCGATGACGAAACGCGCCGGCACTGCGGTGGTGGTTCATTTTGGGAAAATCTCAACATCGCGATGCAGCTCGTACAAGGTTAAAATCAAGAAAGTGTTTAACGCCATCTGCCGACTTAATTTGGTCATAACGTGTACATGATTGTGAACAGCGCCATCTATTATTCCTTTTTATTACTTCGGTACGAAATACCCTAACGCATTCGTAAACTGCTTCAATGCTTAAGACGTCTTAGAAAACCAAGTAACCAAACTTTTTATAAAAATTGAAACTTGAAAAGCTTGAAATCATGAAATAGTTTGGTTCGTTAACTACATAACGCAGTGTCATATCCTATAGTGTGACCATTAGATTTAAAAACGATAAGGCTAAAACGATGAGGCGCTAGCTATTATATATTAAAAAGTTGAGGCACAGTTATTTTCTCATTATGTTTAGAGATATAAAAGGTGTATTGTAGCCCCACCCTCTTATTATAGATTGGCTATATTTGACGGGTATGACGGGTGTGCGGAGGCCGACTCGAAGTAAGTTTTTGAGCAAGCCAGAAAGAAATCTTGGACGGTGAGGAGTTTGAGGTCGCTATGGAAGTCAACGTTGCTATCCGGGTTAAGCAGTTTTGGAGCGTCTATAGAGTATTAATGTTGGTGGGTGTGGCGTGCGCGAATACAACGCTCGCCTAAGAAAAAACTGGTCTTACGCAAGCCTTGTACAAGTGCAGCTTGTGCCTAAGGGACATTTTGTTTGAAAAACAAATGATAGGGTAAAGCCTACTGAGGATGCGAGAGGCTTTTTATAAACTTGGCGAAAATATTTTTTAAATGATAGTTCGCAGTCGAAGGTGACCTCGAAGTATTTGACCGAATCCTTCCAAGGGATAGGCCGGTCGAAGAGTGTGGGGGTGCCCCAGTCGGCGAGACGCTTGCGCTTACGTACCCGAGGGGTCGAAAATCGACGCAAAAATATAATAGCGTGGCTTATGTCAGGATTAACGTCTATTCTCCATTTCCTAAACCACTTACCTAGGCGGATGGCCGCGGCTTGGAAATGACGTGAAATTAATGCGCGTTCTGTACTGGTGGTGTAGAGTGCGGTGTCGTCCGCGAAGAGCGCAAGTTGCACCTTGCTATCTTTCGGTATAACGCTGGTGAATAGCGAAAAGAGTAGCGGAGAGAGGATCCTTGAGGGACGCCTGCTCGAATGGGACGGGGAGTAGAGAGGACGCCTTCCCCTCGATAGCGAAAAGTGCGGTTCGACAAGAAGGCTCGTATGATCTTAACCAGTATCCGGCAAGACTATGTCGAAGGCCTTGGCGATGTCGAACAAGATAGCGCCTGTGTCTCTAGGCTTCCTTCGTGCAAAGCCGTTGAGAATGGATTCCGTGAAACTGTGTGCTTGATGGACGCACGAGTGGTGGTTCCGGAATCCGAACTATTCGTCCGGGATGAGCTTTTGCTTATGAGCGACGTCTTTAAGCCGTTTGAGAAGCACGCGTTTGTATAGCTTCACCAAGGTGTTCAGGTGGCTAATAGGGCGACAAGATGACGGGCGATTCCTTGGTTTGCCAGGCCTCGGAATCCCTACCACCATCGCTTCCTTCCAGATATCTGGAAAAGAGCAGCTGGCGATAAGGGAGTTGAAGATGGAGACCAGTAGGAGAAAAAGGTGAGGAGGGAGGAGTTTTAGGACTCTATTGGATATGCCATCAGTTCCCGGGGTTGATTTATTTTTAAGAACTTTTATAAGGTCTACGAACTCTTCAAAGGAGACAGGAGGGAGTTCCGATCCGCTCGGCGGGAGCGCCGATTTGATCCGAACCTCAATTTCGACCGTACGCAATGGATAGAGTTCACTGTCAAAGATGAGTCTGTGCATTGTTGCTCTAAGCTGTCGGCCAGGCATTCAACCTTGTCGACGTCCTCGAATGCTAAGGAGTCGGATTATCTAATGAGGGGTGCTACAGACACGTTAAATGTCCTGAGGATTAAAACAAATTTTTTTCTTGAGGAAATCTGGTATTTTTTAGGTTTACGCAGTGTCACGTGGTTGTCTTTTGGATTCGAATCGGGAACAGTGGCCGAGTAAGTAATAAAAAATCTCTCCTATAGAGCTGTTACATGGGCAGGCGTTGTTGATTATTTTATAATGCTCCCCGCTTAGTAGTTACATGAGTTAAAAAAATGTTTCGATGAGTTTGTGTAGTTTATTTGAAGGATTACTACGGTGTAGCGATCCGGAGCAGAAATCAATTTTGCCAAATGCGATTGTCCCGACGAAATATAAACAAAATGCGTCCCGCACATATTTTTAAGTTCAGTATGAATGAGAAATATCTGTTTTCGGACGTAGAAAGATCAATTAAACATCAACTTTAAGTATTTTCATAAAGATACTGTTAACATTTTTGCGGGTCTATTAATATATTTCATCAAAATCAGAAACTTTTCTTGCAACTGCAACTTTTCGTACGCGGACTCGAAACCTAACGCCCATGTCATGTCAACACCTTTCTCCTTGTCATAATATTCCCCCCTTACAGGTATGTAATATTACTAAGGGATAAATAAAAAGGGTTAATATAGTTATTACCACTAAGCTGAATCTCTTTACAAAATGATCTTTCATAATACAATTTGTATGGTGTTATGCGATTGTCATAATTCTTATCTCTGATGAACATTAATCTACCCCTGTATTTATCGGTATTGGACTAGGTGGAAACAGTCTAAATCCTTAGTTCAGACCGATACTTTACTGATGGCTGCGATAGCAATCCATCAATAGAAGATGTGTCATTATTGATATGTGGGCCGATCCCGGCGGCACTGCAATGCCGGGCCGACCCGTGACGGGAGTGGAGCGAGCCCCGAACATCCCGTCGTTTTACAAAAATCAGTTTAATATACTGGTCCCGCAGTGCGGGAACTTTCAGATATTAAGCTGAAAAGAACAGATACTACACTTTGATCTTAGCCAAAAGGCCGAGAAGCGATAACGAAACGCGCCGGCGCTGCGGTAGTCATGCATTTTGGGAAAATCTCAACATCGCGATGCAGCTCGTACTAGGCTTCGCTCAAGCAAGTTTTCAACGCCATCTACCGATTTAATTTGGTCCCAACATATACATGATTGCGAATAGCGCCATCTATTATGTGAATTACACATCTTTTATTACTTAAATATTTATTAAATACTTTGGTCTCTTATTTAAAAATACGTCTATATAAAAATATATTTGTGTATAACATTATCTGGTGTTTTATATGAGGCCAAGTTAACACAAATAACAATGTGTAATATTGTAGTAGCTGAACAATATTACAATCAAAAAACAACTAAGCTTGTTTCTATATAACCAACGGTAATTTCGATTCGCCCTTTTCACTCCAACCAGTACACCTTTGTCACTCTTCCGTTCGTCGCTTAACTTCAATGTAACATTTGTGCTGAAGCCGTGACAAAATTCTTTGAACGTGATAAACTACTTAGCACTTTGAATGGTATTGGCCCAAAATTATCCTTAATTTTCAATAAATTTATTGAGATTCTTATATTCCCACATTTAATGAAATTAAGTAAATTATTGCCTTTCTTCATAGGTTGCTTTAGACTATAACTATTATAAATAGTATGATTTTTGAAAAAAAAATATTTTTGAAATGTCAGAATTTGTTTGCAGAAAAAAAATCATGCAAGATGAACCATATGGTTTCTCCAAAGGCAAATTAAAAACTGAAGCTGATGCACCATGCATGGAAAAGTCGCAGAATGCAATTGGGGTGTTTTAATTGTGTAGACCATCAGACATTAAGAAACTTAATCACTGTGATTTACTTCCTTCTTACTGTTAAAGAGTCCAGACTTGATGTAAATAATTCTAAGTCTACTCATTCTAACCTAAACATGGGTATACCCCAAGGTTTCAGTCTTGGCCGCTTTTTATTATATGTATATATATGTGTGTATATATGTTTGCATGTATTTACGACTAGTATTGCTATTTCACGTATTGTTCATTGGTTTGAAAATAATAATTTAGACATAAATGTTTAGAAAACTCAAAATTGTAAATCGCTTGTTAATAATGTGGTGTCAGTATTGAATAATTCAATAATTTTCTAACGCATAACTTTAGATCTACAGTGTCGACCTATTTCATACACTCTCAGGAACCCTTTAATTGTGGGGCAGTGTCGCCGAAATGAACTCTATGTTCATCTTACATAAAGCTATTTATAGCTTAACTAAATTTGCCCTGTGCACGTGCAGCTGCGCAGCACGCTTGCAGGTATGAAAAAAACTATAGAAAAAAAGCCAAGTATCTCAATTTAAGTCACCAATCTCGGCAGCTGTTTATACAGAAATGTTTACAATCCATCTGTTAGAACTTTTTGTTAAATTATTAATTCTCATTTGTATCGCTAGAGTGTTTTGTTCACAGTGTATTTTTTCGCATTTACTGAGCGCAGACAGGGAGAGGAATTGCCGCTATTTGATACGCATCTTTATCCTTCCAGCTACAAGTCACTCAACAGCCTTTTATTGTATATAATTTTTCTTTTAGGAAAAAGAATCAGTTAACATATAATACAGTAAACATATATTTATTTCTTTTATTTTATTTGAAGTCACTGTCAAAGTGCCACAGACGCGTTAAATGCTTTCATGTGTAAAACAATGTGCCGGGTATACTCATCAAAAGATTCTACAGTAGATTCATTCTTGAGAAAGTCCGATATTTTTTAAGGTTTTCAGAATGCGTCACGTAGTTACGTCTTTTGGATTCGAATCGGAACAGGGCCGAGTAAGTAATAAAAAATCTCTATATACTATAGAGCTGTCAAATAGACTGGCGTTCATTATTTCAAAACGGAGCAGGAACTGCTTGCAGTACCCGTTCCCGCTTAGTAGTTACATGAGATGAAAATATGTCTCGATGAGTTTGTGCTGTTTGTTTTATGTTGGAAGAAGTCCGAATGTAGCGATCCAGAGCAGAAATCTAATTTTGCCAAATGCGATTGTCCCGACGAAACATAAACAAAGCGCGTCCGCATATATTTTTAAAATCAGTATGAATGAATAATATCTGTGTTTGGGTGCTTCTCGGATGTAAAAATGTCAATTACAATCGATTTTAATAGTTTTTTTCATTATAGTACTGCTGACATTTTTACGCATCTTTTGATATAGAATTCATTAAAATCGGAAAACTTTTCTCGTAACTGCAACTTTTCGTACGCAGAGCGACTCGAAAGCGCGATGTTTGGTCTAGGCTTTGTCGCGCAACTCCACATAAATAAAAATTTGGTACCCAAGTTCTGTACGTGTTAATAATAATGTATTTCAAAAATTAAGACGTCTATATACCTGACATCTATAGCGTAGCTATCACCTATATTAAAAAATAATCTCTAATAATGAATATTAATTAAAAAAATACAGACAACTTCTAATAAAAGTAGAAGGAACAAACGGTTTTTAGCACATAGTCTAATCAAAAAAAACAATTAATAATTTAATTTAAATTACAAATAAAACGTTTGGTTTGAACACACTTGTTTGATATCTACCTTTTAGATATATTCGATGATCAAGCTAATACGCAATAAAACGAATGACATTACGCAGTATTTTTTAAAAAATTCAATAAAGAAATATTCAACTTTCAGTTACGCCAGTTTTTCCTAACAAGATTTATACACCGCACGTCAAAACGTTTCAGTTTAAATTTACAACGTAACAGTCGTCTCCTATATATCTGATAGTGACACAAAGCTTGTGGTGGAACAGGATCTCGGGAAGTTGAATTGTTTAAAGCAGACGTTGGCGTGATCGGGTAGCAAGAAGGAACAGTGAACATTATTTGAGTAAGTAATTTAGTTAACTTAATGTCCCATACATTGAAAAAGGTTGCGAGGAAGCGAGGTTGAAACAATAGACTATTAATCATTCGTATATTAATTAAAAAGTCGTTTAGTAATTAAAAATAACAAAATGCGCCTTCATATTTTTACTATTATACATTCTTGACATTCTACCATTGACATCTGTCATAGAAGAACTTAAAAATAAAAATAAAACAAAGGTAATTTAACATTCAGCCTCTTGAGGGATATATAAACCGCGACAAATTCTTAATAACTGACTTGCACATAAATCGTATGAGTACGGAACGCCTGACCGACTCGTATACATAAGACGAAACCGAAATGCTCCAAGGATCGGTTCTAGGATACACGCTCATCTCCACCAATGACGTATCTTTTTATATAACACATACTGAACCATTTTAGGATTCTGAACGCGACGGGTAAAAAATAATTTGATGCCCATTCAAGCGTATTGAAATATACTTCAAATTGTAAAAAAGGCAATAAATCATAATAAGGAACTGTGTTAAAAATTAATTTATATTAAAAATATGCAGTAGTTATTTACTTACAAGTGATGTAACATATGAAGAAAAAATATTCTTATTAAAATTTATTTAACTCGTTATTTAAAATTTGGCGCCAAAGCTATCCGCTTTTTCTTGCCATCTGAACATATATCTCAAAGGGGTCATGTATGTCATATTGAATTAGATTAGTAGGCCTGCGAGCTCTTAAGTCAATACACGAACGTTCCATGAAGTCACCTAGCACACGGATTCCTGACGCTCGATACCCGTTTGGCATGCCAACTAAAAGACGCCAGATAGGGCTGTACCTTGACTCGGTGGGTTGGCTAACATTACTAGCAATTCGTAAAGCGTTAGCGCTGGGTGAAGTAGTCGAAACTCCAGTAACAGCAAGTTTCTTTTAGTGGGTGTTGCGTTCTTGTACGTATTTTTCACGTTCAAGATGGCTGACGTCTTTTTCGGCCGAAATAGCGCAGTCTTTATTAGTTGTGGATTTGTTTGGCTTGTACTATTGTGGTTGCTTTGTCCGGAAGCATACTCTGTTCAGTTTATTGAATTGTTGTCATCCAAAATTTCTATTATCGGTCTACCCACAAAGCCAGGAGAGGAGATCTTGTTAACATCATCGGATCGGAATACTGGCCACTTCCAACCGGTGATATTGGAAATATATGGAGTCTAGCAGTGAAGATCCTGCAGCTGAGACTCTAAGCTATGATGGACTATATAACGGGAAATAAAACACATATACACATATCACCAATTTTATATTATCATAATTTACAACATACAAGAAACATACAGCGTTGTACACAATTCAGTTACATACATAGCACATATAAACTAGTTATTGCTTTAGAAACGTACTTCTCACACATACATACTTAGCATTAGTCGCAAAATAGTAATAATTGTTACTAATTATCCGGGTCTTTCCCGTAACTCGTTACTTGAACAATCAAAACCTGCCTTAAATTACACTTACCTCCATTTTAATCTGACTCGAGCTAAAAGTGTATAACTTTGTACATCATTTCAAAAACGAAAAAAATCAATGCTGCCATGTTAAGCGACTAGAACAATAATTGTTATTATTTTAAATCAGTCAGGCTTGCTTTCTTATGTCGAAGTGACTCTGTTAATTACAAATCCACTATTATAGGATTATGGTAGCGTGGTGTTATTTAGGCTACTAGGTGTGAATTTAAATATTTTTTTCTATAGTTCAAGAAATGAATATCGATGTCGCTAAGGGCATTAAGAAAGGCAGCTTCGTACCCGACTCGGGCCCATGTTGGGCGCCAGTTATAGTCTCTCACGGTTGTAGTAAAGAAATAAAACATCTAGACGTTAAAGGAAATAAGAGTGCATAAAAAGATTTTCTCTATACGTGGCAGTTAAAATAAAGTGACGTGTCAGGATGGGAAACGAATTAAAATGTATCTTTTACAAAAGAGATGTGTTTAGTGACGACTCAAAAGTTTAAAATAGTCGGCGCCTTGAATAAACACCAGATAAATACTATTTTGCACGCGGAATTTCGCTATGCGTCATAACTTCGCGAATGCCCTTAGAGTTCACACCGCAAACTATTCTTCATTTCTACACCCGTTAAAATGTCGACTATCGTCAGTGAACGTGCGGTGAAGAAACACCAGCTATCGGAGTGCTAGCCTATATCTGATCTAACCACCTGCAAGCTGCAATAAAGGGAGCTACGTATAATAGAACCCAAAAAACTTTTTTTGTCTTAATTAACTTTCCTATCCATTTTAAATGTCGCGCCTTCAGTCCTGACTGACTAGTTTCGAATTCGTTCTTTGGATCTTATGTTGCGATCTCCTTTGTACTGGATATTTCGACGATCGTCACAATAACATAATGCGGTATGCGGGGATTAACCGTGGGAGACCACAATTATAAATAATGGCTGAAAAAATGAACACATTGCATTGACAAAAGGTATGGAATTTCCTGTCACCTAGATATGGCATGGACACTTTAATATACGAGAAAGCAAGCCCGAATAAATGTTTTTGTCGCAGTCATTGTAGCCTATATATGCTTATAATAAATGTGCATATCAAAATGTATCCACACGCAAAACATCAAACTGTACACGTTTGTTAATACAAAATGGCGTCAGTGAAACATCAAACATAAAATAAACTTAAATTACATATAAAACTGCATGTTATTATCATGTCAAAAAATAATAAAATCGTAATTAAAATTCGTCGATTCTAAAAGCCTCTTATTGCCTGGTGATTGTTGAAAGATGTAAAAGCATTTGCTGACAATTAATGCATGTCTCACCCTATCCAAAAATAAATTATAATAAAGTAAAAAAGAAATCATTTCAAAATTGGGATTACTACATATTAAAATTATTTACTATTTGTTTCTTAATACTATGTACTATCAGAAGTTATTGGCGTGTCGCATTTCAATAGAAAAAATCATTAATGTAACATACTTTAGTGGTCAATTAATACAGGGGATTGAAAATAGGTGTGAAAGCTGTTACACCAATAACCAATCACCCTGTTTACAAAAAAGCATCCACGTTCCAGACTTCCACCACTATACTGTTAGGTTACACAATAGCGTTAACAAAATACATCAGAGTTTTAGATACAAAATTGCATATAATTATCACAACAAAAATATTTCAAATTATTAAGAGGTATATTATAAAAGCCTTATACATTTTAAGATACCATACATGAACAAATGTACATAAGTGCGATAAACAAATCTACTAACATAGACAATTATTCTAATACATAAAAATACAATGGATTATTGTCATAAAAATAGATATAGTGTTGCCTAAATGATATTTACATATTAATTCTTTGGATGATTAAAATAATTGACGCAATTTAAAATATTACGGTTTAGAATTGTCTTTTAAAGACAACTCCAATTCAACATTACATATAACTGGTACATATATTGTGCACATATATTACATACAAAAAGTTTTATTAAAGTGCTACCGCAACCTCTATGCCGCGCCTTAGGTATATGCGCGGTGAGACGAGGGACAGTATCGGCCGTTCCGTTCCGTTCGTTAACGCTCGCGTCGGCGGCTCTGGTGGAAGTTTTTTCGGCCCCCGCCTCGCGGCGATTTCCTAAGACGCGGTACAGCAGTTTCGGTAACACTAATTAGATTGATGATCAGGTGACAGATATATACGTATATTCGTGTCTCGTATATGTCTTAGTTTCGGGTTCAACAAATTGGGTTAAGAATAAGAATTCTTTTTAAGTTACCCATAACTTAAAAAGTTATAAATCATGTATAGTAATGTATATATTATACACAGGATGATTGGTTATAGGTGTTAAAGCTTTGAGAGGTTAATGTATAGTTCATTCGCTGTCGATCGGTGTATGCTGCTACACCCTGTCCATTTAATCTTCAATCTAAAAACTTGTGTTACTTCATTTTAAAATTAAATCAGGGGCGTGTAGCACCCGTGTGCAATAAAACCCTGACGCCCTCTAGGCTTGACCTCCCCCCCCCCCTCCCGCCTATAACTATTAACTTTGCCGTCGTGACAAGAAAGTTTTTTCATATTCCAACAAGCTATTTTATAAGTAGGTATAGCTTGCACTATGATTTTATTTACGATCTTTCTTCTTATGACGGCAGAATAACACTCATTGTTTTTATGTCTGTAGCACATCTCTGTTGCGAAACCAAGTAATAAACCGCGATAGTTCATGTTTCGTCTTGTGTTTTAAGTTTTATGGACATAGAAATAGATTCGAAATGATCGAATTTCCGTTTCGCTGCCTATAGAACTAACAACCATGTGTTGTACCATGATGGTCCAAGACGATGCTCTTAGGCGACTCAGGGAGAGCCGTGGCGCCCGTGTATATTGCACACCCTGCACTATAGGTTAAGTCGCCCCTGTTCAGACTTTACCAGAAATTATTTGTCACATTCCAATAGAAAAAAATAGATTAATGTAACATATTTCAGAGTATCCACTACACAAAGTGATTTGAAATGGGTGTAAAAATTTTTAAGCTTATTGTATACAAATGCTATACATACATCCCTTCAGAGCTTATACATCTATAACCGATAATCCTATGTATAATTAAAAAGGATTGTGGGCATAAAAAGTATTATTTTTTAGGTGCTAAAACAAATACTGGATAAAATCCACCTCACTCGCACATTCATGTTCTGAGATTTTTTTATACAAAAGTCTTATCTATATTAAGACAACCCTCAAACAACTTTATTACACTAACTGTTGACTGTTTGTAAAGAAAGTATTTCAATATTTAACAATGTAAAACTGTGGTTATTGCGCCTACAAGTATTTTATAACGTTCATATAAAACCATACTATCGATCTAATTACAAAATACATATCTATAAATGACTTTGGTCAAGGGATTACGTGCTTAATAATTGTCTATGGTATGTCTTTCTTTCTACAGGCAGTATTGGTACAGGGCTACCGATACCGCTGTACCGCGCCTTAGGTATTCGCGGCGAGACGGAGGAGTATCGGCCGCTCCGTTCCGTCATTCGACTTGACGATTGTCAACACTTGCTACAGCGCTCATGTTTTTTCTTCTGTCCTCACCTCGCCACGCTTTTGCACTGTACTGCCGTTTCGGTAGCACATAAGGCGATGCTTATATTATCCGCGTTCTCTTTGAAGTGCTCTACATACATACTATATTCGCCAGACAATTAATATAGCGCTAAGTAAATGAACATATGTTTGCAGTCTCAACGAATATGAAAATATAAAGATGCGTTTACACGCAGTTTTTTATTCACGCTTGTAAAAATTAAATTTTCTTGCATTTTTATCCAAAAAATGTCATTATCTGATTTATAATTATTTTTGAAATTCAGATAAGTACATATTAAAATTAATTATTGTTTACTCTGTTCATGAAGACTGTATTGCCAGAAATTATTGGCTTATCGTATTCCAATAGAAAAAAAAATGAATAGACCTTCATCCACAGCGACTTTTTGTAGTGATGCCAACGCGCTGCTGCATCGTAAAGGGGATATGCAAAAGCCATTCAATAACCTCTGTTAGGTTACTGAACCGTGGGCGAAGGCACACACAGCACACAGGCTAGCGGCCGCGCGATGTCGTCGCTACAAAGTCGCACTAGGCGAGGAGCCGATGTCACTTATTTCAGTGTGATTTCCAAGTTAAGTGTGATTGGTGATCGGTGTAAAACTTTGAAAGCTCTTTGCTGACAAATGATCTATAACCAATCATCCTCTATGTGTCTAAAAACTCTCTATGTCATAGGTTAAAGGAAAAATCGACGTATGTGAAAGAAAACGCAGTACTACAAACGGCAGATGTGAACTAATATTTTGCCTCCATGTAACCGCATCTTTACCTTATATCCGTTACAAATGACGTATTCTATATTTTATTAACTCTCCAGCAAATATAGTATAATGAAATTGCATACGAAGTTATTTCTAGCTACCGGGTGATATTGGAACTGCGATGCAATGTTTCGTATTACAAAATCCAGTGTTGCTATTTGCGAGTAAATTCATTAACCATCAGATAATCGCTTTGATTGTTCTAATTTAGTGCAAAAATCTCTCAAACGCATGATATACACGTACGTGATTTTTATCCGAAATACAAGAAAGTTTATTGATATTTCAGATATTTGCTTCTGTTTGTATATATATTTTGAAACGCATTATAATCATTTGCAAATAAGATTATATTTATTAGTTCAGACGGGTCCTAGTGTCTCGATGTAAGTCAGTCCAGCTAACCTGATCTAATTTGGCTGCCGTTGACAATAATGTGAAAATAGAATAATTAGTTGCGTTAAATTGTTGTTTAATAAGTTAACATAAATAAGCTGTCTTAATCAAGAGCAATATTGGAACCGGAAAACAAAGCCTCGATAGTGTCATCTCATATATAAAATATACCCCATCTCTTTTTATATTTTTCAAAATTAACCCAAAAACGACGGTTCAATACAAATTTTAAACTTTCTAGATCATAAGTAGACGTTATGATATTATAGATATTTCCCAGAATATTCAAGCCCAATATCAAACCACTTCAGGGTTCACCATTCTAAATTGGCCACTCAAAATTTTCAACTACCCTCACAAATATTTTACAAGTATAGTAATAGAATGATAGCATGGAAGATACTCTGCTCATAATACCAATATATATTTAAAAAGGAAATAATTCAATGTTAGGATATAGGGACATATCGGTTCCTTTTTTGAAACCAAGTGCCGGATATTACTTAAATAAATAAAGAAATTCTCTCTAATTTCTAGTTTTATCAAAATGATTATTCGGACGGACACGTGAATTTTATGTGATCCATTTGATTACATGTCTATGTTTTTGATATTACTGAAAAGGTTCCATTTTTTTTTTCATTTCATTGTATACGGTATTGTCTCAGAAGAATGTTTACAATTGTTTAGCTTAATGTGAGGATATTCCTCACTTAGAAACTGAATGCATTTATCCGGTCCTATTGGAAATATTTGGCATAGCCCGTAATCATCCTACGAACTAACTACTCAAACATGATACTTTTTGACCACTTGAGAGCCAAAGCGATCTGAAAGTCCTGCGTGCGTAGAATTTGGTACTGATATTTTATGTACTTCAAAAAAATCTCCTGATGAACAACCTGCTTGGTTATTTAGTGAACAATCTACATCTGAAATAATGATCATGACGATGAATGTTTGAACACATCAAATCCAAAATCAAATGAAAAATTAAGACTAGATTCCCAATTCAGTGGTAAAAAGACATTTTTCACGTTAATCGATAAGCATTTTTACGTGTTGTATTTGCTTTGCCTCCCCATAGATTTCCAATAGGACCAGATGGAAGCAGCCTGCATCCAACGTCTAAAAACTAACAAAGTCGTCTGTCTTACTTATGATTGGACATCATACGCTGCACTTGCCGGCCCAGTCTTTGTACAACGGTAGACGTCATATGATTAAAATAATGATGATTATTTACTTATACATGCGAAGGTAGTATGACTAAAGATGACACCAATGCCTCCTCGCTATGCTGACATCACATCGCTGCCAACTAAACCGAAATGGCATAACTCTTGGATAGAATAGAAAGCCTGAAATTAGTTCTCAAGATATTGATCTTCATTCCAAAACAAAAGAGAAACAGTAGTTAACAAATATTCTAAAGCACAAAACGATAGAAGATTTTAATTATCTGGACTCTGTCAACAGCACTTTGGAAGAGCAGACCATGGAATGATCAAACCGCAACATCACAAAAACACAAGAATAAAATTGGTCAAATGGCCTTTTTTACGGGTGAGAAACGCGGATTTTGGAAAATGCCGATCTAGATCGTGTGAATGCTTTCTAGTCTCGTGCTGGAAGATTCTAGAAATTCCGTGGACTTCGCACCAGTGACTATTCAGCTATGACAAAGTCAAACCAAAGCTTTCTACCATCCATCTGCACCGAATACTGGAATTTACCGCCCATATAGACTTGAATGATTACCAAAATATCCATCGAAAAGTCAAGGGCAAACATACCAGAGATCATTCCATCAATTGGTCGAACCAAAGCACCTCGTCTCTTAACACCAACCTCCATGCTGCGGTAGACGATGCTAAAGATAAGAACATGGTGCATGAAGACCACTGTGTCCAGTGGATCACGACTAATAGCAATGAAGGTAACGATGCAAATAGAATGACTTATTTATAAACTGAATTTTCTATGTACCCTACTTATTTAAGTATAAAAATGTAAAATCAATTTATTATTATTAAATTCTTCGAGGACTTTCTTAAGCATTTTTATTTTTAAACGATTTTCTATTTATTGATATAGTCACAAAGGTAATTAATTTTTACTTTTGGCGCTATCTTTCGTCGTTAAGTATGAATTTAAAACAGTTTGTTGACTCATTTGTAGAGTAGATATAACGCCTTGATTTCGTTTTCAAAAATTTAACAAATATTTTCTTTTAGCCTGACCTATATTAGACCCAGGCTTAGATCTACAACTTAGACCTTCCTTTTCTTAGTTTTACATCTAAAAATAAAAGTTTTATTAGAACATACAAGTTTGCTATCGAAGTGTATTACATTTCAATTCAAAAACCAAATGTTGAGTTTTTGGTCAGCACTTTTTAATAGCGGGGATTCCCCGTTTGCATGGTGCCACTATTATTCTAAATGTGCGATATACAAACTTACTGTCACATTTGTTTATAACACGATTTCCTTGTGAACGTATTAATACATATAAACTTTGAGTATGTGTATATAAATACATATGTATATATTAATATGTTTGTGTGTGTTAGTGTTCTATTTCTTAAAAAAACGTTGAATATAAGCGATGCTTTTTCGGACGGAAAAACAAATGTATTTTTTTTACAAAATGTTAGGTTAGGAGGCAGTAATTTTTAACGTTTCACCTGCATTACTTAAACATACGTAAATATAATTACATTACATTTTAAAAGTTCTATGAGGTAAAAACATTTGATTTTATTAATCGCTGTTGCCATAGAGAAATATAATAGACAAAACATTTCATTCGAGTAGCCCTTATTTGAATGGAAAAATAAAAATTAAATACATTTTGCGACTACTGGCCATTTCATTGATACAATTTAAATAACAAAATTAATCAGCGCACACATACAAATCAAATACGTAAAAAAAATAAAACAATCATGCAACGATGGAATTAATAAGACGTCATACTTAAAACAATTGTTTTTAAAACAAATATCATTAACGTACATGGTAAACAACAAACAGCTTGCATGAGATATGTTATCCAAATAAGTTTTTAATATTTCACATATTACATTCCTATAATGTCAATAATTATAATGATTAAATAATACATATTAATTTTCATTTATCAGCGAGTTGATTTCAAAATAACTTAGCCTCAAAATTTGACATTACCGAAACTAAAAAATAAAAAAAAAATCGCCAAACAGAGTCAACATCTTATAACTACACCTTTGAATTCTTGTAAATGAAAGAGACAGATGATTGGAGATGATTAAAACTGTTTAACATTGAGGCCTAAATGTTTTCTAGGGTGGGTCATGAATCCATAGACGCGGCGTGGGTAGACTGTGGTAGTGGGGGCACTGGGTGGACCAGAAGTTGCTGGATGCAGGTCAAAACCGGTCATACTAGTGGTCTTTTGCGACTATGTCTTGCAGTAGGTATCTATTAACTAATACACAAATACCTCGCTTTGCGTCGTTTTGTTTTCCGTTTTTTCCGAAGTTGCGTCGCTACTTAATTAGTACTAATTTTCACTGTGCGTCCATAGATTTTCGAAGTTGCGTTGTTTTGGGTTCGAGTCTAATTTTTTTTTTGAAATTTTCTAAAAGATGGCAACACTTTTGTTTCTAATTGCCCTATGCGGTCAAAACTCGGGGATTCCCTTTATAATTAAAAATCAACGCAATTTGAATAGTTTTATTTTCACTTTGTTTTTCTCATTTTGGAGTTCTGTTTTAATTACGTAGTGTGTTGTGCTTTTTTTTAAAAAGAGTATAATAAATTTACATAAATTTTC
Organism: Battus philenor; assembly: GCF_028537555.1. Taxonomy (NCBI): domain Eukaryota; kingdom Metazoa; phylum Arthropoda; class Insecta; order Lepidoptera; family Papilionidae; genus Battus; species Battus philenor. Next base: position 3,221,209 of record NW_027181688.1, read on the forward strand.
ACGTGTTGTTTCTGGTTACAAAAAAGGTAAATATTTTTCCAATTTATTTTTTGGCAGAGTTATATTATTTTTGTTTTTTTTTTTAATGTTTACTTTGTTCAATTTTCTTTTTAAAAAGAATTATTTTCGTAACCCTGGAATCTATCTTCGATATTTAAATGGTTTGCTATAGAAAATATTAATTCACTTTGTGGTGTTTCAATTTGCGTCGTGTTTTTTGAAACATAACCACGACGCAAAGTGAGGTATTGGTGTATAATGAAAATTTATTATATATTTAAAGATGTGTTCACATAAGACCACTATTTAAAAGATACACAAATATATTTTTTTTCTAACAATCTTTTTTTGATTTTATATAACATAATTTTTGTTAATGTTATGGTATATGAATAATAAAAATATAATTTATTTAGGTTTTACATTCATAGAATATTTGATGCAAATTTAATCGAGTAAACTATACATTGCCGCCAACATAAAAGCAAGAGAACACGTCCGCTTCGTTCAAACAACAGATTTGTACTGACATTTTGCTTTCATATTACCATATCGTTATGACTAACTAATAATAAATTTTCTGATATAAGCTCTGTCTGGCGAATATAGTACAAGTCTTGCGTCGTCCACATTTGCTTGTCAAATTGAAAGAAATATGTGTTTGTCTAAAAAAATGTGTTTATTTGATTTAATATAAATTATTTTTTGTTTAAGCTGAAGATCATCTAGGTTTTTTTATTTGAACTTTACGCCAATTTTCTCAGTCAATATATTAACCTGACTTAAATATTTTTTTATTGTAATAAATAATTTATTAATCTTGGTTTTAGTTTATTAACACCTATATAACTTGAACTACTATTGCCTATGACCACAATGTGCAAACCTAACAAACAGCTACGCACTTATTTGCAGCACGTGACATCTTTTACTAACAATTGTCTGTAGCCCTAATGAATAAAAGATTAAAAACCTGTTGTCCGGATAATTCATTACTGTATTCCAATTTTACAGCAAATGTAGTACCCGGAATTTGATTTGGCACATCGGGAAGAGAGAACGGTAACTTACTGCAAAGATCGATTGGGTTCGGTTTCATAGAACATTGTCTTTATCACATAATACACCGACTTGAATTTTTAAAAATCTAGCTAAGCAGGTTTTGTTTCTGAAGTGCCAAATCAAATGACGGGCACCTCAGCTATATTATTAAAATGACGAATGTAGACGTGGTATTGTGTGGGATTTTTTAATTATAAATCCTGTGAATCACCACAATGTACAAGATACCATCAGGGTATCTCCATGCCAGTAATACGTAGGTACAAAATTTCTGCATGGAGTACCCCAAGGTATATCATTATGTCCACACCATTTCTTGGACGACATTGGCACTTGGAAATAATAATTTTATTATAATTATTTACTATAGATGTATTTAATTGAGCTAAATATCTTAAAGATGTCAGTCATTGAATGATTTCGTTGGTTTTATCACTGGTTATTCTGCGCTATATGTTGAGCAAATTGCATTTTTATATTTAACGATTTACTATTCCTACATTTCAAATTACTTTCCACACGTGGGCTTTTATTTTATCCGTGATTTACTGTGTAAACACTATATAGATACACGAAATTCTTAATAATTGGTCTATTTCTCTACAAGACCTACCTGAAGCTGGTTATTGAAGAAACAAAAACAATGTTTTGTTCGAAATATAAAACGAACACAATTTTTTTTCTAGTGTTTTCAGTACAGATAAAATACGACAAATAAGTTTTAAAAAATTATAAATTTCATACGCCCATTTCTGAACGACTGAATGAACTAAATCATTATCTATTTATTAAATAATATCTTATAAGTAAAATTTTAAATAGAAAATTATCAAGTCCATAATTGGGAAAAATAATTAAGCAGAGAATGTTTTTTTGTCTGTTTGTCGGTGTATGGAGTTCACACCGCGCAAAGACTCGAGTGAGCTTATTCGATTATTTGGATAACATATTTTATGTCTACCACTAAAACATAGCACAACAAAGAAAAAAAAAACAAACTTATATATTCAGGTATCATAGTCTTCGTCTATTTGTAAATTACCGGAATTTAAATGATCAATGTCCACTGGCTGCGGTTGAACAGCTGGTTTCGTCTCCACCTTCTTCGTTTCGATCTTGACTTTAGAATTCTGTCTTTGTATCTTTGAATTCCTTTCGCTTCTCGGTACACCCACGATACTAGCTACCGCCGTATCCAGCACTTTGATCTCAGGTTTAGCTAGACTCTTCGAGAAGTCTATATTAAGAATCGGCGTCACTGGTGTCCGCGGCGAGGGCGTGCTGTTATTGTGTCTTACATCTACGTAGACCTTAACCTTATTTTCCGACTTTGGCACAGAAACCTCTACCTTCTTTATAGATTCCACAGTGGTTAGATTTGTGTAACTCGATGTGGATGGCTGCGGGCTTGAGTACGTTGGATTTAATGTGATGACGCTCGTGTGCTGTATGTCATCAACGAGGGTCTCCTGGTAGAAGTTCGCTATTCGAACTGGTCTCGTCTCTTCTGGTTTCTTTGATAGGTCTATCGCGGCGTCGGTTACTGCTGACGTGACAGTTTCACTTCGCGGCCTCGCTATCTCAGTCTCTGACGAATGTGTTCTTCTGAGGAGCTCTTTAAGTTGCGGCGCTTGTGGAACTCTTATATCGGAGCTGCTTGAACTGTTGGAGTCCTGTCTGGCTATCCTACGAGGTGGGGCAGAAGCGTCTGAAAATCTAATAAACAATAAAGAATAATTAGTAAACTTTAAAATTTTAATATCGTTGTCTGTATTTATTCCGACAATTACTGTTATTTAATGGAATCAGGCGTTATTTTGCGAAAGTCCATCCTAAGTAAGAAAAGGACCAATATTTAGCCACTTCCGCACATGCAGTGGTAGTCGTGCAACAAAGTGCACCATTCGCCAGCCCGCTAATAAATGCGCATGCGGCAAACAATGCGAATTACACAACTACCACCGTTATATCACTCAACACGTGTTTCACCCTTCCACGGGGCATCATCAGGAGTTATGTTACACCGATTAGTGCCAAATACAAAGTAGCTAATGGAGAGTTATACAGGGCGATTGGTTATTGGTGTATTTTTTTTATTGGCTGACCAAATTTGCAAATTCCGCGGTTATGTCTATAGGTGTTATAGTTTTAACAGGGTGAATGTATTAATATTTTCAATTGGAATATTACAAGCCAATAACTTCCGGCAGTACAGTGATAGACAATAAGAAAGTAGTGATCTAAATTTTGAAAGCTTTTTCTTACAGTACCATCATTACGTTGTTTATTATTTAGTTCCTTTGCTGTCTCTTAATTGACACTTCTCTCAAAAAAAAATAGTTCAAAAATAATAAAAAAAAATTCACAAAGAGGAGAAATGTCGCAGAAGATTTTACATAGGCCGCATACAAAATAGAATTCATTTCCGTTTGCATGAGGTATATATTTATAAGTAAAAAGTAAAATTAAAATACCTGGAGGAGTTGGGTGAGCTTTCGGCGCTTATCATCTCTTTCTCTTCCGCGGCCGACACGTCTGGTATATTTTTAACCTGTAATTGAAAATAAAAAAATATATTCAATACCGCCATTTTGTTTTACGCTGTACAGCTGTTCTCTTGGCAGAGTACTCGTGGTTTTAGCGATCGTTGTATATTCCTTTTTTAATCTCTCTCCAACGAGGACATTTCGCACACTCAGATTTGAGTGTGATTATTAGTTTTCACTTGATGCATCTGTCGTAAAATGGAGCAGCCTTTGAAACTTGTTCCATATAACTATGCTTTTTATTAGGGGCGTACACTAAATACACCCGCTGAAGAGTGGGAGCGAAGATGCTTATTGTGACATCAAGGAGACGCGTGAGTTTAAAAAATTCCAATTTTTTTTAAATATCCATTATTTTAGGCGTAGGGGAAAGGTAATATTTTTAGGGGTGTAGAAAATACATATTTTCAGAAGAGATTATGAACAACCCGTTATAAATTGCATAACGACTACGTTAAGGATCATTTCGATGATGACTTTTTATTTATAAACAGATATATGATGACAATTGGGATTTACCAACGAAACAAACATTGCTGTTCTATTTCAAGTTAGGTTCAGATTATTGACCAGTTTCGTACAGCGTTATCTCTGTGAAATGAAATACAACGACTGACAATACGTCACATAGGTAGTGTGGGACAGAGATAGTGCTCTACGAAGAATAAATTAGCCAATTGTCTCTTTCCAAAGGTAGATGTGCAGTATTTATCGCCGGGTACTGTAAAGCATTTTGTACATTTTAGATTCTCCAGTAGTAAATAAATAACTCACCAGATCCCTGAGGAAGTCGAACCTCGACTCTGCCAGTATGCACTGCTTCACGTGCGACGGGCTGAGGGTCTTGGCGTTCCTGGCTACGGTCACCTGCATCGCCTTGCTTAGCAGCGACTCAACGAACAGCTCCAGGGTACGCGGTGTTGAGGTGAATAAAGCTGAGTTAAGGAGTCTTAGATCTTATTTTGTACACATATAGAGAAGAATATAATTTTATAAGTTGCTTCGTTCCCTCGCGGTGATAAAGTTAGAAGTAAATGGCACACTGCAAAACATAGGCCTCCCTTTAAGGTCGTCACAATGTCACCTTTTGCTCTCCCGCATCCAGCGAGTTCCAACGACTATATCGTCGTGCCATAAGAGCGATAGGGGACAGTGGGGGGCAGCAGTACATCGCGTTTTCCGGCCCCTGATCGCCACTCCAACACTTTCTTTTCTAACCAATGACCGTATAGGTCAATTACTGTCCATTATTGTACACTCTATAAAAAATTAATACTCTCATAGAAATAGAGTTTTCAAAATTTGGATTACTTCGTAATAAAAATATGTATTTATTATTTAAGTGAGAATGTTCTCGAATTGATCAAGCCGTTCTCTAGTTTTCTTTATATGTTCTCCTTCCGCTTTAAAGACAGGGACTGCTTTACATCATATGGAAAATATCCTTTTTAATATTTAAATTTCATTCATCAATCTATTTTCATCCTTCTCAAATTTTTATACACTTCTATTTTTACCAATCTCTTTTTTCATTTAATACTAGTTGTCCTGTACCAACTTCGCGAACTTAGCAATGAGTCATTACTTCAACCCTCTAAATCAATAACTTATTGCGCCGAGGGAATTTCGTAGAGCAAAAGTATACATTACGGCAACTTATGTTTATATGGTAATTACTTTTATTATTCACTTTCTCTCGCCCGATCGCGTGTTCCGCGCTGCCATTTGGGTCTAATTTTACATATACTATTTTTGTTCATTATTATCAAGCCACTAAAATATTGTGGGCAAGTTTTGTATCTATAAGTTTAAAAATCTACATTTCTGACGAGTCTCCACTATCCCGTGCTTGTTTGTGGGTGGAACTAACGTAAAATCCGTACCTTTATTCTACATTACTACTGCCTTTTACGGATGTTATTTTATAAAAATCTATTACTGGTAATTTTCAACATTGAAAAAAATTTATTAGATAGATTTTTTAGTTAATTAGAGATACATTTTTAATGAACATCTCAAATATCTCTTCGGGCATAATTTCATAAAAGAATTTTTTAGGTAACTTCATAATAAATCTACCAAATTTCAAGTCTCTAGGCTTTCATCGATTCAACCTGCAAGTTATAAGACTTCTCTAAAGGTTAATGCCCAATATTTAGCCACTTCCGCACATGCAGTGGTAGTCGTGCAATAAAATGCACCGCCAAAACCACAAAACAAACTCTGTGTTTGGTACTAATCGGTGTAACATAACTCCTGAAGATGACCCGTGGAGAGGTAAAACACGTGTTGAGTGATTTAACGGTGGCAGTTGTGTAATTCGCATTGTTTGCCGCATGCGCATTTATCATCGGGCTGGCGGGCGGTGCACTTTGTTGCACGACTACCACTGCATGTGCGGAAGTGGCTAAATATTGGTCCTTTTCTTACTTAGGATGGACTTCCGCAAAATAACGCCTGATTCCATTAAATATTCTCTAAAGATCTATGAGGGATATACGGTAATCGCCACGATTGGCAAATGGGATAGCGATCGCAGAATGGTACTATGGTACGCAGAGGACGCTGCTGCCCATGCTCTGGAAAGTTGTTTGTGAGCAGTGGCAATCCTATATAATTAATGCAGCAAAAAGTGTGAATTATATAAAATTGTATCCGTAGAATCGAACTCGCGACCTACGACTACAAACCTGGATTTAAAAATATTTTGATGAATCAGTACATACGTGAAAATCCCTTACACATATTGATAAAGATAGTTCAGCACTTACGTGCAATCGAAGACTCGATTCCTGAGAGGAGAATACCGTGAATTTTATAAATATTATTATTGCATTGAAAACGTCATAAGGATACCGGATAATTCAAAGGATATGTGACAACTGTAATTTCAAGTCACAATACTCGTGTCACGGCAGTGGAAAAATTACAACAAATAAAAGATATTTATACGAAATAATGTTTACTTTTTAAACAAAATATTAAATAATACATGTCGTGCTTTGACAAATATATATCGTATGTTAAACAAGGAAAGTAAGAAAAGGACCAATCTGTGTCAACTCTGTGTTTGGCACTAATCGGTGTAACATAACTCCTGAAGATGCCCCGTGGAGGGGTGAAACACGTGTTGAGTGATTTGACGGTGGCAGTTGTGTAATTTGCATTGTTTGCCATATACGCATTTATCAGCGGGCTGGCGGGCGGTGCACTTTGTTGCACGACTACCACTGCATGTGCGGAAGTGGCTAAATATTGCTCCTTTTTTTACTAAGGATGGACTTCCGCAAGTTAACGCCTGATTCAATTCAATATTAAAAAAGGAAAGAAACATAACTTATTTTTTAATTTCTCAAAATGTCCTCCAGATCTTCGGGAACATTCTTTCAAGTAACAAATGAAGATTTTCAAAAACACGTCTGCAAGTTTAAGCTTTTAGAACCGCCGCCATTTCTTCTCGAATGTGCTGCTTTCAATAAAAGTAAAAAAGTTTAAGAACTAAGAAAGAAGAGTTTTCTACGAGTACAGAATAATTATCGTTTGATATGTGTAAAAAAATGACTTTTTGATTCTCCTTTCAAAATTATTAAAAACTTTTTTTTTAAACATTTCTCGTAAGATATTCATGATGACAATAGATGTGTGATCGTAGCTCTGCACTACTCGAACAAAGTTACGTTTTACTTATCAAGCTCTTAGCACATTCCATGCCATGTGGGGCATATACGACCCCCGCTGCACTTTCTCATTCTCTCTGTTCTCATTGAAAAACAAAGGATTCTTAAACAAATGAATTGTAGGCTTGATTATAGATAACTTCACATCAGGAACGCGCATACGTAATGCATATTAAAATTTATAACTTTTTGCCACTAATTATAGCTTTGCAGTATTGAAAAAGTGTAAAGCATACGTCTTAATCGAATTTATAGTTTTTAAAGTGTGAGTTCGTATACGACCCACGCGGCCTGAATGGAAAATCTTCAAAAATTGCCGCGGCACGGAACGTGTTAAGGGTCAAGTTACAAAAGTTATTTAAAAATAGAACGTGGACTATACTATGGCCCAACCTATATTATCAAAACGAACTTCATCCATTAGAATGCTACGTATTAATTTTGCATTGACGATGACTATCTGCCAAAACCGGATTATTATCGTAGGTACATTTATTATTAACTTTATTGCTTATAATTTTAGGACAGTAAAAATCTAAACACGTCATCTTTTTCATCACGACTGACGAACTTTCGCAGCAATTTTAAAGTACACATACGTTAGGCGGACATAGGGACGAAAAAGATCGCCGAGCCACAAGTACGCGTACTTACTCGAATGTTTATCACCGCTGTAAGAATTTTTCATAAACATTCTTTATTCGCTCATAATTGAATTTTTTCTGTGACATGTGGTCACAAATGTCCTATTGGCAGACAAAGCTACAAGGTTCCTCCATAATTTATAAAAATCAAACTACTGTGTAAAAGAGCTTAAATATATAATGCAGTTCTGGAATAAATTTCTCTACTTTATAAGTTAGCTGTGGAGACTTCTTAGACCGTTTTTGGAACTCATGTAGCTTTTACATTGTCATCAGGGGTACTTAATTATTGAGCTCTTCTTGCATACGAGAAGTTACATACGCATATAATAACTGTACACTCCCTCTCCTTCATATTTCTCATCACCATCCAAGTGTTGTCTGGTAGAGATCGCTTCGAGCGATAAGACCGCGTGTTATACCATATAAATTGTTACTTTTTTCCCTCTTTTGTTCAGGGTGTACAAGTGTAAAAAAAATGATCCAGAGTTAAAAATAATGAAACTGAATATTATTTTAACAAACTGCGCAACTACTCATTCAGACAAACTTTCATGTAGCGTCGGTCCGATGGGTATAATAAAATACGACTATAGCTAACATAAAAATTATTACTCTTTTTTTATTGGTTACATTTACAAATGGCCAGTTATTGCAATTCTATTTGACTTCGATACAATTATTTACAATTAGCCAAATTGGTTGTAGTATTGAAGGCAAAATTGCCTCTTTTTAGCTGATAGACGAACACGCAAGGCAGACCCCTGCCTCAAAGATATATATGAGGGAAATACGATAATCGTTATACTTGGCAGACTGGTCGGTGATCGCAGTATGGTATTTTGGTGCACAGAGGGCGCTGCTGCCCAATTATACGCAGTGGTAAATCCACATAATTAATGCACTAAGTGTAAATAATTAAAGTAACTCTGTGTTTGGAACTAATCGGTGTAACATAACTCCTGAAGATGCCCCGTGGAGGGGTGAAACACGCGTTGAGTGATTTGACGGTGGCAGTTGTGTAATTCGCATTGTTTGCCGCATACACGTATTTATCAGCGGGCTGGCAGGCGGTGCACTTTGTTGCACGACTACCACTGCATGTGTGAAAGTTGCTAAATATTGGACTTTTTCGACGAATCATCGATCCAAAGTCAATTCCGTTGTCACTGGTCTGCGGAAATTATAGAAGCGGGGGAACGTGAAATCCGTAGCCGAAAACAAACGAAAGAATATGGAGTATGGTCATGGTCGTCTTCGTTTCAGCCCATAGATGCCCACTGCAAAGCTTAGGCCTCCGTCACAGCCGTCTATGTGTTTATAGGTAGGGTTTATTTACTATAATCGCAATGCCTGCAGTGTGGTTTTATGGTGCTATCCATCCTATGGAAACTTGTTTGTGAGTAGTGGCGATCTTATATAACTAATGCACAAAATGTGAATTATATAAGAACGCTTACCGGTAATCGAACCCGCGACCTACCGTAGCAAATCTCAGTCCTCTATCGATGAGCTGCCATTGCTCATTAGAAAAAATACTTAAAGGATAATAAATAAAAAAAAATTGATAACCGAAGAATATGAATCAAGTGCGTGGTTCATTAAAATTTTCATTTTCGTTTGTCATTCTCAAACGCGGGTTGAATATATTCGAAAATTAGATATCTTTTACAGGGGAAATTTTTTTCCCCAAACAATAAAAATTCTTATCACATAAATTATGATTAAAAATAAATTATTAATACCGATGTACCGCAGTTTGATTTGTTCTAAAACCGTTTGTTTCAGCTTTACGAGTAATATCATTTTTAGTGTGATTATGGTTTCGAAAATTCATATTTCTTTTATTATGTAATTTTTCTAAGTAGCAAAATTCTATAACAAATAAAATAATCGATTTTGAGTTCCAAATTAAAAAACAACATTGTATTCGAGCGTTTTAACAACCAATATGTTAAATAACGTTGAATAAGAGATTCATATAAGTTATATCAAAATTGATTAGACTTTTGACCATAAATTAAAATAAACATATATTTTTATCTTTATATAACGATTCCTTGTCTTGTGGAACAGCAATAACATTATTATGGATGTCACGAGTTAAATATAACGATGACGGAATAACAAGTAGCTTATTTATCAATCATCTAACAACCTCAGATGTAAGCCTTAGTTAGGACGCTATCGAAGACATGCGATCTCCAACAGCAATTAACATGAGAATAGCTATGTGGTTATAACTTAAATAATACAGCTATATTTTACAACGGTAGCTTGGTTGTACCAAACGACGGTTTATACCGATTTGAATACGTGAAGAAAGTGACTAGAAGATTTACCTGCGAGATCCAATAGAAGAAATCCGGGGTTAACGTAAGGATATAGGCAAGGTGAACATAGCAAGCTGAACGAATGGCAGCTGATGTCTTAAGATTCTGGAGTCCAGGCTACAGATCCTTCAACGGAGGATCTTGTTAAGATTGCCAGATGTCGATAGATAGATTGGGAAGGCCAATGTCGAGCATTGGTCTAGAACGACCGCCAGTTAAAATGATAATGACAAAGAGAGACTCACGAAAATCATTGCATCAGATTTTATTATGAATACTTGAAGACCTAACACAGTGATTCCCAAAGTGATCTATATCGACCCCTAGGGTTCTATGACAACCTGCAAGGGGTCTACGACAGCGAAAAAAATTTGGGGGTCCATGAAATGAAAATGATGGTCCACGATAGTGGCTCTCAACACATACATTGATAGTACCTATTTACTTACATCAAACTTTCTTATAATATCAAAACATTTACATTATTTATAATAGTACCTATGAAGTAAAAAAATTATTATATATGTTTATAAAATTACCTTAATTACTTACAAAACTGACGCCAAATGTTGATAATTTATTATTAAAGCATCAGGTTCATCCTTCTCACAAAAAATATTGACTCTTTGCTTATGTTATTTTATGTTTATTTAATGTTACGTATATTTTACATAACAGATACAAAATTTTATTTTGAGTAGTTTTAATTTAAATTCAATTAATATATGTATAAATAAACATGTGTTTTAACTTTAAGTTTTTAACACTAAACTTCACTAGTTAGAAATTTACAGGAAATCAATATCAGGTAAGTAGGGGGTCTACCCAACACGGAAAAACATGGCAAGGGGTCTACGACACAAAAAAGTTTGGGGACCTCTGACCTAACACGTCCATGGAGACTAATTTAAAAGACCCTCAAGTCTTCATGAATATGAGTGTAAACATCTGTAGTAATAGTTTCGCAAGATATCTTAGACCTTCCTTTTAGTTTTAAATCTAAAGGTAAAAGTATGTTATTAAAAGTCTTATTAGGATATTGGTTTGTTTACTCATTTTCAGAGATGATAATGTATATATAATATATAACATTATTAAATTTCATTTCAAAAGCGCAACCGTTGATTTTCTGGGCAGCAGATCGACATTCCGAGCCGGTGTTAACTTACGGAAACGCTACACAGAGTATTTTATAACGTTCAAAAAAATTGACGGTACAAAATAACATTAACACGAAATGTCTAATTAAATAAAGATATTTTGAATTTAGAATAAGTCGTAAGATCTCTACGAACATGCAACCCTTACCGGATTGGACAATCCTTACTATGGGAATCCCCGGGCTTTGTTATTGTTAAAATACTTGACACCTAAACCGCACTGTCAATACGAACTGTGAAAATCTTTATAATAGACTTTCCGATGATTTTGCGTTTTATTTTATTGCAAATGGTATTGCAATAAAATGGTATCCGGTGTTACTAGATTGTAAACTAAAATATTAATATTTTAGTTTACAATCTAGTAACACCGGATTAACTATCTCTTTCTTTCAAAAGAATAATTTGTAGTTGTTAATAAAGTGTGAATAAACGTTCATATAATTATTTTTCTTACATAAATAGACAAAGTAAAATATATAAGTAAGGTATATAAGATGAATGTCTACCTCATTTTCAGAAAAAAAGTTTTAAAGCTTTTAATAAACCTATTTCAAATTAAAAAAAAATAAAACTTATTGGAATGTGACAGGCCAATAACTTCTGCAAGCGCAAAATCTACAGGAACATATAGTTAATAATAATTAATTTTAATACGAGGGTCAAACTGAAAGTTCTTAGAAAATCAAAAACTAAGCATTCTAGCAAGTTATTAGTTTTATTATAACTTTTCAAAATAGCGTCCATTTACATCAATACATCGCTGCATTCGATGGAACCATTGAGAAAAGCACCTTGCCCACTCGGCCTTAGGGGTCTCTTCGACGGCGTTTTGAAACGCAGCCACTGCTTCTTCGGCGTCCATAAAATGTTTTCCTCGAAGTTTTTCTTTTATTTTCGGGAATAAATAAAAATCGCAGGGTGCGAGGTCGGGGCTATACGGCGGGTGACCCAGTAATTCCACGTCTGAGGTCGCCAAATAGTCGATCGTTTGCCTGGCGGTGTGCGACGAGGCATTGTCGTGATGAAGGAGGATCCTGCTGCGAGGTCGTTTCTCTCGAACTTTTTCCAAGACAAGTGGCAAACAGTTGTTAGTGTACCACTCTGCATTAACTGTTTTCTGATCCTCTAAGACAACTGTCGCGTAATGACCTGTCTTTCCGAAGAACGAGGCCACCATCTTTTTTCCAACACTTCGACCTCTCTTCACTTTAGTTGGCAACTCTTCGGAAGGAAACACCCACTGAGCAGACTGTCTTTTGGTTTCCGGATCATAACAGTAAATCTAGCTTTCGTCACCCGTTAGTATGTCGAACACAGCATTTGAGTCACCTCCGTTAAATTTTTGGATCATTTCTCGGCACCAATCAACACAGCGGAGTTTTTGAGCCTCGGTCAAATTATGCGGTATCCAGCGGGCACAAAGCTTCCTGACCGCTAAATGTTCATGGAGGATTTTGTGCACTTGACTCATACCTAGACTTGTCCGAATCTGCTGATAGGTCACTCTTTTGTCAGTTTCTATCATACGCCGCACAACACTGATATTGTCTTCAGTCGTCGCTGTAGAAGGCCGTCCCTCACGCAAATCATCGGTGAGATTAGTTCGACCACGTTTGAATTCATTAAACCAGTTGTAAACTGTGGCACGAGATGGGGCTTCATCGTGAAAAGCCAATCGAAGTCTATCATAACTTACTTGTTGACTTATATGTCATCGAAAGTCATAAAAAATCATTGCACGAAAATTTTCTTGGCTTAAATTCATTCTGACGTGCACAGACAATTTTCAATTTGCCGCCAAATCGTAAAACAAATGACAAATGAATGAAATGTATACTCAATATTATTGGTAAAGAGTTCTATTTTCAAAATTTAAACTTATTTTTTTAATATAATGCTTTTAAGTTGCCAGTTTTAAAAACTTTCAGTTTGGCCCTCGTATGTAGGCAATATGAATTTTAAAATCGATTTTCTTATTTCTGAAACTATGAATTTTTGGGTGTCGTGTCTATTACATCAATTGGCAGTAAATGAGTTATACATTGACTTTTTACTGTACTTTATTTTCTTTCGTTCTCTTAACTTAAATCTATGACACGGACTTTTGTTTCAAATATTTTTCAGTACATTATTATTACTGTCTCTTTTCATCCTTCACAAAGCTCGTTTACTATACTTTCTTAACATTTTACTGTATGTATCTTTCTCTTTCATTCACAAGCTATGCACTATATTAGGTGGACAGAGACAATTAAATTCACGGGGGAATTGCTGGATACTGATAGCGTAAGCCTGATCCTCGTGGTGATTTTTAAGAGAGGCTTATTCCTAGCAATGGGCGCCTATCGGCTGAAAATAAGAACAACATTAACCCCCCTTTAAAGCCTTTTTCATCTATAACCTATAACCCTATGATATATTTTTGACAACCATTTACTAAAATAAAAGCCATTAATATTTAAAACTTAATAAAACTAATCGAGAGACTTGAATAAGTTGTGGCAAAAAATGTGATTTGAGATATTTCAATAACATCTTGATTACAACAGTTTTAAAGCAAACGGACTAATCGATAATCTTAATATAGCTACGACCCGAGCGACGTTTCCGAGCGAGCCATCGAACGAAGCCAATGTAAGAAGTTTTACATCGAGCACTGAGAATGCCTTGTTGTTTCTTCACTTATAGAAGTAGATATATTATTGTAGTGCTACCGAAACCGCTGTACCGCGCCTTAAGTATGCAGGTGGTGAGACGGGGAAAGTAAGTCGTTCTAAAACTCGATTTCAGTAGCACTATATTAGAATAATATACCTTTAAGAATTAATTCAAAGCCCTTATCTTGACATAACGAGGTCGATCGATGTTAAAGAAATGTAAACAAACTGCCTAAAGAATAAGGTTAAGTGTGTATTCTTAACACCATTGTCCTTATCCATTCATTTTATAATATATATTAGCTGTGCCCGCGACTTCGCGTGGAATTTAAGCAAAAATTAGTTTATTTAGTTTTTTCTTTTAAATAATTTTTTTTTAAATATAAGTAGTCTAAGTTATTTCTTATTACATCAGTACAAATCCCGTCAAAATCGTTCCAACTATTTCAGAGATTAGCCGGAACAATAACAAAGATAAAACTTTAAATAATCTAATTTTGTTTTATATGTCGTATTAAGCAAAAACCTATTATTTTATGTATTACAAACAGACACACCAATTTTATTTATTTGTATAGATGTTAAGAGAGTATTCTGCAAAAGCGTAGCTAATTCAGATATATTAATCCATAATAGTAATAAGATTAAATTAACTAAAATAAAAATTCGTAAATAGATGCCGTCACCAACCAAATTGCTACGTATAAAACAATTGGAAAACCAACCAACCGGCCTCATCGGAATGGCGACCAGCTCGTAATGAAAGCCCTCGAACATTCTAGAAAGATGCTGCTGGAGTTAGTGCTTCCAGTTCTCCAATTGCTGACGTTCCGAATGTTGACATTAGCCAAGCAGTAGCAACAGACTAAGTCAATTTCAACCGTCTCGGACGCCGTTCAGCCAGAATGCCAAGCGGAGATCTCCTCTCAGGTTACTCTATGGTTAGCCCAAGCGAACTAAGAGATTATAAAGTATAACAAGAGTCTTTAAAATCCGGATAACTATATATTATAAGTGGACCGTAAAGTAACGACGCTTTTTTAAGTAAAATTCATAAGACTACATTTGTAACAAGTTTTTATTTCTAATCAACAACATACACACCTTAACAAATCCTGTGATATTAAGGAACTAGGCGAAGGAAGTGAGGCGACGAATGAACGGTAGATAATAAGAAAAAGAAAGATGTATATTGTGAAGAATGACTGAAGAGTGTGGAAATAAAAAAGAAAAGTGAAGAAAAAAAACATTATAAATCAAAAAAAGGTTCCTGTCCCATAAATAAGATGTGGGAACGAGAGACCCCTAATAGCGGAGGGCAAAAAAATATAATTTGAAAATCCGTAATCTGCCTATTTATTGACTGTAAGACGGATCGAAGTTCGCAAGGTAAGCTAATAAAGTAACAAATTGACGAAATTTTGTTATTTTTAAACGTTTATTTGTTTATAAACTTCTTGTAATATTATTGCCTAATTTGGTTAAATTCGTCTCTAAGTTGCTTGTTTGCGTATGTGAAAAATGGTTCGAGTTAAATTGACTTTTCATTTTGAAAATAATTGATCGACTGCTTGATAAAAGGAGTCATAATTGTCAAATTTATTTTTGACTTACTTAAATACTTTGATTTTTACTTCATTACTGTTTAATATCATCCATTTAAACTTTAATTGACTGACGTAAATTGTTTTGGTTTATGTTACTTTATAAGAAAACTAGCTGATCCCGCAAACGTTGTTTTGCAAAAAAAATATTTTTAATTTTCAATTTAAAAATAAGGGTTGATCGTAGAGGGGTAAAAATTTAGGGTTGTATGTATTTTTGTATGTTGTATCATAAAAAAATAAAAACAAAAGATTTCGTCAAAAAAAAAAAAAAATTTTAAGGGTGAACAACCCTTATCACTTAGGGGTATGAAAAATAGATAGTAGCCGATTCTCAGACCTACTAAATACGCATATAAAATTTGGTAAAAATCGGTCAAGCCGTTTCAGAGGAGTTCATGTTCGAACACCGTGACACGAGAATTTTATATATTAGATAGATGTATCTTCTTTTAGTCGACTTGCGGCTTAAATAAATAATAAATATTTCTATTGATTTGGCTTACACTGCTGTCCAAGTCGCATTAGCTTATTGGCTTACAACCGGGAGTATGACTCGTGGTGAAAAATTTGTGCCATAAACAAAAGCCATGCTCGTGATGAGGAATCGGTGCAAAGGATGCCGCGTATTATTTTTGTCAACTGATTAATTGATTATAATTGCACCTTAGACGTCTAAAAATTACTTTTTGGACCTAAACATTGTTTATTATTTCACAATTATTTTCTTTACTCTGAAAAATATGTCACGAAAGGTGGACATTTTGCGCCAGTTCAGGTACGCGGCTGAACAGATGAATGACGCGGCGCGCGACCGATTCTCTTGTTTACTCTCGCTCGCGCAATTGCCAGATATCGTGTAGGCCATGGGGTTAGCAGATTCCGCGGGTTTGAACAAACAGGACGCAAAGGAAGCTTGGCCTTACCAAAATCTCCCCTAAGGCCAATACCTACGAGAAGTCTTACACATACGCTACCTATTCTTTTATTTTATTGAACTGAACTTCTATTGCTGCCCAAATAGCATTTGCAGATTTCGCGGATTCGAGAAAGCAGGGCTCAGAAGACACCTAGCTTAAGACCTCGTGGTAAGTCTCCACAAGGAGCTTCGGCTTCTTATTTAATGGAATCAGGCGTTTTTTTGCGGAAGTCCATCCTAAGTAAGAAAAGGACCAATATTTAGCCACTTCCGCACATGCAGTCGTATTCGTGCCAAGTGCCTCTGTGTTTGACACTAATCGGTGTAACATAACTCCTGAAGATGCCACGTGGAGGGATGAAACACGTGTTGAGTGATTTAACGATGGTAGTTGTGTAATTCGCATTGTTTGCCGCATGCGCATTTATCAGCGGGCTGGCGGGCGGTGCACTTTGTTGCACGACTACGACTGCATGTGCGGAAGTGGCTAAATATTGGTCCTTTTCTTACATACTACTATCTCACTCATGTATCAGTATGAGTGAGATAGTAATATACTATCTAGTCTACCACTCGTACTACTGTTTCTCCGGATTGGAAGGTCTACTGACTAGACTTAAAGGCCCCCCCCTGCCTCTTGTCGATAATACACGTTTAGCATCAACCTGGACCTGGTCCGTTACTACCTGGTTAAAACTACCACCATTTCAGAAAGCGTTAGCGTCTGGAGAAATGGCGGAAGAAACTCAAGCAACGCTTCTATTTAGAATAAACAGTAGTTGACGACGCCGTGATACACGAGCGAACTTCGATTCCAAGGAGGATGTTTGGTTTTCGAACTAACAACATGATGTACACGTTTTATTTGTAAGTATTAAATATTACATATATATATATATATATATATATATACTTATTTTTATATAGTGGAAAACCCATTTGATGGGGAAAAACCAATTACATAATAGAAAACCGCAATTCACATAAGTTTACTAAAACGGAATATTATTTTTGGTCATTTGATAGTCAATGGTAATTATTTACTTGTCCTTTCGAATATTTATGTATGAAAATATTTTTGTTCTTAAATTTATATATTATCAACCTAATTGGTTGAAGTGTAAGTAGGCTGACCACACATAGCTCGCAGAACCGAATGCCACAGAGGCCTTTAAGCCTCTGACTGAACTGACCAGCTCGGCATGATACGTCCTTATATATGGTGGACACAATTTTTTTAGACTCTGTGAATGTCCTGTTGAAACGCTTTAGGGGAAGCCTATGTGCAGAAGTGGGTTTACTATATCTAAAACTATTGTGCTAAAACTATTCACTTCATATTTTTATCCTTACAAAGTTTTAATAAATAATCTGTCTTAAATTAAAAAAAAAAAACTATGATTTTTAAATTACAATTTATTCCTGTAAAATACAGACAATCTAAAATATATATGGACATTTGCATATAAACTCTATAACAGGATTGGTGTATAATCTGTATAAAAACCTAAACCATTTATCATTCTCCTTATCCTTTTGTACGAGGAAGTTAACATACCAGCAGTGGAATTATAGACCTAACTTTGATTGTAATTCTAAAACACTCAAACTATAACCTAGTTTAGAAATATGTTTAATGCAAATGATAGGTATAAATGCATACCAGTCATCTGATTAGCTGAAATTATGACTAACATTAAAAACATCCGGCAGATGCTATCTTTTAAATAACTACAAAACCATTCAATGGTAATTTTCATCTAAAATTGACTTATATAACGAAAAAATAAAATTTATGTAGAATATACAAGATTGGTTATAGATATAAAAACTACGGTGAAATGTATAGCACAAAGCTCATAAAATATTTTACATCTATTTCTATGTATATATATTCAAATGTGAAAAACATAACTTCTAGCAATATAAAGTCTCTAAGCACAAAATATAAATATCCATTAATTTTAATATATAAAAATTCATATTTTCTAACCAAATTATCTTACTATATTACCATTATGTTATTATTTCTGAAACCATTGGTTTTTGTAAAGGGTTTTTTTACTCTCAGCAAATTATTTATACATTCACTCACTATTGAAGTAATTTTGAGCAGAAGAATAAATGGAAAAAATCCAAGTTGTGAACAAATCATGTTCTTGTTACTATAGATATGTCTATTTTCCAAGCTCCCTAGAAAAGTAGAAATATTGTGATACATGAAAAAAAACTATAGAAAAGACAATTACTGGTCAGTTGGCAGCCTTGATGTACCAACTGAAACAAGTGTTGACCAGATATATACCTGTACCTGATGATATTTGTAACCATAGCCATTTGTTTCAACTGCTTCTAAATTTTAATTTGAACAAACCAAAACTTGTTATGTCAATAAAGTATAAAAACATGGACAGTAGAAAAACATCATCATCATCATCATTTCAGCTGTAGGATGGTCTATAACTGTACATCAGTCCCTATAAATTTCCAATAGGAACAGACAGAAGCAGCTTACATCCATCCTAATAAGATTGTGCCCACTTTGTGGTGAAAAGTGAGTGATCCGTGGAATGGCTTTAGCCACTCCAAAACCTTACGGCCCCAGTGGTCATTTGTTCTATGCGCTATGTACTGTCTAATTTGCCCACTTTAACTTTCATATCCATTGCTATGTCAGTTGGTGTTAAATGCTAATAAAAATGTGGCATTTATCAGTGACCGTAGTTTATTACAATGCTTAACTACATAGACATCTATTCATATTCTTAAATCTGACTAGTACCATGCTCGTAATAGTTAAAATGTAAATACCTTTATAAAGTTCATATAGCCTTATAAAATGATATTGATACTAAAGTCATTTTGTTTCAGCTATATTTTTCGAAAAAAAAAGAAGGCTTCTAATTATGATTTGTGTCAGCGATAGACCCCCACTACAAGGCAAACTCTTCCCTCAAACAATGGGCATGGGCATATGATTGCCATTTATCAAACATTTTAAAACAGGACTGAACAGATAATCAAATGATTTCCAGCTTTCAATGTTTTCAAAAATAAATTTAAATGTGTCAGGTAATATAACATGTACTTTTAACAAAATAGCTAAATAAAAGTAAGAAATGTGTTTATTCAAGATTCTTACTATAAATAATTCTGTCATGTGGTGATAGTGTTTATAAGTAAATAACACTGGCTATGAATTAAATGGCAAAATATAAATCTGCTGTAAACATATTAAGCTAATCCTGCAACCAGTTCCTTTTAGATATTATTCTGCTAAAGATTAAAAGAAAAAGTTAGCTTGTGTGTGTGTGCAGTACATTACGAAGCTAATTAAACCAATTATTGACACCAAATTTAATATTTGAAATTGAATCCCATGTAATTACCTAAACAATATTTCCATGAAGACCAGTCTTACACTGCCCACATCCAGTAACTTTACACAACCAACCAACTTAGCTATGTCATCGGTCCATGTAGTGGGGGGGCATGCCCACACCCATTGGTTGCACAAGCTATGTGCCTGGCCCACTGCTACTTCAGATAAGAAATTCTTCAAGCTATATCATCAGTAACCTTGATCGATCTAGTGATCTCCTCATTTTTTAATCTGATCTTGCAGCAATTTTTTGAGTATATCTCTCTCTCCATTACTATTTGAATGACACTGAGCCTTCTCATAAAGCTCTACATATGCAAAAATAAAATATTTCGGATCTATAAGTTATCACTGGCAACACCTCTGTCTTCAGGCACTGCGGTATTTTGGACAGGATGTTTCAGAGCTAATAGAATATATTATAGGTCATAAAATAAGTACTAAACATTTCCAAAAACTTAAGTTTAGGTCAAAAGTAAAGATTAACTTGAATGTTAGATATATAGAACGCTAAACCGACGAGCCAACTTTATTACATATAATTAAGATCACAGACATCTGTATCTCAATTGACCCACTTTTTTTGGTTTAGGTCTGAAATGTGGTCTTTATGGCATTTATGGTCTGCAAGTTACAGAGAGCAAGGTTCAGAAGGCACATAGCCTTAGTGTTTATGTAACTAGCCTGGGGGATATCTCGAGAAGCTCACCTCAGCGAGTAACATAACATGCAATATTACTAGATTTGGAGGCAATCAGGATGGCTTGGAATGACTATCTATTTTATGAAACTTTTTATGGTGAAAATATATAATTTCCATAAGTATATCGCAAGGGCAGTTGAATGTTTGTAGAAACAATCTTAAAAAGCCTTGTTTTTCACAAACATGACCAATTGTGTTACCAGTTCCCATGTTGGAAAAGCATCAAAATTTATTTAAAATGCAGAAAAGGCAACTAATTATGTTGTGTATCAAACAGTGACACTTGGATGTGGAAACCAGCCATAAACAGAGGCAAAACATAGACGATGAAGATGAAACATAGTGTATTCACAAAGCATCAAAATAAACACTATGATATAATTTTTTTAATAAGGTTCAAATTGATTATTCATAGCTGACACAGGGCAATGACTAAATTGTCAGCTGATAATAATAAGAGCTTTAAAATTACATCACCATTATTATTATAAAGTTTAAATGATTGGATTATCTTGTAACTAAGTCAACCAAACATGTAAAGAATCTCATTTAAGTTACATCCTTTTTATTTTTACTATGCCAGCTAGTCAATATTTATTCATGTAAAAATAAGAACGACACATTTGAAATATTAATAAAAATATTGTTACTCTTTATTTACGTTAAAAGGAATCTGTAGATTATTATTAAAAGAAACATTAAAAAAATATTATTGAATAGTATTTAAGTAAGGAAAAATTCAATGGTTCGTTTATGTGAAGATACTGTTGACTTCGTTGAGAAAAAAAAAACAATAAAATGATAGCACAACAATCGCAGCTGCCTCTACTACGCATCGTATAAAATTTATACGTGCTATTTTTACTATAGCTATTTAAAAAGGATATAGATTATGATGGGTACGGCTTGGGCAACCTTTCCCACTTCTTCGTCTGTCTGCATAATCTTCTTGATTCGCCCCTACAAGCAAATAATGTCATGATATCACCAAACTGAAGGAATTAGGGACAAAAACAATAACACATATGTCGTATTTCTACGCCCCTAGTGATGATTTTGAACTTACCGCGGGAAACCTAGCATTGTATTTTCTCTTCTTCGACGGCATGATGGTAATCCGTACACTGTAACACTTAATAAAGATAAAAATAAGCTCACTTCGCCATCTCCGAACTATACTTCTCGCGCATTTTTAAGGTTATAAAAGGGAGACGTTCGCTGCCTACTTCATTTATATACGAATTTGACAGATCTTCCACCTCTCATTTAAACGAGATTAATCGCATAAGTTCATTTTATTACACTAATTTCGTTTCAGGAAACTATGTTAATTTACTTACAACTATTTATATTTTAATAAAATTATTGCTAGTTAATTTCTTTTTTCTTTAGTGTCCTTCCACTATACTATAAATAAAAATGAACGCAACTATTAATATTTGATGTCGGTATACGTGGTCTATACTGTATCCGCCGGACAAAGCTAATACCAGAAAATGTACAACTGATGTCATTGGTTAATAATAACAACCTAAGGATGAGCTTACATGGGTGGAAATATCAGACCACATTGTCGTTTGCGAAGTGCAAATGCGTTATCTTGCTATTATATTGCTTATTCCTGTTTATCTTACGCTTTGGCGTCATTTGATTTCATTTGAAGTCATTAACAAAAACCAGTTAACCTTTTGGTAAAATTACTAAGAAATTGTTGAATTAAAAGTTAATGCTATCAATATTATAACATGGAAAATATTTCATAATTTTAAAATGAATGTCAATGACCCAGTAATTTAAAATGAATAATGACGTATTTTTGGATGCGATATAAAAATTTAACTACAGCTTACCCGGGCACTTCTCTAAAACTACTTGGAGCCATGTCCGAGCCTTGAAATTTGTTTAAAATTGTTGTAATTTATTATATCCATCACTATTAATTATATTGTTATATTAACTTTTATCGGAGAGTAAGGTATATTCATTTATTTTAAATAGGCGCAAAACAGAATTTTTGCTTAAATAAATTTCTGGTAATATTGTGCACATTTAAATATGTTTGAATATTATAGATCTAAATAGCGCTTTTTATAATAAAGCTGGCTTATAAACTAGAATAATTATGACCAAGTCTATTAAGGTAACTGTTTTTACATGTATCGCACTCGGATATTTTATTGTTATAAAAACCATCATGTATTGATTGGTACAGTATTAGTAGTTAGGTAGTGTAATTGTTTTATAGGTAAGACTATTAAATTTGTGTTGGAAATATTAAAAGATAATAAAGCGCATAGCATTTCATTTGGCTTCCTCTTATTTTAAAGAAATTAGTTACTAATACTTAATATTCCAATATTATGAAATCCGGATCTGGGAACTTTTACTGCAAGATTATATCAATGAGATTTTGTTTATTTATTAATCTTTCATGTTACAAAATAATAATAAAAATGTTTTGGCAAATATAGGCTGTGTGGTTGTGAAGACCAAGATCCTATTGTTATTCCATTGACGTTTTATAGTCACTTGAATTAGGGGTGTCCATTTAAAAAATATATCGATATATGTATTCGATATAAAATATCGGAACGTGACATCGATGTTTTCCGATATATCGTTTGAAAACATCGATATTTTTTTAATATCGAATATTTTTACAAAAGTTAGTTTATTTTATAAAACGCAAAGAGTTTGTTGTCGTTTATATGTTAAGTATGAAAGTATAAACAGACCTAGAGTAACATATGAGTGTTGCTTTACTAGAATTGTAGTTTGCTCTAGTACGAGTGGCGAGATGATTTATACATTTGTAAGCGAAACACCAAATTTATAGTTGAAATATTTTATTTATTGTATACTTACACGTCTAACATGTCTAATACTTAAAAACAGTAAAAAAATAGAAATTAAATACTAAGAAAACTTTCACTTTACTCATTTAAGACCAATGTTCTTTAGGCAGACTTTGTAGGAATAAAAGTTTACTTAGCCTTTTGCCTTTCATTACAGTTTACAGGTGGACACTTTTTAACTTTTCATTATACAAGATGGCTCTTCTTACTTCAATTCTCCGGGTTTTCAGTGTTGATCGGCTAGCTGCTCTATGGCTCTGTGCTCGTTCACAGATGTCACTACGTTTCAGATGTTCTACGTTTCAGATGTTCTACGTTTCAGATGTTCTACGTTTCAGATGTTCTACGTTGATTCAAAATAGAAATCATTGAGTCGTTCGTCGATCCGATATTTTTAAAATATATATCGATATATCGAATGAAAACAATATTTGTCAAAACATCGATTCAATTCGATATATCGTATGGAAACATCGAATAAATTCGATATATCGAATAAAAGTGAATATCCCTAACTTGAATGTCTTGAATACTTAACAAAAATGGCGTCTTTGTCGAGGTGTGTTGAGTTTTAAGTTTTGTATTGTATTTTAAATTATTTCCAAAATTATTATAAATTGCTATTATGTTTTATCACAAATAGCTTAAACCTTATATTTGCAATATTATGTATAAAATATTAAAGTTATCCTTTCTGAATGTTTCGATATGTTTACTAAGTTAAAACATTGTTTATAATTTTTATTATTTAATACTTTTTTATATTTTGTCATATTTATTTACAACAATTAATTATATTGAACTGGTACCCGGTTTGAGTAAATGATGTTAATTGTTTTTTGTACTGTTTTTCAGCCTTTTACCAGCTCCTGTTCAGCAGGTATGGGATCGAGATGACGAAAGGAAAGGACAGCGAGTTGGTAGTGCTCTGGTGGTTTCACAGACAAGTGTACCGCCATATGGACAAAGGAAAGGATGGGTTCCTCGGGCTGAAGAAGATTTTGGAGGTAATATTTATTACATATGAGGTTAGAATTTGTGGAGCAGGACTTAAATGGAAGATTACATTAAGTAAAGTGCGTCTGGTGCTGATATATTATGATTATATTGCAAATTCGGTATATCCTGTATATTGAAGTGTACCAAACAATGTGCCAGATGGGCCACTTTGAACATGTCTGATTTAGAAATTTTGATGGAAGGCTTATATCCAGTTGCATCCAGCAAATGATGATGAATGATTTATTAGTTTATTTATCGTTCACATTAGAAAATATACATAGTTGCATAATTGTAAAGAAAAAGTAGAAGTGGTGTTCTTATCATACAAGGCCATTTCTGCCAGGCAACCACATTGTGGAAATAGGAGTAGGACAAATAGTGGATAGTTAATGTGTACATACTAATAAAATTTTCTCCCAGCACTAATACTTTTGAAGTGTAAGTAGTGATATTAACCAGGCAAAAGCAATCAACTAAGCCAAGGGTTTGCTCTCTCGGGCACCTCATATTTTAATGTCAAGCAGGTACTGTTGATGGTTACCAATGTCAATCAGCTTGAAATGGTTATTCTAAACTGAAGTCCCCTGTTGCTGGTCAGCTGTTGAGCATTAGAAATTTGGTAAAATAAAATTTGTATGCAGTGACCCATGCTGAGGCTCCCCTGGACCTATCATGCTTTACAACTTTAAAAGAGGTTATAGGCTAGGCGTCCTTTGCTCAATGTCACTAGACCTGCGGGATCAGTAAATTCCATTTTGGTAGTGACATTCTGCACAGGATAGTGATTCTTTGACAGTCATAACACTTATGGTTACCTTACCTCTTAAATTAAAATCTTTTAAGTCATATTAATCTAGGCTTCAAAATTAAATTTTATTAAATACTAAATCTTACATTTAATTTTTTTATAAGGCCCTTATTTGCTTATATTTACTAACCACTGTTTGAACTATTTTATCCATTGACATTTTTTTTTTATTTCAGATGGAGGTGCTTTCCCAGAGATTCATGTGGCACAATATCCTCTCGGCATGGGTGCCAGGGGTAAGGAGAGCACATCCAATGCATTAGCAGTACAGTTAGATGAAGCTGGACGGGTGAAATACTCAGCTATAGCTCGTCAGGGTCACAGTGCGGACAAGGTTTGTCTTTTACCTGTTTATAAAGTTGTAACTGGGATTCTCTGTTGAATATAAATGAAAACTGATCCTAAAGTCTAAAAATCAAACCCCATTTTTAATTAATTAATATAAGATCTCATTTAAAACTTTCAAGATGATGTTTAAGTTGTGTATACCATCTTGGAATTAGATGGACAAATATTTTAGTCAGAAATATCATTGATGCATTTTCAAAAAGATGATATATTAGGGGGAAAATAACTACATTTATAACAAGTTTTTGTTTCCAGTCAACAGTATATTCACCTTTACTATCAATATCCTTTTGCCATCTAGTATATAAATTTTCAATGCCAGAGTGATTAAAACCTATTGGTTTTTCTGTAAAATATGACGACAGAAATGTTATTACTTTCCACTCCCCCTAATAATAGTGAAGTTAATAAGTATGCTTAATTTTGGCCAAGATAATGCCTAAGTTGTTAATGTATATTAATAGCTCTGTATTCGGAGTAGTAGATTTTTAAGGCCCCTGTTTCTGAGGACTTTTATTTATTTCCATGTTAAGGTTCACAGGGATTTTAGAGAAAATTATTTTTTCATATAATTTTAGTATTTTCACTCAAATTTTTTTGTCTCATTGCCATATGTTCTACCCTCTTTTATCCAATTAAAAAATTAAACTCTTTCATTCGATTTTGTACTTTATCTCCTTGTAAACATCACCTCCCTTTCATAGCCTTTACTCAGAAATGCTACTAGTCACTGGATGTCTTAATTTCTTACTATACTATTTCACAATTTTATCACTGTTTATTGCTATTCAATTACTATATCAGTGACATTCTGTGATCAGTTATTTGTTTATGGTGATCTGAGGTATCAGCACATTTTGGAAATTGAGTCTCTTGTCTAAAATAGTTTTGGACTTCAGAATTTTAGACTTCTGATGAAAAATAATTGTCATTAGTATATTAGTATATATAGTCAATAGTAAAGAAGATAGATTTACTCATTTTTGGTATAATCTATTTGACACGGCAAACTTTGTTCCATCAATAAATCTAAATTATGAGTAAATAATGTATCAATGAACAGGTATATTGTTTTTGATAATTTGTTTTTAATTTTTGAATATCATATTTTAATACTTATCCTATTCCTGTCAAAGACTAATCTAAAAACACAAACCTTAAAAATTCGTCTGGAAAATTTCGACTGTTTTATTTAGCAAATATTACTTTGTTTTTTTATATACAAATTAAAGCCATTGAGTGTATGTATGTACAGTATCTAGATTTAAGATTCTTAATATTGGAAAATAAAAAATTCGACAATTTCATTATCTTTTGTTAGATTAAACAAGCTTCCAAAATCTTCAATTATGGCACCTTCACTGTTAAATGCTTTTGTATACACTGATCACAAATGTGTCAGCTGCATTGGAACTAGTGTAATAAGATAGAAAATAAAATCCCAGTTCCCATATGAATAGGGGTAGAACTCTAGTCTCTAAAAATGGGGCCATACTGTTTTCTCCTACTAGTATTTTAAAAAATAAATTGCTTTACATACCAAGTAATTTATTTACTTAAGAAAAAACTCATTTTACAATTGAAGTGTTATTGGAAGTATTTTTTTTTTCCAAATTGTTGTGTCAGGTTTTTTTTATAATGTATATTTGTAATAAGCATATGTCCTGGCATTCTTATTACTGCAGTCAGAAAATGATTGCTTATGCATGTAATTTGTTTGTCGTTTTGCAGATCATCTATTCAAAATTAACAGATCTTCTTCCATCTGAAGTGTTAGCAGAGGACGATCCAAGCTTACAGAAACCTTCCGAAGATGATATACAGGATATAACAGAGAAAACTAAACAAGCATTAGAGAAATTGACAAATGCAAAAATATCTGCCGCTATGCCTGTAAAAGCAGCACCCAAAGCCGTAAGTTGATTTTATAGTTTTTTTATGATTAAGTTGTTCTTGGCTTAGTCTGTCACTCTGTACATGGTTAATATTTTGTACTGTGGTTAATATCTTGTAATGGAATCCAAAAATTTAACTGCACATCGGTTAAATTTTTGGATTCCATTGGATGTAACACGAAAAAAAATCCACCAAAGGAATAATGTGTATAGCCCCTAATGCTTGCCACTGCCTCTTTACACAACCACCCAGTGTCCCATATACATAAGGACATAAAAAAAACTAGTTTGTTAGACTGCTAGTAGCTGGTAATAATTGTTTTTTTACCTAAACTTGAAGGTTTTTTCTCTTATCGAAAATGTTGACGGAAATTACGGGGATATGAATAAGTAGCAGAGAAATTACACCTCCTTGTGCAGTTGAGACTCCAAAAACTGTTTTTTTATTATATATCAGTAACTCAGTGAAGCCACTTCCATAGATTTTACAAAACTAGGCAAATAAAAATTTAATATCACCTGATTATCTAACAAGTAGGAAGTGTACCTTACCAGCATGTGGGTGCCTGGTCCATCTCATTATAGGTACAGTCACCTGTGTTTTATATATAGAGAGAGACATCTTTATAATGTATTTATGTACTGACTAGATTCTGCTCCGTACCAAACCAATTTTTTTTTATTATTCTATTAATGTTGCTTTGGAAGTTCATTCCAGAAATTAGTTGATTCTTATTCTTGATAGGCCTAAATCCTTCAGCAGGACATAATAGGATTTCACTGTTATGGATCTTGTTTCTACCTCACTGCATACATTGAGAAGAGAAGTTTTTTTAGTTATTTCTTTGACTAAGTTGTACTACTTGTTCACCTTAGTTAAAGTTATATTGAATAGATATCTACAAAGTGTGTTGATAGTGTGTTAACATTTTAGGCACCTGCCCAGTACATCAGATACACACCGGCTCAACAAGGCGGGACTTTTAATTCCGGCGCGAAACAGAGGGTCATCAGGTTTGTACTGTATTAGATATGATAAATTACTCATAATGGTAATTGTGCAAACTTTACAGTAACTATTTACTGCCTTTTAATTATTAAGGTTTTTATTAGTATTATCATTGTGTAATGAAAGCTTGCTTGAAGCAGCATCATCACCTCTAGACAAGTCTGGAACTCACACAAAATTAAAAATGGTAGAAAAGATTTAAAACAAATTAAATAATTTTACATTTTACTCGCTATTTTTTGCGAATTTATTTGTGAAAGATATGGTTGGATACTTTACAACAAAGTTTAGGTGTAACAACATTTTCAAAGTTGTGTTTATAAGCGTTTGAAATTTTTTATCAGAATGGTAGAAGCACAAACGGATCCAATGGAGCCACCGAGATTCCAAATCAACAAAAAAATTCCTCGAGCCGCTCCTTCGCCACCTGCTCCAGTACTACACTCCCCTCCAAGGAGAGTTTCCGTTAAGCAACAGAGAGATTGGAAAGTGCCACCATGTGTGTCACATTGGAAAAATGCCAAAGGTACATACATATATTTAGCTTTGTCATTGGACAGGCCACATTGCGTTCAAACAGATGGCCACTGGGGCTTTAAGGTTCTGGAGCGAAGATTAAGTAAAATTAAGTAGTAAATTCATCATTCCCTTACAAGGTGGACAATTGTTAAGTTTGAAGGCATTATATGGTAGCAGATTCTAACAGGTACAAGTAAAAATCTATAGTGGAGATCTATGTTCAGTTGTGGACATGCTATGTGAACTGATGATGAATATACTTCTTTATGTTACAAAGTGATGATGTAAGAACATTCACTTTTTAGTAAGTGATAATTGTGATTGATATCGTGATTTGTATTTGAAATGTTTGTTTAGTTGCGATTTAATAATTATTGATGGTTTTTTAATGAAAAAAAAATGTGCTGCTGTGAAAAATGTCAACAGGAGGATCTTTGCAAAGAAGTCTTATAAAAAATGCTTTCTTACCTGTTTTAAATTTTATGATTATCATCAATGATATCGTATCAATATCATCGATATAATATCATCAATGATATTCTCAAAATCTTGTTTGTAATAGTAACACTTGGAATTTACAATGGACACTTATATGTAACAAATTTCACTTGTTATTATATTTTTGTCATATTTTCGTTAAGGCGTTAGAATGATTCTTATAGACAGAAAAATAGAAGAATTTCATAATAAAATTGGATCTTATTCCAGACAACCATATAGTAATCTTCATTGATAATATGATTTGGTTCAAAATGCTTGGCAGTTAAAAATTTGCTTTGGCAGCATCGTATATTTTGTCGTGTCGTGTCGTTATTTGTTTGTGTTTTGTCATTTCAACTAAAATGACATGAGAAACCCCAGCTAATCTATGCAGGATAGAATAAGCACTGTGTATGAAACTAAAATAGAGTGTATTACATTTTTATAAGTTCTTTGTAGAAACAATAGACAAAATAATATGAATAATGTAAGATTTAAAATAATTATAAAACATTTCAGGTTACACAATACCATTGGACAAGCGGTTGGCAGCGGACGGCCGGGGCTTGCAACAGGTCCATATTAATGAAAACTTCTCAAAATTGGCGGAAGCCTTGTACATCGCTGATAGGAAAGCCCGAGAAGCTGTGGAAGCGAGAGCTCAGCTAGAAAGGCGGTTAGCGCAAAGAGAGAAGGAGAAAAAAGAAGAACACTTGAGGATGCTTGCCCAAAGGGCCAGGGATCACAGAGCAGGTAGAGTTTATTACGCCATTGCATTACTTATATATTGCTCGCAGAACAGATGGTCGCTGGAGTTTCAAGTTTATGAACCACAAACGGACAAAGGCCGAAGAAGACTTTTGGTTTTAAGGTATCTAGGATGATGGCTGCTTCCATCATAACTTGGGAATGACTTTACCAGTGTCATTGATCTTTTTATTATGCTTCGTAATATTTTGTAGAAATTTTTTTTAGAAAAATATTTAGAAAGATGTGAGAAAAAACGAAAAATTATAGATAACGCCTATTGAAACTTCACACATTTGTCTTGAAGTTTCGAAATTGTTTATCTGTAGCATAGACAGGATAACGCCATCTATTATTGGAGATATATGAACAATTTGAATTTTCTTGCGTTTTTAGATTTTGTACATATATTCTAGCAATTAATTTGTAGTCATAAAATGTTATTGTCTGTCTTGTGTAGTCTATCGCTTATAGGGCAATTGAGTAATTAAATAATATTTTAATATAGATAAAAACAGTGTGTTATTAAAACCTGGGATTCATGTTTTCATTTTATTTCCCAAACAATTAATAGAGCGCTCTTTCAACTGCACTTTTGTCAGTAAAGGAGATAGATATTGTAGGAGTCAACAATTGTAGAGAAAAATAAAAATATTAATTTTTATTTTTATATTTACACATTGGTGACTTTAAAATCACTCAAGCAAGATTTATATAAATACTATAAGAAATTCAAAATCCAATAGATATGGGTATGACTGGTTATTATTTCTGTCACATAAGAGTAAAATAAAACACAGTGTTGAGTTTATGTGGTCTTAAACTCATGCTTGTGAAGTTACTTAACTTTTAATATAATTTGCTATTAAAAAAAAACTAAAGGTTTTTATAAGTTGTCTGTAATTATGTATTTAATATATTTAGGCAAATTTCTTCATAAATTATTCCAGTTGTTATTTTTGATCAGGTATAAGGCCAGCGGATGAGGAAACTGAAAGTGTGGAACCTGAAGAGGGCCTCTCAGAAATGGACAAGGCTGAACGTGATAAGCTTCGCGCCGAAAGACACAAGGAGAGGCAACGGGAGAGAAATCTCGCCAGAGCGGCTCCGGATAAGAGGCAAGCATTCACAATTTTCTTTTCTTTCCCACTGTATACAATATAGTCAAGTTTCCTAAATCCGATAATATATGTCTTAAATAAAATAATTGTTTAACTTATCTAAGAGTTGATTTGGGGACTCTGTAAGTCTGTGTTCTGGTGAGTAGCATTTCCCCGGAGCCAAACCCGGAACTGATGTCACTATCCAATGTCCCTCACGTTCTTAAGTTGTTTCTTGGATGGGATGTCTGGTGTTTACATAGCTTTGCAGACAGCTCATTTAGTAAAGGGAAGTCTAGGAAACAGATGTAATTTCTTGCCTAGTACACATTACATTATTCTTTATTAAAAAATTGAAATATAAGTACATACAAACATAAAAAAATGCAGTATTGTGGAGAAAAGGTGAGCCGAGCTAAGCAATGCATGAAGGACAAACAAAGTAGGAAAAGTATGCAAGATAATGTGGCTGATAATATAGGAATAAATAGAAGATATTGGGATGGATTAACAAGAGCGTGAAAATAATAGTGATAGAAAAAATTATTATTAAAAATGTCACAGTCCACTCACGATAGGGGAGTAAAAGAGCCATAAAAAAACATTCATTTGCTGGAGTATCCTAACTTAACCACAATATTTATGATTTCCTGAAATAGACTAAGTATTCTAATTTCAAGATTCACAGTAAAATTTTACAATGAATTAAATATAGTTAATTAAATTAAGGTCCAATGCCCCGAGGTACCTTTTCAATTCCAAGAGTGCCTGTTTTGCGACTCCATTTGAATGTTGTCTACGAGTCGGTAAACACGGTTTGGGCAGGCCTTCTATAGGTGGACTGACGACATAGTCAAGGTCATTAGGGGAGGCCTATGCCTTCCAGCGTGAGAACTGTTAGTAGTAGTAGAACAGTTAGTGTTATCCCCAGAGCCTAAGTTAGAATGACAGTTAGATGTTGACACAAATCTTAATAATGTTTACTTGATAAAGCAAATGTCTAAGAACTGCATATTATGTTTTATTAAATTTAATTCTATGCCGTCCGGCGACACCACAGCGGTGTCGTGTGCAAACAGTCGGCCAACGGCCGGCGACACCACAGTAGTGTTGCGCGCAAAATAGTATAAATAGTATCGCTGAGTTCTGTTGGTGTTTTGTTTAGGTAGGAGCAAAGTCGTCCGAAGATAGTGAAATATTTTCAAGGCGAACTTAACGTTGCATCTTGGAGACTGTTTTGCTTCATACCATACGAAAGAAAAATACTGAATACCAATCAGAATGGAAATAAACAAATTTTGTATTTATTTACGTATGTATATCTTTGAAATTTCAGGAAAGTAAGGAAACGGGGTTGAAAACGCATGAGAACTAGCGATGAGTCGATTAAAACTTTACAATTCATAATTTCCCGATAATGTCAAAAACGGCCGGCGACAAGCCAAGTAATCAGAATTAGCGCTGCCGGCGCCAAGCGAATAAATTTTTACGAAACGTACGGACGGCAAAGTGTTAATAATAAATAATTTAATATCTACTTGCCCATCTGTTGCATTTATAACTAAGCTTTTAAATTTTTGACATGCCTTGTATATAAATAAACGCGTCGTAATAATAAAATATTTATTTAATGTCATATGTTTAATTTCTAATGTGTATATTGTTGTTCAATAGGTCCAAATTGGTGAAGGACAGAGAAAGAGATATATCGGAACAGATCGCTTTGGGCATGCCAGCGAAGACAAACCAGGGAGGAGAGGGCATGTTTGACCAGAGATTATTCAACAACAGCAAGGGAATGGACAGTGGTGAGTTTAATTTAATCATAGATATTTTGACACTAGGTACTGTGTACTGTGAAATAGTATATTATGAATGTGTGATGTATTTTTTATAGGATACGGAGATGATGAAGCATACAATGTGTACGACAAGCCGTGGCGCAACCAGGACACGGTCGGCGCGCATATATACAGGCCCACACGGAACGCTGATAAGGACAACTATGGCGGGGACATTGATGCCATCGTCAACACCAGACGGTCAGTCCTTGTGATAACAGCTTGCTTATATCCACCACCCGGCATGGAATAGTGAAAAAGTAATATTAGAACTGGGGCAATACTGCTGCAATAAACCCGACTTGGGTTGCAGAAAAGAGCAATTCGTGCTATTTATGATTAACATAATGTCTAAAAAAAAAAAAACTAAAATATTCATTGTTGCCTCTATATTCATTCTCACTGCGGACCAAAGCTAAGAAAGATCCCTGCCATCAGATGCAGTTGTGGTCACTACAGCTTCTTTTGCTTGACAAGACAAGATATACAGTCTCATCAATTGGTAGTGGGATGAGGGGCTCCAATCTCTAAATGACCATGCTCGAGCCTTTCCTGGCCTGCTCATCTGCAACATCATTGCCTACAAGATTGTTACTACTTACTTCAATTAGACGTATGTGACACTACTATAGATATATGTATGTATATATGGCATGATAGTAATTAAATTGAAAGGTATGTATATAAAATAAAAAAATATGTTTTGATTCAGGTTCGTGGCTGACAAGGAGTTTGCAGGTACGAGCAGTTCCAATACACGCGCCGGGCCTGTGCAGTTTGAAAAGGACGCCCCACCTACCAGGGAAGAGCCAGTAAGTTTTTCTTATACTTGTATATTTATATATATTTATATAATATTGATATGGTGAGTCTGATGAAGCAATCTAAGAGCTTTGTGGATTATTACTCTGGAGAAACTTTAGTGTATAGTGGCCAGTCTTCGAGTTATACTACACTTAGAAATTTTGATATTAGAGCCATTTGCAACATACCCTCTAAAACCTGCGGAAACCATAAACACAATATTTCGTCTTTTATAGGAACTTTAATTCTTGTTGTCAACCTGAGCTATAAATGGCAACTATCAAGAAGACAAGAAGCCTTTGCAATGACCGCTTCATTATTTTGTTTTCATTTGGACTATGTTTGACAGAATGCCATTTAAAAGAAAAAAAAAATAAAATAGATTAAAAAAAATTGTCCGTCAATAAGAAAAGTTCTTGAAAAAGTTCCAATGTTGGATAAATGAATTTTACTTTTATCTTTATAATCATATAAATTATTTCTACCCATTCTAAGATTCCCAGTTCAATGACAATGAATGCAGTAAAGTATTTTTAGATAAACAATAATGAACGTCAAAATTATAAGATTTTAATCAAAAAAGTTTAATCTGTATGTGTAGTTTTTAGCAATAAATGTTTAACGGTATTTTTATATCAGCCGTTTTGGAGATCTATGCCAGTGTAGATCTCGGACAACATGGTCTATGTTCAGCAGTGGATATAGACCTCTGTATATGGCTCAAATAATGATGGTGATAGTTATTTTAAATGATCATTATCTTCATCCATATATTGCTGTTAAGGAAAATGTTGATATTACGTTTAAAGATATGAAATGTACTTGAAATTTTAATTAAAACCGTTTTATTTTGTATTAAGTCAATAACAGTGTTGCACGGCTGTAATAGTGTTATCATATCCACAGGCGCCCCGAAGCCAGCCGGATGCGGACTTCGATCCGTTCGGTCTGGACCGGTTCTTGAGCGAGGCCAAGCGCGCGGATAAGTCCGGACGCAAGCGAGATCATCACGACCGTCACGACACACACGGGAAGAAACGACGAGATTAGTGACTCTTCTGTTACTGGTAATCACCTTTTTTGTTTCGGGAATCCCTCCATCATCATGTTAGTCGATAGACGAACTAACACCGGTTTTGCGCTGCTCGCATCCAGCGTGGTTAAGTGGGGGCCTCATCATGCCGCGACTACCGGCTCGTGGGGTCTTCCCTTCTTCATATTCTATAGACTATTATATATATATACTATTAATCATAAGGTGATGATATAAGAGTCAGTGTATCAAGTCAATTGACTTTCCGTACGCTTCACTGCGCCGAGAGTCAATTAACTGTCTGTAGGAATCTTTACGTTAACATACGAGGGCCAAACTGAAAGTTTTTAGAACTGGCAACTTAAAAGCATTATATTAAAAAAATAAGTTTAAATTTTGAAAATAGAACTCTTTACCAATAATATTGAGTATACATTTCATTCATTTGTCATTTGTTTTACGATTTGGCGGCAAATTGAAAATTGTCTGTGCACGTCAGAATGAATTTAAGCCGAGAAAATTTTCGTGCAATGATTTTTTATGACTTTCGATGTCATATAAGTCAACAAGAAAGTTATGATAGACTTCGATTGGCTTTTCACGATGAAGCCCCATCTCGTGCCACAGTTTACAACTGGTTTAATGAATTCAAACGTGGTCGAACTAATCTCACCGATGATTTGCGTGAGGGACGGCCTTCTACAGCGACGACTGAAGACAATATCAGTGTTGTGCGGCGTATGATAGAGACTGACAAAAGAGTGACCTATCAGCAGATTCGGACAAATCTAGGCATAGGTATGAGTCAAGTGCACAAAATCCTCCATGAACATTTAGCGGTCAGGAAGCTTTGTGCCCGCTGGATACCGCATAATTTGACCGAGGCTCAAAAACTCCGCCGTGTTGATTGGTGCCGAGAAATGATCCAAAAATTTAACGGAGGTGACTCAAATGCTGTGTTCGACATACTAACGGGTGACGAAAGCTGGATTTACTGTTATGATCCGGAAACCAAAAGACAGTCTGCTCAGTGGGTGTTTCCTTCCGAAGAGTTGCCAACTAAAGTGAAGAGAGGTCGAAGTGTTGGAAAAAAGATGGTGGCCTCGTTCTTCGGAAAGACAGGTCATTACGCGACAGTTGTCTTAGAGGATCAGAAAACGGTTAATGCAGAGTGGTACACTAACAACTATTTGCCACTTGTCTTGGAAAAGTTCGAGAGAAACGACCTCGCAGCAGGATCCTCCTTCATCACGACAATGCCTCGTCGCACACCGCCAGGCAAACGATCGACTATTTGGCGACCTCAGACGTGGAATTACTGGGTCACCCGCCGTATAGCCCCGACCTCGCACCCTGCGATTTTTATTTATTCCCGAAAATAAAAGAAAAACTTCGAGGAAAACATTTTATGGACGCCGAAGAAGCAGCGGCGGGGTTTAAAACGCCGTCGAAGAGACCCCTAAGGCCGAGTGGGCAAGGTGCTTTTCTCAATGGTTCCATCGAATGCAGCGATGTATTGATGTAAATGGACGCTATTTTGAAAAGTTATAATAAAACTAATAACTTGCTAGAATGCTTAGTTTTTGATTTTCTAAGAACTTTCAGTTTGACCCTCGTATGTATAATAAAACTAACACAAACTAATTTATTCCTTAAATTCTTACATTTAAGTGTTTTTATTTTTTCAGGTCATACCAAGTCACCATTCTGACTGCACAACAAAGAGATACTATATTTACTATCAGTACTACATATACAAGGAAAGAGATAAAATCAAAATGTGAATGCTATTTTCATTGCTCGTTGAATAAAGTTTTAGATTATTCATAAATTTAAATAAGAAAAATTATAAATGTATTGAAATAAACCATTATTTTACGCAACATACCTTTAATATATTATCAGCAAAATTTGTATAGGCTAATAATTACTAGAAATGTATTTTTTTTTGTTAATTATTAATAATTAAAACCGAGAAATATTGTACATGACGCAATACACGCTATATTCTTCTGACAGAGGTAATATAGCTCTTTTAACCGAACTGTGACAGTGAAAGAGACAAGTAGTTTTAGTGCGTCGTCAATTGTTAAGTAATTGAGATGCGTTTACACGTGGCTATTTTTTAAAATAGGTGCACAAGTGTCAATTTTAACTGTCTTTAATATGTTTTCAAGTCATATATGTATATATATATATATACACATATCAGATTGTGCGTTAACTTCCTGGTTCCTTATGTTAATAATTGATAATCATAGATTCCATGGTTTGATGAACACCGTT
The DNA here is from genome assembly GCF_028537555.1 of Battus philenor. Taxonomy (NCBI): domain Eukaryota; kingdom Metazoa; phylum Arthropoda; class Insecta; order Lepidoptera; family Papilionidae; genus Battus; species Battus philenor. The sequence goes on from NW_027181688.1 coordinate 3,258,626, forward strand.
ATTTTTTCTATAATTTGTTCTAGTTACAAAGTAAATATAAATAAGTCCAATAACACGCTATGTCGTAGTATAAATGGAAAAAATCAAGAGACATCACCGTGAAAACGACATTTTGGCCCAGTGTAGACGCATCCTTAGCTTGTTATGAATTTTCTTTTTAACTCCATCTGATGAATATAGATATGTCTTTGACTCAAAATGAAGGTAAGCAAATGTATCATCATGGCATGCTGCAAGGTATAGGCCTCCCCCAAGGATCGTCACAGTGTTTGGTCTTTGACTACGTCATCGTACCATTTAGATTGGGAGCGGTCTGCCCACTGCCACTTCCGACGGGGAATTTTTTTGACCTACGTCGGTGACTGGACTTTAGGCGGATCTCATTTCCATCTCGCAGAGAAGCTCCGAGTATAGCCTTCCCTATCGCTCTTTAAATGACATGTATAATAATTTGTATACACAGGTTTCCCATAAATCAACGTCAAGCGGAAATGGAACGAAACAGTAGGTTGTTACGGACTAATGTTGTAATTTGTGTCATTAACAGAAGTGTTACAGTATATTAATATTGTGCAAGTGAAAGAATAGTAGAGATTTGTAGAAGTAACATCTAAGAGACTATAATTGTGAGGAAATTAGAGTTGTGTTGGAGTTACATTTTGTGTCGGATTTTCGCAACTGCTATAAAAATGTGCCTTGTGCTCATAATGTAAGTACAAATAGTCTCTTTGCTCGTCCCATGCAGTTTACAATGTAAAATACAGTATAGATATAATAATTTGGTAATAAAGTTTTGTTTTAAAAGTTTGTTTTATTTTGTAATTTAAAATATGAACTGGATGCCTGCGGTCAAATCTAAACATTTATTATTATTTACAGGGTGATTGGTTATGATGCTTTAAAGGAGGTTAATGTATATTAATTAAGAAAAGGATCAATATTTAGCCACTTCCGCACATGCAGTGGTAGTCGTGAAACAAAGTGCACCGCCCGCCTGCCCGCTGATAAATGCGTATGCGGCAAACAATGTGAATTACACAACTGCCACCGCCAAATCACTCAACACGTGTTTCACCCCTCCACGGGGCATCTTCAGGAGTTATGTTACACCGATGAGTGCCAAACACAGACTCTGTGTTGTCTGTGCGTCTGGCGGGCGGTGCACTTTGTTTCACGACTACCACTGCATGTGCGGAAGTGGCTAAATATTGGTCCTTTTCTTACTTAAGATGGATTTCTGCAAGGTAATGCCTGATTCCATTAAATGGTTAATATATAGTTCAGATTTAAGTAACAATAACAATGATAGTATATTAAGAAAATTCGAATTTCAGCATATTAAAATTAAAGAATAATATCTTGCAGACTTTACTGCTTGAAGTTATTGGCTGTCTTGTCAATAGGAAAAATTAATTATTATAACATATTCCAGGAGTAGGCCTGTCGCGTTCCAATAAAAAAAAATTAATTAATAAATATCAGAATTACATAATACAGAGTGATTGGAAATAGGTTCAAAAGCTTGTTGCTGACAAATGAGATTTACATTCATTAGTAAAATTTTTACACCAATCAGCCTGTACACTAGGTTAATTGTCTAAGATCGCATACACAGGTATATATTTGCTGAGGGTGTACTTTTGACATATTTTAATTTTTGTATTAGTAATCAAAACCCTTTTAGTAATGTAAAAAAATAGTACCATGAAGTTAGTCTTTAAAAATTATATATTTTTTCTAGTTTCATATAATATTATTTTTATTTGCATTTATAAATATATTAAAATGAATCGTAAGTCTTTAAGTTTTAGTTTTATATCTCAAATAAATGCATTTCTATTAAAGAGGTTTGCACCAGGTAGCATTCATAAAAAGATACCGGTCAATCGATTTAGGCGAAGTTCATTTTATTGTAGCCTGAAAACCTCTACATATGGGTTGTTGTGGTGTTGCATGTTGTTATGTTTTTAATAAAATTGGGTTAAGATGGTTGAAATAAAATATAATGAATGTAATAATTATGTCAGTCGTGCTGCTTTAAAGCCAAAGTATAAGTCATTCTGAATTCAAAATAGTTGTTCTGCCATTTTAATTCAAATTATTTAAATAATCTCTACCGAAAGGGTTAATAATTTCTTCAAGGAGGTTGCTACGTATCTCGATTCAAATTTTTCTTTTGACTCCTACTATAATCATCTATCCTTTTATTTTGCTTAATATAATTGTTTCGAACATAGTATAATAATAAATACTTATTGCATAAAAATTAACACGTTTACATACAATTAACCTGTCAATTGCCTAAGGATATATCTGTCCGAAGTCCCCGGGTGCGTCCGGGTCAGATCTGTCCGAAATAAAGTATACATTATATCAAATCACCTTAACAATACAGTTTAAAATCGCTTACTCTGGATGTACTGCAGACCACAGGGTCATAAAAAATAATATTTCATTTATCATTTTAAAAAAATTTGTTCCCGACACTGCCAGGCGCCATTTTGCGGCACACGAAGGGTTAATATTGGGGCTGATTGAATCGATAAGAAGCTATTTAAATGTTGACAATTATTCATACTAGATGGCGCTCACTGCATCTGTAGTAAGATTCCGATTTTTAGTTGAGTATATAAACAAATATTGTGCAATGTTATACAACATTTCGTAATTATGAAAAGGCCAAAGGGAATGCTAAAAACAAGATTAATGAATTTAGTATTCACCATGTCGCTTTTAATTGAACCTGTAGGAGCTACAATACGTTATCGTGTTTTTTATGGACCCTAGTGTTGCCATTTTTTATCTTTTAATAATTTTTTTCACTTTATTTTTTTATTTCCATACTCTCCTATCATTCTTCACGTCGTTTCTTAATACCATAGGGTTTGTTATCCCATTTATTTACATAGTATATACTTAATAACCATTTTACATTTTTAATTTACTTATTATAATACGTCTTCGTTAATATTATAATACGGCGCAACGAACACGGGAATCCCACGTCAGCGCGCTCTATAATTACATCGGGCGAAAAAGACAAAAAAGAGAGCGTTCCACAATATACGGTTTTTGGTTGAATATTGTTTTCGTAGTTTTATGAATCGGTTTAAATATGGGCTAATTTGATTAGAAAGTGTATTGTTTCAATAAACTGAACAAATTTTAAAATCAATGTCATAAGATGAAATTAAAGAAATTAAATTGTAATTATAGTTCTATAGTGAAAGATTAATTAATTATGACTTATTTATATGTCATCCAGATATAAACTTTAAATAAACAAACTGACTTCGAATTTCTTTCAGTCTAATCAGTCAATCATCATAATATCAGCATATAGACGCCCACTCCATGCAAAGGCCCTCCCCGAAGATATCTATGAGGGGATATGTCATAATTGCAACGCTTGGCAGGCCGGTTGGCGATCGCAGTGTGGTATTTTTTGTACGTAGAGGGCGCTACTAGCTTTTCTCTGGTAACTTTTTTGTGAGCAGTGGCAATCCTATAAATTATGTGTGAATTATAACCGGAAATAGAACTCGCGACCTATCAGATGTTTTTTCTTTTACCATGGTGTATTGTTCTTGTAGTGTACCATTTTACAGTATTTAGTTTTATTATATATATTTTGTATTATAAGTAAATATGGTTTGTTCATCAATTTTCCTGTCGCTGATTGACCTTGTATGTGTTTGTAAGAAATCGCGTTTTGAGTTAATACCGCAATGCACTATGCTCCATTTTTTTGGACTTTTAAATGAGATATTTTGTTTATCTATGCTCCAGGATTAAATAAAAAAATTCAGGATAATAAAACAAGGTAAATTTCCACAAAATTTTATTGAAGTAACAATACTCTGTAACATATATAAAAATCAAATTACACAATAGCGCAACTGTCGGGCGTGTACGCGTCCTAAATGCAAGTCGTGCGTTGAAGGTATCGTGCGAAATGCGAACATTTATTACGTAAGACACTTAGCGGTGATCACAGATCAGTAAACATTTGTGAAACCAAACATTACAATTATGGCCGAGAGATGTCGCTAATTACTACTCCCTTATTAAAATAACATTTAAATGAAAACTATCTTAGAAAATACAATAAAAATGTGACTGATAAAATAAATTCGAACTTCTTTTGTAGACAAAAATAATTACATTTGAACTAATATTTAGTGATGCCATGTGTGAAATAAAATAGGTGATACCATATTTGTATACATATAAAATTAACGTCAATATATTTTTTTATATATTTTCTTGAGAAGCAAAAAACTTATTTCATAGATATACAATTTCGTGATGTATGCCCGGCAGCGGTTGGTAGTGCGTCGGACAGCGTACACCCCACCGCGCAAGTTTACTTGTGCTTGAGGATAGTGTTTCTGAGCTTGTCGACATTGGCTCCGGAGAACTCGTCCAGCTTCTTGGAGCTTTTGACAAACACGAATGTCGGCATTGAGTTGATGTTGTACTCGGTGGCAATGTCCTCGCATTCATCCACGTCCACCTGAAGACAAAATAGAATTTTATTGTACGGCATGATTAAAAACATATATGTGAAAAGTTAAAATGGGATGAACATATAACTTATTTCCTGTTATTTAAGTTATGTGTAGACTTATCGAAAAATGTGGGGTTTACAAATAATAAATAACGTAATGATGATGTCATAAAAAAAGCTTCCTCAGAAATCGGATTACTTAACATTAAATGTATTTATTGTTGCCTGTTTAATAGTAAAAACAAAATCTTTTTAAACGGTTTTATTTAGTTGTTTAGTAGTTTAGTAAAATTAGAAATTGAAATTTAAGCACCTTCCCGTTGTCAAATTGATCTGAAATTTGGTACACACATTTAATTTAGATGACAATACAATATAATAAAATCAATAACATTATAAATCTAAGATGGCCGTCGATACAAATTGGCGGATTACATATTATTCCTTGACCCCCTCAATATGGGTATCAAATGAAAGGGCGACACTAGTAAAACACTATGATTATGTCAAAATTTAAAATTCAAGATGGACGCCGTTCCAATATGGCGGACTAGGTACATATTTTTCCACAACCACCACAATATGGGTATCGAAAAACCGTTTAACTTAACAGTTTTTACGCCAATACGACCTAACTTTAGCTAATACAACTTTTATTTTGAAATTAAAGTGAGTCCTTTGAAGAACTTTGGGTCATAACTGCCTGCCAAGCAATAATAAAATGAAATCAAGCCTAAATATGTATAGCAACTGAAATGTTTCCGTACCGGAACACAAATCATGTAACATCGTGTCTACGATTTCGATGACATTTCACAACGCTTTTAATTCCAGTTGAAAAGCACAGATAACATCGCAATTAACTAATAACACGTTTTATCTGATACGAAAGCGATGGAGGCCGTGTTCACGTCGCGGGTAGATCGATTAACTGCTTTTTTGTGTTTGTACAAAAAACAAGGTTAATATTTTTTGTTGTGTCAACATTGTTATTCTGTGCAGATAAAACCTTAGGTATTTTTTGATATTATTTACATTGCTGCCGTAGTGACATTTACAAATTATCCGGGTTTAAGAAGGCAGGGTGCAGAGGGCGAACTTAGCTGAAATCCTTTGTAAAGTTAGGAAAACTATGAGGCAGTTGTGTTGGCTCGGTCCACTATGTAATACTGTTTCACCGTAATGGGAGACAGTAACACTTTAGATCGGTTAAGTGGTGTTTAGATTAGGGTCAAAAGCCTCCATGTGAAATGTTGTTTGTGACCTAGGCTGTCGTTTGTTGATAAAACTCTTCGGACCGTGCCTCTCGAGCGCGCCCTTGTGTCAGTATACTACTGAACGAATATTATCGCCCTAGCTGCCTTTAGCCCTTGAGCTAAGTTTACTCCATGAAACATCGGCTAAGCGATGTATAAGATGTCTACTGATGCGAAAAAAGTATAAATAAAATTCTAGGACAGAGACAAACAGACAAATAATGCAGATTTATAAGTAAATATTTTAAAAGTACAAAGACATAAACAATAAATGAATTATAAAGAAACTTTGTGCTAAGTTTAAGAATTTTAAACTCGATACTTTTAGATGATCTCAGTAATTAAGAATGCAGTCAAAACAGCTCTTTTGAATATAAAAAAAACTGTCATTTATAAAGGTGAATGGTAGGCTAGAATGAGGCCTTAAGTTACAGCAACATAGCGAGTTTTAAGTGTAATAATATTTTTTATTTCCTAATAATCAGATATAACATTAAGGGGCACACCTAGTGTGACAGCCAAAAAAAAAGGCGATTTTTGGGAATTAATAAAAAAAAAACTAGTTAATCAATCGTTTTAAAATTTTGAGAGTATGTTTATACATGTTTTGAGAATACACAGTAAAATTTTCGGAATAATATATTAAATATTTTTAAAATAACACGCGATCTCCGGCGGCGCCAAAAAAAAAAGGACCTCCACTGCTGGAGTGATTGCAGCCTTTTCCATTGATAAAACCTAAAAAAAAAATTCTCGTTAAACAAAAACATATTGTCTGTACGATGACCCTCGGGCGAACCAAAAAATCAAAAATTGACAAAATGGCTGCATGTTGAAAAAAAAAGTTATATTTTACCCAAAATTTTGGTCGTTTTTGGCCTACCAAAATCCGATTTTTGATCAGATCAAAAAACTGGAGGGTCATCGTATGGAGAACTATATAGAGAAGATGTGAAAAAAATTTGATAGCGATCGGATCATTTGTCTCCGAGTAATCACTCCAGCAAATTCGAAAAATGCTGTTTCGAGAAAAACGCGTTTAAAGATAAAATGATCGTTTTCACTGTTATAAATGGATTAAAGTCATACTTACAGCTAATCTGCTATTCCAGGCCCATATATTTCACCTTCCTCTTCCTCAAAAAGGTCTTGTTAAGCTGAAGAAGCTTTTCTTCGAGATGATCGACCCTCTTTTGAAGAAGCCCGTTGGCGATGATCTTGCTAGATCCATTAGTCCGCAAAAAAGATTGATCCCATTTATTCCGATGCCCACAGAAAGACGCATCACAGCAACAAGACGTCTATTTATTTCAAATGCATTATCGATCATTGGTCCAGAATTAATGTACGAATTACCACATTCACAAATGACAGCTATTTTAAACCCCAGGCCTCTTGGACTTGCTTGATTAAAAGTAATTTCCTTGTGACAAGTTTTGCACATCACTAAATTGCTGATTGCACTAAAAACTGAGACAAACTGTAGAATACAATATCCATGGGATGGGTCAATCACAATATTCTCATCATTATTATGCAATCGTTTCTCTGCAGACGTACTTGTATGCCGTAGATTGCTCAAATGTATGTTGGTTTCCAGTAAATTTTCGTTTTTTTGTTTTTCATCGGTATCTAGCAACATCGTGAGTTCCCTTTTGATTTTTACTTTTATTGTTTACTCATTTTAATTTAATAAAATGCGCTTACGAACTACTCGATACAACGGTCAGAATAAAACTAAATGTATCTGGCTCCGAAAATACGTGACGTGGCAGTAAACGAAAAATATACCGAAATAATTATATTTAAATATTTCTGTATACTTGGAGGTTGACAATAGAAACCAGAATCCTATTTGCAAAGGTTGGAAAAGACTGTAGACTCCGAACAGTAGCTCAGGAATGTCCCGTAGCCAATGCAACTACCTAACTGCCGAGCGGCTACTCTTTTAAACGGCTGTAACTCAAAAACTATTTAAGATATCGATTCAAAATTTTAGTATGTTATTTTTAAAGGTATAACCTATCGAAATATGAAATATAAAAAAAATCTATTTTTTGAAAATTTCACACTAGGTGTGCCCCTTAACCTACTCCTTAATAACACTGCACTGACTTAAAGCAGTGCTCCGCAATTGGTGCGCCGTAGGTCGGATACAAGCGTGCCGCGGTAAAATTAATAAATTTAAATTTTACAATTTTTCATTATACATGTTTTTGCTGCTGTATGCCGCTCACAATTCAGCCGCCATGTGCTGCAATACAGTAGCGTGTTGCAAATGCGAGTAATACATCTTTAGTATACGCGCGAAAAAGTCGCCGTGCGCAAGAGGCCTTATATTCTATTTAAAGAATCTACCTACACATAGACTTTTATGAACACTGATTAATAATAAAAGGAAGTACTATATGAGGATAAAAGTTTCCGCTATGCAAAGTTTTCCTGTGTGAAATTCCCTCCGTGCAATATTGTGCAATTGATTACGTCATACTTTATTTGCCCGTCAATCATTTTACTAATGGAATTAATCTCTTGGAGGGTTAGAACTCTGAAATGCGGACGCCGTTGTGAATTTTTTTCTGCAAACCATTTGCATGTTGAGATTTGAACCCACGATCCTTACCTTACCTTATTTTACAAATTATTAGGTCAAGGGTAATTTTTTTTAATATAATTTCATTTACATTTGGACATACATTCGCCCCTTTAACGCTTTTACACCTATCATCAATCACCCTGTATAACATTGGAAATACGAACAATTTTAAAAGACACATCTTTGTTGTTTTCGTAATGTTAATTTGCGAAATCCTAGATATCCCAATAGTGGTCGAATAAAAAGGTTTAAAACAATTAAAATATATGATTTAGTTTTTAGATACCGACCTTAAGAACGACGATGGAGTCGGCCATTTCCGTGGCCATCTCGTCTAGTTTGGGCCCGATCATCTTGCATGGGCCACACCAGGTGGCCATGAAGTCGATAACCACCAACTTCTCGCCGGCTTCCGCCAGCCTGTTCTTCAGGTCCTCGGAGTCCTTGATGTGGATCGACATTTTTACCTGAAAATGGATGTGATATATATGTAAATAACGTAGTTTCTTTAATAATTCTATTTTGTATTGCACCGTGCTTATTTAATAAGTGATAATTTAAAATATTGCGAAATAAACTTTTAAATGGAATCGACAATTTATATAATAAATAATATGTTGTTCCTCTATTTTCAGAACAACGCATTACATGTTTTTTTGTACCATATATACCTACATAGTCGAGAGTAATTGTCTTATATATACGAGGTTTCCTCCTAGGTTTTGATTCACCACGATATCTCTGGAACCTTAAGGGTGAGAGAGTTGAAATTTAATCGAAATTTACCATTCACCGAGTATAAGTCAACTAAGAAAGGATGTTTCTATGAAGGGGGGTTCCATTGAGTTGGCGATATCAGACATGAAATCTGCCTTAAATTGCTTAGGAAAGAGGCAGTAGCCGATGCATGTTATTTTGTTAGTTAATATATTCCAATAGGTAAACGATTTGATTGTCTTTATATATTTGTATCAGCCTTGTTAATGAGTTTTCACTTCTATAATAAAACGTGTTCTAGAAATAACTTTTTCGTATTGTATAATTCAAAAGTTACACGAGACTTTGGTTTCACAATTTTTATCTGGCTCTGATTATACCGTTGACAGGATTACGAAAAAACAAAATTAAACCACATTCTCATAATTTTGTCGTAAACGGAACACAGTCCGATAAGTGTTATTTTGCAATTTGACCACATCTGTTTTTTTTCACCTATTGAGGGGAAGATATCCTATCGTTATACGAAGGATATTTCACCGACAGACAAGCCATTTTGTTGATAGTGATATTTCCCCCAGCAAATATTAGTTTAACAACGTCTAGGACATTCTTATATTCTCTATCAAACAATATATATACACACAAATGTAGTTCGTCTGTAGATAATAAATAAACATTTCAAGACTGTTGTTGGATCATATTTCAAACGCTAGCATTGGCACAAGTACAACCGGTGTTCAGGCCGCAGTCCTTCACGTTTGGATAAACAGAGAAGCGTAGAGTTACGGATTTTCTGTTAGTCTCTAGACAAGTTTACTGTGAGGCCATATCATACGATAAATGAATCTTTAAATACATATATTGTACCATTCAAATAATAGAAAAAACACAATATACGCTCAGTAGAAGCCCAGTGGTACAGGAGTGAGATTTGCGATCGTAGATTGCTGGTTCAATGCCCGGGATACGAAATTGTATAGTTCACACTTTATGTATTAATTATATAGGATTGCCACTACTCTAAACGAGTTATCAGAGGATGGGCAGTAGCGTCTTCTGCGTACCATAATACCACACTGCGACCTACAACTCGCCTGACAAGTATGGCTATTATGGTGTATACCCCATTATATTATTATATCGCCCCATATCATTGTTTGGATAAAATATCTTTTTACATGTATATCTGTCATATTTGTAAAACAATATACATATTCAATAAAGAAATCATGTTAAAACACAACCACAAGACAACAACGTTTTTATCTGTTTTAAATTGTTTTTTGTTTAGACAACCTTGTTTTACATCATTTCTCACGTTAATCGTACGTGACAGTAAAATAAAACAATGTTATTATTGAACTAAAGACTACTTTGTACTATATTTTGGTGTATATACAAGTTGTCCCATAAATCAACGTAAAACCGACGAAGGTTCTAGTAGTATCGGTAAATGTTTATTCAAGTATTGATACACGTTATAACCTAAATTGTTATTTTCTTTACAAACAAGGCCATTGTAATATTATTTTTTGTGTCTTTACTGTACTGTTACTCACGGCAACGAAAAAGTTCTCAGTCAGATGCCCAGTGCAAAATCCACTCCAAAGATCACCACGATGACGTGATCTTGCACTACCCGCATCCAACTTCCTTCGACCCTATCTATTTATCCACTTCAGACGGCCAACTCCTCAAGTCACTTCCGTAACCTTGATTCATCAGCGGATCTCCTCATTTCATATTCCATCTCGTAGTGAAGCTCCTAGCATAGCCCTCTCTATTGATCTTTGATTAAACTCCTCGGGAATATTTTTTTTTATTACAATTTTGACATTTGTGAACCTGATCACAGTAGAAACTCGACTGGGTTTATTGTTGTCTTTCGTAGATCGGGATGCGATTAGAACCACCGTTTGTCAAGTACTTCAAGTTCAAGGATATCTCTAGGAAAGCTCAATTTTAACCTAATTTCTATGAAATTTATAAGTCATCACTGTCTTCGTTTCAGCCCATAGACGGCCACTGCAAGTGATAAGGCTTCCCTAAAGATATCTATGGGTGGATATACCATAATCGCCACTCTTGGCAGGCGAGTTGGAGATCACAGTGTGGTATTATGGTACGCAGAGGACGCTGCTGTCCATCCTCTAGAAACTTGTTTGTGAACAGTAGCAATCACATATAATTAATGCACAATTTGTGAATTATGTAAGATTTTATTCCGGGAATCTTACCCGCGACTCTCGGCCTTCTACCCCTGAGCTACCATTGCACACAACAAAGTGAAATAACAGTTTTAATTTTTAAAATTTAGCTGTTATCGTAAAACAAATGTATTTATCGAATGATTTCTCCCGCATCCGTATATTTATTAGTAATTATTATGATGGCGTCATGTGTAAAACTTGGCTACATATCTATGTAAATTTGACATCCGCCATGATTTTTTTTCTTATACAAATTGATCATGAGCGAGTCACGTCTATTACCAATGACACAGCGATTTTCTCACGATAGAATAATGAAATACACTACTATGCGCTCTTTTGCAGATAAAATGTTTATTGTATATATAATTCCTTTTATTCCAGTAACTGAAAATCATTTTTAACTTATTTATTAGGAGGACCGGAAACTAATGTCGTTTCTGTCGTAATATTTCACTAAAAAATCCGATTGATTTTTACCGCTCCGGCATTGATTTTGTATACTAGATGGCAAAAGGTTGATGATAACGAAGGTGAATGTATTTTTTAAATAGAAATAAAAACTTGTTAAAAATATGGTAGTGTGAATTTAACTTACGATATTGCTTTTTCATTACTAATAAAACTATAGTATCTATATTAGACATATTAGACATTATTGCATTTCATTTAAAAAGAGCAACTGTTTCTGTTAGATTCTGGTCGGCTCTTAAATAGTTAACAATTCAGAAATGACTCACTCATATATTACCTGTAAAATAAAACATTGTAACATTTCTGATGATTCAATTGCCTTGCAGTATCTATAGTCAAGGATAAAACTGATGTTGTGAACATCTATGTCAGATATTCTGAAGGTACCTTTACATTTTTATTCCACTCACTACTGATTACTAGTCATATACAATAGCAAAAAAAATTTTTATTACAACATATTAAAATACAATTCACCCATTTAAAATACAGGCGGCATCTTACTCGTCAATAACCCCAAACGGACACAGCAGATTAAAAAAAACTAGTTCCATATTTAAATTCACATTCGTTTTAAAACATTACCTATATGCAATTCTTAATGTTATTTATTTAAAAAAAAAAACTATACGGCAGAGCCTATAAAATATATTTTAAATCACACAAAAACAAACCTTAATAACACTGGCAATGAACTTCTCTCACGGTTAACGTTTAAAGAGAATAAATAGAAAAAAAACAAATCAGCCTTGAACGCAAACACTATAAATACTCTTTGGTGTGGAATTGTACACAAGTGGCCAGCACGCCGTCTAGCTCGCGACTGTAAGGTTACGCGGCCGGATCAATCTTAAATAAAACTGCGCGAAACTACATTAGTCATTCGCGAGTGACGTCATTGCTTTAGCCTAATCGTCATGATCGGTCCGAGGAAATGAAAGATGACAAAACAGTATACATTTTATTTTTATAAATTACTCAATGGCCTAGCAATAAAGGACTGTTCTAAGGAAATGTCTTTTATATGAAATGTATTTTAAAAAGAGCGAAAGAAAATATCACATTTTCTGTTGGCTCCAAATAAAAAGAATTTGTGTCCCAGTAGCTGGGATATTTACGAGTATTCATAGGTTTAATAATAAATATATATGTTTTTGTTTATATGCTTTATTAAGCACATTTGAAACGACACGAAAAATTTAATGTATATTTAAATATATATAATATACATAGTATTGGTTCCAATTTTATCTACATACATTCGAAATGTCAGTTCTTTTCTTAGTTCTTCCCTGACAAGAAGTTCTATAGTTTTTTTAATTGGCCCCTGTTAGCACCGGACAGGGTGTTATTATTCTATTAAATAATTTTATTTACATATTTATTTTCCTTTCTCTCCTTATATTCTACACAATTGTTTTTTCCTTCTCTTTCGCTTCTAAGATTTTACAGTACATTCCTTCTTTATATCACAATACACTTTTTTTCCTCCATTTTATCTGTCTTACTTGTTCTATTTATTTACTCTACAATTCCAACCAATATTTATAAATAATGTTTTCTCAATTTTTGTCTCAATCAGAAAAAAAATTCACTACATACTTAAAACTTTTTTTTAAATTAACCTGTATATTCATTATTAAAATTTGTGATTACCTTACGTAAGTATTTTGTAACGTAATTGTAGATAAAATAACAAAAAAATTATCATCATAGTCTGTTTATTCGATAACACAGTATGTACCCATATACAATTGACGTAGTGTCTTCGAAATAATGCAGGACATTTTTATGTAAGCGAAGAATCCCGTAGAGTAATAGAATAATTAGAAATACTGTACGCGAATTTGGGTCATTTCGAAAGCGTTGCGTCACCGAGTGTAGTATGTCCAAAGATGTCCATGTCTTTATACAGGGGTCGGCAAACTCTCCCAAAAGAGTAACATTTTGTTATAGATGTAAGTTATGAAGGCGTGAATATATAGCGAATTAACTGTACATTCAATTTATTTCAAAATATCTTTATTCAACTAGACATTTACATGCGTTTTCAAATCGCCTGTTATTTTAACATTATAAGAAGAAAGCTAACACCGGCTTCGAACGCTGATCTGTTTTAATAATTTTTTATTGTGTACATAAAAATATATTCCTTGTAAGTGAATCAACAAACCAAATTCCACACATATCGATCTACTAAAAACTTTTGAATGCTATCATAATTTTTATTTTAAAAAAAATACTTTTAATTTTTTATTTAAAAACAAGAAACGGATGATCTATAATATCTTGTGAAACATTATTATATATACGGTATACCCTTTCCAAAAATTAATGACTAGAAATAATAAATAACGTAATGCTAATATAGTAAGCAGTTCTAAAATTCGGATCATAACATATTAAATTTAATTATTGTATACGATCTGTCCGTGCAGACTATACCTTCAGGAGTTACTGGCCTGTCGAGTTTCAATTGGAAAAATAGATTAATGTAACGTATTTCATAGTGACCACTTTATGCAATTCGGTCCGTATAGTGAGTCATATAAAAAGACAACGACTTGCCATCCTCGTTTTTAGGGTAGAAATAAAACAGTGTGTGTTTCAATTGAAGGATTGTTTTTAGCAAAAGGATTCTGAATAAAGTTCATTGCAGAGTAATATATATATACAGAAGAATAATTATTTTTAAACAAATAATCTTTACAAGTATTAACAATACACTTTTAAGTTTCTAAAAATTCAAAAAGAAAAGTCTACTCGCGAGCCACGGTTTGCCGACCCCTGTATTTATCTAACATTGTCCGATTATAGCGTAAAAATGGGGTCAGATAAATTCTGGTTCCATATCGGATCCTTCTATGTAGTCATGAGTAAGTTTCAAGTAGGTAGTAGTGTCCACAAAGTAACTTACTTTGATATCAATTTATGTCTTAAATTTAGATCGAGTTTTTTAACTGTAGAGGCGATACCCGAAAATGAATAATCTATCTATACATATAAAACAAAATCGTATTAGTTATACTATATTTAGCTCAAGAACAGTCGAACCAATTTTCATAATTTTTTGTTTTGAATTTATTTTCGTCTGTAATACTGAAATAATTAAAATATTATATACATTAGTTAATATATTTACCATTAAAAAGACAAATATAGCCGTGTAAAAAGGAAACTTACTCATTTTTTAATTTGTAAATCCGTTCACAATCTTTATACATCGACTGACAGTTTCCAGTTTTTTAGATACAAATAAAATTAAAGGTACATTAAATTAATTTTATTCCAGTTCATCGAAATGTACATATAAAACATTGTTAAATTTCATTTTAAAGACCAACTATTCAGTTTCTGGCTTATCAATATTAAAATAATCGATAATTTGACTCGATTAAAGATATTTTGATATTTTTTACATTTGTTGAGGTCGCGAGTAATCGCTGAATGCGGGCAGCGCAAAAACATTTATCGTGGCTATGTTTGGGGTAGGCCTATGCCTTGTATTGGACGTCTGTCAGCTGATGTGATGTGATTGACTATTGAACGGAACGAAGCTCGCCGAGTAAGCTTGTTTGTGTATGAAAATAAACAAATCATAAATAGTTAATTACGGAATCATAATTACCTAATAACTTCTAAATTTGATTACTTAGTAAGCTCTATGTTGTATTTAAGATTTATAGTAGTTCGGATTTGATTCATTTTTTTTTATTATCTAGTACGTCACGACTGCGTATCATTGAAATTGTAATTTGTTCTGTATTTTTAAATGCTTATTTATTGCGTTTAATAATGCCAATCCATGGGATAAAAAATATAAAAAATGCCGCTACCTCTTTAATTAAAATATTTTGAACCACCTAGTCTGTGCTCTTCATTTTCAAAATAAGACAGCACGTTGTAACTTTCAATTTTACTGGTAAAAATGAATAATTTTAGCACTAGAAATAGACAGCTTATATACCTTCTTTTTTAACTTTTTTTTGGACTCTGAATCTCTTGCTTCTAAAAAATGGTCTTACCTTATAATTATTATGAGAGGAAATTAAAACTTTACACTTTTCATAAGAACGCACAACACAACAATTTGTAATTCTTTCGCTGTTTTAGCCCGAAGGCGCCCACTGCAAGGCATAGGTCTCAACTAAAGATATCCATGGGGGGATTATACCATAATCGCTATGTTTGGGAGGCAAGTTGGCGATCGGAGTGTGGTAATATGGTACGCAGAGGACGCTGTTGCCCATCCTTTGGAAAAGTATCCAGAGGATGAGCAGGAGGTGAGCAGTGGGAATCTTATATACATAATGCACAGAGTGAATTAAATATAATTGTATCCCGAGAATCGAACGCGTGGCATACGATCGCAAGTTTCGTTCTCCACAGCTGAGAAGTATATTGTATTATATGTATGTGTAGACATGAATTTTCAACACCCATCACTTGGGGGCGCGCCCCGAACTATTTTTTTAACCATTTTTCATGATTTGGTTTGTTCAAAAAAATATTTTGTGTGATTTCTTATTACGTTTATTTATGAATATAAATAAAAAAGCATTAAAATTGTAAAACAAGTTAAATATTTAAATTACAAATATTATATCAATGAAAACACATAGTACCCGAATTGGTCGACTGCGCTGTACGATGATATAAAACCGGTTTCATTCTCGTTCCTACGGAATGATCTAGAAGCCGTCCTTGTTCGCGCGAGTACATATACGCCGTGTCATTGATAACCCGTGTTTCGGAATTCAGAATGAATTTTATCACGTCATAGTCAAGGTCGCGGGAAGTCGTTGGAAGCGGGCAACGCGAGATCGGTCATCGTGACCATTTTTGGGGGAGGCTTTGCAGTGGTTGACATGATGACTACCTTACCTTTGGTACCCCATTATTACATAAACCATAAAAGGTCCACTGTTGGACATTGGCTTGCCCAGTTGGAAGCAGCTTGTTTGTAGTGATCTTGACCAAGTCATCTGTTCACCTTATCAATGAACGTCCTGCGCTGCGTTTGCCGATCCGCAGTCACCTTCAGCGGCCATCATACGCTATATCGTCTGTCCACTTCTACTACAAATTTCCAATCATGTCTGTTATTTTCGTTTATCTACGGATTTCCGCGTTTTATATATCAGAGGATCGGTGAACGATTATGACCTTGTTCTGTGCCAGCCATCACTGGTAACACAGAGGCGACGTATCGCAAGGAACAAATGGCCATTGGGGCCTCAAGTTTCTGGAGTTGAGACCCGTTGAGTTGGCCCGGCAAGTACGCCGTTAAAGCCGCCTGCAATCATTCCTATTGGAAGTCCATGCAGTAGATGAGTGGCAGTGGATGTCCTGCGTCTTAAACAATGATGATGACGAATAAGGAGACATCTACTCCAGTAGAAGTTCATAATATCTCTATTCAAGTAGGCATTTGAAACAACTTTTAAGTCCTTAATTATTTTAACATTACAAGTAAGCTACCATCGACTCGAAATGCTCATCTGCTAAGAGCCGACCAAAAACTAACGTATTTTCAGTTATTTTTGGTATGTAACTTACTTTATGACTTTTAGTTCTTT
This sequence comes from Battus philenor, assembly GCF_028537555.1. Classification (NCBI taxonomy): domain Eukaryota; kingdom Metazoa; phylum Arthropoda; class Insecta; order Lepidoptera; family Papilionidae; genus Battus; species Battus philenor. Next base: position 3,275,971 of record NW_027181688.1, read on the forward strand.
TTTTTAACACGGTGACGATATATAGATGTTAATCTGATGGTAAATGATGTGACCTTCAATTATTTTTATGGTATTTCAAAGGCGTGTACATTTCTTAAAAGCAGACAAGGTCGAATAAGATAATTCCACAATACAGACGTATTTATAGTAAAGCAAAATGACTATAGATTTCGTTCATTGTTTGAACCTTTCTTGATACTTTACCCTTGAGCAGTAGCCCAGTGGTAGAGGACAAACTTGTAATGATTGGTCGCGGGTTCGATTCCTGGGATACAATCTTACATGATCCACACTTAGTGCATTAATTATAAAATATTGCCATTACTCTAAGTAAGTTTACAGAGGATAGGCAACAGCGTCTTCTGCGTATCACACTGCGATCGCCAACCCTGCCAAGTATGGCTATTATGGTATATCCTCCCCATAGATATTTATTTATTTATTATTTTCATTACACAAGGCTTCCTGTGCGGGTTGCATTTGCAAAGTTGATAAATCCATCGCAAGAATAGTCGAGTGTTAGTGGAATCGATTTTGAAAATCGATATTTATCACTAGTGTGTCATTTGCTCCGGTGTTTAAAAAGTATCAAAATTATTTATTTACACGCCAAAATATAGAACTAACAATATTGCATAGGGAGGAAACGACAGAAGAAAATACAAGTACTTAATAATTACCTTATGGTACAAAATACTTTTACAAAGAAAAGCAATCGATACAAGTGTCGATACTTTAAGATCGATACTTCAGTGATATCGTTTCATCATCACTTGTTGTGTACCAAATTGTATTACAACATACACTAGGTCTTTGATATAAACCTTAATTTCATAAACTTTCGAATTGATTATTAAGACAAAGCCTTAGCTATGATCAACGCATATCAGGTCGCCTACTTTTAAATAAAGCATCATTTTCCTTTTAATAATCTTGCATTGTTCACTCACAGTATACTCAACGATCAATGATATAAGTGGATATATTCGCCTAAAATGTATCCATAGCTAATAAACACTTCTACGCATTGGATACATTACAATATTAGAGTGTTTATAGTTGTAAAAGCTCAGAAAGTCATCAAAAAGCTTTAAAGCATTTACAAACTATTTCTAAACACTCTGTATAAAGTGGTCACTCTTAAAAAATATATTACTGGAATAGAACAAACCAATAACTTAACAGTACAAAGTCTGCAGAGACAGATAATGATAATTTTTAAAAATTTTTAGGATTTTAATAAAAAGAACTTTGAAATAGCTTCTCTTCTAATTTATTATCTTAAACCATTGAATTTAGTATATGGTGTACCACATATTGACAGCAAATACGCACATTCATTCCTTTAAAACTTACACATATAACCAATCACCCTGTAGATTGTACTGGTTATCTCTGCTCTATATATTTCATCTACAGTCTACACTCAATTACAGTAAAAGATATATGCTATATGTTGACCCATTAACAATGGTAAAAATGTATGAGATATCTCACAATGCAATATAGTCTTTACGTCTTACACATTAAGCTCTATTATTTATTCCCACACGCAACTTAAATATTTAATGATAAAAATTGTTAGTATATAAATGCATTATCTCTTATCATAGATGAAGTGTTGTTTGATAACATTAACGGATACAAGTCTAGTAGCAAGGTTCTCTGCGGCGATAGCAGTGAAATTGTGGCAATGTTGCATTGTCATTTTAATGTATAAAGTTAACATTTTTTTAATTCATTTTACAAAAGTTTGAAAAAAAATTTTAAACTCCAATACATAAACCAATAAAAATTCTAAAGAACTCCGTATCAACAAAAATTAAACTAAATAAACAATATTTTAACTAGACTCTACAATGAATTTTTATGATGGTCACAATAGGATTGACATTACCAAATACGAAACAACCTTTACCTAAAATTAAAGATTAATAATTTTCAGAAAAAAAAAGTAAACAGAAGCTAAAGCCGTCTAAGGAGGTCATACAATGTGTAAATTATAATTCACCTGTGTATCATTATTGCAATAAAATCTGTTTACACTATGATCCATAGAAAACATCAGTATCAAACAAGTTAAATGGTATTTATCTAATAAAGTTATGTACATTTGTAACACATATTTAAATAAATAATAAAAGTGTATAAAAAATAAAATGTAAGTTGCAAAGAAATTAGCACATACTTTTTTTATACCTAAGGGAATAAATGTAAACTTGCTGGTAGCGAGTAAAGTCGTAGGACTCTAAGTGTTTTTAAAAAAGATTATCTATTAATTCAAGAAATCAATTTGTTTTTGAGGCCCATAGCAAGAGACCTTACACTCGGCTATATTTAAATGTATAATTTATTTTAATATATTCATTAAGTCTATAAAAATATTAAAATTTATTACACTTTGAAGCATGGCTTTAATATAGATAAAGAGTTTTTTGACTGTATGTTTTAAGTGGAGTTAAGTCCACTTAATTTAATTTTTTTTTTCGATTGCACAAAGTTATAATTATAGCTTTAAGTGTTCATCCATCCAAAATTTTTAAATCTGAAAATGGCAACATTCTATAAATAGTATCACATTAGACAGTGCTTGATATAATCTATCCCAATTGAGTGTCACTATCACTCAATATCTTGTAAAAGTTAATGGTGATAAAACAGTTATGATAAAAAAATTAAACCAATCTGTGATTAGATTGCACTAAGCCAATTTGTAGAATGAATAGCTGAATTTCATTTCTTATTAATTTTTTGTATAAATTTGACAGCCATAAGCTGGTGAAGTAAAAATGATATTTGGTAGTAAATGACGAAGTACAAGACATATAACAACTTGTGCTTGCTATTTTGTTAGTGAATCAGGCAATAGCAAAATATTTTTTTGTGTTTAAAACATTTTTCACCCCTTAATCTATACTTGTTTGCACTATTGCAAAATTGTTATTATTACAACACATGTATGTTATGTGAAAAACTTAGAAAAGTAAGGATTTGTAGTTGCAATTTACAAGATTTTTTTGCACAACATAGATAATACCTAAAAAAAAACAAATAATTCATATAGAGGTACAAGAGGCAGTCATATGACGAGTCTATCTCTACCAGAAAACCTTTGGTTGGAGATGAGAGACATGAAGGAGATGGGAGTTTAGAATGTACATACAAACAATTGCATACATTACTATACACACACACAAATATACAAACACTTATATAAATATGTATTTACATTTATTAATATAAACATACATACATTACTTTTATGAATTATAATTTAAACTACATGATATAGATTTTTAAATTTAGTCACTTGCCCCATTGCTTAATTTCAGTTTGATATAGATTTATAAGAAACCTTGCAGAATTGTATGATTGCAATGTGCAGTAGGCCTTAGTATTAAAACACAGTGAAAAATAAAATTGTAATTAAATTAAAACTTTTTTTAAGTGGAACTTCTACTACTGCTTTTATACTTGATTATGTATAATATCTACATTTTACTAGTGTTTTTCGGGGTTTTTATATTTTGTGGTTCTCATGTAGAAAACCCGAATTATAATTTATAAACTTGATTACTTTGCTAAATGTAAATACCTTAAAAACATTTTAATTAACTACTACATTTAAATATTAATGTAACTCATTTCATAAAGAATCACTAAAAAAATGTTAGGACACTACCATCAGTTAGTAATTAAATAAATTAGAATCTGACAAATAAAAATTTATAATAATTTAAATTTAAAGAGTCATGATTGAGTAATAAAAATAAAATTATATTTACTTGAGTATGTACACTTGTGAATAATGAGAGAAAATTGTTTAAGGCCAAGTTGTTAATATGATTTTAACCAACATACATTTTTGCAATTAACCGCTATTATCTACTAAATTATTTTGTTATGTTTAAAACATATTTGTTCTTTGTTATGGTATTCATCTTTAGGTTATTTATATAATAATGTAATTAAAAAAATAAATGTATATTTAAATTTTATCACACTGATAAGATTTCATTGACTTCATATTTGAAGTTAAGATGTGCTAACAAATCAATGTGTTTCATACCATTTCATTTATGTTCTAAGACTTCTGAAATTGTAAAAATAACTCTGTAGTTTTTATTTCATATTCAGCAAATGTTATTCTACTAGCACATTTAACTTTAGGGAGTTTTAACAAGTGCCAGACCTTAGGCATGTTAAATTTCTCATTTAACATTAATTTAAGATTACATACTCATAAATATGAGAGAGTAATGCAGAAATATAATAAAAACACTTCTTAAGTTATCTTATAGTGTATAATATATTTCAGATAATTACATTCACTATGTGCTTGTATATGTTTCAGTAGTCAGATATACAAAATCCAACCTACAATTTTTTTCAATTATGTTCTAAGTTGATTAAAATTTAATATCACATAAAAACAGGATAATTAGTGCTAAGAATGGAAACATAAATAGCAATAACAAAGAACTGTAGAGACTTTTGTAATATTAATTTTAATAGAATTTTATAGAGCTTATTACCAAACCATGATGAGCTGTTGGGTAAAAAAAAAGTTATCTACCTAGATCTGCAATTCCAGATTCACATTAGGGTAGATGAAAATTATGTTCATAGCAGAAACAGAGAATTGGTTTAAGGTATTTGACATAAATTCTACATTTTTTAACCAAAATTAATTCCAAAAGCCAGAATTACAGTGGGTAGAAAAGTACTAGTCAGCTCCTATGGGGTAGTTGACAGGTGAGATGATTACAAATTATGAGAATACTAATAATTTTGAAAAATTACATTGACTGTCTAATGGCCTAGCCACCCCAGCACTGTACTGACAATAATATTGAATATCCTTGAAAAGAATGATTTTTTTAATAAATTTTGATATTTTGTTAATTTACAGTATAGGTACTTCAGTAAGACTAGAGACAGGGACTGGGATTTTTAGAAGATAAGAAGTTCGGTTGAGGAATGCTCATGAAAAGTTTTTTTTAAAGAACAGAGAAAAAAAGTAGAAAAGCATTTACGTGGTTTATTAATAAATAAATCTAGCCTAAGTTTTTTCTATACATCTGTTTTAATTAAACTATAATGTTAGGTTTTAAGACTCGAGTTTGAGTTTTATAATATTTGTTACGTTCGCAATTCAAATGTATCATTATGTTAGTCGATAGACGCCCACTGTAAGATATAAGTTTCTCCCTAAGATCGCCCCGATTACCAGTCTTGCGCTGCCAAACAACAGTGTATCATTTTTACCGCACTAAAGTTCTTTTAATGTGCAAAGATAGAATATTTATTTCCGATTTTCAAGTTATGCAAACGAATTTTGAAATATATGTATTTTTATATAAATATAAGCGATTATAATCGTACGCACTAAGAACATAAAAGCTTCGACGCAACGGCAGAACTACGTGGTTTGATTTCCTTAAAGAACGCCATTCGAAGTCCTTCAGAATAATACGTACAATTACAAATTACAAACCATGACGTAAGTTACCTACATATATGTACATAAAATTTGCAATAACGAACGGCCTAGGATACTACACATAAACATGCTTTCTTAAAGATTTTGATCGAATAGATAATTAGACAAACATGTGTCACTGAAATGGTGTAGTTATCATTGGCGAACAGCGCAGTGAAAAAATCAATCGATGTTACAATAGAAAATGCAAGGTCATTTTCGACCAACACGTCTTATATCACGAAGTAATATAGCAAATTAGGCAAAAGTAAATATTTTAAATTAGTTTAATAATATAAGTTTGTACTTACGAAGTGTATAGAACCTTCCAATAAATAACCGAACCGGCGTAACACGCGGCTTCTGTCACAATCCTGAGAAAATGAAAAATAACGCGAACCTCTTAGTGTTGCCGTAAAGAAAATTAAGACACAAATAGTTTTAGTTTAATTAATAAATAATAATAATTAATCTTTAAGTAGATTATATTTTTAATGGTTAGACCATATTCGTTTTATTACCGAATAAACTGACAGTCGTTATTTACATAAATATTAATATAGTTTTGGTCATTATTAATTTTTATAATCATGAAACATATGAAGAGTCTCGTTCAAAATAATATACGTTAATTAACACTTATATCAGATTATAAATCGCATCATGACTGAGGATTACCTTGTACCTATATGGCATATCTAGTTTTCACCGATTAGAAATGGCAGAGGGCTTGTGAAATAAACCCAAATCTTTTATGTAGTAACTATGCTCAAAGGCACCTGTAGCCTCGCCAACTTAGAGTTTGTAGCTCTTTACCAGATTGGGAGGCAGCCAATATATTAAGTCGTACGGGTGAGCATTCGGTACCTATGCTAGGACAGTCAATAAAAACATGTTTAGCATTGTAATTTAAACATGGTTGTGTGGGTCAAACCTCGGTTCAGTAAGTTGCAATTGGCGGTCAAAAATATAGGTAAACCAATCGGATGATACTCTTTGAAAGAAACAATTTTTTTATATTGTTTAACCCTTCATAGCAACATGTAATATGGAGTAGTAATAAGCTTTTTTTTCTCTTTTTTGTGAAGGTAATAATATATACAAGTTTTTTTAGGGTTTGAAAGTCTTTGTTGTAGATTATAAATAATATTTTTAATGAATTTCTATGTTATAATCACTTATTTCATACAATAATCAAAATCGTGTTTATACTGTGACAAAATCAGCAGATGATAACACTAAAACATAGATAATGTTTTTTGTCTTTGTCGTCGAATGCTAATTTAAAAAAAAAAACAACTTGTACCGGTTGATGCACATAAACTTGATGTATATTTAATATCTTTAATTGTTTGTAGCTACTCGTGTCAGTTATTGGTGCCGGTGTAATTTTTTTAACTACGATTATATATATTAAATTATTTAGTGTTTTTCTATTAAAATTTACGTAAAATTTCTTTTTTTTTAATAAATTAAAATGTCTGTTGATATCAATACTATTGGATCACATAAGATAAGGAGTATTCCAGGTGGAGAGGTAACTAAACCAGTTATATTTATTTCGTGTTTTAACCGCACTATATTCAACTAATAAACAAATAAGTAATTTATGAAATTTCTTTATATTGTTATTAGGTCGAGCCTGTAAACGTACGAATTAATAAAGCTAATTCGAAGTTTATTTGCAATTAATACAATATTGCATATAGTTTCTAAATTTAAATGAATTTGGATATAGTTTTACTAAGTAAATAATAACCAACTCGTTAAAGTAATAATGAAGATTATTTTTTATAAAACATGTTACGAAATTCTAAATATTTTTTGTCATATTAAATATTTTTCTAAAACGAAAATATAGATTCCGGCTTATGTTATAAGAGTGTATGCCAGTATTTGAATATAGATTTAAGAAATATTTTTATTGTTACCTAAGCTAAAGGTTCTTGTTAGGCTATTGTTATAATAGTAAATGTTTCTTGGATTTTAAATGAATTTTTCAGCATTGATAGACACAGTTTTTGTAGATATTACAACTTCACCAGATTTTAGGTAGTAGAACTCTGCTGGTGTTTAGTCTAGATCTCTTTCATCGCCTTCACCTTTGGGACATCAGTCAAAGAACCTTTTTACAGTAACCAAAATTTGAAATGGTTCACTAGAAAGTCTCGATTGGGCTAATATTTTAAATCTTTTACACAATTAATGGATCTTATCAGCATTGGTATATTATAATAATAAAAAATGTGTTTATATTGCAACATCTGAATCATAACTATCTGCATTGGATATCAGTGGTAGATATGGTGTTATTGTTATCAATGTAGAATTCAGTGAATGGGCATTTTTTTAGGTAGCATTAGATAATGCTCTGTTATTTAATTTTATGAAATCTTATTTTGATTTATTTTTGTAGAGGTATATTATCAGAAGTTTAATGAAGGTAAAATTATGAGATTACATACTCAATATGTTTATGTTAATCTGGTCTATAGGCAAAGGTATTTTAAATATATGAAATATAGTGGTATACATGAGGTTAGCTAAAGAAATAAATATAAGCTAAATAATTTGTGGACAGGTGTTTATTGCACTACAATACATACCAATGTAATGTCTCTGAATTACATCTAATAAATTTCTGAAGTTTATTAAACAAAAACTTGCAGAATAATCTTATTACAACATTGTTTTGCAATTAATTGTTTTAACATTGGTATGATACATATTGTAAAATGGCCACAAAAAACCTTACGCCAGGCTTTTCCATGGTCTGGGTGCATCATTCTTATGATGGAAGTCCACCTGTTGGTAATTGCAAAGAGAAATAGCATATTGAGGTTGTTGGCCATCTTAAATTAAATAAATCTGTATATGTTATTAGGCAAACAATGTTAGAAAGTTTGAAAAAGCAGTAAGAATGATTTATAAGTAGTTGATACTATTTATTTGACTTGTTCCTCTGATGTGTGTGGTCAGGAGTATCATGACACAAACTGTAATTGAAATAAATTTGATTTAAGAATTTGGTTATACAACGAAGCTCAGCCATTATTAAAACCATGCTAATTTAATATAATATGTATCAGGGGTGGCCAAGCTCCATGACAGTATGAGCCACTATTCAAAATTTAAAATTTTTCCCGAGCCACAATTGAATACGCATTTAAAACACGCAAACGAATATTTTTATCACAAAAATTATATTTATTGAAATTATATGTTAAAAGTACAAAATATGTGTATCGAAGTTAGACATACATATTTGACAGCACTCCTGATAATACTTAAGATGCCGGTTAGTTAATTATGATCGGTGTTTGGATTTCGCTAATTTTATGGTGGAATAATAATAATAATTATTCACGCCAGTAATTTTTTTCGATTTTCCAGGAGTTGACAATCAAATGGAGTCAAAAATAATCGTTCAAAGAGCCGCATGTGGCTCGAGAGTCGCAGTTTGGCCACCCTTGATGTATATGTTACATTACTCTAAATTACCTTGTTTCACTTAATTACTCTGTTAACCAAGTATATGAAAGTATTACATTAATTTTATTTCAGGAAGTTGAATTGAAATCTTTCTGGCAAGATCAGGATGCGGCTGTCATTTTCTTTCGACGATGGGGCTGCATGTTTTGCAGGCTTTGGGCCAAGGAGGTAAGTAATAGTTACAGTTTTAGTGTTATCTTCATAATGATAGTCGCACTACAAGGCATACAACGATTTCCCGTGACGATAACTATATCGTAGATACACTTAGCAGCAGCCTCCACCCTGAGTTTATCGTTGTCTTCTCGTAGTTGCCACTCGGTGGATGCCCATTACAAGGCACAGACCCTCCACCAAGATCGCCACTTTGACCAAACTTGCTACTACTTCTACGATTCATTTCTTCACTATCTCGTCACTGTCTCGTCTGCCTAATCACTCAGTGCCACTTCAGACGAGCAATTCTTCGAGATTCGCCGGTGAACTTAGTTTTTCAGAGCTCTAAGCTCCGAGCATAGCCATCTGTATAACTTTATTTTGTTTATCAAAGAAATATGTACATACGCAATATTGCAGAAGTGTTTTATTTTTAAATTGCCCCTGTTCAAGGATAAATTTATTTTGAATTGCTGTAGGAGTCATTTTCTCGTATAATGCAACACAATGGGTATGTGTCGCACGCAACACTCGGCTATAAAGGAGAGTTTACATTGGATTCAGTCTGACTGTTATGGTTATATTTTATATTATTTTACAAATTCTACTAATAACAGGTCCTAAGATAGATTAATAATTGTACCTGATAAAAACATTTTTCATAATTACAGTATAAAATACAAAAACTTTGAATTTAAAATATTTTAACACCTAAATAATACCTTGTGTTTGATACATAAAACATTACAATATATTATCAATCTCAATGTCTTGCAAAAACCGTAAAATGTGTTATGGGATTTAATTTTATTTGCGGGTTCCACATTAAGTCTAAGACATTTGTGGATCGTGTAAAAAAAGTTAAGTTTTGGAAGATATAGGCGTCCAAAAAAAAAGATTTGAATTTGGAACGATATTTAATATCAATGGTTTATGTTGTGATTTAAAAAATAAACTTTCTATTTTTTAAAAACCGATTTATCGAACACGAATTGTAATTTGAAATTAGAATCTAGCGAAATAACGCCTATGTGGTTATTACCTTACAACCAAAGCCACGGCTCGATAGTCAGGTAGTTTCACTTGTGATAGCGTCTACATAAACCGGAAACATGCAGTTGTGTGCGAACATTCCGATGTTCCGTTTTTTAACCGCTATATTACAATTGGTTGACATTATTTACATTGCTCTGTATAAGAAGTATTTAAGATTTAAAAATTAAATAATACGTGATAAAAGTTTTATTACTATACAAAATGGTGTAATAAAAATGTATCTAAAAGAAACTTAACGAGTATGGCTCGTATCTAAATCGTTGATATTAATCGCGTCCGTCATAAGAAGAATGTCGTAAGAGCCAAATTGAGCTAATCTATAATAGCCTATAAAGCTACGATGTTCAAAGCGTATTTTGCTTCCTACCGGTTTTATAGGAAATCTATGTTGTCTTATGTCTAGATGTGGACGTTCCATGGCCGACATGATTATGACTGTGCATTTCAACGACTAAACATTGGATCCCGAACAGGGACGGAATCACCTAGTTTGTGCGCCCTCACTATTCCGAGAAAATCACCTCAGTTTTCATAAAATAACATTTTATAAAGCGGCGTAAGATGTTTATCTTATTACTACTACACCAATACCTCACTGATTAAAAATCAACGCAATTTTAAACAGTTTTATTTTCACTTTGTTTTGCTAATTTTAGAGTTCAGTTTCAATTACGTAGTGTGCTGTAAGGTAGTGCGTTGTGCTTTTTTTAGATGAGAATAATAAATTTATATAACTTTTAACGTGTTGTTTCTGGTTACAAAAAAGGTATATATTTTTACATTTTATTTATTGGCAGAGTTATATTATAGTTGTTTTTAAAAAGTTTTATTTTCGTAACCCTGCAACCTATCTTCGATCTTAACATAGTTTGTTATAGAAAATCTTAATTCACTTTGCGGCGTTTCAATTTGCGTCGTGTTTTTTGGAACGTAACCACGACGCAAAGTGAGGTATTGGTGTACTTAGTTTCGGTTGAAGTTGATGCTGTTAGCTCGGGGGATTTTACAGCTTTATCGGAACTGAGTTCATGGAGCGGAAGGGTCTATGAACTTAAAATAAAACAGTAGCTGGGCAGATGCGTTCCAGTTGTACGATGTCATTTGTTAGTAAACCGCTCTACCCGAGTAGAGCTGTGTAGTGTTGATGTTGTGTATGCGGATTGATCCAACCTTGGTTCGTCCACGGTGTTCGCGGTTAGGGAGTTGTCTTATTAGTGTAGTGTCACTAAACATAAAAATTTTATTAACATTATTGACCGCACATGAGTTTTCTCGTGTTTCGCGCTCATTTTGTCACGCTGATCACTAGTTGACCTGTCCACCCGGAAGGTTGTCAGGTGATATGAAACAGCTTCAATCTACTTGCATAGTAGTGAACGGAAAAAAATTTCCTAGGAGACTCTCCGTGAGAGAGATTTATGTAAATTTTGTAGGGTTCCACTTCACATAGAAAAATGATTAGCACGTTATCACACTCATAAAAGTACTTGAAACTTCGATGAAATTTATTTTTAAAGTGCATCCTATATTATAGTACAAATTAAATTTTACATAAGAAAGTGATTATAATAAAAAACACGTTTTATGATAATACCTGCAATGCGTCTTATAAAATTTCTGAAATTTTCACAAAAATAGTCTAATAACAGTTATGATGATTTCAGAACCTACAAGTTTGCCCGAAAACGTGAGGTCCGAACGTGTCTTAGAGATTTTTTGCGAACATTAACATGTTAGTAAACATTTTGAAAAGTCATTGTCTGAATGTTTCTATTAAAACATGTTTTTTATTATTATTAGTTTATTAAAAATCACTGCCCTGTTAATAAACCATCACCAAGAGAAGCAGTTAGAGAGAGAGAGGGAAAGATATATGACTATTAACAGATAATAAAATTACGTATAAAACTGGTATAACTATAAGTATTTAAAAAAAATATCAACGATCATTTTCATTTTTGTATTGGAAGTTCGTAAAAGGTTGAGAGGTAACCTACTATGCCCTGGGCGAATTGGTGTGAAGTAGGTCCATAAGGATTTTTGCCAATATTTGTGTATACAGGGTGATTGGCACGCAAGTCTTTTCAGGGTCAGAATAGATAGGTAACTATCGAATCACCTTGTATAAAGTGATCACTGAAATAGGTTACATGAGTTTATTTGAATGCTACAGGCCAATAACTTCTAACAGTGCAAAGTCTACAGAGACAATTAGTGAACAATATATAATTATTGTTACGTAATTTAATGTTTTTGGAACCATTGATTTATGGATAGGATATACGATATATCGATCGACAGTATAGTAGTTATAAATTCATATAGCATTTAATTCTATAACCAATCATATATATACACCAATACCTCGCTTTGCGTCGTTTCGTTTTGCGTTTTTGTCAAAGTTGCGTCGCTGCTTAATTAGTACTAATTTTCTCTGTGCGTCGTTAGATTTTCGAGGTTGTGTTGTTTTGGGTTCGAGTTTTTAATTTTTTTTTTGAAATTCTCTTTTTTTCTAAAAGATGGCAACACTTTTGTTTCCAATTGCGCCATGCCATCAAAACTCGGGGATTCCCTTTCTAACTAAAAATCAACGCAATTTGAATACAGTTTTATTTTCACTTTGTTTTGCTAATTTTAGAGTTCAGTTTCAAATACGTAGTGTGTTGTGCTTTTTTAAAAAGAGTATAATAAATTTATATTAATTTAAACGTGTTTTGTTTCTTGTTACAAAAAAGGTATATATTTTTCCAATTTATTTATTGACAGAGTTATTTTATTTTGGTTTTGTAAATGTTTACTTTGTTCAATTTTCTTAGTCTTTAATCTTTCTTTAAAAAGTAGTATTTTCGTGACCCTGGAACCTATCTTCAATTTTTGCATGGTTTGCTATAGAAAATCTTAATTCATTTTGCGGCGTTTCAATTTGCGTCGTGTTTTTTTGGAACGTAACCACGACGCAAAGTGAGATATTGGTGTACGTAGTTACGCAGTTAGTGTGTATGGCGCTTAATCTTGTTTTATTAAAACCAGTTTTAGCTATGAGTAATCGAAACTCGTTTCACAAGTGGAAGTATTTTGTTTTGCAATCACTTGCAGCGTTTATTATGCTTAAATATAAGAATAGTGAATGGCCTAAAATGAAGCTTGTTTTTAATAAATAAAGCTTCCTCATTCTTATAAGGATGTTTTTTGTATAAGGTCAATGATGATGCAATTAAATATAAAATTATGTTAAAACGAATAACACGCGTTAGGATGTTATCATACGAAAATATCTTTCCTTTATATTGCAATACAAAATACAGGATGATTCGTTATATTAGTAGAAGCTTTGAAAGTGGAATGCATAGATAATTTTCTGTCAATTTATGGTGAACACTATCTAAATAATAAATAATGTATCGATTTAAAAATTTGAATTACAGCATTCACCTCTATAAAGTTTTTACACTTATTTGCAATCATTCTGTAGATGATTTTGACATATTTCATCGATAAATTTTAGAAAACAACGTTAAACAAAAACAATGAATTATAAATTTCAGGAAATAATAGTGACTTTTGGTAGAAGGATGCATGCTTCTATTTCGGGTAAAGACCAGCGGTGAAGGATTGTGATTTGCAATCGTAGGTCGCGAGTTCGATTCTCAGTATGTAAACTTATATATAATTCATACTTTGTGAATAAATAAATAGGATTGTCGCTGTTCACAAACAAGTTTCCAGATTATGGGCAGCAACCACTGCTGTCCATACTACACTGCAATCGCCAACCCGCCTGCCAAGCGTGGCGATTACGGTATATTCCTCATAGATATCTTTTGGAGATCTTATTACTTGCAGTGGGAGTCTAGATCTAAAACGACTAGGACGTTTCAAGGTCAAGTAAGCGCTAATGACTTGATCTGTTAACAGATTCGATTGTTTATAAGAATTAAATTTGTTAAAAATATCTCAAAGTAAATGATTTGCCACGATTAGATCTAAATTGGTTAAATTTCATTTCAGTTAAGCGAGATCGCGCCAGTTTTAAAAAAGAACAACATCAGGCTGGTTGGAGTGGGCGTCGAGAATGCTGGCTCCAAGGAGTTCCTGGATGGAAAGTTTTTTGATGGAGGTAAATACATTTCGTATAAAATGTTTAGCGTGAGTAGGTGAGTTATCACCCGAGAACTATCTGTTTCTCCTTCCTGGCGAGGTGACCAAAATACTCATTTAACAGGTAAAGGAGAATTACCACCCGGATACGTATCAAGTTCACCAATATAATAGTGTTTCGCGTGTGGCTGAGAGATAAATTAAATAAAAAACCAGTAGAGCGAATACCAATTTTAAGATATACCTTATAAAAATGACTCCAAAACTACTGATTCATTTTTAAATTATCTTTTTGACAGCTTTGTATATCTATTTCAGAACTCTACCACGTGGAAGATCTATCAACTTATCAGAACCTGGGATTTAAGAGATTCAATGTAGTCTCCATTATAACCTCTCTGTTTTGGAAGGAGTCCAGAGAGGCAATCGCTAAAGGGAGAGGAATGGGTAAGAGTTTATAGCCTTACAGGCATTCTGTACCAGTCAACCCAAGGTTTAAAGATAATTACTAGCAGGTGTATAAATGTTATAAAAATATCTATTTATTTAATTCTATATGCTCCATATACATCATAAATACAATACTTATTATCTAATTAGTAATAAACACATACACATACCTAAATAGGTATATATATATATATACATATAGACAAAAATTTCACATGCATATGTTATGTACGTTTTAACCCAAAGACACCGTCTGCAAGACATAGGCCTGCCCCAAAGATATCTATGGGGGAAATACAATAATAGCCATGCTTGGCAGGGTTTTGGCGATCGCAGTGTTGTGTTATGGTACGCAGAGGACGCTGCTGCCCATCTTCTGGAAACTTGCTTGTGGGCAGTGGCAATTCTATGTAATTAATACACCAACTGTGAATTATATTAGATTGTATACCGGGGATCGAAACCGCGACCTACGATCGCAAGTAAAACGTTGAAATAATGAACAAGTTATAGCATGTCCAAGGATCAAGTGTTTTAATAACTTAAAAAAGTAGATTTTACGAGAACTCTATAAATACGCCTGTAGTTTAGATTCTTCCACCAATAGGTCTAGAACCTTCTTTTTAAACATGTAACAGTTTGCTTACTACTTTCCGAGGGGAACTTCCCCTATTCCAAAGCAGAAAGATTTGGACAGGAAAATGAGTATGAATAAAAGTCAAATTTGTGATAACGTCAAAGTAGTAAAAAATCTTGGTTCTCTTGTGTATGTCATAAGGAGAAAAATTAAAGAATTTGTAATATAATATGAGTTTCCCAGAGAGCAATAGAGATTGATGCTTGGAGCATATATACATATATACATAGGCGGGGTACATAGCTCGTACCACTGACGACCTTGGAGCCTAAAGGTTCTCGAGTGGTGACAACAAGCCGGTAAACACGGCGTAGCTAGGCCCCTTGCTAAGTAGACAGACGATCGACTGGTCATCACGGCGATCTTTGGTGGAGGCTATGCCTTGCAGTGGCCGTCTATTAATTGACCTGATGATAATGCTAATGCCATGTTATGGATGTACTGAAATGTAGACTCATATTTTTTATAATTTTTAACGGAGGGATTCAATGAATAATTTAGCAATTAATAATGTTTCACTTACATACGATAATAGAAATTTTCCCATCATTGTTAAAATTACTTTGTTAATTTAAGATTACTTTCAATAAATTTTAAAGTCACAGTTGTAGTTAGTATTATAAATGATAGTTTCTAACAAGTAACGTCGTAGGTCTGGAAAGTGATCTGATCGGCGACGGTTTACAAAATGGCGGCGCTCTGTTGATTCAAAATGGCGTCGTAACACGTCACTTCGTGCAACTCGGTCCAGCCGATTGTTTGTCGAACGTGGAGATATTGGAGGTTCCACTCTATTTATATTTTCTGTAATAATCAGGTCTAGGTGGAGATTTGAAAGGTGACTGGGTGCAAGTAGGGGGAGCTTTGTTGGTTGGAAAAGGAGGGAAAGTGATCTCTCATTTTGTACAGACGGGACCAGGTGAACATTTGCACAATAAGGAAATATTGAAGGTAGGTTCATTAAGTCATGTTTATATTCAATATGTATGTATAAGGACGATTAATTTTTCGCCAAAGCGCATAGATGGCGCTAGTGTCCGCTAGATAATTTTATTCATGTATAATATTTTATAACTATTTTTTGTCTTTTTTAAATATAAATTTTTTTTTGTCAAACCTATGCAAAATAATTATTACATATACCTCTAACCAAAAATTGTGAAAGAAAGTACTAATTTAAAAAAAAATTGTAGAGTTACTACTATCTGTCAAAACAATCCATACCGGCATGATTTAAGGCACACTAAGTGCTGCCTTTTCTATTGAACATATTTACATATTAATACAATTTTATGTTTTTCAGCATTTCAATTTGGAGGGTGAATACGTAGAGGAGACTATGGCGAATAAGGATCGTGAAAATGTGCAGTGCAAGGTATGGCCGTAGTATTTTATTGTTATAATCTATACTACCGAGGGCCTTCGAGGAGTTTCATGCGTACCTCCAAACACACATCTTTTCATTTCAGACATCGTTCACTGCTGGTCTCCCCTATAGATTTCCGATAAGAACAGTAGGAAGGGACGACCTGAACCAGGTCACGTGTAAATCATGTGGAGTGACGTACTACGCTCGCTGGTCCCTGGTGTATATGGCCTGCAAAATGCCACTACAGCTTGAAAATCCGCTGAGCTATCTGCTGGTTCGTTTCTAGTTCAATAAAGAAAGTCAGGAGTTTTTACTAGGGTCATTTAAGTATCAGGCCAAGGCTCACGTCTTGCTACTCCACTGACCACCAAATCTGTTTTAGAAATATAAATTCCTATTATATGTCTACCCCCAGACGTCAGGGTATCTTGCGTATATGCCATGATTTCCCATAGAATACGAAAAGAAGCTCTACTTATGCCCAAAATTTGTATGACAGTTAAATCTATTCTTCATCTTTCCAGCCCATAGACAACCATTGCAAGGTATTGGTCTCTCCCTAGGATCTTCACTATGATTGGTCTTGTTCTACCCGCATCCAGAGTCTTTGATCTTACCTATGTTGTCGTTCCATCTAGTGGTGTGCCTGATTACGGTGGTCGTTATTTACATCCATTATTGCCAATGAATTCGTTCTACTCTAATACTGATGCTATGAGTGTAATTAATACACAACAGTGTTGCCAGTAACAAGCTAATTTAATGTGTGTTATTTTATGTTATACGAAAGGCGAGAGTAGTTAGAAATTGAACTAATATTGGTGTCAAACACTTTCCAATTTTCCAGAAAGAAGCCAGCTCCTAAGCCAAGCATCAAGAATTTCAACCCCCTGGCGCCAATCCACGTGATCTGGTGCGGAAGACGGTGCAAGCAGAGTAAAGTTTAGTTAATGTTAATATATAATTGTTTAAAATTCGGAACATGGGAAAATTAAAGTGTATTTAACAAATATCTTATATGTAAACTATATTCGCCGGTCAAATGCGATTTATTTCATCCAGGTAGGTGTAAAGATGTGTCTACATGAAGAAAAAATATCAGCGTACATCAGATACACAAAGCGTGTTTCACCTGCTTCTATTCTATGCTCAACTTTACGACTTGGGTATTTATTGAGTTATTTTTATGTTCATGCTAGGGAGGGAGCTAAAAGATGAGTCTATAGATTTGATTTTTATACGTAAATTGTTATTTGTTGACATTTAAAAAAATAGCCATGTAAACGCAACTTTACATTTGTTTAGTTAACGATATTTGCAATTGTCTTCCCTTTTGCTTCCATGAAAAAGTATATCAATGTTATGTCATAAGGTTGTAAGTTTTACTAAGAGATTAGCTTATTGCTCTCTTTAAAACATAAATCATATATGTATGTTAAATAAGAGATATGTTTTGTGTATTACATCAACTAAAATAAAATAAGTGCTTAATACTTTCGGAAAGCGATATCTTAGTGTTTTTTTGTATGTTAACACTGAAACGCAGTGCGCAAAAATTTAATGAGTAGGGATATTTGTTAAAAAAATGTATTTTTTTTGGTGTTGGTATATAAAATTTATATCATTTTAAATAGGTTTATTATGAATATTGCCTAACATATATAACATAAAGAATATTATGTTAAAATTAAATATATTAAATATTAGTACTTTAGTATTGCTATTTTTAAATAACGGTGTATTCTTTTTTAACCCTTAATAGCCTGATTTACGAGTGATTTTTTTAATATTACTGTGTTTGCTTGAGGGTCTAGATCAGTGGTTCTCAACCTTTTTTCACCTGCGGCACATTTTTAACTATTCTGAAATCTGGCGGCACATAAAGAAAAAAAACCAACAGAAGTTTTTTTGTTGGCATGACAAACTGAATAAAAAGAACCATAAAAATTGTATTATATGTAAATAATCTAAAAATACAACAAAATGGCCAGTTTTCTTAACGATATAAAATTAAAAGCTAATTAACTAAACTACTTTAATGAGAAATTTGAGCTTGATGTTTTTCGATAATTTCATTTATATTTGGTCGTAAAAATGACAATGCTACTCTCATATCGTCTTCTACATTTAACAACCTTGATCTTTTTTTAGTTTTAATATTGGCTAATGCTGAAAATCCGAATTCGCACAAATAAGATGTGGAAAATTGTAATAGAATATTTAAAGCTTTTCTAGATAAAAGTGGATAGATGCATCTGATTTTTATCCAAAATGTATTAAGTGATTCTTCAGAATGTTTTAAAATTAAATCTCGATTAGTTGAAAGCAAAATAAGCTCTTCTTCTTCATTTAAAGTTAACTCAAATACAGCAGTGTCCGTAATTAGAAATGGGTTACGAACCCAATCAAACTTATTAATATCCAATTCCGGGAAATAATAAACAATTCTCTCCTCTAATGTTGTCAAATGATCAAGAACAATTTGTTTAATAATTTTATACCCGTCTTTAGGAACTGATTCGAACTTTTCTAAATTACCTTCTTGGGCTTTCTTTTTCCATAAAGAAATTTGTCTTTTTAACCCCACCAACTTATCAGTTGAATTTAAAATATTTTCATTTGAACCTTGCATACTTGAATTAATACTGTTAAAAATGACAAAAATATCTGACAAATAAGCAAGTTTCGTTGTCCATGTTAAATCTTCTAATATTTCAACAAATTCAATATTATTATTTTGTTCAAAAAAAGCTTTCATTTCCTTTTTTAATTTTAAAACCCGAGATAAGACTTTTCCTCTGGATAGCCATCTTACTTCAGTATGGAGTAGCAAAGATTCATACTTGGACTCCATTGCTTTACATAGTTCCTTGAATAATCTGTTTTTCAATGGTCTTGATTTTATGTAATTTACCATTTTAACACATTGCTCCAAAACTATCTTTAAATCTGGTGACAGGAACTTTGTTATAAGAGCTTCTCTATGCAAAAAACAATGTGTAACTATTATATTTTGATTCAATTCTTTTACATAAGATACAAATCCTTTAATATGCCCGGTCATTGAGGGTGCACCATCTGTGCAAATTCCAATACAAAAATTCCAAGAGACATTTGTTTTTTCTAGATATGAATTAATTACTTCAAAAATATTTTTCCCGGTTGTAAAATTTGACAGCTCCCGACAACATAAAAATTGATTTATAATATCATCTTCATAGATAAATCTAACAAATGCAATTAACTGAGAATTTCCTGTGATGTCGGTGGTTTCATCTATTTGTATTGCAAAAAAGGAATTTTGAAGATTTTTTGTAGTATTCTGCTCGATATTTTCTGATAGATCTTTTATCCTGCGATGTATAGTGTCATTAGAAAGGGGTATTTTGGAAATTTCAACATCGGCTGATTCACCAATCATCGTTTTGACTATTTTACGGCAAGCAGGTAATATAATTTCTTCTGCTAAATTATGGGGCTTCAATTTTACTGCGATCAATTCCGCGATTTCATAAGAAGCAAACTGAGCTTTTTCGGACACACAAAATTGTTTTTTAAAATTTTTTCCTTGTTTTACTTTTGTTGAAAGATACGTTTTAAAATAGTTCTTATCTTTGGTTGATAAAGAGGGATGATTGGTAACCAAGTGACGAAGAAGTTTGCTAGGAACCATAGCACTATTTGATAATTTTAAATTGCATATAATACATTCTGGGACTACTATGTTATTTTCTAACGATGAGGTGAATCCAAATCTTAAAAAATTGTCGTTATATTTTCTAGGAATTATATACTTTTTTAAAATAGAACTATTTTCACTTAAAACAGAGGAACACTCATTACTTTGGTCGTATATGTCATCATTATTGTTACTTGCATCATCATCATCATTATTCTTTTTTTTCTTTATCCATTTGTCCATTTTTAAGGGGTCTGAAAAAAACAAAAAAAATACTGTCAAAAAAATCGAAGAATATATAAATTTAAATTTATAAATATACAAATTCTGTAACCATTTGTAATTTATGAAAATGAAAAATATAACCCTTATGAAGTTATATAACTTTCACACAAATACAATTTTTAATGCATAAAATCGAATTTTATTTAAATAATTGCTGCCATTGTATTCGTGAAACAATTTAGCAGCAAACCTCGGGATTTTTTTAGATATAAACAGCAAACTTTTTTAATTACAGAAATATTCATCGAATGGAATAAAATCTGAAAAGTCTTAGATATTGTAAATCAAAGAATACGTGCATTGCAAAGTCAATATACCTCCTATTTTTTTATCGAAACTACATGCCAACAAATTAATAAGGATACGAATCAAATACTTTTCTAATTTTACAAAGGGTAGATTAGTATTACAATGGAAAATCATGTAAATTTAAAATATCACACAAACAACATGCTCATTTGGAAAAAGACAAGTGTGGTAGACTTGAGACAATTTTTAATACATAAACATGACTTTATCATAATTAGGGATTAAGAAAAGCGTTTTGTAAATTAAATATAATTAGCTGGTTCAATATATAAATATTTACGTTGAATATATTTTTTTGTATATGTGTTATATATATTTTAAATTTTTCGCGGCACATTTTTAAAATCTCGCGGCACACAAAAGTGCCGCGGCACATGGGTTGAGAATCACTGGTCTAGATGATGGGAAAAATAGATTTTTTTTTATTTCGTTGGAAAGAATATTATACAATAGTAAAATTCGTACAGGCAACCTATAAAAAAAAAAACTAATAGTAATGTGAACATTCGGTTTAAAAGATTGGTATCAAAATTGAAACTCTAGGCTATTAAGGGTTAAATTTAGTTTTTACATTTTTAATTTTGTTGCTTTTGAATTTTAATGTGATGCTTTGTAGCAAACATTAAAATAATATCTAAATGTTTAATAAAAATTCAAGACATCGGACGAAATTATGGAAAATACTTCTTCATAAACGACTGATAGTTTGAGTATTATATTGGTGTATTATCTCTATATATTCCTGTTTTGAAAACAATAAGATTGTTTTAAAAATATAAAATAACAAAAATATATTTATGGTGTAGTTTTTTTATTCCTATGTTATAATGGTACATTAGTCTTGCCATAAATATTGTTATAATGAAAAACAATATTGTTTTTTATTGTGGTAACATTAATTACTATTACAGTGTGTTAGTTTTCATACATTAATATAAAACTATTAAAATATATAAAGCTTATCCGAAGTGGTCACTACTGGCTACAGTATGCACTCTTTCTATGGAAAAATTTTTCGTTGTCAATCATATGGATTGTTTTAGAAACTTTAAATTATTGCGTTTATAGCAAACCTTACTTTCTAAAACTGATCCTAAATCATAATCCAGTGGACTAGATGATGGCATGTCTTCAGCTCTGATGAAGTTCGAAACGTTTTTTTCTAACCAAGATTGGGTAGATCGAGCTTTATGACCTGGCGCCGAGTCCTGTTAAAAAGTCCATTCTTGATTTTTCAATATGGTGTTATTAAGGGGCTTTACCTTATCAAGAATTGTATCTTGATACACTTGTGCCGATGAAGTCACTCCTTTCATAGCTCTCTGACAACTGTCACTGGAGCCAGATAATAAGCGCGAAAATAAGAAAACACAACTAATAATTTTATAAAAATGATAGGTTCCTAATTCAAAAAAAAATGTTAATTTTTAATTATAACAGTATTAATGGCCAGTCCACGTATAAGGATTGATGGTGAAGTTTCTGGACCTGCTTTTATAAACATAGCTTGTAATCAAGTTTTAGACTAGTGTTCTATAAGGGTCTCGGGTATTTCTCCTATTAATTTTGCTAAACACGACGATTAGATTTAAGTAAATAAATACAAATTTTCCAATTATTTAAAAAAAGTGTAGCAAGTTCTAAAGCAATGTATTAATTCGTTTTTGGTACTATAAGCAGTGGTAGCCCAGCGATAGAGTACTGAGACTTGCGATTGTAGGTCGCGGGTTCGATTTCTGGTATACAATGTTGTGTAATTGAAACTTTGTGCGTTAATTTTATGACATTCCCACAAACAAGTTTTCAGTCCATTTGCATAGCGTCTTCTGGATTATGGTGTATCTGCTTTGCAGAGGGCGTCTATAGGCTGAGATGATGACAATATTTATTAAGATATGGATCAACTCTACATTTAGGAGTGAAGTCTTTGGAATAACGGTACAACCTTTTTTAATTGTTTTTTTTTGTTTCGTTCTCAATAACACTAACAGTTAGACACGTAGATATACAATATGAACGCTTGGATGAGGCTTGCATCTATTCATTTATGACGATCTTAACAAAGTCCACATCTATGCTGTTTACATCCTTCACTGCGTCTGACGGGCCATGGTCTCCACTCCTGAGGTTTAACGGCCATCTGTTGTTGGTGTGCCTATTGCCACTTCAACTTCCTTATCTGGTGGGCCATATCGGTTACTTTCGTACGTCTATGGATCTCCTTATTCCTACTTCGATCTTATAAAGAAATCAAGAGCTGCAGTCTGAAATGTGAGACCATCTTAATATTCTTATTTCAAAATTATATACACTTTACGTAGCTTTAAATTTTTCTTAACTTCCACCACGTATATCAGAAGAAAATTATTTATTTGAATTTCGAATATGAAATCAAAATTCGTGTTAATTTTAAATTTAATATCATTAAAGGCGCTTGTGTGGTTATTTATGTAATAAAGCATTTAAAAGTTATAAGTGATAATAAGTTTATGCTTGTAAATGACAGTAACGAAAAAAAAAACAAGAAAAGAATGATTAAAATAGATTTATTACAATAACATAAGTGTTATATGCATAACATAGGTACAATAAATACCATTAAAATATCTTAAAGATGTTTATCACAGTTTTTAACTAAAACTAATATAATTTATTTTAAAATTCATTTTACAACATCGGGAGATAAGGAGATTTTAATCTTTGGTCATAGCTACGAACTTTTTTGTATGTTTTCCTTTGCCTTTCGTCGAAACTGAGCATAAACTATAATTCGGAGTTAAATAGTATAATTTCTCGTCGTCGATGTCATGGTATATCATGTTATTGTCAGCATCGAATACAACTCGAAACGGACTTCCCCTTCCAAAAGCCCCCACTTCCATTAAACTATCTTTACTATAGTCCAATTTGTAAACACCTCTACTGGCTGACTGTATAAAGTTGACTTCGCCTTTTTTATCTATGGCCAGTGAGAATATTTCGTCTATAAAAAACTCCGCATTTTTGGTTCCGTTTTTTAATCTGTAAATTATTGAATCGCTCATGAAGTATATATCATTTCTTTTGTCTATAACAAAATCGTCGATGTTGTAATTTGATAATGGCGCGATAAGCTTCGATTTCTTATTTTCGTATATATAAACACCTTTCTTTTTGAATTCTGAGTAGTAGAGTTTATTTTTGTATTGCAAATGCCATACGGTTTTATCTGATAAACCTATGGATTTGATTGCGTTTGTTGTCGGATTGTATTTAAAAATGCCAACAGTTCCCGACATGTAAACGTCTCTTGATGTTTGATCTACAGCGTGGCCGAAAGTGAATCCGATTTTCGGAATAGCTTTGAATTTAATATCGTTCAAGTCAAAAGCGCCGGTGTGGTCCATCGTATGGTTGTCTTGATAGTGGAAGTAGAGTATGTTGGCCTTTCGATCCACGGACAATTGTCCGGAAAATTTGTGAGCGTTAAACACGCTAGATCTGCTATGACACAAACCGTCAAGGCAAGCGTGGCAGCGGGGACGTCGAGCAGATAAAGCGCCTGTTATAGCCGAAAGCAATATAATGATTTTCATTTTAGTTCTGTGAACAAAGAATATGTTTTAATTTAATGGAATCAGGCGTTACCTTGCGGAAGTCCATGCCTAAGTAAGAAAAGGTCCAATATTTAGCCACTTCCACACATGCAGTGGTAGTCGTGTAACAAAGTGCACCGCCCGCCAACTCGCTGATAAATGCGCATGCGGCAAACAATACGAATTACACAACTGCTACCGTTAAATCACTCAACACGTATTTCACCCCTCCACGGGGCATCTTCAGGAGTTATGTTACATCGATTAGTGCCAAACACCCAGTCCCGCTTGCATTTTTGGTTAAACCAAACGTTTTGAGCTGCCACCCGATGTAATTTGGTTAATTTGATGTACAAACGCGCTTGTTCAGCAAGGCATGCTGATCTTAAATATTTAATGGAATCAGGCGTTATGACTCTATGTTTAGCACTAATCGGTGTAATAGAGACTTTGAAGGCATGGATTGCTCACAAATCTGAGGAGCGTTCGCTTGAAGGAATCCTCCCACTTATCGTAATATACACTTACCATAACCGTCATAGGAACCTTTAAAGCACGTAAAAAAGCACGGTTTACTATGCCTACTAAAATAGTATTATCCCGTATGATGACCGTAAATATTACGTATGGTGGCCATGAAAAACTAGAAAATTCTCAGAGTTATTTGTATTTAAATGTATGAGACTGTGTCTGCGCAGTTAGCATAAGCGATAGCGTTTTTTGCACGTGCATTCACCGTCGGACAAGGCCAGTGACTGACGTCTGACCGTCCGGTAATCTCTTCGTAATCCCGACGGACAATTTACTGAGATATCCTTTTGCCGTCCTCCATTCATATCCCCGTAAGTATTGTCTGTTTTCACCTCTGTTATCTCTTGTGGTTGTACAGTTTGCATTTTAGTTTTCTTATAACTGGTTCGTCAAATTATTCTTCTCTAAATTGTAACAACTGTTAGTGGACATTATTAAATTTATATTTATTTATATAATGAATAAATAAATAAAAATACGTAGTCGTCCAAGATTACGAGTAAGTCTTCGCGCGTAGTCAAATGAATTAGTCAATGACAAAAAAATCGCATATAATATTAGTAGTAGGTCCAAATAATTTTGTTTATTTAATTCTTTTTTATACGATTGTTTTATCTAGCGACTGATTAAGGTTTTTTTTTTTAATTCATTGCAATATTCAAAATTCAAAAAACCAAACCAAATTGATACAATATTTTTTTAAGTACGCTATTTACATGCGCTTTTGAACCGTCGGTTATTTTAACATTATAAGTAGTAAGCTACCACCGGCACGGAACGCTGATCTGTTGAGAAGAGTCGGCCAGAAACTGTATAGGTACTCTTTTAAAATTAAATTAAACCATGTTTGTGTTTACATTATATTATCAAGCATGTAAATTAAAGCACCAGCAGTGTACAAAAGTAAAAAAAAAATGGTACGACAACATTTTCTTAAAATCATAGGTTTGTTCTGATATTATGCAGAAAGAACATTTTAAAATTTTTACATATGTTTATATGTAACTCATACTTTAAGAATTATTGAACTGGGGTTTTTCCTTCTCAAATAATCTATATAACTTTAAGGTTTATGACCCCTAGAGTCTTTATTTATAAAGTCTTGATATATATTTGTCAAGTAGAAAAGAATTGCTAACTCCAGCGATGGGGCAGCGACTTCATGTAACAGAAACATTTTATACGATTTAGTAACAATGATATATTATTTTATTATCACTTGAGAATATCTCTCTTGTCTTTCTTTCGATTCGATTCGATTTTGCAGCGATGTCATCACTGGTTATATATATTATCGACAGGACTTCGTCTTCACGATGACAACAATGCAAAAGCACTTAATTATACTTAAGAAAAGTTGTATATAATAAAAGGTTGTATGATTAGCAGTAGAGAGAAGAAAGATAAGTATCAAATAGCGGAAATCCCTCTACCAAATGTCCGCGCTCATTAAACGCAGGTAAAAGTAAAACACCTGAACGATACATATTAAAGTTAATAAAAAAGTAGAAAAAAATACATTGTATACTTACTTAAACTTTCTGTCCAACATTATTAATACTAAACAACTAAAAACTTTTAAATTTTTTTTACTTTCGCATCTGCATCTAAACGTAAATTATTTACGACTAAATGTAATTGTTTATAAAACAGCTGCTATATCGCCGTGACACGAGCGCCTGACCTTATTTATATATTTTTATCATTAGAATGATTGACTACGTAAACAAACTGTCTATACAACGTAATTCTTAATAACAATGCGCTAACCGTTATCTAAATATTAACGATAGCCTTATGTCATTATTTCCTAATTAAACTGTCATGGCCGCTGGGTAAAAACCCGTAAAAAACGGCGATCTTGGATATATAATAAACAAAACAACAAACTTATATAGCAAGGGTGACCATGCTCTTTGATAATCTGAGTCATGTTTCAAATTTTGTTATTTTTCGCAATCCGCAATTATATACGTTTTTAAAAGGTATAAGTAAAATATTAAACTTATTTATAAAATTATATTTACAGGAAAAATATAAATATTTATGAAATAAAAAAGCTAAATTCAAAATATGTGTTTTAAAGTTTAATATTAAAAATTGAACCCTTTTAATATACTTATAATAATTTTTTTTAATATTTTATTAATTATTAGTGACAGCACTTAGTTACTAATCGAGGTTTGAATTTAAATATTATTTTTTTAAAATATACTACAAAAAAAAAACAAAACTTTTGAACAATATGTACCAAGAACGACAAATATACCTTGCGCGCCGCAGGTTGGTCACCCCTGTTACATAATAAACAATTATATGGGAAAATTGTTATAGGTAATCGGACATGATGCGTATTGACTTCTTTTATCATCATTATCATCCTCATCATGATTTCAGCTGTAGAAGGTCCACCGTTGGACAAGCCTTTCCCATCGATTTCCAATTTCAGGGCGCTGACAGCAAGGCGTTTGCACAGTGGCGTAGCTAGGGGGCGGCGAGCGGGGCGGCCGCACCGGGCACTACAAGTAGGGGGGGTACCAAAGTTGAAAATAATTTGGAATTTTTTTTTGAATGATGAATAATGAAATGTTAAAATAAAAATTAAAACCGAGAATATCGAATTTTACTATTTTTGTGCTAAAAAAGTTGTTAAATAATATGAACTTTAAAAAAAAGTAAACGGTTACAAATTATAATATACACAGTGATTAAGCCTTTCATTCGCAAAACACATGAAGTGTTTTTTAAAAGGGCCCTAAATGACAAAATAATAAAATATTACATTATTGCAAGATTATTTAATGATAAATAGATTAAATAATTTTGCAATAATGTCAATAAAACATGAACTAGTCGACACTATTAACTTTGAAAATGTGATAAATGACTTTGCAAGCCAAAAAGCGAGGAATGTTCGTTTTTAAGTTTCCCAATAAATTTTATTAAGATCTAATGTCTAATATTTATTATTATTTTGAACCAAAAAAATATATATATTAACTAAATTCTGTTCTAAATTTTGAAATTATTTAGACTCTTTAGGGGGGGGGGGGCACCAAGCCCCAATCTGCTCCAGGCCCCAAATACCATAGCTACGCCACTGCGTTTGCATTACTTATACACCACTAAAGGCAATAGTGACTAATTACACCAATTTTCCAAGAAATATGTTATGAAAATGTAAAGAAAACTAATTACCAATAGACACAACATGACCTATACATATATTAAATTTAGCTAATTTTAAAATGTCGCTAGATGCGGGCAGTGCTTGTAGTGGGCGTGTATTGGTTGAAAAGAAGAATATATCGTGCATATAAAAGTTTAATTAATTTCAAATATCACTGAAACAAATTATATGTACGCTTTCTAGATAAGAGTTGCTTCAGTTCAAAGTAAATTGATTTATCTAAATATTATTTTTTATCTTCTGTTGTACGAAATAAGCTGGATGCGTTACAAATCTTTTTTTTTAATTCTTTTAATGGGGTATATGAACTTAGTGACACGAATGTTAACAGCTAAATAACATTCAAAAGAGTCGTTATTCGTCTGACATCTGTTTAATTCAAAATTCATAACTGTGATCTCTCTCATAATATTTAGAAGTCGTGTCGATATTATGTTTTGGGAATATGACTACTGTTTTATAATTCTGTTAAATTCAATCCATCGAAACTCATTCAGGCTTCTTCAGTCTAACTGTGAGGTGAATTTAAAGCCAATGGTAAGTTGAAAAAATCATGGATTTTTCCATTTTTATATGAATTATTTTTTGTTACATTTGTATCTACCAGCGGCGAATAGAAAAATATTATAATCAAACACAAAATATAACACAATACCAAGGGCTACAAGAAACGTATATATAAAAAGAAAATTGTGAAAAAGATTAAAATTTAAAATCATCATAAATTATTTAAATACCATTCATAAATATAACTAGATCCAAAATAAAAATGTCTTAAACTTAGAAATAAACACACATTAATTAAAAACGATTACAAATTTTTAACTTCATAAATAAAGGAAAACATTATGTATTGTGCATCTTCCGATGACCTTGGTAATGTTGTTTATACATATATTAATACTTAAAGATAATTAGTGATAATATTTATTTCGTAAGTTATTAGTAAACTATACTGTTATTTTAAATAATATATACATTTGCATATATATATACACACACATTTTAACATGGTAAGTTAATATCGTAAATTAATTTATTGTTATGTATTTATATATATATATATATAGGAAAACTCAGGGTGACCACTTTTCTACATCATAAGAAGAATGTGAGCAGAGCCGTATTGAAATGGCATCCTTCAACATAAAGCTACCACAGTTCAAACTCGCCCTGGTATGAGAATAGCCCGTAATAAAATAATAGAGGGTTTTTCTGTGATCACTCTTCATGTTTTCAGCCGATAGACGCTCACTGCAAGGCTTAAACTCTTCTCAAAGATCATCACAATTACCCGTCTTACGTTGCCCGTATCCTGCGACTTTCTACCACCCTTAACTATATCGTTGGTTCAATATTTTTAATATAGTAGTGCAGTAATTTACGACATAAATCTCCTTCACGTTGTAATTCTGTAGCGCTTTGATAGTGTTTTTACAAGATTATTTATTCAACTTCTTAAATTTATAACATAAATATTTAGAGACGTTTAATGGGATTGACATGATAAGATAATAATTTAACTTGTGGTAACTTGAACATAAACCTCGTTTTAAAGACTATTCGCGCTTAATATTAAATTTTGGTCAGTTTAAATTTCAAGGCGGTTAAAATTTCACTTAGATCAATTATTCCTCACAACCTAACCTTCTTAAATCTATATTTACACTATAATTAGATGTGTCGTATTTTATAGGATCTATTGATCATGGCGTGTATCCTCGTGGGTGTGTCTACGATTACTTCTAAGCCTTGTTGCGAACATAATTGTACCGTAAGTTTTTTTCCTGTTTCCAATGCTATTGTTATGTGTTATAATTTACAGGAAATTTGATTTAAATCTGTTATTTTTGCTAATCTGTGAGTAAATACAACGCATTTTGGACAAGGCGAGAATAATCATGTTGACAGACGAAGGACTTCGAGTAACGCCTGTGTATAAGAAGACACGGTGTTGGCAAAAGTCGCCACAAATAGCCACTAATACACAGCGCGACTGCAGGAACCCTTTGTGATATAATATCACGAAGGGTTTCCGTTAGTCTATAAACATCTGTGACATCAATACAAGAATTCCGTGTTAAATATTTATGAGGTCTACTTCACACAACTGTTTCTAATCCTTAGATTATACCTAACAATCTATTATACATTTCTTTCAGAGAAACTGCACACAGAAAATGCACAATTGTAGTGCTAGGAATGTGTCAGAATATATCCCCAAATATGCTGTAACAGTGGTTACGACAAGGAATACTGAGGTCGATGAAGAAGCGACAAAAGCTCACGCCCCTCATGAAAGAATGAGAAAAAAGCCGAACAAGCAAAAAGAAGGCAAGAACCCTTGGGACGAACTATCTATTGGTCAAGACGATGTAACAGATAAAGAAGATCACGGCAATCTAGCTGAACTGTTAACTAGTATAGACAATGAGATGACAAGTATGCAGGTATGTAACCAAGTGATTTTTAATGCTTTCACGTGATTAAGCCGAGAGAGTTATTGTCTTATTACTTTATAAACCATGCATATATCGAAGATTATAATATAATGGATTCAGGCATTACTTTGCGGAAGTCCATCCTAAGTATATATACGAGTATACTTGGCTGTATAGATATAGATGCCGTTTGATTATTAAATTTTCATTTAGGCTATATAGCCTATATGAAAATTCTATCATTGCTAAGGATTCTTCCTTTTTAAATATTCGTTTATTGAATAATATGTCCGTAAAATTTACTTTTTATATGCGTTTTAAGTTTCATCAATAGTCGTGCAAATTTATTGAAAAATCCGATTCAGTTTATTAGAAGCGAATTAGAGTTTTTCAGGAGTTCAAACTTTCACACAGCCAGTTTTTCACGGTGGCTTTTAATTATAATATATCTCCATATTTGTCTACACCGTTGCCTTATTGGCTTTTAAAGATTTCGCGCGTTTAAGACAAATTGCGGTTGGTACTTAGCGTAAAGCTCGTTTACGTAACTTAGTTCGTGGGATTCCTCGGAAATAGATTCAAATAAAATTTATCAGGTTTCTCAATAACAAGGAATAATTGCACAATTTGATATTTGCGGACCCTTGTCATAACCATAAAATAAACACACTAGAGGTTAGGTGACAGTAAACAGATGAGTTGTTCCTGTGCGATGATTAAAAAAGTAAATTTGTGTTGTTCCTTCAGCCAAAACGAAATATTTAGAAATGTCTTTTCTCTTTCGTATTTCAGATATTTTTTAACACCAAATTTCCTTCATTGGATCCTTTCAATACCACTCGTTACTCATAACCAAAAAACTTAAGAAATATCTTTTAGGCAAAAAGGAGAAAAAAGAATCGAAAGTAAAAAGTAAATAAAACAATATATTTTATACCCTACCTATTAGTTATCTATTTTATACCATATGATATGTTACTTTATATTTTATACTATACATAACGGATATCATATCTCAAACACACAGCACACAAATACTCCATACAAACTACACATACACATTCCATGCATTGTGATGGACCTTTGAATAAATAGTAACTGTTCCTCGGCCCAGGCCGTTGTATCTAAAGCAGTATTACTGGATTGGGTCAATATGAAGTATAAATAGTGGGCTCCTTCCTAATTCTTTTTGTACCGTTAATTTTAAATTCTCTTAGTCTTGTTTATTCTGGTTAAAAATGTTATAATATTATTTTTTCTATTTCAGGCGATCCAGATGGACGATGACAATGATAGGTTTGACGATATTTTACAATTTTAAAAGTCCATCCAATCTTTTCTTATCACTGCTGAGGGTCACGATACTTTTATAACGTTTTCATTCCAATTTTTTGAATTCTGCTCTGATACGATTAGAAAATAGACTTAAATTAGACTTCAAAATATGGACATGCTTTTGTATTTTTTAAATACAAAAGCATGTCCATATAATCAATGAGATATACCTTCTAGAAGTAGATCGTAAACATCGTAATAGAAAGGAAATCTTATAATCAAAAAATTAACTTTTGAATAAGGTTTCTATTATTAATTATAAATAGACCATTTTGTGAAAATTTGTAAAAAAGTAATATTTAGATATACAGGCTGCTTGAGTATTGGTGTGAAAACTTTTAAGAGGTGAATATATATCTCATTTGATGTTAATTAATGTTTGGTACAACGTATCCAAATATAAATGCTTTTTAGATATTAATAATATAATGATGACTTAGTAAGAAATAACATTTTTAAAATTCGAATTATTAAATGTCAGTTTATTATTGTTTACTGCCTTTACCTGCATAGTTTTTACTGCTAGATCATTAGCTTAACGTTTCAGTGGGAAAAAAATTATATGACATTTTCGTAGTGCTTACTCTATACAGGGTGTTTAGAAGTAAGTGCACAAGTTTTAAAGATTATAGACAAATGAGCTATACATTCACCCCTTTAAACATTTTACACCTATAACCAGTCAATATAACGATGGCTTTTCCGGTAATGCAGAAAATTTAGCTTAAACGTTAACGGTATAAAACAAATAATCTTAGAAAAATAAACTATGTAATGTAATATAACTAATTAAATAACTATAATAGAAGTGTAGAAGGTTCACAATGCGGAGTAAAATTGATGAAGGATGTTATCGAATGGTTTTATAGTTAATGTCAGTAACTTATTGCTTAATAGTTCGATAGGTTACAAATAAGTTGTTAAAAAGAAGCGTGTCTTTGTCGCCCGAGAAAAGTTAACAATGAACGCTCGCGTAAGGTAGGTGCGATTTTTTTTATACTAAAGGTCGCCACAGCCTCCAGTATTCAAGATAAAACAGAAGAAATAAATAGAGAGTGTTTAAAGGTAGACGTTATACGGCAAGTAGCTGGTGCGACGTAGAAGGCGTGATGTAAGACAGAAAAAAGAAACCAAATTCTACTTCTTCACTTATTAATTCTAATTTGTATCGCTAGTGTTTTATTTACAATAAGCGGCCTTTGCTTTGAAATAAAGGACAATCTTACTGGTTTCTGGTTGGATTTTTGTTTTATAAGATTGCATCAGTAATAAAAAA
The DNA here is from genome assembly GCF_028537555.1 of Battus philenor. Taxonomy (NCBI): domain Eukaryota; kingdom Metazoa; phylum Arthropoda; class Insecta; order Lepidoptera; family Papilionidae; genus Battus; species Battus philenor. The sequence continues at coordinate 3,309,332 of NW_027181688.1, forward strand.
AACATTAAATTAGATTGTTTTAATTTTTATAACAGATAAAACGAGGATTATTCTTATAACATTTATTATATAAGAAGGTCTCACGAATAACTTATTACAGAAACGATTCTATAAAGTATTTAATTATATTTTATGTTTATTAGTCTTTAATTGTGTTATAACCTTAGTTTAGGTTTAATAAATTTAATATTTATATTATGGCTTTATCCAAATTCTTCAAAAAATTCATTCGAAAAATGTTGCTAGTAAAATATTTTGATAAAAATATTTTATATATTATGATATTTCCGCACGGTTAACACTGTCCACATGGCGAACATATTTTCCACAGATAATATTCGCTAGTGGGTAGGTGCTCTATTAGATTAATGGTTATTATATTACATATATGAATAATTATGACATTAAATAAAGATTTATTTAAAACGAAGACAAGAGCTAGAGTTAAGCTAATTTGATATAGCAACTAGGAAATGAAGTAAGGAAAAATTATCTATAAATTAGGTACTAGTATCTCTGCCTCTAGCTTATTTGTATAGCGACATATAATAATTAAAAAAAAAAAGTATAGAAAGGTTTAGTTAGGATACTAAGCAATATTTACTTGTTTTATCTAATCGTACTGCAATATTTTACGTGGGAGTAAGCAATGCCGGAATTATAAACGGAGTACCAAACATTTTTTTTAGTTTACGTTTAGTTTAGTTTTATTAAAAATAATTATGTATAGTTTAATTTACCTTATTTTTTTGGAGTGGAGACCATAAACTGTCAAGAGGAGAGTATGACGTCCACTCACTAAATAAAGAGACGAGATTAAATCTTTGAAAAGATGTGAGATGTATTCAGCTACCATCCGATCCCATTGGTAATCAATGGAAGATACTCAGCGCAGCTGTTGACATCATGCGACTGAAATGATGATTGGTTATTCATATAATAACCAGTTTTAATACATTGTAAATAACCCTAGATATTAATAATTAAAGAAATTGAAATAGTATTTGCATTTATCATTTTAAATATATAAACAGATCGACAACTAGAAAAAGATTAAGGATTTTTTAAGAATTTATGGAAATGGTGTTAAAAGGTAAATTAACATATCGGTATCTGTTTGCATAAGTAGGTGAAGTTACCTGTCTTATTCTCACATATACGCAAAATTTTACCATCTCGTTCGCTCATTCTTTTCCAGGGATTATTTCGATACAAAAGTGCTTTCTACAACAAGTTGACACTAAAACGATTTGTGTCTAAAGATTTACTACATGATTATGTAATAATTAATTATGATATGAGTTAATATTATATTAGAAATTATGTTATAACTTATTATCATTATAAAACATATTTACAAATATATTATGTTCTGTTTGTTCTATCTTGCTGTGTATACAAAAGACATGCATTTTAATAACATATTATTTGAAAAATAGTGACAGACACATGATAATAAAAAAATAAACTCGTAACGACTAAATTTTCCCTTCCAAAAGTTAACAAATCCTTGAATTTCACAAGATATCTTAGACATATGTTTTCTTAGTTTTAAATCTAAAATTAAAAGTATATTATTAAAATTAATTTTATTATAGCATTTAAGACTTTAGTTGATCGCAATGTGTGGAGATTAGTTTTTGACTCATTTACTTGATGTTATAATGTACTCATGAATTTTTTTTAGATTTTATTTAAAAGAGCAACTGTTAAATTTCTAGTTCGATCTCCGAAGCCGGTGGTACCTTACTGCTTACGAGTATAATGTTAGAATAATCAACCATTGAAAAGCGCATGTAAATGTCTACTTGAATAAAGAAACTTTGAATTTGAATTTCGAATTCATGGTTTACTTATTGTAAAAAAAATGATATTGTGATTTGCCTGTATTCTCTTGTGTCCTATATAATAAATAATAGCATAAATGAGCTGTTTCTTATGTACCAATTTAACCAAACATTATCCTCCAATTAACTGGTGTAAAATATGTGCAACATGTACTGGTGACATAGTGCTGTCCGCGTCCGAGTGCCGAGGTCCTGCTTATTACAGATTCGAGTCTCGTGCAGGTCAAAACCACACGCTCTCCTCGTCCGTCTGATTCACCATCATTCGAAATATAGCGAGTAATTATTTTTGGCTCATTACCCTTCAGTACGATTTTTTTTCTAACGAATGTAAGGTAAATAGATTGAAATGTTTACCTTGAGTGAGTAAAAATACTTGAGGCCACTGTTTAGGCAGACACGTGACTTTGTTAAGGCCATCAGGCTTACTACTGCTCTTATAGGATAACTACATGAGAGTCCTTTGTCTAGCAGCGGAAAATCTACAGATGAAATGATGATGTAAATATACAGTAATACCCCGCTTTACGCGACCCCGTTATACGCGGTTTCACTATAACGCGAATTGCAAATTTCGCGCTCAAATGCCTCGAATTACGCGAAAGAGTGCATATAAATATAATGTAGTCATCAACTTCTCTATGGTGTCTTGACCATCTGTCAAACAATTAAAAACAGTGTTGGGTGTTATGAACGTATTTTACAAGAACGTAAACAAAACGTTACCCAAAAGACAATAGATGTATTTATCCGTAAAAAATAAGAGTATGTATTGCATAAAGTGTTCCTAGAATTAAAGTGATTGATTAAAATGATTTGTATTTTTTTGTAATAATTTTTGACTATGTTTAATCATAAACCTCGTTATACGCGAATTTCAGTTAACGCGATTTTTTTGGAACGTATCCCTCGCGTAAAGCGGGGTATTACAGTATTCTCTTTAAACCGACTTTTCACTAAAAACTTTTCTACTACTATTTTTCTGACAGTTGGCTATTTACATTATCGTCCTGGTCATTTATTTACTCAAATTAACTGTCAGAAAATTCACACTGCATTTCTGACGATATCACTTCCACAAAACAAAACACCTTAACATATTTTCTGTTCGACACTAGGAATCGTAATTTTATAAACTGGACATTGTTATAATGTCGTTAAAAACAAACAAGACATCAATGATTTTTTAAAAAAAGTCATAACAATTAATTGACTTCAACTTAGTTTTATATAGTTTACGATTTAAGTTAGTAGTTATTTAAAGAGACTTAGTTAACACTGTAACATACAAAAGTGTAAGCGAAAAAAATCGGAAATATTAAAAGTAATCGTAATAAATACATTTAAAAAACTTTTAAGTTAAACGGTTTTTTGATACCCAAATTGTGGTGGTTGTGGAAAAATATGTACCTAGTCCGCCATATTGGAACGGCGTCCATCTTGAATTTTAAATTTTGACATAATCATCGTGTTTTGCTAGTGTAGCCCTTTCATTTGATACCCATATTGAGGGGGTTAAGGAAAAATACGTAATCCGCCATTTTGTATCGGCGGCCATCTTAGATTTATAATGTTATTGATTTTATTATATTGTATTGTCATCTAAATTAAATGTGTGTACCAAATTTCAGATCAATCTGACAACGAGAAGGTGCTTAAATTCAATTTCTAATTTTGATCCAAATAAATTCCGTACGGGTCGAACTGAATAAAACCGTTTAAAAACAGAGGCACCAACGCTAATGTCTGTGAAATAGGTCCCAATAAAAAAAGATATGTGACACTCATCGATCTGTACTAGGTCGACGACGACCATTACCTTGCGGATAATCTCAAGGGAGGTTGTGTTACAATATTTGGAACATAGACTAACAAAGAACCCGCAGTCGTCTTGGGACGTTATTTGGAACCAGATGTCATGACCCACTCTAGTTAAGCCACCAGTAGCCAACTCACTCGTTTTAAGTTAGTCGAATTTTTTTTATTTACCCTGTCTTAACCCTTTTCACTCCAAGGCTGTTATGTAGCATCGATTAAATTTAATTGAATTATAGTATCTTGCGATTCTAGAATATGTTTCATTCATTCGTGATTCAAACATTTTAGTAACAAATATCTTCCCTGTTTTAAAATTTTCCTTAAAAAGAAGTATTACAACATGTCGAGTATCACTGGACAGTGGAACTTGTGGAACAAAATCAGTGTCGAGTGACACTCGACATTGGAGTGGAAAAGGTTAAATAGTTTGTACTTTTTACACTCAATTATATATTTACACAAGCCAACGAATTGAGAAGTGGAAGGTCATAAAATGTGCAAAACATACCTGTTGAGGCTTTAAAGTCATATAGAGACCACATACAAGGTGAGTCCAAAGTACTCCGACAACTTTAAGCACATCAGAGTAAATACAACCTCTTCCTATTCTATGATTCCTAAGCCGTATTATCACTTGAAAAATTCTATAGATTACAATATGTTCTATATAAAATTTTTTTTTTTCAAGTATCGATGAAGATATATTCGTTGTCGCCGTTTAAGTCTATAACGCCTACTGCAAGGTTTAGGCCTCCCCCTAAATATGTCTATGGGATTCCCACATAATCGCCACACTTGGCAGGCGGTTTGGCGATCGTTGTGTTGTATTATAGTGTGCAGACGATGCTTCTGCTCACTCTGGAAACTCGTTTATGAGCAGTGGCAGTGTTATATAATTAATTCATAAAATGTAAATGACATAAGATCGTATCTCAACAATCGAACCCGCGTCATTATATCGCAAGACTCAGTTCTTCACCGCTGGGTTTCATTAACCCAATGATTTTACTATTTAAGACTAAATAAGAACGTATTTCTTGCATTATACTTTTTGACAACAGATGTAAATGGAATAGATATCTATCTAGGAGGTCCAAATGAAAATCATTACTCGTATAAATATATTCAATATTGTAGTACTATTTTTTAATATACATGGTGATTAGTTATAGAAGTAAAAGTTTTAAAGTGGTGAATGTATAACTATTTTCCTGTTCATTAATGTATGGTATACTCTTTCCAATCTGACATTTGAAAATCCAGCGCTTTCAGAAATAATATATAATGTGACGAAGATAAAACAGTAAGAAAAATCATTCAAAATTCGGATTGTAATATTTTGAATGTTTAGCTTATTTCTCAACAAATAGGGTAGCAAATATTTTCAATCGTCCTGTATAATAATGATTTTATTATTTACCCACGAATATATACAATTGAAATATCTCATTTATTATCATGTAAATTGTTAATTACAGAATAGAAATATGGCGACAGCCAAGGCATCCAAGTACACTTTTGTTTTGCTCCAAATAACTTTCATGAGAGTGCCAAGTTTGTGACATACGAAACTTAATCGAGAGAATTAAATGAAATAGTACAGTCACCATCATATAAGAATTCAAATATATCGTCGTGTCACCATCATATGACGATAATGTAGGCACGAGTATGCATATATAATAAAGTTCAACAAGATATCATAAACCTTTCTTTTCTAAGTTTTAAATGTAAAATTAAAAGTTTATTATTAAATAAATATTATAGCAGACAATAGTTTTCAGTTGATCGAAATGTGTGAGACTTCGTTTATTCATTTATTAACATGGTTGAAAAAAAATGGTTGTTTTAAAAAGCAGCTGTTGAGTTTCTGGGCCGCTCTTCTCAGCAGATCAACGTTCTGAGCCGGTGGTAGCTTTCTACTTATAATGTTAAAATAATCGACGATTCAAAAGTACATATAAATTACGTAGGTAGCGTACTTGAGTTAAGATATTTTGTGCTTTTTAATTTTAACCGTAGGATATTCACTGTTAGATATAAGCCTATTCCATAGATTTCAAATAGGACAGATTAAACGTGACCTGAATCCACCGTCTTTCGGTGACGTCGTGATTGCAGTGTGGTATTATGGTAGGCAGAGGACGCTGCTGTTCATCCTCTGGAATCTTGTTTGTGAGCAGTGGCAATCCTAGATAATTAATGCGCAAACTGTGATGTATATGACCTACGATTTCATATCTCAGTACTCTACCGCTGTATTAGTACTGTTCCATGCCAACAGCAAATATAAAAGCGAATATATGTTCATATGTAGTATTTGGTAAGCTTGTGGGTGGAGTTTAACAGGTTAGGTAGGCAGTGTTAGAGACAACACCTAACGAGTTGGAGCACGAAAATTAAAAACGCTTGGATGAAAGATAGCCACAGTTTATTTTAAAGGTCATCCACCTGCAACTTCAGATACACCAACGCCGTAATAAATTATTTGTCATACAAAATAAATCATTTTTACATAAAAATTTCACTACTCATTTGTAGGTATTAAAGTTGATATAAGATATCTTTAATTTAATATTTCATCACAGCACTAAAGATTTAATACAAATTCTCGTCGCCATTATTATCTTTCATAATATTTTACGGCGTGAGAAGCGGTTTTGACAACCACCTACAAATCATACGCCGCGCTTCCTTACATTTTGCGCACGCGTACACCGATGGATTGACAGATAAGCGAAGGCATTTTGACAACAGTGATTATTTCGCTACAAGCTATGCAACCATTTATATATTTGTTACGTACATTGATAGATATGTAGTAAGACTATCTGTACTATAATAAAAATAAGATCACTGACGCAGCTCGAAGAATTGCTCATCTGAAGTAGCAGTGGGCGTGGCACGTCGCACGTGCAGCTGATGGACGTTGGGGCCAAAAGATCCTCGAGTGGTGACCACGTGCCGGTAGACGCATCCAGGGTAGACCCACTACTAGGTAGACCAACGATGTAGCTAAGGTCGCAGAAAGTTGCTGGATGGCAGTGGCAGTCCATCGCCTGAAAAACTAAAACAAAAAGAAAGATGATTTAATTTCTGAATGTCGTGTTTGTTTGTTTAGGAACCAGCATATACAGCATCGTAACAAATTGACTGAAATTGTAAACATCTTGCGCTACTAGATCCCATAATATGGAAATACGTTGGCTTTAATCCAAACAAACAAGTTGTAATATTTGGCAGGCAGTCGGCTATAAACAATAGAGTGGGTTCCTCTCAATAGACATCAGAATGTACAAATATTTGCTTGGATCGCGTGCGTGTAGTGAACCGACTTCACGTTCATCTTAGCCAACGTTGCTTTTGTTTATGTCGTGTCTCGAGGTCGACGAACTCGTGAATTAAACTAAAAGGTTATCAAAATACAAATACAAACTTCATTAATATATTTATTGTTAATTTAGCAATTAATATAATAAATATTACGTATACATTGACTATGTAAGCAAGTCATAGTAGTAAAAATAAGAAGAATAGATACGTACAAAAAGATTGCAATAGAAACAAACCAATTTTATATTTCTCCAGAGTTCATGAGATTAGTAAATCGTATGCGTAATGTTTAACCCTTCTTTGCACGATGATGGATATTAGATCATAACATTTAATGCAGGTAAAAGGATACACAAAACCACTGTAATTTACATTTGTTGTTGCTGAAAACTTTTTATAACGTCTTAGTTGTCGAAAAAAACTTACGTCACTGCTAATTACACTGGTTTTGCGTATCCTTTTAACCGCATTAAATGTTATGATGGGGATTTCCATTATCATGCAAAGAAGGATTATAATGCCTCTGTATTATAACGCAATGGGTTTTAAAAGTTTCATTTTAGTCGTAAAATGTCCGCTGCCTGGCATAGGCTAACTACATACATTTCCGATAAGACCCCTTGGAATATGCCTTCGTTCACCGTCTTCTAACTGCTTTACGTCGACTTCATGCCTGCCATTTGTTTAAAATTTACCAAATTTAAATAAGACTTGCGATCGTGGGTCCCTGGTTAGATTTCTGGAAAACAATCTAATATAATTCACACAATGTGCGTTATAGGATTGACACAGAGTGTTTGGCACTAATCGGTGTAACATAACTCCTGAAGATGCCCCGTGGAGGGGTGAAACACGTGTTGAGTAATTTGGCGGTGGCGGTTATGTGATAAGCATTGTTTGCCGCATACGCATTTATCAGCGGGCTGGCGGGCGGTGCACTTTGTTGCACGACTACCACTGCACGTGCGAAAGTGGCTAAATATTGATCCTTTTCTTACTTAGAATGGACTTCCGCAAGGTAACTCCTGATTCCATTAAATTATATAGGATTGCCACTGCTTACAATTAAAAACCAAAGGATGGGCAGCAGCGTCCTTTGCGTACCGTAATATCACACTGCGATCGCCAACGCCTGCCAAGTTTGGCGATTATGGTATTATTCCCCATAGATATCGTTGGGGACAATCTATGTCTTGGTGTATAGGCTGAAACTACTGTACTATGGACACAATACATTGTTTATAATAATTTCTATGCGTTTGAATTCATATTCCAAAAAGGCTTTGAATTCGTGTATCGCCACTAATGATACCAAAATCTCATGTAATATGGTCTCATGTATTTGGAAGGTTTTTGTTTTTATATATGATTTTTTAAATTATTTATGTGGTATATATGTTTTAAGGAACGTATCATCCGTGTAAAAATAGTTGGATTAACTAATATGAAAAAGATCTAACAAAGCTAAATAATTCAGAACCATCTCCGGAGAGTTTGTCTATGGATTCGGCGATCCGAGTAGAGATTAATGACTTTGTCAGTCGACGACACGATTTTCCTCTCATACGCTCGCGTGACTTGTTTCTTATTCAGCGCATTCATTCTCCAATATTCAGAAGTCCTCGTCACAGAGAGCTGGCGTGTAATCCCTTCGCGAGCGCGTGATGCGAATACTGGAATGGATTAAAAGTAAATACTTTCTTTAAATAGATCATGAAACCTGGATAATAATTATTAGATGGTAGTAAGTGAACATACACACTTATTTTATCACTATTTTTAATACTAATACCTTCTATCATCATTATCATTTTAATTGATATACTCCCATTACAAGACATAGACCTACTCTAACGATCGCCATGATACTTATTACGAGCTTATTATTCCACTTCAAAGAGTTAGCAAATCTTTATATAAAGCAATTATTTATCTATATCAATAAATTTTATAAAAAATAAATACCGTACGACGCGTAGTGTTTTTAAATTTGACAGATATGGGACTCTATTATTTCTGCCAATCATTGAATGGACTTGTTTAATAAGAAAAAATACAGCGGGCGGTCAAGTCATAGATATTGGAAACGTATGTGCGTATTGTGTTATATACTTTACTCATAATACAAAGTACTTATACTACACACACACACACACATATATATATATATATATATATATATATATGTATATATATATATAAATATATATAAAATAGAACTTGATTATACTGTGTCGTCCCATAGAGACTCACTGCAAGGTATAGGCCTATCCCATAGTTATCTATGGGGGCATATATAATACCATAATTGCCATGCTTGGCAGGTAAGTTGGCGGTAGCAGTGTGGTTTTATGGTACGCAGAGGACGCTGCTGTCTATTCTCTGGAAACTTGTTTGTGAGCAGTGACAATCCTACATAATTAATGCACTAAGTGTGAATTATATATGATTGTGATGATATTCCGAGAATCGAAACCGTGATCTATGATTGTGTTTTAGTCCTTATCCCTGGGTTACCATTCCTGTACCAATGCAATTCTGTGTACATTTGAAAATCCGTTATTCGTTGACGGAAAGGCGGAACGAATATATTCATGCATCCAGTGATAAGTAAAAGTGTACATTTCGTACAATTTTATTCTTAATGCTTACTATTTACTTTAGTACCCAATTTTCAAAAACCATACATCCAATAGCAGTGATTTTTTTAAAAAATATTACCTACATCCCCGAGAGGATTTTTGTAAAATTATTTTTTTTAATCTGTTTATATTTAAGGTATCAAAACTTTTTTAATTATATCCATGCATCCGATACACCTAGTGATTTAATAAATGTTTGAAAGCAATAAGTAAAGTATATTGTATTTTCAAGAGTCATTCATTCAGCTTTCTTATCAATACAACAGACGCGTAATTGTTTTTTTTAGACATTTGTAAATAACAGTTAAATTTTTTTAATTTATTGACTTATTAGCTTAGTAACTTTAAATCCTAATTTTAAAGGTTTATTTATCTTTATACTAATTAAACTGATTAAATTATAGTAAAAAAAATAGACTGTCAATAAATGTATACAATATTTAAAAAGGGGAATTATAACAAACATCTATTAGTTAAAATAGATTAGTAACCGTGTGTGTGTGAGAGAAGGCACCTTAAGAAAAAGGATTTATAGAGATAGACAGAGTCAGATGCGATATGTGCTGTATGTTATTCAGACAAACATTGTACAATTAGAATTTTATTTAAAAGTTTAATTCAAATAGCATCATAATAAGACAACTGTGAAATTTATATTATATTTTCTACGTAAAAATTTCAATTTTCACTTCACACGATCAAAGTAGTTAGTAACTTTACATCCTACAAGTGATAAAATACTTCGCACTTTTAAAACGCGACTGGCTGTTGGTAAATGTTCAACTAAACGCTATAAATTTTTTTTAAAATTTAAAGTTTCAAATTTAGAACGTGAAACTTTTAAGTGGCGCTGCCCTAGTGTCAAAGTGTTTAACTTGACGCGTAGCCGCCAGCTAGATCGGGCGCGAGAGGAAATAACGAGCGAGATGCGCTTCAGCTACGAAAATCCGGCCAATTAAAAAAAATTGTTTTTAAAAATGTCAAATGGAACGTCGAGGGATCTAAATTCAAAATGTCTATGCAATGTTGGTAGTAGGTCAAACGTTATTTGTGTTTTACATTTATTTGATATTTTAGTTTTCGTAACACAATATTAACAGAATACAATTTGTGTCTCTATAAAATATTACTTTTGGCTTCGATTATTTATCGAATTATTTCATTATTCGGAACAAAACATTAATTTGAACTATTCTATTCCACTTTAAATGTTTGAAATCTATACGCTGATTACTATTAACTAACCAACATCTAATGCCGTCACCTATTATTCGCCAAATTTTGAAGAACCAGCAAGAGAAGTAAAATTAAAGTTTTTAATATTTGAATAACCTAATTACGTAAAACATATTTTGTAATAGTATATATATATATATATATATATATATATATATAGTATTTTTTAATACCGCCGAGATTTCTTTGAGCTGTAATAGACCAGCTGTACGTAGCTGCTGGTACTGAGACTTAGGTCGTAGTTTAGGTTCCATGATACATATATGATTTACACTTGTGTGCATTAATTATACAGGATTGTCACTGCTTACAAACAAGTCTCCAAAGGAAGGGCAGCAACGCCCTTAATTTTTAAATGGAAGTGGTTAAATTATTATTGTTCATTTTGAGTTTTCCTATAATGCCATCCGTAAGGCATTCCTTTTTTAAAATTTCATAAATAATCGCTCATGAAAATTCCATTTAGGCTGATTTCCATATTGAAAGTCATAAGAAAATTTTCACCTAAACTGTTTTCAACAAGTTCCATGTTTTCAGGAATCCTTGCAGATCGAATGGAAGAATGAATTAAATTTACATTTGCTCTATCACTTATCGATCGAGTCAAGCTACAATATTTAGTTTTGAATTAATGGTTAATTTTTCGTACCAATTTCTCTGTAAATTATATTCAAGGGAACACACCGACTAATTTCCCTCAGGAACGACGCAATAACTTTCGGCTTGTTTTAAAAATAGCATTATTTGCACCAAAAATATTCTTAAAATTATTTATGAATAATGACTTCACGTCGGGGAGTACCTCTTTATTTTAGAAAGGTTAACAGCCTTGACATTTACAAATTTATTATAATTTTTATTTATAATCTTCTTATTTTTATTTAGTGGAAATACATCTAACTTTTATGTTTCGTTAACATAAACAAACTTTAATTTACATATCTAATGGATTCAGGCGTTACTTTGCGGAAGTCCATCCTAAGTAAGAAAAGGACTAATATACAGCTACTTCCGCTATGTAGCAGTAGTCATTTATTAGTAGTGCAATAAAGTGCACCGCCCGCCAGCCCGCTGATAAATGCGCATGCGGCAAACAATGCGAATAGTTGTGTAATATTAGTCCTTATCTTATTTAATTTACATTATATATTTAATACCTTTGCATGTTAAATACATATTTAATAGGTCGATAATTATTTTTATATATTTTATATATTGGGAACCACGAGTGGAGAGTGTGGGTATAAGACCACGACTCGGCAAGCCTAACGTAGAACGTCATAGCGCAAGAGCTCGTTAGGAAATACTGGATCCAGGTCGATTCCCACTGGTCCTTTTGGATATCTATGGCGAGGCCTATGGTTAAATATGAAAGTTTTTTTTACTGAAATTAAGCTAATGATGAATTATTTTATCGGATCTGGGTTCACGATCTTAGAGTCGTTTTTCCAAATAAATATTGCTGCGTTCTTAACATCTTTAAGAAGTAAGAGATATCATCATTATATACCACTGCCCAAAGACATGGATATACCCCAAATATCGCCAGGATGCCTGGTCTTACGCAGCCAGCAGCTAGATTTCTTATGAACCATAACTTCTGACGACATAGTTCACTATGTCGCCAGAAGTTATGGTTGCCACACGAGAACTTTTAGCCTCCAACATCCTTTGGTTGTACCAACGTTGTACCCCGCCCACTATCTCTTTAAACAAGCAATTTTTCGAGTTATGTCGGTTACCTTAGTTCTGTTCTTATCCGATGTAAAATAAAAAAAAAAATTAACCGTGTCGGCAAAAAATTACAGTTTTGTTTTAACAACCCAATGTTATCTTCAAACTTAGATACAAAAGAAATACAACTTTGGAATTGGTAAGTTTTAGTGATTTTTGTTACACTTCCAGCCAGTATCGGAATTGAATTGGAAAGGCTTTAGTTCTATTCTTAGGAAACGAAACGCTCGGAATTGTTACAGTAACGACTTTTGCTCCATTAAATAAAGTTCTTATTGGAGGATTCCGAAGATTTTTAGTTTTGTTAAATCTAAACAGTGTGCTCGGTTATAAGTGCAGTTAAAAATTAGCGTAAAAGTTGTAGAGGGGTAAAATAATCAACCAGTATATGGCATACCGTGTTCAAAAATCAATGGCTTCATAAATAATTAATATCGTAATAAAAATATGCATATATTTTGTACTTCAAAAATTATGATTACTACATATTTAAATTAATTATTGTTTATTATCTGTTCCTGCAGACTTTACTGCTCGTAGTTATTGGACAGTCATATTAAATATAAAAAGAAATAAAGTAATCTAACATATTTTATAGTGATCACTTTATACAGGGTGATTGGAAATGTTTGTTAAAGTTTAAAAGCTTTTAAACTTGTAACCAACCACACCGTATATAAAAATGAATTTCTTTTTACCTTGGTCACGTCACAATTCGAGAATGACTTTACCGATTTTATTCATTTTTTATAGGTTGCCTAATAATTTGAGGAAGGTTTTTGTGTAAATTAAATGACTATTGATATTTGGTTGTATTTTACGGTCTGCGTGGTTTCGTCAGCCGCCGTCAGCCCCGCGAAGCAAGTTCACGATCTTGTTGGAATTCATTAACGTTCACCTTAATCAACCAGATACTCATATTATATAAAATATAATCCTATTATATAAAATTTGGTTAGGCACAGAGTAATCCTATTATATAAAATTTGGTTAGGTAGAGAGAATCTGGCCGTCAGCCCCGCGAAGCAAGTTCACGATCTTTTTGCAATACATAAACGTTCACCTTAATCGATCAGATTCTCTCTACGTAACTAAATTTATATAATCCTACTAATGTTGCTTTGGAAATCATTTCCAGAAGGCTGTTGTTTGCTCTTGATAGGCTTAAGGCCCTTCGTCCATGGCCATTGTTTTAGCGAAACGGTTGAAGCTGTGGCTTGTATACTCTAGCCTATATGAACACAATTCAGTTGTAATGCAAAAGCGATACTATCGCGTTTCTGTCACGATGCTCAGTTCTTCACCCACGCCACCCTTTCTCCGTTTTCTCCCATAGCGATGCAGTATAGCTATGGCCTCGCTACTCTAGCGGGTTACAAATGCGATCAACACGCGTTGTTAGCAATGCTGTCGCAGCATCGCTGCAGACTGTGGGTAAGAAGCTTTAATTCAGCAGGTTATAGTAAGGTTTTCCTATTATACCTGTTGACATTAGAAATTTATTAATTAGTTCCTTGACTAGATTCTAGTACTTGGTCATCATATTTGTATGTAATAGTACTCCGTAATTAAAAAAAATAGATTGTAAATAAAAGGCATTAGCGATACAAATTAAAAGACTTCTTCTTTTTCACGAGACGAAAGTAAATTTGTTTCGTGAATTTTTGCAGTTTCCTTCAATCAATGTAATTCATTACTGGCTGCCACTTCAAAACAATTTGAATTAAAGTATCAACGTCAGTCAAATCAAGTCTAGCGTTCTATTTATTTTAGATCCTAGATCCCAAAGCTATCACAAACACTAAACTTGCCGATTGATAACGAGTGTTTACACGATGTGCGCTTGAATCGTCTCGTCTTTGATTCGTCGTATTCCTGATCAAAAGACTGTGTGTATATCCCAGACTAGCAAACAGTATTTAATCTTCACTATTGAATTTTCAACTTTATGGCTAATTAATACAGTTCAAAATGCCTTGTTATATATAATATATTCGAACATATTCTTAAATTATAATGTACTTGGTGTACCTATACACGCTTTTGCTGTGTTATGAATAAAATTAAGCAAAAAAATTAATAATGAACAGTTTTTAATACCTCAAACATGAATTGAATTTTTTTTTCATAATTCTTCCCCGGTATATATATCTAATAATTTACTAAATCTTTACAACGATTGGATGTATGGTTTTTGAATCTATCGAGTATAGAGAAACAGATACACATTTATTGTTTTATGTATATATTATTTTGTATTATTAAATTGCAAGCTTTTGCTTAGTGCAGGTTTATTTGGTATGGCGTTAATATTTGGAAAATTTCCTCTATGTGTAATTATGACATCACTTTCAATTCTTCGCATCCAAAAGACGTAACCACGTGACCTTATGTGAAAACCTTAATATACCTCAGTTCAGCTTACCGGACCTTTTCAAGAAAAAATCTACAGCAGAATCTTTTGATGAGTTGGCCCGGCATATTGTCCTAAATCTCAAGGCATTTAACGGTCTGTAGCGTTTGGGCAGCGACTTGAAATAAAATAATGTAGCAACTAATATATAATTGAGTATTCCAAATTGTATTTTTAATATATATAAATGTTAGCTGTATTTACCCATAAGAGAAAATTGTGAAAGAAAAATTATAAAACGCTGTCGTGCCTCGCAGCTGGGAGAATAAAGATCCGTATCAAATAGCGGCAACCCTCTTCCAACTGTCTGCGTTTAGTTTAAGCGAAAAATAAATATTGTAAAAAAACACTATCGATACAAATTAGAACTAATAAAAAAGCCCTTAATTATTTTATTGATTAAGTTTAGGTGTCCCTTAAAATACATATTATAAATTATATCTGTATGTTTGTATGTGAGAGATTTCCACCTATGTACTAACTTATCATGGTATCTCTGAAACCATAAAGCTTAGAGACTTGAAATTTCGTGGGAATACATATTTCATGAAATAGAGCTTAGCTAATAAAGGATTATGAGAAATTCTACCCTCAAGTTGCGTTGATAGCGCATTCAATAAACCTAGTGGGGAACAGCTGGTTATATGCTGTATGATAACGCAAAATAAACTTGAAAACCATATATTTATTTAATAGAAATATACACCATTATTAATGATGCACTTCTGTCATTTTACACATTCATTGATTCATTTGCACAAAATTCTGAAAACGGTATTCATGACTTTTAAAGAGGCGGCGTGATGACGTCATCAGTGATTTTTTTTCATGTAAGCATTTATTTGATTTTTACTTAAGCGTTAATTATACATATGTGGTATTTACTTGTACATATAAAAGTATAACAACGAATTTATTGCAGTAGATATTCTCTGACAATTAACTTTAAGAGATGCGATATGCGTGATGCGGTTATAAATTATTTAAGGAATGTGAAGTAAGAAAATATGAAAAAAGGGAATAAAAAGTTACCAAAAGAGAGTAAAATAAAAAACATTGGGGTGAATATATCAATTAAGTTCAAAATCAAAATTCGTTTGTATAAATCATAAATCATTATGGGCCACTCTACGTGTAAAGGCCTCCTCGATTTTGTTCCACATCTGTTTGTCTTTTGCTTTGCTGATCCAGTTTTCACCAGCCTTTCTTTTTATTTCATTAACCCATTTTTCCTTTGGTCTATCTCGTAATCTTTTTCTTGTTGATTGTTGCCACGTTTTGTTGTTTTACCTTCTGTGTCTGTCATTTTTCCTTGTCCATGCGTGCAATATGACTCGTCCAATTCGCGGGTTCGATTTCCGGGTTACATTCTTATGTAATCATACTTTGTGAATTAATTATATAAGATTACAGACGCTCATAAACAAGTTTTCAGTTTTCCAGTTTCCTGGTGGGCAGCAGCGTCTTCTGCGTACCATGATACCCTACCTGCGATAGCGAAATGCATAGTATATATTATATAATATGTATATATATATTTTATATCTATATGTATATATATACATATTATATATATACACACACTATATGAAAAATGTAATAGAGCAAATGATAAAGAGCGAAAGAAACTGTAAAATAAAAAGAGAACTGAAAAAATTATTGCCATAACAAAACCCTGTTCCCAACATAAATAGAGGGTGGAACGAGAGGTCCCCCGTAGCAGGAGCCGCTAAAAAAATAGCTAAGGAGTGGAACAATCCACCGGCGTCAATGTATCTAGCTCTCTATCTTAGGAGTCTTCAAGACAAGAGTGGTTTCTTCTAGGCAAGCATATATAATCGTAGACCTCGTCATTGCTTAATATGCTTCGCTTATAAGCGATAAGAAAATTATAATAATAACCAAAGAAATCCATAGAATTGTGATTATTCCGTCAGCTTGTTAAGCAATAGCAATCGAACATTTAGCAGAATACACAACGATTCTTAATATATCCTAGTATCAACGGAAGCGTATTCCAGAGAAGAATATATTATATTGCGAAGGAGAGAAAGTCAATATTGCAATAAGATTGCACCTCGGGTGTAGTTTTAAGAATAAAAATTACATTTTTATATACATTATTACACTCCTGTGTACTGGCTACGAACTGGAATTGAAAAGATAAATAGGAAGGTGAAGTAGGATAATAAGTGGAGGTAAGGTAATCAGTTCGAGTCAAGTGTGTAGAGTACGGTTGGTAATGAAGACTGTTTCGTTGTTCTGAATTCAAATTCGATTCGATATTCAAAATATTTACTTAGTCTTGCCATAAATATTGTTATAAAGAAAAGCACGATTTTTTTTTATACGTAACATTTATTCCTTTCATAGTGAGTTAGTTTAATACATCAATATATAACTATTAAAAATATACAATGTTTATTCGAAGTGGTCTCCATTGGCTGCAATACAGTCTTTTAAACGTTGAGGCCAGTTATCAATAGCAGCACGAACTCTTTCTAGAGGAAAATTCTTCACTGCCAACCGAATGGATCGTTTTAGGGACTCCAAATTATCATGGCGTTTAGAGCAAGCCTTACTCTCTAAAACTGACCATAAATCATAATCCAATGGATTTAGGTCAGGACTTGACGACGGCCAGTTTTCAGTGCTGATAAAGTCCGGAACGTTAGTTTTCAACCAAGATTGGGTGGATCGAGCTCTATGACCCGGTGCCGAGTCTTGTTGAAAGCACCATTCTTTGTTATTGAACATGGTGTTAGTTAAAGGCTTAACTACCGTCTCAAGAATGGTATTTTGATAAACTTGTGCCGACGTTTTAATACCTTTTTCACAAAAATATGGCTCAGTCACCCCTTCATAGCTAACACCCCACCAAACCATCACTGAAGTGGGATAATGCCCACGTTGTACTCTGTTTACTAATTGCGAAGCTTCTTTAGAGCTTCCAGCATAAATACGGTCATTTTGTTTATTAAAATACTGCTCAATTGTAAAAATTTTCTCATCCGTAAACAAAATTTTTTTGTGACCTCCCTTTGCGTACCGCTTAAGTAGTTGTTTGGATTTTACCACCCTATTCTTCTTTAAATTATCAGTTAAGAAGTGACCAGTACGTCTCTTATAGGCTGCAAGTCCTAAGTCATCTTTTAATATACGCGACATGGTTCTAGGAGCTATCTTCATCTCCCGAGATAAAATCTTTTGCTTACGGACAGGATTTCTTCGAATTCTTTCCCTAACTGCTTTAATCACCTTTTTCACACGAACGGTACGTGGACGGCCAGATCTTTTTCTGTCACAAACAGAGGAGGTATCATTGTACCTATCAATAGCCCGGTAAACAAACATTTGACTAATACCAAGCGGGTGGAGGGTTTTAAAAATTGCACTTTTCTCCATACCTACTTTATGTAAGGCAATCACAGCGATTCGGTTCTCTTTATCACCCCACTCCATTTTAATATAACAAAATATTTAACAATATAATGGCGCGAAAATAAGAAAACACATCAAGCAATCATATAAAAATGACAGATTCCAAATTCAAACGTAATATTTTCTTTTTTTGAATAGTAACAGTATTTATGGCCAGACTAAGTATATTCAAGTAAGAATTTACATAGAGTTTTGAACCGTCAATTACTTTTACATTATAAGTAGCCAGCTACCACCAGCTAGGAACTATAATGTTAAGAAGAGCCGGCCAGAAACTTAACAGTTGTTCTTTTCAATAAAATATATAAGACTCGTTTATGTGTAAATTATTATATAAATCATGTAAATGAGTCAACAAACCAAGTTCTACATTTTTTATTCAACTAAAAATTTTTGAACGCTATAATAAGATTTAATTAATATATACATAAATATATACATAAATAATTTTAGGTTTAAAACTAAGAAAAGGAAGGTCTAAGATAGATTGTGGAACATTATTAAATATGTATACACTTAGACCAATGATTTTTTAATTTTTTTAAAACAAAATTTAGGCGATAATCTCATAAAATCTCATAAAAGAATTCAAATTATGCCGCATTAATAATATTTTATTAAAAATATATTGCGAAGCAACGATTAGAATACCAATTCTTTAAAAAAAAATTTCAGAGGATCTCCAACTTTTAAGTAATAAGTAAAATTATACGTAGCTCGCACAGCTCTTTTTTGTAAAATAAATATAGAATTTGTTTCTTAATAAAATACTGTAAGACAAAATGCTATGGATATAAATAAGATATAAGAGTCAAGAGGTATTAATGCCTGTCAATTGCATTACTTTTTTAATTGAAAATATGGTTAAACTGAGTTTACCTAGAAACGATGAGATTTGTAGGTTTCACTGAACTTGAACAACTTATTCTCTGTAGAAGTGCGTGCTGTTAGGCCGAAGGCTTTTACTGCTTCATCTGAACTGAGTTCACGGAGCTTCCGCCGGTTCGTGAACTTAAAACTTTTAACAGTAACTAAGACTTCATTGCAATTATTAATAAAAGAATCACAGGTTTTATTAAGTACAAATACTTATATAAGTTACACGAGTACCTCCTTAAACGGTATTGTAACTTAAAATTTAAATTATTTTATAAGTAAATTGAAACTAACTAATCTAATAATTTGTCTAAGCGGCAGAGGACTAGGATCTACGATCGTAGGTCGTGTGATCTATTCACAGAATAACTCTTATAATTAAATATAATCTTATTATTTATACTTAGTGCAATCATTTCATAGGATTGTCACTGCTCACAAACAGGTTTCCAACTGTAAAATACCGTCCACTGCGTACCATTAACCCAAAGATCGTCAGCTCGCCGACCAAGCATGACTATTATGGTATATCCCCATAGATATCTTTGTGGAGAAGCCTATGGCATGCAGTGGGCGTCTAAGGGCTAAAATAACAAAAACTTATAATGTTTTAAACTTTTCAGTCACTTTTTTAAGAACTTGTCATAAAAAACTAGTGTAATAATTACGTATATAAAAGCAAGCCACACAATCATCGTTTGCAATTGTTGTCAATATACATGCATAGTAATTGTCTGACAAAACATGAAAATAAAACTGCAGTTTCAGAACTCGTTCCACGTTGGAATTCCGGTTAAAAATAACATAACGCATGTTTGCCACAGTTATAAATAGAACAGTAATAGAACAAAATAAACTACAATGAATGACTAACATCAAAACAGAAAATTGTTAGCAGCAATATATGTTCACAATTCATATATTTGTTATGGGAAAGTTTTACATAGATAAATCAAAAAATCTACGACGAAAAAAGAAATAAATCGTCTTTCTTTTTTAATAAAAACCACAGAGTATATAAAAACTTCTTTCGTTAGCTGTCAAACTTTTAATGTTAACCAAAAAACGTGTTTTTTTTTAAATGAAATAAACATATCGTGTAGCAATACAATGAAAATATAATCTTATTATTATTATTCGTAAGACGTCCACTGTTGGACATAAGTCTCTCCCATAAATTTCCTTTACGATCGGTTGGAAAAGGCTTGCAAGTTCCTTCGTCCCTCTCCTCTGCCGGTCCAAAGAATCCACATATTTTAACTACAGATCTAATAGAAAACATTACCAAACATTTACATGGACCTCCTAAGATGTGTTTGTCGGTCTGTGATCCTCACTTCAGACCCTTAACATCCCAAGGCCATCTATTCTATCTTGTAAATATACGAAACAGTAATAGTAAGTTATCACTTATTTTTATTAAAACAATAAAAAAACAAAGTGATCATTTTACATATTGCATTTCGTTAGAGCAATAACTTTTAGCTCCACGAAGTCTGTCAGAGCTCTTTTCATATATTATTACTGCGCAGTTATATTTTAAAATGATCGATGCGTATTCCTTCGATATTCGGTATTGTAAATGATAAATCTAAAATCTGATTTTGAAGCACAAAATCTAGGATATATTATTTGAAATAGAATAATAATGATACATTTTTTTGTTACACGTGGAAGCTGAATACTCTTTAATAAAAGTTTCACCAAGGAAATATATCCGATATATATTGTTGCTTGTGGGACTGGAATTGAAATAACACTTGTACTCAAAAGATGTGTTATTTTACTGTGCAAAATTTAAACTTAGTTATGGACGACTATACGCGATCACTCAATTATAACTCCGCGAACACCGTAAGTGTTAACGCCTCGTGTCGACCATCGCTTTGTTATCGCTTCGTATCGCTTACGAGACGTCACTCACAACAATTTCTAGACTATTTTACGTGGAGGGTGAGGTAAAGCAACAATAACTACCTGAAGGAATAGCCCCTATAGTAGTTTGTACTTTATTTTATTTAATCGCCTGACAGCTGCAATGAAAGATGCAGTATAACAAGGGACACACAATAAAGCATAAATATGATTTTAGTTTCTATCGAATTGAGCTCTTTTTCTTATAATCAAGCGACAACTTTTGGATAATAATATTATTATCATATAAATATACAATAGGAATAATTAACTTTTTAAATGCGTTCGTTATGCTTCTGTATTCATTTTTAACAGTGTTTTACTTTTCTTATTTTACAGTAAATTTATATATTCTTGTAAGAAAGAGCGACATATTTGTTTTTAGTCTGTGGCATCTAGAATTCTAAAATGGGACACCGGAAGACATTGTTTTTAAGATTAAAATATATAAGGTTTACCATGAATCATATTTACAGGCTTCGCAGCGCGTTCTTTAGGGTCTTGCCGACACATTTAGGGTCATTTTTACATTCTGCGAGCGACGCTATACAATCAGTATTATGACCACGTGTCGTATGTCTGTACGCAGTCTAATTCATTTGTTTCAAATTGTCGAGTTACGTTATACATGGTGTAATGTTTTCTTTTATTTCCTTATGGGTGTATGCGTAGATTTCACATTGGTTACTAAGCGGTAATAATATATCGACTTTATTTATGATATTTTTAAATACGAGTAATTGCAAGTTTTATCGAACTATTTATTTTATTAGACGGTAATCAGTATGTCTGTGTCAATTTATTAGCTAGTTGACTTACTGGACAAATAAATATTAGATTTATTTTGAAGTATAGTGAAATAATTTTTATTCCTCATGCCTGAGTAGAAAAGATTATAATAGGCATTTTATCACCGACAACCTGACATTATACAGATATTTTGTTAAGTGTAAGTTAAGGAATAACCACTAAACAGAATTGTTATTTTGTCTTAAAATATTTACTTTTCCTAAATAGGTAGTTTACTGTCTATTACAATTTAATTTAAGTAAATATAAAAAGACGGTGTAATTAAATCTATATAACTAGATAACTATCTTACATATAATAGAAACTGTTTTTAATGCGTAGCTTTTAAAGTAAGGTTATGTTCGCGGTTCACGAGGTCAAGTCGGACTTGCAGTTGACTGTAGTGTAGTGTGTAGTGTGTAGTCCAGGTACGGGGCTGCCTTTCTCAAAGCCACTGGCGACATTGACATCTATTCCTTGAAGAATAGAGTTCCACGTCTTTTATAGAAAAATACCAAGTGTCCTACAGGATTAATATTTCCCATTAAGTTAGATATTTCGCATTAAGTTACTTTGGTTTTTATTTTATAAAAAGATCATTACATGCAATTTGTTTAAAGCTCGATGTGTAGATCTTTACAAATATATAATTTTTTTCCTCCTTGCTCTAGATATATACTAAAATTAATACAATTTTTTTTTATTTATTGGTGTTATAAGATGTCTCAACGCGTTATTTGTAAGATTCCAATGACTAAATATAAAATAAAGTGTGGCTTGAGTGTATGTAATATTTTTTTGGATTGTTTTCCTTTCATGTGAATGAATGAATGTCATATGAATAGTCGCTGAGATAATCAGAGAATCTGAAATTAAATGATAGATTATACGTCATGTATACCCAAATCATTTTCCATACAGGCTGTTCGGTTGTGGAATGCATTAATGGTAATTATAAGACTTATGAAATGATTGTCATTTTTCTATTTCCCAAAAATTGCATAGACGTCATTATTAAGTTCCTCGGAAGGCATTGGTTCAGGCAGCTTTCATCTGGTTCTTTTAGAAATTATTGGTAGGCCTATATCCAGCTGTCCTACATAGACATCTGAAGGATGAAAAAACTACCTATTTTCAAGGAAATGTGAATTATAAATAATTATCTCAGTTAAGTGCCAGCTTCATACAAGCTGATTTAATGTTTTTTTTATTCATTGCCATTTTTATAATTAGATACTTACAATGTATTTATTGTTACTATTTAAATAAATGCATTTCTATGTGTATGTAAGTAAAAGAATGTATTTATATATTTATCATTTTCAAAACCACAATATCTCATACAACGTACACGTCTGTTATATAAACTCTTTTAAAAAATTATGGTACGTTTTTATTATGTTGCCTGTACAATGAAAGTGTTTTAAATTAAGTTATATTAAAAGTTAATTACTAAAAAGATTCAGTACAGCCAGAAATATTTTAGATCCGTCGTAAAAATTTCATTTCAGTAATGTGTCGGCCATGTCTTATCTGTCATCAAACCAACGATCACTTAAATTTTTAAATTTGAAAATGGAATAAGATTTTTTATGTTACTTTTTTAGCAAAACTAAAAGATGTAAAGGCCGTATTGCCTGGTTTTTGACATCATGGCTATTACGCGTTTAAAACTGGTCCATTTTGTAATTCCTGTCTTGGATAATAAAACAAAAAAATATATTTATTTATAACTAAAAATATATTAAAGGTTTGTAAACTATGTAAAAGCAATATTAAATATATTACACCATTGTTGTTGATTGACTCTGAAAACAATTTAGGGGTTATAAACTCCCGTTAATTTCAAGACGGTGGATTGATGAGGTCGTTAACCATCCTGACAACACCACGAGGGTTTTCGATGGTAACGTGAACAACGGAAAGATTTATTTAAAATGGCACAGCTCCCGGGTAATGGGAGATTCTTAACCTGCAGATACTGCGGTTTACCACTGGTTTTTGTAGGTAAGAATCCCGTATAACACTGTCCTTTCCAGAGGCATGGTATCTTGAACACCCAGAAGATTCTCCCCCGAAAACAAAAAAGGTTAGGTTAGCTCTACACTGGAAATAATGATGTAAAGGAGAAAATTAAATTTCATATAAAATTACACTAAAAGAATAAAAGATGAAAAAAAAATAATAAGTATGTATTTCACGTTGTGATTTTTAATAATACAATTGAAGGTCATATAATTATACGCTTCCAAACAGGGCACATTATTATTCTATTTTAAAAATTAAATTGTAAATACAAGAAACTGTGACTGAAAAAGACCTTTCGACTATAGTATGTCATAATAGTACATTAAGGTCAGTAAGTGCAGTAGTAAGTAAGTAAGTACAGTAAGGTGTATTAAATGTAGTCTAGGATATGTTTTTTAAATTAAATAAAAACTGTTGAAATAAAATATAACAAAGTGTATTGGTACGTATAAATATATAAGGTTTGTTGTGTCGTAATAAGTGCGAGTGATACACCTGTGTGTATCCGTGTAAATTTATGCGTGTGCGTGTGTGAGTAAATTCTAGAAATTTCATTGCAAGACGGCTTTTGTTAAGGTTTAAATATTCATTTACTTGATCCTTATGGTTAAAAAATATCGTTTGAAGTTTATGTCGATTACTTTATTTCTTTGTATATTATGTGATTAATAAATTACTTTAAATTAACTTTTAAAATACTCCAATTTGTAAGTCTATGTTTAATCATATGGGTTTTATAGTACTGGAGTGGAGTCCATGGATCAGCAAGAGCATCATAACACGTCTACCCGCAAGGTGGGCAGGCGACCATGGTAAAATTATCGGAAGACTTTGGACGCGGGCGGCTTTCTATAGAAAATATAACAAATAAAATGATGATTATGCTGATGATAATTTCAAAGCGAATCGCAAACGCTTGAAGTTATAATGAGTAGAGTTAATAATAATACGTAATTTTTTTGTTGAAACAAAGGTATAGGTGTTAATGATGTGTCATAGTAATAGAGCTATGTTTCACCACTAGAGCGTACAAATATAACAGTCAATAAATACTATTATGTAAATATACATTCAATACAATATCAGCGAATTAATTATATGTTTGAAAGAGAAAATAATAATGCAAGTATAATAAAGATAAATTTAATAGAGTGATGGTAGTCTAGGGGTAAGGACTAATTCTTGTGATGTAAGTCGCGGATTAATTGTATATACAATCTTATATTATTTACACTTAGTGCATTAATTATGTAGGATTGTCACTGCTCACAAACAAGTTTCCAGAGAATAGGCAGCAGCGTCCTCTGCGTACCATAAAACAACACTTCTATCACCAACGCGTCTGTCAAAAGTGGTGATTATGGTATATCCTCCCTATAGATGTCGTCGAGAGAGCCTTACGTTCATCAGTTGGGGTCTACTTCAGTTATATTTTGCCAAAAAATGGTAAATCAATTGAATTAACACGTTCACTGCGGCTTGAGGTCGATTAAGCCTCATGGTAAACTTTGCACTGGTGCGGCGCGTAAAACTCGTGTTTTCTCTCTAGTGCGGCGGCTGTTTACACTCAACCGTAACTTAAAGGTATGACAAAGACAAATATAGCTTTCTTTATGTCTGCGAAGCATTGACTCAATATTGTTAAAAAATATTGATGAACATGAGGCAGAAAAGGCCTCAACCGCACTACTAGAAAGTTCAGCTTGAGGCTGATTCAACCTCAGCCGCACCAGCTGAAAGTTCTTCAAAATTGGGCCCGCAGTGAACGTGTTAATTTAGCAGTAATCCACAGGATTGCATAAGAAATGAGTATCTCCGTAAATGAAAGTCACTGATATAGCAAGTAAGTATTTAATGTTAAAGTTCACCAACAAGATGGACAAGGACAACCTTGTTCAAGGTAGATCTTTAGAATACAGTCTTATTAAGGATCTATGGGAGAGGCTTATACACAGAAGAGGACGTGTTAAGGCAGAAACGATTACTGTGTTAATTTAATTCTTAATCATTTTAAAGAGAAATCCTTAAAAGCACTATTTAGTAAGGATCCGTCAATGGATCACGCTTTTTACAGTACAAAAGAGTGGTTTCTTTGTCAAGTCATGTCTCAAGACAGCGTACTGTTCCGTTAATGAAATTATACGCTTAAGTTATAAGCTCATAAAAATAATATATGCATCAAATGTTGGCAACGTTCCATCTCTTCGTAGTAACAATGTTTCTTAATGAAAGTATATTTAACAATTCTTTCTCATGAAATGTCGCATACGATCTACAAATGGTTTTAAGTTAGCTGTCACGACTTACTTAACTATGACGTAGTGGTTAAGTTTCATCGCATTATGCGACGAATTCACGAAACACTATGAAATATTTCGTGTTCTTTACGTGTTCCTGTATATATATATATAAGTATAAGCATGTATATATATATATAAGTATAAGCAAGCTGCATATATATATATATATATATATATATATATATATATATATATATATATATATATATATAAATATATATACATATATGCAGTTTTTCAAAACCTTATAGATACTTAATACGGAATGTTATACAAAGTGATGTGTTGTTTAAGAGTGCACTCAGGATTTCCTATAGCAAGCGCACTGATTCACGAACTAATTTACCGCGTTATACGGGAATCCTAGTATAATCTAATTTTATAATGTACTAAAACTTGCACACGTACTTATTAATTAATAAATCGTACATTTTCTGGTATTTATAATTATTATATCACATTTAATATTAACCAATCTAAGACATTTATGACTTCCCTCTGATTTCTAGCCTAACATGGTAACCACCATGACATTACAACCTGAACCTTTTGTCCGCGACGCCATTTCCCGACAGGAACGACACACATGAAATACAACACCTATATCTATAATAAATATATATCCCCGTGCGTGTTAAGACGAAAGTCTATGATCAATGTTTGCTATCAGTGATGGCTCAGCCAGTTTAACGTTGTGTCTCCCTGTGAGCACGCCAGTTAGGCCCAACCTGATTGAACCATGGAGAAGATTATTGTCGAAAGTTCTCTATGAGATTAATCAGGAGTAACGAGATATTTAGGCCAACGAAAGTAACCGATATAGCTCAGATTGGCAAGTAGGAAGTGGCAGAGAGGCCATCTAGAACACAGAACAAATAACCGCTGGGTCGTCCAGGTTCTGAAGTAGAGACCACGGACTGGTTAGTGCAGCGTAGTAAGTCTACTGGAAAGGTGGACGCATGACTTTGTTTTATATGAAGACGCTGGGCGCAGCCCAACTCCAACCAGTCTTATCGGAAATTTGTAGGAAGGTTTATGTTCAGCAGTGGACATTTTATGAGAGAAGTGATAATGATGATATTGCATGACTTCAATATTAATGTGATTATATTTTCATTGTAATGCCACACGATATTTTTTGTTTGATTACATCCTAATATATTTTTCCTTTGGTTTTGATTTAACTAAAATGTTTGACACGTAGAGACATATCGTCCTTCGGCAGAAATGATGATAATGATGACCTTTGTCTGGTAAATAAACTGATAAATACATCTTATAAGGTTACCAACGTTTCGAACGTGAACGGAAAGGGACGAATCCCGGACAGAAACCGCGCTCGCAGCCTGGCTATGTAAATTCGTAAGGTCGCAAATGTTCGCCTTCTGAATTATAATTACATTATCATTGTCTATAAAAACCGAAGCCCGCGCCCACAGCCAAGCGAAAGTCAACGATAATGAAGGTGATACATGTTGTGTTTATTGTGTTATATTTTATCTGTGATATTCGTGCTTTTTTTTAATACGTCATTTTTCACACGGGTTTTTTTTATCTGTGTCAAAGCATTAACGATCATCATTCGTTTATAAAAATATTTATCTTTATTATTAATTTAATTATTGGAATATGTTAATTATTTCATTGTGAAATATGTATAATAGTTGTAGTTAGAAATAGTCAAAACTTTCTGGAATTTCAGAACATTCGAGAATAAATTTCGAATGTTTTATTATTAATTTAATGTTGATTTAAATTGAATTTTTTGAATGAGAATGAATATTCTCGCTTATAAAAACTGTAAACCTATAATTGATCAATATAAACAATGGAAGCCAGAGTAAATAAATAATAGAAGTCGATTTCCCGCCATATTTATTCGTGAATTTTTTGGGTTATTTTTGCGTTAGGATCCAAATTAAAGATTCATTATCATTTATTACAATTATTATAAAAACGGTTTAATGACCGGATTTTGGATATTCATTGCACTATTTTAGAAATCATGTAATCATTTATTTCCTAACGCACACTCAAACGTTTTTTTTAAAAATTAGCTCTTTTAATAACTGCGGTTATTTCGTTTATATTCCTTATTGATTATCAAAACTAGAAACTATTGTTAACTGTGTACACTTTAGTTATTTAAATATAATTTGTTATAAAGTCATTATCGTTTTCAATTAATAAAACGTATGGATTTCGTCCGAGCAGTATTAAGTCATGTACAAACAATGTTTTATTATTCATAACTTTTTATAGGTTATAAATTTTAATAAAGTTTTATGTGTCTAAGATTAGATGAAGAATTAGGATTTATTACGCGCCTTGGAGTATTTTACGACTATATTATAAATGTCATAAATGTTTTTTACTTTATTTAATGTTATTTAATACTAAATACTTGATGTATATATGTGATTTAGTGTGTACAATTGAAGAATATTGAAGACACTGTCTTCTACAGTACCTTCATAACAGGGTGACAATGTTAAAATACGGACAAAATTTTATTGTTTTTCGATATTAAAAAAAAACATCTCCTCATCAGGAATTGTTGGTTGTTGTTTCTCTGGTGTTGAGTGGTGCCGTCGCTGAGGCTCCGGCGCCGTACCAGCCCAGTGGATGGCGACCAAGCGGTCCCGTATTCGAGCTACCACCAAGGACACCCTCACAGGTTAGTTTTAAATTAGAATTGTTTTATGTGTACATTGATTTACAACTATATTATAGTTATATTTTCTATCGTCCACTGCCAGATATAGTAGCCCCCTTGTATCAATTTCCTATAGGACCTAGAGTAAACGACCAGCATCTGACTCCAGAATCTAACCCTGAGGCCACCAGCTTTGTAGTCTACGTAACCTGCCCAATGCCACTTCAGTTTGCCAACCCGTTGTGCAATGTCCGTTATTTTTGATTATCTACGGATCTACACATTCCTGATTCGATCTCGTGGAGAAATCCTGACGTGGTCACAAATATTGGTCGGAGACTTTTGTCTAAGGCACTGAGGTACATTGAGACATAAAACGTTGTCTTTAATGTCTCAGGTTCCCACTGTTGGGATATAAGTGTTTCCGATAACGGGTTTAGGTTATGTATACCATATGAGATTAGAAATTAAATGAAAATAACACAGCTTATGGATTGATAACACCGTAATCGTTGTATTTAGAGGTGATATAAAGCGTTTGCCAGGGATTGAATCTATTACCTATGTGTAAAATATCGCACTACGAAGGATATTGTTTACTATGTTTCTTATAAAAAGGTTGAAATAATAAATATAATTGTTTTTATTGCAGCAACCTCCTCTATATCTACCACCTGTCGATCCCCGTAACAACAGACCGACAGAACTCGACCCTGGCGTTGATGTGTCCGTCCAAGGCCTTCCTGCGCAGGAGCAACTGCCAATATTCCAAGTCTCACCGATCAATGGACAGCAATATATCGGCCCGAACTTCAATTCCGACATTAAGGGATTAGAGCAAAATTTGCAACAGTCACAGGTAAAGAAATATTTATTATTATATTGTTAAGAAAAACGCTGTACGGCGGCACAGCTCGACGTAGTGGGGGCCTGGGAAAGATGGTCAGGAACATCGTCGCCGCGAGTTTGAGACGGAATGGAGCGGCCATTACTTCCTTCGCCTCGTCGCTTGAATACCTAAGGCGAGGTACAGCGATTGCGGTATCTACGGTTATAGCTGCCCGCCAGACTTTGTAGCTTCGAAATTTATTGAAAGTCCAATCAAAACAAGTAAATCAAATGTATTTCAGAGTAATTACTTTATTTATTAATTCCATAATTAATAATAATTATATAATTACAGAAAAAAGTTTTTATTTCTCACACTGCAAGACTTTAGTTGTATTTTCATTGTAACGTAGTATGATATATAATATGTTTTGTTTTATATTATATTATATTCTACCATGTTTTTTTGCTTTTGAGTAAATATTTAGCAGCAAAGGATAGCAAGATAAAATAAAATAAAAATCTTTTTAAGTGATTTTATGTATTAATTAATATGTTAATACTAAATAAAGGTTATTAACAAAAATTAATAAAAATAAGCCAACAAAATGTAGAAGAAAGTGCAGAGGAAGTAATAAACCCATATAGGACTTGTACTAAAGATACACTCTTTTTTCTTTTAATTGGGGACAAATATTTGACAGTAAGAGTAGATGTTTTTATTTACGATATATTTTATACGAAAAATGAAAAACGAAACTTTTTTTCCATTTTCATAACAATTATTCCTAATTTAATTTTGCGTTTGTCACTTAACAAATACAACAAAAATGTAATCGTAAGTATGACAAATCTTATTGTTATAGATAAACACTATCTATCAGTTACACATTTACAACTTTACCGGATTTAAGAAGGTGGAGAGACCAATGTGCTTAGCTTAGACCGTTTCACAGTACTTAGCTACCCTAGAGACCTTTGGTAGGGCCCACACTTTAAGTATTTCATTAAACTTACTATGGAGATATAACATAAAAAGAGTTTGCGATTGCAATGTGGTATAACGCTGCTACCTACCCTCTCAAAACCTATTTATGAGCATATATGATTAATGCACAAAGTATGAATTATAAAAAAAATATATCTTAGTAATCGAACCCGCGACTAAGATCGTAAGTCTCAGTCCTTACCACTGGGCTACCATTGCTCTTCTATTGCCAATATGTAATTACGTGTATGAATGCGTAAACCTTTTGTTTTTCTATAGTAATAGAAATTGCTATAGAACGAACATGGAATAATTAAGTGATCCTATATTAGGTTTATTTAAATTCCATCTGTATAGTTAGTGAATCTATAATTTGCGCCACGTACGAGTTTCATGTGGTAAAGGTATTTCATCACCAATTAACAAAGTAACATACGTAATGAATTGTAATAGTTGATTAATTAGATGAGTGTGTAATTTAAAATCTAAGGCTATTATAGGTTTGAATCAATTTTGTGTTTAAATGTTTTGCAGTATCAACTTCAACAAGAAAAGGCACGGCAGCTTTCAAGACAGCAACAATATCCAGTAAATCCTAACGCTGCAAGTGGTTTACCAAACCCACAACCACCTCGCCAGTTCATACCGCAAACTACAGCCGCACCACAAACAAGTACAACAGCAAGACCTAAAGAAGTAGAACCGACAACTGAATCTGGTTCGACCAAAGAAGAGAAATTAGACGATAAAGATTCATCCAAAAAAGAGAAGATTTCAGTTGAGGTCTCAAAGCAGAATTTGCAGGAGTATCCCCCAGAATTGTTCATAAACGCATTAGCTCAGTTGCAATTACAACCACAGTACGTTCCTTTACAACAATTCGGTCAGTTGAGAGAACAAGTTTTTTATCAACCATCACAACAAGGCGCGCCTGAAAAGCAAATATCACCAAGTTATGCTGAACCTACGCAATTTGCTTTGTCTCCCGTATTAGTTCAAAACCAACCTCAGCGACAACAACAAGCTATTGTCCCCCAACAAGCATTTGTCCCAAATCCTGCCTTACTAGTACCACAACGACAGGAGCAACCCGCCAGTCCCATAGTCGTGCCTGCTGTAAATCAGGAACCTCTGCCCCAATATCAGCCAGTAGCGCAAGCACAGTTGGCCCCAGTGCCTTCACCACAGTACCAGCCAGTAGTAAATCAGTACCAACCACCGCTAGCACAGTACCAACCAATCCCAAACCAATATCAACCACAAATTAACCAAGAACCGCTGCCCCAATACCAGCCAGTTGTAACACAGTATCAACCAGTACAGACTGCGGTGCCCCAGGAACAATTACCTCAGTACCAACCCCCTGTGAACCAATATCAACCAAGCGCGCAACCACAGTTTCAGGTTTATCCCCAAGATGCATCCGTAGCATATCAGCCACAATTGGTTAATCAACCTCAACCACAAAATGCTCAGTCTGGAGAAGGTAAGAGTGAAGAACCACAATACGTTTACCAACAGACATACCAACCTCAAGAGGTCTACCAGCCACAAGAGGTTTATCAACAACAGGTTCCAGCGAATCAGTTTGTAGGCCAGGCACCGCAAAATTTCTTCATTCCTCAAGGTCAACAAGCAGGTTATCCGAATCAAGACTTGAACCAGGTTTATCAAACCCAATTTCCTCAACAGCAATACGCTCCAAGTCAGTTTGGAGTAGAGCCTATTGTACAAGGACAGGATGCGTTTCTACAGAGTGGTCTTGATGTGAACCAAGAGGATAATGGAATAGATGAGACGCAGCAACAGGAAACGGAGGTCGATGACGAAGAGGATGAGGGCAACAAGGCCACCGCCGTGGCAACCGCTTTCGGCACAAGGTCGGTATGCTTGTAGAATTTGAATTAGCACGTCTCAGATCGCGTATTGAATATCTAATACAATAAACATTGCCATGTTTTGACATAACGTAATTGTGACGTAAACTCGATCGCCTCTGACATATTTATATGGCTATTTGTCAGTTGAATCATTTGTAGTATATTTTATAATACACGACGCAATAACACTAGTGGTAGTATATTTTAATGGTAGCGCAATAACACGAGTGTTAAACCTTCATTACTTTGTAAAACGCTGTCTCTCGACGTATGATCACAACTAATGTGATTGACTATGAAATTCGACTAATTTGTTAATATGTATAATACTATATCTGGTCTATCTATAAGAAGAAAACGTCAAAATTGCTAATGAAGAAATATTTTAAATACGTAGCCTTTAAATTATCGTATAATACGCTTAATACTACTGTAGCGCTAGTATGATCACACTGGACAGCCTACCTGTGTTTATTATGGGCTCTTCACATATCATAGCGGTAACTTCCGTAGTTTCATTTTAGCTATTAGCTCCTTTGTCATTCTTCCCAAGATGTACACGAGTGATCACCGTAAATGATCATTAGTAGACAATACGTTAAATACATAAATGAATATTATTGAAACTGACATTAGAGAAATATTTGACATTACAAAATTAAATTTAACTTCAGTTTAGGTTGGCGATACTTAATGTCTGGCTGTGAATGAAGTAATTTCTGATATTAACAAGTACAATTAATAATGTCACGAAAGTTGGTTTATCACCATTACAAGTCAAAGTTCGTAGCCAACCATCGCTTTTGCCCGTTTTTTGGGTTGAGAATATGCGTTAAGAAATTTTCAGATTTCAATCCCTAGTCGGGCACACTCACAAACTGTTACATTAAGTGAGTAAAATGAGAAGGAATATATGTTTATTTCGATTCATTATTATTTAAGCAAGCAACTACTACTATTAAAGTAACATCAAATTCATTAATTTATATCTTAGTAATTAAATGATTTAACCAACTAATTAATAAACAGAATTCAGTATTAATCAAAAATGCGATTAAAGTAACTTATTATTTATAATTAATAAATTTAGATATTATTAACAAATCAAGTTAATTAAGAATTCTTTAACAAATAAAACCGAATACTTGATTGAGAGAAAAAGGTTACAGCTTAGTAAGTAACAATAAATCTCAAACTTATATTAAAGAAATATTGAATAAATTAATTTATTCCTTTATTAATATATAATTAAATTAAGTTATTAATGAACAAATACATTAATAACCTATAAGGCAAATAAATAATGCTATAATAAATAAAACCGAGTTAGTTTTGGGTAAATAAAAGGTTTTGTCGGCAATGTTAGTTTTTCCTACATGTACACTTGACTGCATATTAATATTGACACTCACCAACCCGTGCGGCATTCAAAATGAGGTCTCTCGGGTCACTTCATATGAAATAGCAGGGGTGTCAAACTTAAGCTAATCTGGGCAAAATACATTTTTTTTCTTTAGGTGGGCCGCAAAAAATTAATGTTCATTTTATTTTGACTAGCATATTGTGATAAACATATACGCTTTTAATTTTATATATCAGTTTCATCTCTGATACACATTTCTATTTTTATTTTACTTTGCATGCCATATATTGAACGGGTCACAAAAAAAAAAATAATCTCAAGCCACAATGCGGCCAGTGATAAACATATTTTCCGCGAGTTTGACAACCCTTAAATAGACTGTACCGTAATACGCGGGAAAGAGATTTCTAATTTATGTTAGACTTGTGTATAATATTAAAAAAAAACATTTTTACCTCCTTTACTTATATTCCAACATTTGCCTATTCTTGGATTTATTTTACAGTAAAAATAAATCCTAGTTATGTACAGGATGATACGGGATTGCTATAAAGGTCACTGTGAAATATGATACATTAATTTTATCTTTGTGATGCGAATGGCCAAAAACTTCTAGAAAACCAAGTCAGGTGGGACAGATAGTAAATAATCATTAATTTTATTTATAATATATGTAGCAATCCGAATTTTCACAAAGTATTTTTTTACTATATCATAATAATGTTACATATTATTTTTGAAACTGTTGATTTTTGCTTTGGGTTTATATGAATTAACTGACATCTTATGAGCTATAAATTCATTCACTTATTATATTTTATACTTATATATATATATATATGTATATATATATATATATATATATATATATATATATATATATATATATATATATATATATATATATATATGTATATATATATGTACACATACAAAATGATTATTCATAAAATTACATGAAAAACTAGCTATCACAACATACTTCTATTAAAAGTAATTAACCTTACTTAGTTTAAAAGAAGAGAATTAAACATATATCACGTGATCACTTTAAAATATTGATTATTATATGAGGAATTAAATGTCCCTTCGCTCTTTATTGGCACTGATTGCGTGGCTATATTTTAACAAAATCGTTTTACCTAACAATTAAAGTTTATAATATTTATTCAGAATAGGAACAGACCAATTCTTTAAGCCGTTCTTAGTTTATCTGTACATGGCATAAGAAATATTCCTACCAATTTAGAGGTTGTAAGCCTTATGTTTTCAGAGATATCGTGATGAGTTGGTACATACCAACACACTTATGTATGTTTAAATTAATAGGCGGTTGAATTAGCTACGATTATTCACAAAAATATGTGAAAATAATCAAGACAATGACACGCACAGACGGGGTTTTTAATTCGAATTTTATTTTTGTTAGGTATTGGTCAACATTCGCACAGTCTAATCAATTTAAATTCTTTTTCGTTTGTGTAGACTGGCAATTATTTATTAAAATTTATTCTATGGTTTGCACAGATAAGGTATCGATTTTTTGCTACACAATGTATCAAATATTTTTTACTGTAAGATCGTACCTCAAGCTTTAAAGTAAACATTGAAAAATATATTTATATTTGGATAGATTTATGTATTACTTTTGTTAAATTGCCAATAATGAACACAGGACACAGCCCCGTGTTTTCTCACAATACGGCGTGCCTGCAACGAGCTCTCCTGATCAGACCAGCCGTGGATATCCGTCCACCACGGAATCAAACGCAGAGGTTAGTAATAATATACATAGAAATTGTTTCAGCCTATAGACACTAACTGCAAGATATGGGCCTCCCCTTAAAATATCCATATACTATAATGACCATGCTTAGCAGGCGGGTTTGTGATTGCAGTGTGGTATCATAGCATGCAGAAGACGCTGCTGATAATCATCTGAAACTTGTTTGTAAGCAGTGGAAATACTATATAAATTATGAACAACGTGTGAATTATATAAGATGCATTGAACCCGCGACCTATGACTGCAAGTCTCACACCTACCGCTAAGCTACTACTGTTGAGACATAGAAATAGGTCTCATTGATTCAACGATATTGTTTTAATATACATACATTATTAATTGTATGTATATAGTGATGAATGTAACATAATACAACAATATAACGATAAGCTTGTTATGCTTTCGTCTAACTTCAAGTTTATTTTCGCTATAGTAATAGACAAACATTTTTGAAGTAAATATGAAAAGTTTTTCTATCAGTAAACTTATTTCATAACACTCTATTTTGTTCTCACTGCCGCCTCCATGAAAATATCCAGCGCCCTCTATGAAGCAGTAATATACTGTTGAGTATATTAGCAATTGTAATAATAATGTGGAATATTTTGCATTAAATATTTGAAAAGAGAATAAAAAAATTAACTGGCACTCTAAAATTTTTTCAACGACGTTCATATTTCCACAAGAAAAAAATAAAATGCCTGCGGAGTGGATGCTAGACGGACGTGTAATAAGCGTATCTTTTTTAATGGCAACGTACGCTGCTCACTATTAAGTGGTATGTGGGTCAAATGTTGACCCACTACGGTCTATATCAAAACTGCTAAATAATGTGCCGTTTTGTTGAGCTGAGGTATACCCGAGGTTAGGCATTTGCCTTGTGTAACTTTTTTTTTAAATTAATACTCGTGCATTTATGCTACGGTTGGTTCACTTTTTAGCAAGATATATACTATAGTGATGTTGTAACTTCGTCATTGTTATTATACTATATGATATAGTGGAAGTCCATCCTAAGTAAGAAAAGGACCAATATTTAGCCACTTCTGCCGCCAAGAAGAGTCATCTCTGTGTTTGGCACTAATCGGTGTAACATAACTCCTAAAGATGACCCGTGGAGGGGTGAAACCCGTGTTGAATAGTTTTGCGGTGGCGGTTGTGTGATTCGCATTGTTTGCCGCATACGCATTTAGCAGCGGGCTTGCGGGCGGTGCACTTTGTTGCACGACTACCACTGCATGTGCGGAAGTGGCTAAATATTGGTCCTTTTCTTATTATACTGTATGACGTCCACTATTGGGCATAAACTTCTCCGATATATTTTTAAAAAGATTTGATGAAACGGTCTGCATTTAGATGCGTCAAAATCATAACAAGGTCGTCTGCCTGCCCATGGGAGAACGTATTTATCTGCACTTGCCGTGGTATCCGCTTCAGAACAATGGCCATACAGCCATCTGTTCTTCTTGTTAAATAGTTCATTAGCACTTAAGTGCTATATATGCTAATAATCTAGACTAGTGTTTCTAAAAGTGAAGCCTACGCCCCTCAGTAAGACAATTTAATTATTAAGGAGGTTAATTAGAAAGTGAACTCGACACGAGTTTAATCCTTTAGCTTTAATATAAAAAAAATATTTATGTTACATAGGGAAGGCGAAAGAATTTTAGAAAGACTAAGCATGGCGCATAAAATTAATACAATTAAAATAACTAATAAATATTTATTAAAACTTTTTATTATAAATGTGTATGTTATATACATGTTAACTGCACATTATTTATAATTTTACCTTTTCTAAACTATGGCTGCCTGTAAAAAATTGCCTTGTGTAATTAGACCGCTCATTGTACTCTTTTATTATTATGAAACTATTTAAATGTATCCTAGAGAGTACAATAATGAATAATAAACAAGTTTGAAAAATAGTTATCTAAACTATGTGGGTTGCTAACGTTTATCTGTAGATCTCTTTATACTTGATTTAATTTTGTAGAGAAATTTCCAAGCATAACCCTCTCCACGGCTCTTTATTCGTAGAATCTAGTCTTAAAGTACTAAGGGTTAGGAAAATGTTTCGTAGTTTCACGTACCCTGCTCAGCTGAATTGGATTCAAATTTAATTACATTACTATTACTAGATAGAATATCTCATACTTATAGGGTATAAATTATAAGAAATGGTTTACATTCTGAAAAA
The DNA here is from genome assembly GCF_028537555.1 of Battus philenor. Taxonomy (NCBI): domain Eukaryota; kingdom Metazoa; phylum Arthropoda; class Insecta; order Lepidoptera; family Papilionidae; genus Battus; species Battus philenor. The sequence continues at coordinate 3,347,404 of NW_027181688.1, forward strand.
TAAGTTAGTTTGCGATCGCGAGAATATTACCTGATTTTAATAAGAAGAGTGAATGTTAGTGACTACAAAAAACCGGTATGTTCGTTGCGGATTCTTCTCAAGTCGAGGGGTGTACGAAATCATTGTTGATTTATATTGAGGAATGCCATTGTAAGGTAGTTCAATTTAATTCTAATTTCTATCAATTTGACTTCTATCAAATTTTTCTTACAGCGTACATCAGAGGTTATTGTAAACGGGTAGAGTTAGTAAAACTATTTGATTAAATTTATTCAATTCATTGCAGGATACCACCGAAGATATACCCGCCATAGCACAGGCAACCGCTGTCGCCAATCCAACCAGGAACAGAAGCGCTAGACTAAGGTAAGTTAACTAATATTTTAGGTTAGTTTTAAATGTTTCGTTTTATGTTTTATAGAATAAATGAAGATTTTAGACGAACAGAGCGCTAAGAAACATCAAAATCAGTAATATAAGAAAACTTAAACGTTACATAGTTTGTGAATGTTAAAAAAAATAGCTGAGAAAATTATAATAGTAATATGGAATTAGTTATTGTTTGGCGGAACATTAATATTGTATACATTGCTTTTTTTCTCAGGAGCCGCCGCCCGAGACCTGTCTTTACAGTTGACAGATCAGGACATCTAGTGCTTGCAAGAGAACAATAACTGAATCGACAACGACTTCAACAAACTATACTTTGATATTTATTACTATTCCAGTAGCAGTAATATAATCAGTTGTATTTATTGTCAAATTAAATAAATGGCGTTATAAATTTAAACGTTTTAATTTGGTTAATCATGTTTTTTCTTATAAATAAAGTCTGATAATAGCATGTGTAAAAATATATACAAACTTTTGTTTATTTGGATTTCCAACATCCAAAATTATTTTCTGTAAACTTTTTATTGTGTTGTTTAACATATTTTTACTTCGACATTGCTTTTAACTCTTTAAATCAGTTGCTTGTTTTAAATTGAAATTGCAAAGCAATTGTAAACCTAATACTATTGAAAAGATATTTTATAAAATTTAATACAACTATAAATCATTTGTTACGACTCTCAAAAAGGTAGAAAAGAGAAAACAATTTTTATTTTACATATACAAAATTGAAAATTTTGCATTTGTTTTTGATTTCGAATTTCGAATTCGATTTCAATGTTCTTTATATTGTTACGTTGCTGGAATAAGACAAATTTTCCATTTTTAATATGTCTGAAGAATAGAAAAGATTCGCACATATACCAATGGTAATGTTATACCTGGACTCTTCAATAAGATAACGCTAAATACAGTTCATCACCCGTGTCAGCCATTGTCATGTTTATTTATTTATTTTCAAATCATTATTTATAACACACATCGTTGATGTATGATAATAAAAATATTTTACTTCAATTTTTCGTTTTATTATTTAAATTATATATTAAGGGGGCCGGAAAATAATGGCGCTTTCTTAAGTTTCATTCACGCAATTACAGTTTTCAAGTTTTTATTTCCAATCAACAATTTATTCACCTTCGTTATCAACAAGCTTTTGACATCTAGTATACAAATTTTCAATGCCGGAGCGGTAAAAATGAATCAGTTTTAACTTGTATTTAAACCACTACTTATAACTAGGCTTACCATACGTCCCGGTTTGACCGGGATAGTCCCGGTTTGAGATCCCTGTCCCGGCGTCCCGGCTTTTTTAGCTTACGTGCAAACTCAACTTAAACATGTCATGCAGTGAATTTTATGACAAAATTCAGCACGACAAAACGATTCTGAAGAAAGTGCACTATAGTGAAAAATATAAAGCAAGCGTGGGTAAATAATAAAACCGGGCAAATTTTTAGTGTTGGTTTTGTTAATTCATAATAATTTTGATTGCATTTGAAATATGAAAAACACAAATTAAGCGAAAAGCAAAATGAAAATGAGCATCTTTCCCTTCTGCGTCCCGGTATGGCTCTTCGTAATTATGGTAAGCCTACTTATAACTAGTGTTAATACAACAAACAGTTTCTTTGCTATATCGTCCTGCGAGTTTCTTTAGGAAGAAAAACTCCGTGTCACACTGTACTATATTACAGTCAAAGTGCCTCTGTGAATACGGCCAAAGGTGCAAAACTTTAACACGTTCACTGCGGGCCTAATTTTGAAGAACTTTCAGCTGGTGCGGCTGAGGTCGAATCAGCCTCAAGCTTAACTTCCTAGTAGTGCGTCCTTTTCTGCCTCATGTTCATCAATATTTTTTTACAACATTGAGTCAATGCTTCTTAGTGTAAACAGCCGCCGCATTAGAGAGAAAACACGAGTTTTACGCGCCGCACCAGTGCAAAGTTTACCATGAGGCTGAATCGACCTCAAGCCGCAGTGAACGTGTTAATTACAGTGGTATTGTATAATAATGTTAACAATTTACATAACTTCAAATAACGTAATATTCGCAATAATGAATTGCAAACACACCACACTAATTTCGCAATGAATCTACGTTACGCAGTAAACCGCTTGTAATCAATTTACACTGTGTGTATATATAATACAATTTATGGCTTGATTGTTAATTGGTATATGTTCGTTAAGGCACGTCACAAAATCTCGAACACTGTATAATTTAAAAATATGATTTCAGTAATAATTTTTAAGTTTAGGGTTAGTGTTTATTATTAATGGCAGCAAGAGTTTTTAATTATATTTTTGTTGTTATATTCGATTGGTGCAGGACGTTTTAGCCTTTCTGGCTTTTATAGCTTCCGAAATCCACGAGATAATAAATTAAAGTCTATGTCAGGTGCGTTGCCTAACATATTGTATTGACTATCTACTGGCTTTTCAGAGAAAAGTATTTTTCTAGTAATAGAGAGATTGTAAACTGTGATCGCTTACCGGAAAGAGAATCCCAATCTAAACATGTATTGATTCTAGTTAGTGGAGTTTTACTTTTTAAAATGTCACTTATATATGGAAGTTGTCAGTGGTAATATTAGGTTTACAAGATGTTGCCAGTTCGTGTTTATCGCTAATTATCTTCGAAAGCCAACAGTTGTGTGATATATCTTACATATGCAAGGATACGATGACACCAACATTATTCCACGAGCATTTTTATTAAGAAGGTTAGGGGGTTGCAGCTCTAACCTAAGAACAGCCCGTTTGTAAAACAGGCAGCGTGTGTGAATGTGTTTTAAAAAATTGGATTACTAGGTGTTAAAATGAATTATTGTTTATTTTATGTTCCTTTAGAATTTGTGCCGCCGGAAGTTATCAGCTTGTCAAATTCTATTAAAACTATATTAATGGAACATATTTCAGAGTAATCGCTTTATACAGGATGAATGGAAATACAACAGATAAAACTTTTACACCTATAACTAATGACCCTGTGTATTTTATATTGTAAAAATGATATAGTACGTACAAGCTGAATAACAATAAAAGAAAGTAATTTATTAACATAGGGTGGTAATAAAAGACAGTCGATTTGCAAGCAATGTTGTTGATATCTCTTTACGTCTCATAAAATTTGTCACTCTAATACGGGCAATTGTAGTCGATATATATCTACAGACACGAACAATATACACTGCCATATAATATTTCTGAATTAAATTTTCCTACACAATAAACTAAAACACGGAACAAATACTAGTATAGAGTAAAAAAATCTTTAAAGTGATAATAAAGCTTATAAATGAATGCTTATGTTTGTAATTTATAATATGCTTATAAAGGATCTACTCAATGAAATCATCTACTCAACAAAAAAGAGCGGTCGTCAAATAAGGGCGCGTTTGGAATTTTGCTTAGAGTTCTGCTTACGACCGCACGCTATCTTACAGTGGTATATTTTGACGTTACACCCTCATACGGCTGTCCACCGCTGTTGCGAGCGAGGCTTTCACTACCTGCTCTTGCGCCGAGATGTACATAGTTTTTCATTAACAATTGAAGTAGATAGATAATAAAGGGCGATCTGTGTTTGCAGTCGATTTTACATCTTAGGGGAACGCAATCTTGTTCTAGTTTCTGTAAAATTCCGCTCTTGTGGCATTCCTATGATAACGTACAGGTTACAAATAATAATTCTATGCAGATAACATGAATAAATATATAAAAGAATATGGTTTATTATTAGAAGCCCTGACAGCAACAATATTAATTGTAAATTTTATTGATGAATGGACTTGTAATTCGTGTATTATTTATACCAAACCATTTGTTTACACATGTATTGTATGACAACATATACTTTATGTCACAGATGCAAAGTATGTTCAGCGAAAATGTATATACTTAAATTGAATGTATAGTTGTTTTTTTAGTGAATTTAGGTACCTTTATCTACTCCTCAAAGGGCAGAAACCATATATTTACAAAAGTATCCATGCCCCGAAATTAGCTGCTCCAGGCAAAAGGTAAGAGCATCATGCCGTTCATTCAACTAACCTTTAAAACCAAACGAACAATTTCTACAACGCTGCTATCTTTTTTCGGATTGTGTAATCTTTTCACCATTCTTATAGTAACTGTAAAGTGTAGAAGGTTTGCAATTTTTGTTCCCTTACCAGGATTGTAATGTTATAGGTCGGTTTCAACTGTTTTTTTTTAAATCTCTACGTGAAGTGTATGGAGTGGTTCAACAGAGGTTGTTTTGTAGGGCAACCTCACCGATCATCATTTTAGCTGTAGCTAATATGGTGATTAAAATACCCGGATCAGTTCTCAAGCTCCCAGCTCTAAGTGCAATTAATAGACGCTTGTGGTTTCACCTCAAGATCCTATAGAGAGAATCTCACCGAAATACATACCACTTCACTTAGAGCAAGGGCTTAGACTTAAGACGCAAGTTCCGGGAGGTTGTACGGCAATGTGAAATAAAACAATTAAATTGCCGTTACACATCACCAAGGTTTCATTGCTAGCACAATAAATCCATAAAGTAAGAACAGCACAAATAAAAACGAAGGCACACTAATAATAACTAATGCGTTTTCTACCACAAACCTTACAGAGTTTCGGTATAATGTTTTAAGACGACAAAATTTCTCAAACCTTTCAATGTTTTCAACATCTTTAGTGGAAACAGTTGGAGAATCGTAACTTTTTTTCAGAACAATGTCAGACTTAGTGTCATCATCAATCGATGGTTTTAAATTTCCTAAGTAATCTATAATAAGTTTTGTTTCTTTCATTTTGGATTTGCTGGGCAATTCCTCAAGAGATTTATTGAATTTAATTTTGTGTAATTGTTTGTCTATAAAAGACGTGCTCACTAAATTGCATTGCAAGCATTCGTCGTTTTCCATCTCCGTTGTTATGTTATCATTTAAATTAATATTTTCAGTGTAGCTATTTTCCTTTAAAATGCAATTTTCCGCAACAGGCTCCGCTTTTATTTTGTAATCTATTTTTTGGAGTATAGGTAGTTGTATTGATTTACTGAAAATAGTCAATGATTTATTAACTTCATTCACTATTTTTTTACTTAAAGTTTCTTCAAGTCTTTTAACAGTGCTATCTAATACTAATGTGAGTGTTTGTTTTAAATCATTTTTCGAGAATATCGGTTCGAATTCACCTTCATGTCTTGTGTTTGGTGAACGTTTTGTTCCAATCAATTTAAACAAATCAATATCTTTAGCGAAAAATTTGTGATTTTGTATATTAGTTTCGGAGCGTGCAAAGGATCTTTTTAAAGCATTATGACATTTTTGTTCCATATTCAAATATGAAATATCATTAATTTTTTTTAATGGGTTCATATACGAAAATACTTCTAAAGAGTCATCAAGTACCAATGTACAGTTATCATAATTAGAATTATCTGTTGTAGGAAATGTTTCCAGTCTTAAATCCATTTTTGCTGGAGATTGTTCGCCTTTTGTTAGATTGAGCCAATGTTTATTTTGATCGATAACAGGTTTTTCATCTTTAAGAGTGTAATCAGGTTCTAAGGAAAATTGATTAAAAACTGAACTGGAATTCGTAAATAGCATATTAGAAACATTCGGCGCAGTCAAAGTGATGTCGCTAATATCATCCGAACTATATTCTAAGGAACTTGAGAAACTATTCTTCTTTGAGGAAGCCGATAATGAAAGAGAAGTATTCGTATTTGAAATGGTATCATCTAAAGTCTTCGCCACCTTATGATTTTTATTCAAAGCCTCGTTTATATTATTATTGCGCTCCAGATTGTTCTGGTAGTTCGTAAATCCACAGGTATTATTTACTTGTGCTATGTTAATGCTGACTGTATCGCCTTGAGAATAATTTTGTGGAGCATTGATTCTTATCGAAGATTTTACATTGCTGCTAGTGGAGTCAATTGAAAATACACTTTTGTCACGTAATAAAATAGATTCCGTTTCTCTAATTTCATTGTTTGACACAATTAGTGAACTTTTGCTACTTTTTGTCTCCATATTTTGGATCAAACAATCAGGTGGATCTTTCTTTGAAACCACCTCTTTCGAATTTGTGACAATATTTCCGTGAGAACTGTTTTTAATGGCGTATTTTTTAAGTCTTGTAGCGACCTTATGTGGAGGTTGATTTTTTTTAAAACCTGCGTAGGGTGTTTTAGTTGATTTTTTTGCTCTCTTTAGCTGACTTTTATACCACATTTTCATAAATTTTCTTTGCTGATATTCAGGTAGAACAGATTCAATTTTTGTCTCAATGAACAGATTTCTAGAAGGTACATTTTTAAGTATATTTTGATGATTGCTTTTATTTTCTTTAGATATTTTTTTATCAGACAAATCAATTAATGTTTTGATAGAAGATGACGATTTTAACTTATAGCTGGAATAAGATGTGCTCGGACTATTCTCTGAACCAAAATAATCATTATCACTAATAAATTCTTTACCGTTCAATGGACTCTGCAAAAGAGTCAATGAATTTATTTCTTTAACAGTATTGTCATTTATATCAGTATTATTCCATTCTTGTTGATTCATTGTATTTCCATTACTCGTATAGACTGTAACAAAATCAGAATTTTTCTCTAAATACTATGCACAAACTAGTTTTTGTCAATTATAATAAAAAATATTAAAGAACTTTGGTGTGATAAGGTTTATTACTACTAATTTTATGTCTCTGAAAAACAGCCCCGCTGAGTTTCTCAGGAATAAAGAAGTTTTGAATATGAATACAATTTATAAAATTACAATTACATTTTATTTTCCAACATGTTCAGGCAATCACTAAAAACCTAAATCAGATAGTGTAATACTTAAGCGTGATCCATTTTTTCCGTAATCTAATGATCTCGACAGTTTGTCAAAAGAAAAAGTTTTAGGTTTGAATTTATCTTTGATGATATAGATATACAATAGCCACAGAATTACAATCACAGGAATCCAGAGAACTAAACAGTAAAGGGAGCCTTCTCTAAAACCAATGCCACGACGCATGCGGATTTTAATTTTTTTTTCATTAATTTTCTCATCAATATTAATGAATACAGATGAACAAGAAAAATTCTTATTTGCAGAATTATTTTCACCTACTGGTAAGCACTCTATGCACTCAGCTTCGTCATTTAGGCTTTTGTTATTTTCTTCTGCGTTTTTAAAATTAACAACTTTCTGGTTTTTAATGGGATTGTTCTCTGGTTTAGTTGCAGAAGCTACAGGAGAAGGATGCGGGGACAAATTTTCACTTTCTGGTTTTCTAAGTAATTCTTCGCAATAAAATGCCATCAAGTGATTCTTATTTGAATCGACAGATATGTCGTATAAAGATTTACATTTGGGTAGGGAGCATGTCAAGCCTTCGTCGGTTACTGAATTCAAAGTACATGTCTGAGTGGCTGACGTCATGTCTGTAACTTTCAATACAGTTTCACTGTCTATGATGTTATATGAAGTACTTTTTTTCATGAGTCGAGCTTGAAAATCAAGGGCGGTTTTATCTTTAACTTCATGTTTTACACCGCAAAGTTTTTGACATGATGGATTATTTGTTAGTTGAGTGCTTTTCGAGTTTTTAATTTTTTCGAGACTTTCTTTTGCTTTCACACCATTTGGTGTTGACTTCACACATTCTACACGATTATTTAGTAATACCACTGGATCAATGTTAGAGGTTTCCGTATTAGCTTTCATCTTTGTGTTGTTTAAATGTTCGCTTACAAATTTTTCAGCTGTTATTGCTAAATCTTTAATTATAGTTCTAAGTTGGTAGACTTCCTGAGCAATTTCTAAGTCAGCCGTAGTAGTCATTTTACTGAATTGGTTCTTTGCGTTTACTTGATGTTTCTCTCTTGGTTCGCTAGAATCTACTTTACCCACCGTTACCTTTTCATAGCTTGGTTTATCAAAAAGTGATATTATTCTTTGTTGACAATTACAAAAGTGTGTAATTTTTGTATGGGGGTCTTCTGCATTAAAAATTGAATCGTTCACATAATCGTTGTTAAAGATTTCTGACTCACTTGTTCTCACGTCGTACGTGCTACATATTTGCTTACCGAGGCTCTCATTTTTTTTGTTACTTTCAATAGTGGGGTATACGTTGATAGAAATGTCCAGATTGATGTTTCTCTTACCCTTATAATTTGCAAAATAGTTGAATAAATCTTGAAAGTGGTTGAGAAAATCATTCTTTTGCAAATCCGTATTTGATTTCTTGTGGAGATAAGTGAAGCGTTTATGTCTAATTTTTTCAAAGGCAATATCGTGTCTGGAATACGATGTCTTTTTATTTTTGACACCGGATTTTTTTTTCTGTTTCTTAACAAACAATTTCCTCAGTGAGTTAATTTTGTGAATAATAGCCGATTTCTTTGGACCCAATTCGTCTTTGCGACAACTGTTGCAGTGTTGATTTATGAAATCAATCGTTAATAATGGCGGGCCTTCATCTTCCTCTTGCTTGGGTTTTAAGCACGCTTTACAACTAAATGACTTGATAACGTTTTCGTTATTACAAGTACAAGTTTCTCTTCGAGAGTAACTGTGAGACGATAGAGTGAGACGTTTAAGTGATACATTTGGTGTTATTTTTGGGAGTTCTATAGATATGGTGTCGTTACCAGTAGCAGCATTTATTGCTACATGCGGAGACATATTCGTCGAGTTTTCCCGAAGTTGTTTTGATCTATTATCTAGTGTTATCGTTATTATATCATCTGTCATTGTACTTGCATCTTGGTTCTCTGAACTGCTACTTTCTCCGATACTGTCCAAATTAGATAAGTCATCAGTGAATATACTTTTTACCAAACTAGGCATAGCATCTAAAGGTGGATTGCTATCGTTTTCCCTCGTTTGATATCTATTAAATGTCTCACTATTTATGTGAGTAATAGACGTAGTACCCGGAAATTTACAATATGAACTTGGAATGAAAACTATTCGCCGTTTTTTCATATTTCTTTTAACCGTGTTTTTACCTCTATAGGTTGCGAAATGTTTTGTTAATGATTCCGGTGATATTTCTAAAAAATCCAGACTTGTGGAGTCTGAAAATGATTCGTTAGATGTACTAATTGTCAATAGAACGTTTTTGTTGTAAGGTCTTTTAGCTCTGCTGTAGGAATAACACAAGGTTCTTCCGGCTATTTGCTGATGACAGGTGTGATAATATCTGGGGATGCTGAGCGTGGAAACCATTGAATAGCCATTACCAGGTGTTGGTAGAGCAAAACTTGAAAATGCCTTGCACATAGGTATTCTAATATTTTCGATCGTAGGTTGTGATTTATGTTGCAAGCTTTGAGAGGTCGTAGAACTAATATCGGAGCCTAATGTTTTTGAATTTGATTCTCTTATTCGTATATCTATCGTATACGTTGAACAGGAGGACACATATTTGTTCTGTTCTTCCTGTTTATTTAGCATGGAATCGAGTATAATTTGAATTTTATTTTTAGTATCATCATTGTTAAATAAATAATTCTTAACCCAATCTCTTAGTAATGTGTTAAGATTGTTAATGACTAGTTTTGATAACTTTGCGTTAAATTCTGCGATTGTTCTCGTAGTGAGGGTTGTCTCTTTTTTACTGTCACCACAAGCGCTGCTGTCGTCTTTAGTTTTATCACCACCAGCTTCTATGGGCTCTTTTTTAACTGAATACTTTGACTTTGTATTTTTAAGTTTTTTTCTCGTAATCTTTAAGTTTTTAATTTTGCAATATCGTCTTAAAATACAAAAGTCTGTTTCCATACAGTAATCTCTCATCGTTGTGGTGTCTTTCTTATCCTCATTAACAGATGAACTGTTTTTCCTTATCACTAGCTTGTTGCTTCTTGAAAGCTGAACTTGCGATAAACGTGTACGTGATCCTTTTACTGATGCGTTGGTACATTTTTTAATGTTTATGGATTTGGCGGATTCTTTATTCGTGGGTCGCTTTTCTTTGCCCATAATGTTTCTTATATTCTACTGCTCAGTTTCTTCTGGAAACAAAAATTTTAGTACTCCGTTCATCTTTGAATTATTTCTTTGTTCATTGAATTTCACTATGTTAATTTATGGGTTAAACCCATGACGGAATAAGGAATTAGGTTGATAAATTAAAACGCTATTAAATTGACATCGTTATTACGTGTGAAATTGCTTATTTACATACTAATAAGAATGCATATCACATGTTAAATAAGGTACATTTTTTAAAATTAATAAAATTATTGTCTTCATTGGAACTTTTACTAAGTCTTCAATGCTTATAACGTGAATTTAGTAAAATTAGGTTTAATTATTACATTAATACAAAAAGGAAAGGAGTGTATTAGCATTTAAAATATTAGTGTTTTCTTAGTAAAAGAATAAAATCAATGTAATTGATCACAATATTACATAAAACCATTTTGAAATCCAAAAGGCTTTAATAACTGTTTTATTTATAAATTGATTGCCTTTTGTATCCCTAAAATATGATAAGATAGTTTGAAATTTCTTAAAATTATTAGTGTCACCTTAAATGTAGGTGGTTAGTTGTTTTGAATTTGACAGTTTAGTGTTTGTTTGGATCAAAATTACATTTATAAGAATTTAACTTTATACATATATTAAATAAAAACTATACCGAAAAATATAGTATATTGAATACACGAATTGATAAATATTTAAAATTTCTTATGGAAAATTTTTAAAGAACCTTTGAAAGTACGCATATTTGACATTTTTGGTATTTGTTTAATAACGGTATGAAGAATATAATCTCACCTTAAAGTAAGTGAAAAATCTTTTTACTATTGTACATTGGATTTTCTTCGCATTATTTAAAAACTTGAACAACTATGGGAATGGAAGTAACTTGCGAGAATTTATCTTCTTTAACCTGACTTTGACATTTACGTTAAAATATTTGATATATAGTCTTTTTATCGTCTACCATCATAGCGTGGAGTTCACGAAAGAGTTTTTATTATGGTTTCGCTATAAATTATAAAGTTTTTGAATCTGTTTACTTTTTACTTTTATTTTTTGGATATTTAGCGGTCAAACACCTTTTTCTGACCTGACTCCCCAAGACAGGCCAAGATGGAGAATTTACTTTGGCCACGTTGACACAAAGACGAAAGACTCCCTATTAAGGTTGTCAGAAGACGTTGGATGCTGGCTGAACCGGTCCTTTGGTATAATATGGAGAGACCTATGTCCCCAGTGGACTTTCGAAATGATTTTAGACTCGAAGACATCCTGCGTTAGGCTTGCCAGTCCGTAGTAATTCAGAACCGAAAAGCCTTATAAGCATTCTGTTTTGAGTCATAATAGGTTGTCAAATATCTCCCTTCCGCCTTTTTGTCTTTTGAATTTCGCGGCTATGTACAAAGCGCTACAGAGCTCGTATCTGGCAATACTATACATAATTTGAAAGGTCTTGACATAACCTACAAAACGACTCTATGCATGATTAGTTTGGATATTGCGTTCAACAGTTATAGAGCTATAAAGCAGCTATAAAGCTCGTCAACTGCCGCTTATATTCTTATCACTAAATATTACTACATTATTGATTCAACTATTCATATCTTCAGTGCTATTACTGTGTCTTAACGTCTATGTGATATTTTAGTAGGTTTTTTTAAAAAGCAATACCATTCTCCCAATTATAAGTAATCATGTCGTTAGAACTGAAAAACCAATTAAAGCCTGTTAAGTGATCGTCATTAATGTCACGGAGCTATTACTTGATGCCCTACTGGAGGTAGCTAAAACTGTTTATAATACTATTTCAATTAGATTTTTTTTAAATTAAGTTTAATTTAGAATACTCTTAGGTAAAGAATAGGTAATGGTAGCTCAGCGGTAGAGGACAAAGACTTGCGATTGTAGGTCGCTGTTTCGATTCTCGGGATACAATGTTATATAATTCACACGTGCATTAATTATAGGATTGCCACTGTTTACAAACTATTTTCCTGAGGATAGGTAGCAGCGTACTCTGCATAACATAATATCAAACAACGATTGCCAACCCGCTTGCCAAGCGTGGCGATTATGGTATATCTCCCCATAGATATCTTTGTTCTCCCACCTGTGTCTTCTAGTATACGTCTATGGGGAGGAAAAAGACAAAATTTTAAACAAATGTCATGCTAAGTGAAATAAATGAGTTAATTTTTATGTTTCACATATTTTTATCTGTTTATTTTTTTTTAATTTAAATACTGTGCTTTTTTAATACCTTTTTTGCAAACCTTAATAGTAAGTTTCTAATTACGGCTCGATTTTTTTTAATTTTGTCAAATTTTCCGTCTATCAAGGAGCTTGGCTTTCCTTGTTTTATACAAAGAGTTATCACCGAAATAATGTTAATGTTAGATAGTTACATTACTGAGGATTACTTTTAGGCCGCTTCTGTTGAATGATTGTAAGTATAGACTAAAAAGCTATTAGCTTAAAAATAAGCTATTAATTCACTCCTTTAAAGCTTTTATACTTATAATCAATCACTTTGTATAGTAAAATAATAAAAAAACAGTTTATTTTTGTTAAAAAGCCATCAAATAGTGATGCAGATTTTTAGATCGTTTCTGTTTATATTTATTTTACGTAACATTTAGGTAATCTTACATTTATTTACTTAATAAATTTATAAAAAGAACGTTAAAATAAATGACATTTTATCATAACTTTATTAATAGGCAACACCATGATTTTTATAGCTCCACGACTTCTGTGCATTCTAGTTGAATGAAACTGGGTTTTTTAAAGGCAAACATTTGTATGAGAGTTTCTTTCACTGAAATTTTCGTGATTAATTATTTTTAATTAGATATTTGAATGCGAATTGAAATTCGAATGCATCACGTATTGCAAATCTTTTGTAAGAAATACATTATGGAACTTCTAATTTCTTTACAAAATAATTATCGTAAGGATATTGAATTTTTCGAAAGTTTTTGGTGAAATGAGAAAGATTTATTTTCCGGAACGAAGACTGATGTCTTTGGAAGGTATTGAATATGGAATGGAAGTAATTAAAAGAAATATAGTATGTAGATTCCTTATTAAAATTCAGATATAAAGAATCTATTTTTATATTTCAGAAAAACACAAATTATTATAAAACATAAATTTGCTTTGACAAGTAAATCCAACTGACTTAACAAACGTCATGTCAAAAAACCAAAGAGGCCAGGCGCCCACATTACGCCCCCCCCCCCCCCAACGCTGTGGCTATGGTCGATAGTAGTCCTGAAGATGGGAAGGAAAACGTATATGACGTCCGCTACGCGACTTATGATTGGCACTCTGGTCTCTGCTCATCGCTGATTGTGTCGGTTGGTGTCATGCATTCTTTTCCTTAAGTACAGTATTCACCAATAATTAAATTATATCCGCAGTAGATTGGCCATTGTTCGACTTAGGCCTCTCTCAAAGACATCAATTAGGACCCGATTGAAGCGGCCTGCGCCTAGCATCTTTTGACTACCTTAATAAATACAGTATTTTACACAAAAACGACTGAGATGATAATGATGATTTCAAAGCATAAGTAAAAATTTATTTTTCATAGAATTTTAATAATGAAATTGTTAATATGGCACTCATGTTACAGGCCATACATAATATATTCGCAAGCCGATGTTAATATTGCGCTCTTTCATATCATCATCGCATCTTTCACTTTTGTATGCGAGTGAAAAGGATAGGTGATTATTATAGGTGTGGAAAATTGTAAAAAAATATAGATATAATATAAGAAAGTTGAATATTGATTACGCATCGTTATTTTATTGACATTAGTATAATTTATATACAGGTTGATTGACTATAGGTGTAAAAGATTCAAAGTGTTGAATGTTCAATTCATCTGCACTCATTTGCATAATGTACGGTGAAACCTATCTAAAAATCAATGATTTCAGAAATTATAAGTAACGTGATAATAATACAGTATAAATGAGTTTTCAAAATTTGGATTATTACTTATTAAAATTAATTGTTGTTCACTGTGTCTATACAGACTGTTGATACTGTTGTAAATGCCAGTAAGATAAGAGTAAGAATCAGTAAAAAAAATTAACCACAACTCACAACTGCAACATGTGATTGAAGTACTCACGTATTTAAATAGAATATGATATATGAAAACGAAACAGAAATTAAAGAAATATTACGAGAACGGTGAGAATTTTTCGACAACATCTGAAAATTTGCCAAAAGCGTCGTAAACTATTTCAGGATTCGAGTAAAGCGCACATTTATAGCTCTGTGTTTGGAAGCACGTACCAGTTGACGCGTGGTCCAAGTTACGAAAGAACGCGGGAAAAGTATTCATGTGTCTAGAAGAGTATAAATTATAATTGCAATGTTAGGTTAATTGTTTTATATTTAACAATTATAGGTTGCGGCTTCGATATACGATACATATAAAATAACAGGAATACAAACATTGTAGGAAAACATGGGTATTTATAACTTATTTGAGAAAAAATGTGTAATAAATACGAGATATACAGGATACTTTATAGGTGTAAAAGTTAAAAGAAGTAAATATTTAGATCACATAAAGTTGATTTCAATTAATGTATGGAATACTCAACCTGGGTTTAGATAGGACCCACAAACTAGTTTGCAATGAACAAGTTTCCAGATTATAGACAGCAGCGCCCTCTGCTATACTATAATTCCACACTGTGCTCGCCGACCCAAGCGTGGTGATTATGGTATATCCATAGATATTTTTGGGGAAGGCCCATGCCTTGCATTTGGCGCCAATGGGCTGATTAAATGATGATGATGAATTACTCGCGCCCTGGAGAATTCTCCTACCTTACCGCATCGACCAATCGCAAGCCTAGTTAGGCTAGCACATACTGAACAATCTTATTATTTTGTACTATATTTTCTTGATATTATGTTCCACGTTCACTATTTTAATAATTTAGAATGACTGGCTTTGAGGTACGCACATATAATGACCTTCCTACGACCTTGACCATATCGTACGTTCACCAAATGATTACTCACGCCGCTTGTATCGTTGTCGCCACTCAAGAACCTGTCAACCCCCAATACCGTGGATTGGACAATCTGTTCCTTCCACTGCCAATAAAGTTGAATAATTCTTCAAACTCACCAGTAACGACCTATTAAGCAAAATTTTATGAAATAGCATACTCCCGTATTATATATCATTCGCTTTGTTTAATTTAGTTATCCAATAAAAATACTTCACAAAGAGAGATCTGTCTTTTATTACTTGAACCATAAGCCTTTATTCTCTCAGATAATACTTCGAAGATCAAGGCTTTGTGAAATATTACACTAGTTTTTGGCAGTTTCATAGAGAATTTCCGTTCATTATTATTTTACTGCACCTAACTTGAATTATTTCACACTTTTATATTTCGATGAGTTACAGTATTGAAACGTAGTTTCTCACTTCAGGTAATTTTTCATCTAGCCATGGAGAGAAGATATGAACGGAATTTCTCAATAAGATAATTTCAATGTCTGCAGGCAGAGGTCTGAAGGTCTTTGATGGGCCTCACAAGAACGCCCAGGGTTTCGTTGCGAGATGGAATCAGAAATGAAGAGAAGGTTTAATGGAATCAGGCGTTTCCTTGCGGAAGTCCATCTTAAGTAAGAAAAGGACCAATATTTAGCCACTTCCGCACATGCAGTGGTAGTCGTGTAACCTGGACTCTGTGTTGGCACTAATCGGTGTAACATAACTCCTGAAGATGCCCCGTTAAGGGGTGAAACACGTGTTGAGTGGTTAAACGGTGGCAGTTGTGTAATTCGCATTGTTTGCCGCTTGCGCATTTATCAGCGTGCTGGCGGGCGGTGCACTTTGTTGCACGACTACCATTGCATGTGCGAAAGTGATTAAATATAGGTCCATTTCTCACTTAATGAAGAGAAGGACCTAGGTCATAGAGTTAGTTCGAAGATTTGCTTGTCTAATGTGTCAGTGGGCAGGGCACGTCGTTCATGCAACCGATGGCTGTTGGGTTCCAAAGGTTCTCTAGTGAAGACCATGGCGTCTATCCACGCCCTACTAGGTGGATGGTATTGTCCAAATGCATGCAGCACAAGACCAGTCATCAAGGCAATTTCTCGGTTTAAAAGAAGAAGAGAGAGATTATAGTAAAAAGGATCATTTCCACAATTGTATTACTATATATCAAAACTATTTATTGTTTATTACTTGTCCTTGCGTAGTGTGTACTGCCAGAAGAAAAAAGCAAATCAAAGTATCATATTTCACAGCTACTACTTTATACAGAATGATTGTAAATAAATGTGAAAGTTTTAAAATGTTTTTTGATAAATATACTATGCTTTCACCTTTTCGAAGCCTATAATAAATCATCCTGTGTATCGACAATGTATTGTAAGTTTTGAGTGTTCCTTCACGAAAATTTTCTCTTAACACATTTCTGATGTCTAAGTTACGCTTAACATGAATTTTCACTTAAATATGAGATATAAACAGAATTGCTTTATTTAAGCAATTCTGTTTATATCTAAAGAATATATGCTTCAAAAATATTTCATAATTGGTTTAATAGTTAAATTGATGTAACGTCACGTATGAGTTCTGATATTAAATATCACATTGGTAACATCAAATTGAGTTTTCCAGTTTGCTATTTGTTACTTTAAACTTCGAACAGATTGCTTTCAATTCGTTTATATGGAGCGGAATAAAATGTTTATAAAAACGTTTTATTTCCACGCCATTCATTTTAATTACGACTTTCGATTCTAAATATATTGAACTTTTATATCTGTTTACATTGTTTTAATACAAATACGATTAATACATTTTATTTATTAACTCACTATTGAACATCAATAGTCATAAAAAGAAATCAGATAAAATAAGCCAAAGAAGAAGTACAGTACGGTCATATCGCTTCCAGACAACCAAATAAACACTTTGTATTAGGAATAAAAGAGAGTGAGTCGTCATCATACATATATATTAGAAAGAGATGTCCATATATATTGCAGATTACTTATAATATAACACAGAAGAACCAAGGTCACTGACGCAGCTCGAATGGCTCGTCTGAAATGGCAATGGGCGAGACACGTCGCTCTTGCAACTGACAGCTGTTGTTTCTTCTCAAGTGGCGACCACGAGCCGGCAGTCACAGCGTAGGCCGCTCACTAGGTCGACCAACGCCATAATAATCGTGGCCATTAGTATTGGCCTATGGTTTGCAGTACACATCTATAGACATACATGATGATGATGTTAATACAATGTATTTAAGATACATATATCATAAGAATAAAGATACTACTTTATAATACATAAACTGCACAATATTAAATTCATCTTTTTAGAATTTTAGTATGTAATATATGAGTAGTGGTAGTCCAGCAGAGTACTGGGACTTGAAATTGTAGTTCGATGGTTCGATTCCCAGGATACAATCTTATATATTTCATACTTTTAGCATTATTTTTTTAGGATTGCCACTGCTCATTCGCTTTCCAGAGTATGAGTAACAGCATCCTCTTATTACCATTATTATGGCGTAACATACCACACCGCGATCGCAAAGCCGCCTGTCAAGTGTGGTGTGTATGGTATTACTCCTCATACATGTCTGCGGAGGATGTGGGATGTGATATTGCAGTGGGCGCCTATGGGCTGAAACGGCGACCACGTATTACCAAATCATGAACAGTGTCAGCGATGTAGTGGAATTGCACTATGACGATAAAATAAATTAAGTAAAATGATTTTGGTGACATGTATATGAATGATTTTTTTCATGAATTTTCACATTTGGTGAAATGAAGATTTTCTGGAGATTTATAAAAGGTGTGCAAGTAACAATTTATATATATTTTATTATGGTTTTCTTAATTCAAGAAAAATCCACGTTTTTTTTGGGTTTTCTGAAGCAGTTGCTATTTTTACGTGAGATACACGATCAATCACAGATTAAATAAGAATCATTATAATAACGCGTCAAATAGTAGCATATATTAATAATATATAAAATACTGGAGATATATAAAATCAGGCGGATAGGCGATTTCACTTATGTATTATGGTACGCAGAAGACGCTGCTGCCCATCATCTGGAAACTGTGTGCGCGGGGGTAATCCTATATAATCAATGTAAAAAGTGTTAATTATATAAGATTGTATCTCAAGAATTTAACCTGCGGCTTGTGGTCGCAAGTCTCAGTCTTTTACCGCTGGGAAATCACTGCTCTATTAAAGCATGCGATGTTTTATGATAACAGTCATAAGTAAACTTATTTTTTAATTTCTTTACATCCTTTAATGTCATACGTACCTTTTGTAAACTAACAAAAGTTCGGTTGAAGCAGTCCTATGGGTATATTAACAAAAACACTGTCCGGTGAACAACAAAAAACTTTCCACGCGGTGAAGATCAACAGGGAACCATGACTTTTTTTTAAACTTTATGAACCATGTCACCATTTCGTAGTAATAAAATTTCCAGGTCACGTTTAAAGACGAATCTGAAATCACGCCGCTGTTAATGCTCCTTATTTCTTTTATTTCTCAGCTAGCTTCAAACGATTCTGTACTTGGCTTGTAATTTCGTCGTGATTGCGACCTATTCACGCTTTTCTTTAAAAATATGAAGATGGAAAACGTTCTGTAGAGGTGCATTTCTCGTTCACGCTATTAAAGGCTGCAATGACTTCTAGGTGTGATGAAATTGTTTTTTATTTTCCATCAATAATTTCCTAAAAAGAGAACAATATTTTAACATCATTGCTGTAATACGTTCACTGCTAGACATAGGTCTAAACGACGCGTTATTTACCTTGAAATAATTCAATACTAAATATAAATAAATCCAGCGATGTTTCAATAATATATGTTAATACATAAAACAGATGAAACAGTCTAAATTATTACATAGCTAGTCATTCATAAAGTTTTACCTTATCAGGTAAAACTTTATGAATGACTGAATTATCATTTTTAATTTACGATTCCGATTAAATAATGCTATAAGTATTTTATATTTATTATAATTAAAAACTATTAATGTCATTGCGTTTTAAAACTAATATTTATAACATATGTATTTTAATAGTAATTTTGACAACGATTTTAATTTTGATATAATGAAAATTAGCATATATATGGTAACTAGCAGTTTCCCGCTCGATTCGCTGTCTTCAGTGGGTGTTATTTCATGAAATTAATTCTAAGAAATTGATTGATATGCTAAAATATACCGATCAAGTTTTATACCTGGAAGTAGTATGAAAATATAACTTTTCAAAGAATGCCTTCTTAATCCCTCTATTAGATATAATTTCGTGAAAACCGTTCTTAATTGACTTTTACATAGTAAGAGAAATGTTTTTACTAAATTTCAAATGTTTAAACCTTCCAGATATATCGTGAAAAGTAAGTACATACGACGAATTTAGCTTATATATATAAATATATGCCACAGTGTGTCAATAATAGGGAGTGTTTATTGAATAATTTTCTAAAGAAATCCTACGAATTCTTCGTAATATATTCTTTGTAAGATGGTATAAAAGTGATCACAAATATAACCCTAAAATGTTTGTTGTAGTATCTTTTCAGAAAAAAATTCCAGGAATTGTAAAAAAAACCTCAGCGTCGTTTACCAAATACCCGGCGAATTTAATGTGGAAAGCTCCAATGTAAAATAAACTTAATTTGTACGTGTTAAGATTGTAATTCAAAAGTAGCGAATTAAAATAAATGAATTCCGATTGAAAAGGTGGCAAATGAAGTAGGTACGAATGGGTTCTTGTTTTTGGACAGATTGGTGTTCAACTGTTTATAACTTTATATTCCATTAGAATTCGAGACGGATTATTTTAAATGTAACTTTATTTAAAGTACTTTAAGCTGTTTCTTCAACGGCATCCTACTTGCCAGTGGTTTTTAATATGCATTTAAATGTATCCTCAACTAATAATTTTAGTTAAAATTTTAAAAGATAAACTAGGGAAAATCATTTAAATATAATGAAGTATAGACATTATTAATGAATATCTAAATGATTCGGCGAATTTTGTTCCGACATTTAATATTCGACAGTCAATGTATGTGCAGATTTCTGATAAGTGAACGGCTATTCTGATGTTTTGAATGATTTTTACCGGCTGGAGAGACGCCCGGCTTTAATGGATTCGCAACCGAAACTACGGGTTAGGTTGCTTGGACTAGAGTACTACGGAGACACGTAGCTCGTCTACTGCGTGAGGTGCTGGAGTGTCAGATTCGTGATGGCTATGTAGTTAACTCCAGACGTTAGACATGTTCTTGTGCGTGGTTTAGTGTGTGGCAGGGCGTTCTGTGTTACGCGCAGTAGTCATGGCACGTTCTGGTGAACGAGCTGTATGATAGCGGTAACTTGCTGGCTGGCAACCGGCAGGTTACATACAATAGGTATGTGTTAGGTATTACCCACCGCATCTGGGTGTAGTTTAGACCAGATTTCGTGGGGGGAATCGGGAAGTGTGTGTATCCAACAACTTTGGTACCATATCCGAATAATCGAGCCAGCTTATCTGGCGTTCCGAGCGAGGATTGAAAAGTTTTTTTTTATAGCCCCCGCTATTGGTGTCCTCTCGTATCCCTAACTTATTGGGATCAAGGACTTCATTATTCAATAATTTTTTCAGTATTTTCTTTATTAATCACTCTCTTTCAGGCGGCACAATATCTTCAATTCTTTACTTTCGTCCTTCACAATATCTTTCGTTTTGCTCTTTTATACCTTCTTTCTTTCCTCGCCTTTCTTCCATCATCTTTTTACTCTAAGGTGGCTAGGTACATTTATTTTAAGTTTTTTATTCCCATGCACCGCGTTCTTGGTGATGTACAGGAAATGAGTAAGGCTTGTAACTCCGTTACCTGCTTATACAGTAAGGTAGTGCGTTCGCGCATGGGGTACTCACCTTAAAAAGTGTTGTTATCAAAGAGGGTAGAGTAGACTATGCGTAAATGCTTTGGAGATAGTTTAATCAACAAATCAGGGATAGTCAAAAATTTTTTTTGGATGATTTTTAATGACATATATTTTAATTGTTGAATATTATTATATTTTAATACTTATATTTGGTTCTTCCTAGGGTCGGTAGGTCTAGTAGTAAGGTTAAGAAGTCCGAACTAGAAGTATGTATATTCATTCGATAACGTAACGTCTGTAATACCGATAAATAATAAATAAAATGTACCTAGCCACCTTAGAGTGAGAAGATGATGGAAGAAAGGCGAGGAAAGAAAGAAGGTATAAAAGAGCAAAACGGAAGATATTGTGAAGGACAAAAGTAAAGAATGAAAGATACTGTGACGAGTGAAAGAGAGTGATAAATAAAGAAAAGACTGAAAAAAAAATTATTATAAAGTCCCTGATCCCAAAAAGTTGAGGGTACGAGGGGCCCACAATAGCGGGGGCCATAAAAAAATACCGATAAATAAAGAATTATATTTCTGTGGAATTCACCTCCACGATGCGCCGCTGAAGATGACATAATGATGCTCCTAAACCTATTATACTATTCCGGACGACAACAAATCTAAAAACAAAAATCCTAGAAATCAATCCAGACGTTCTTGAGTTATAAATAGTGTAAATAACACGGCTTTGTTTTATATATAGACTAGTATATAGTTCACAGACCTCTGTTCCGCGAACTCATTTCGACGAAGCTGTACAAATAACGGCTAACAGCGCTGATATCATCACATCAAATACAATAGACTTAGATTAAAAGTACGTTTTTGAGTTTGCCAAAAATAACTACGCCTTAGTACAACTGACGGTACATTATATCTACGAATATATATAAGGCGTGTTTAAAAAAACAGTTAAGGAGCACTATGTAAACAAGCCGAACAGTGGTGGCCCAGCGGTAGAGGGCTGAAACTTCCGATTGAAGCTCGCGGGTTCGCTTCTCGGGATACAATCTTATAATTTTGATTTATGAATTAATTATATAGGATTGTCACTTCTCACGTACAAGTTTCCAGTGAAAAGAATCCTTTGCATACTATAATACCACACTGCGATCGCCAACCCGTCTGCCAAACTTGGCGATTACAAAGTATATGCCCCATAGATATCTTTGCGGGAGATGACAGGACAATGTTAACAATTGTTTATTCATCTATTTATTATTTTTTTCTTATCTTTCTCATTTAAGTACGGATTACGATCTAAGTTGATATTGTGTACATTTATACATTGCGTGTTTTATATGTTATAAGATATTTTGATATCATGTAGTTAGTTCAACGTATGTAATATATACTTCTCTATTTAATTTATGGTACATGTCTATACATAAATAATGTTTTAATTCCTGCACATTCATGCTGTTCCGACATGAGGCTTCCATTAATCCCGAACTTCAACTGAGTGAACCAAAATAACCCAACAATGTTTAATCTCTCTATTATGATTAAACCACAAAGTTATTTAGAACTCTGTCGCAATTAACATATCGCGCAGAACGGATGACACGTAATCTGTTTTGGTCAGAGTTTTGAGGTTATAAATTTAAATCTAATAAACCTTTTTATATTGTGAGTTGTGTTTTTTTAATAATGGAGAAGGTATACATTGTTAATTTTTATGGCGAGAGACCCAAAAAAGAGATAGAAGAAGAGATTGCTGCAGTTAAAGCAAGATCCAGGGGAAGTCGAAGTTCTCTCCTAGACCCGCTTCTTTAGGTACCCCTGCGTTTCGTGGAAGATCCTTACGCATACCGAGACGTAATAGCAGAGGATTTTGGTCATAAATGCACACTAGCTGCTAGAATACTTAAGCATTCCGTAAAAAAATTACATCTTGTGATGCCAATAACACCAAGAATAGAAGTAGTTTAATAATCAAACGGAAAATCCTATGTACATACTATAAAGCATTACAGTGAAAATATAAACAAGCATCAAAATTCTCTTGATTCACAAAATACAATTTTTTTTGTATATGTAACAATTTATTACCAACACATTAAATAAAATGATAACTTTGAAATAAGTTATTACTTACATATAATGGAGTCGGAAAAGTCAATAAATTATGATAGTACAAACTCTGTAGGCATAGCAAGTAAAAAATATAAATGTAGAAACAATGTACGTGATTCTAAATTTAAAAGGCATATAATTGCGAGAGAAAATTGCGAAGCAATTAGGCCATGAAAGTAGCGATTGAACAAAGCAATTATAAACGTTGGATTTGCTTCGTCCTTTTGTAGTTTACTTCTCTGTTACGGTGGATCTACGAAACGAAATAGAAGAAAGATTTTAACAACAGGTTTTTATTAATGTATTTAAATTTCGGTCAAGAGTACGTCAACATATGACGCCCACAGCTGGATGTAAGTATTCCACATTTTCAATAGGATAGATCCTGAAGCCAACTGCAACTAGCGTTTTCCAATGACTTTAATAAGGTCGTTAATCTATTAAACAATGTAGGTAGATGTGGTCTCCTCTCTAGAACCTCAAAGCCAAAGGCTTTTAACTAAGTTACGATTATCGAGTTTACATAGGTCGTTGAAAATTATGTTTTAAGCATGTTATGTTGTTTATTATTTGGTATAAGGATAGCAAAACCAATCATAAACACCGAGATAGGATGAGATAAACACGTTACAAACAAAAATGGAGGTTGCCAGGTGATATGAGGTTAAAGTTTTTTTTTTTAATTTCGTTTTTTGGAATATTTAGTGCATATGTGCACTAAATATTGCAATGATTTATTTTATTTTTATAAAATATTTTGTAAATTTAGTACATCGGTGAACAGACGATCTTTTTAAGTTCACGATGGTCACTGGATGCAGGCCGCTTTCTACCTGTCCTATTGGAAATCTTTGGGGTAGGCCTATGTTGAGAAGTGGACGACCTGAGGCTGAATTGTGATGACGATTGTATACATAATTAGTATATATTACATTATTAGCTAAAACATTATTCCTTATCAATTAGTTTTTTCTTATGTTTTCGTATCAATCAATATATCTGTAATAAATTCGACGTCTTTTTCAATCCAATCAAAAGTTGTCCGTTCTAACGTATTCGACGTTTGTTTTGGATTGACGTTTATAAATCACGGAATGTGACGTGACCGTTTATTGTACTTATGTATTGATATTATATGGGAGTATTTGTACAGTTAATACGTTAACATGTACAATAAAGTGTTAAAGTAATTTGTTTGGCGTCTTAAACGCACCAAGTCGCGATTGATGCCAAAATCGCTTAATTATAGGACAAAAAGCGTCAAAAATACGACTGATATTGTCCCGTAACTACCGTCTTTTCCTATTTTGGCTGCGTGCGAATTTTGGCTATTCAGCAAAAGGCTATAGCGGGAAAAAGACTTTTCCGACTATATTCGGTACCGGAAAAAGCGTTAGCAAAAGTATATTTTATCGGACGGGGATTACTTTTAAGGAATTGAAATTAATTTGAAAGAATAACTAATGATTTTATGGTTAATAAACAAATTCACCTTATTTTTTGATCACAGTATTTATTATGTTAAATTATGTGTGTCAAAAACATCAGTTCTCTTTTGTGCTTATTATCGTCGTAATTTAGTTTTCTGTTTCTTTTGTCTTAAAGTCATCTACAAGCCATTTACGTATAATTGAAAATTTCGACCAAGCAGCGAGAATTAGGTCGCTGAGTAAAAATATAAAAATGCGAAAAACCGAATGAAATTTACAACGGGCAAAATGAATAACACAGGCCATGAAAACCGCTAAAATGAGGCCACGAAAATAGCAATTAGGTGATGTAAAAAAAAGTCGAATGTTTATTTCCTTTTATTCGTTGAGCGTCATAAATAATTTAAGTAAATTCATTTATTTATGTTATTATCTATTTAGAATCAGCAATAGTTCTCGCCGCCCTTAAAGCGGAGTTTAAATAATCTCCGCTCCCCCGTCCCAACGTCAGGATATGCACCTCACATTGAGCCCCGGCGGTCACGGTGCACATGTCATGCACCACTCGTTTACACGTGACAAGGCGGCCGCGTCCGCCTAACCCGCGTTCAAAGCGAGGGCGGTCTGGAGAGGCCCGTGTCTCTCCCGACCGCCGAGTAGTCCTCGCTTCGTCCTACATACACTACACCCCACTCACTACACTATACACCTACACGGGTATAGTTCTCCGCGTGTGCACGTCTTCGTTGTAACTGGGGTTCTCCATCTCCAGTGTTTATATTTTTTTAGTCCGTGGATCTCTGTTTCCACGGGCTCAATTTCGATGAAACTGCACAAAGCCTAGATCGGCTCGCAGCATAACTTCAAATACATCACAAGCACAATCAGGAATAGTGATCGCTTGTGTACGTTTCGAGAAGATCAAATTTAGTTTCCCTATTATATTATCCATCAACTAAAACCAACAATGGTCCTAGATTTTTCTCTGCGTTTGAGTTATGACTTAATTTATAACTCTTTTGTGTTTTGTTTTTGCGATCTCATTAAACAATATCCTTACATAAGTCGGAGAAATTCATTCTCAACTTGTATTAACACTTAAAAATTCCTTACTAATCCTACTAGATATACTTTTTTTTCGGACCATATGGATCTCTACAGATATTGTTAAGCTATCAGTGACAAGAAGATTCTTCGAAACTTGTTTGTATTAGAATGGTATTTATTGTAATATAGAGACAATATAGAGATAATCGATAAAGGTGTAATATGTAATTATGATTGGTTTTATAGTTAATTTAATTTTTAATTTAAAAAGTTACCAGTGTAATTTAAAATAATCACTTGAATCACCGTGAATTTTTATAATTAAAGTTTATAACCTGTTTATTTTGTTTTATACCTGAAGTATAAATATTTAGGTTTTTGCAAAAAAATTGTATGAAATGATTTTCTATTAACGTTACTCGACTGTCGTATTGAAATAGATCAAAACAGTTAATAAAACATTTTTCAGAGTAATCACTATATTTAGTAATTAAATGCGAATTTAATAATTAATTTACACCGCGTGACTTGTCAAACGCGCGAATTTCAAATAGAACTACCAAATGCGTGAAGTTCGTAGCGAACTGTTGGACTTTATATTCTCAAAAAACAAACTTCTGCGCAATTTTCTATTACAACCTGCAACTAAGTATAACGAAACTTACAATAAAAGTTGAATGATATCGAAAAAGTAGTTTGCAACTTGTGACGTGACCAAGTGAAATGGGTATTCATATTTGTACATTGGCAACTTTGAAAAGCGCCTGCTATTTTGTTCACGGCAAAAGTGCGATTGAACATATTCTTGCTGTTCCTTTTAAATAGGTACAATACAAATGTCGTTCTATTTAGCGAATTTATGGTTAATAGCAGGGTTCGGGTCTAACATTTACATTTTTATGACTTAGCTTAAGTGGCAGTATCAAATCTTATTCGATACTTCTTAGTCGTACATTTTCCAGATAAACTGGCACTTTGAGCCTATTTTCATCCTGTTTGTGATTTTGGTAAACTGTCAGAGT
Source organism: Battus philenor (assembly GCF_028537555.1). Lineage (NCBI taxonomy): Eukaryota > Metazoa > Arthropoda > Insecta > Lepidoptera > Papilionidae > Battus > Battus philenor. The sequence continues at coordinate 3,374,351 of NW_027181688.1, forward strand.
TTCGTCATTTTTATGATTATTCTGTATGTAGAAATTACTTTTTATTTTTTTTTAATTTACGAAAACACATTAATCCTATTATTTATGACCTAATAGAAAATTTTCATCGTCATTAGGACAGCTGATAGTCACCCTCTAAAAGATATAGGCCTTCCATAGACTTCATGCTACCTTAAAAAGGTCGTCATAAGACGCTGTGTGTATTCTTCTTACCGGTGCTAACGGAAATCTATGACAGAGGTTTATGTCTAATAGTGGCCGTATGGCTGATGTGACCATGATGCACTATGGCCGCATTCTGCTGTTTTCTCTCTCTCTCTCTCTCTCTCTCTCTCTCTATATATATATATATATATACACACACACATATATAAATAAATGTATTGATAGAATTTCACCGATACATTTCTAGCCTCACCGATTGTAAGATGTCGGTGGGCTTTTAGATGCATGCATTCATGTAAGCTAGAAAATTTCCCGTGGGAATCGCTGCTTAGGCTGTTACGATTAACATTCCATCGGATTTATAGGCCAAGTTCTCAGGTCGTATAAGCAAACGCTTTAAAAAGTGTTTATTAATAAAATTGGCATTATCATTGTGTTATAATTAAAAATTTTAATATTATAAATATAAATATCTTAACATTAATAATTTATTTATACATATATTTAATTTTATGCAGAATAAAAAAGAAATGTATTGTTTACAGAAGAAAGAAATCGCCTAACGCAGACACTTAACCCTTAAATGGACGATTTTTGTTTTACATTTGAAAAAAATATATTTGTTAATAGACATGTATTACAGCGTAGGAAAAATCATTAAAAAAATCTAGACATGAATTTACTATACTTTTTTTGCAATAATGTGAATGTTGTTTATAAACTACATTGCGCATTCATTGAGATTTTGCAAGTATGGGTAAAATAAGAGTGGATATTGTTTTTGAGAAGTATTTATTTATGCTTCATTATGATATTTATAAAAACAATTGCTTTTTTTCGTATCACATAAAGATACACGACATTTTTGGCACATTTTGAATGTAAAGCCTGAACATTTTCGGAATTTGCACCTGCTGCTGCTTATCCAGTCAAACTGCCCAATGACATGTCTGATCCAATCTGACGTCTTTCAAAGGAATTGCTTGAGCTGGTCCTCGAAACTTCTTTATTGCAAGTTCTCTTTGTATAGTGCTCCCACTAGGTCGACCACGTTTAGCGCCATTTGCAGTAGTAGATTTGTTTCTGGGCTACATATAAGTTACTTTGTTCTACATTTTTATTTTTTAGATCTGATGTAAAATTAAATGTAAAAAAACATACGGCGTGTTACAAGAGATCAATGCTTCTGTTATCTGAGTTTCTCCTCTAAAAATAAGGCTGTCTTCAGCAATAACAAGGTTTCGTTTTCGCCAAACCAGAGGTCGTCTAGGAATCCCTTGTGATTTACTCTGGGGTGCTGCTTCTTAGGCTTCCAAAATAGGAGGGTCTGGCATATTTTCATCGTTGTCGATAACGAGAAGGGGATCAGCATCCACTTTATCAGGCTGGGCATTCTCACTGTCATCACTATATTCAAGGTCTCGAAGAACATCTCGAGCGATTTGATAATAGTGACCTTCATCCTCTACTTCGGAGTCTCACCCGTCTGAACCATCTTCTGAATCTTCAAGAGTTTCTAAATAATTTGTAATTTTGCTTTCTAGTAATCGCGGCATGGTTAAAACCATAAGAAAAATCCTTCACCAAACATGCATTTATTTAGCCGGCAATGCGCATTGTAGTTTTCTTACAACATACCAGATTTCGCCCTATTCGACTGTAGCATCAAGTGATTTTCAATGTTTTACAACGTGAACATGTAATTAAAGATATAATCGAGCAAATAAAAATATATTACATACTTACATGATATTTTATCAAAGTCCAAACACAGCTACAAAACTTAGTTCCGCGCCACTAGAAAAGTTTTCTTCAAAGTGACATTTGAAATTAACTTATTTTCAATACTTATAAATATTGGATAGTGCTAACATTAAAAATTGTACAAAATTAGTTCACAAATAAGAACTAGTTGTCAAATTTAACAAAAAATTAAAAGAAGGTCAATTTTATCTCTGGTTTTTAGTATGTTGTTTAAAAACAACAATATGCATTTAAGGGTTAAAAGAAGATTCTAAAGACTAATTTGTAAACTAATATCTAACAAGAGAATAATTAAATTTTATTATTACTATTGTATACAACATATCGTCCAAGTTCATAATTGTGAACCCATCGAAATAACAGCGAGCATATAATATTAACCTCTCAATTGGGGTTATGTAGAACTATAGCAGTATCTAATAAAAATTCAAGACCCAGAGCTTATCGACTAAATAAAAGAGCTTTATTTTAACGAGCGCTTGAAAAAAATAAAATAAAAACTAAGGAAATCTCTGACAATGCCTCGTGTAAATAAACGTCGTGAATATCTTTTTATATTTCACCCGGTGATACAAAACGTACTTTTTATTTAAATTGTATTCTAAAATAAATATAGAGTATTTTTAAAATATTTATAATCTAATAAATATATAAAATTCTCGTGTCACGGTGTGCGTGATTGAACTCCTCCGAAATGGCTCGACCGATTTTCGTGAATCTTAGCGCGTATATCGGCCAGGGTGGAGAATCGGACAAAATCTATTTATCATCCCTCTTAATGTTAGGGGTAGTCCACCCCTAATTTTTTTTATTTTTGAGTCAAAATTTTTTGTTTTTATTTTTCACAACCTTTTTTTCACCCCTCTACGATTAACCCTTGTTTTTTATTTGCTAATTAAAAAATTTAATTTTTTGCAAAACAACGTTTGCGGGATCAGCTAGTCATATTATAAAATTGTATCAATAGTGGCAGTGATGGTAATTGTGACAGTAACAGCAATAATAACAATAGTATTCTGTAGTCCACCCCAGAACCATAAGGCCCTAACTGCCATCAGTTCTGAGTGCTATGTGGCCTGGCCTGCCTACTGCCACCTTAACCAGTAGCATTCACGCTGCGTAAAGCAGGCCACTACGGTCACAATACTTTTTTTTTAAATTATTCTTTGGGGTTCGAATTCAAATTCGAACGCCGATTCAAATTCCGACGCTATCATGATGTGGTCGATGCGAGTGTGCGCGTGCAAACTTTAATGGCAGATGTGACCATCTTCATTTAGATTGTGTACAAAATGTACTTATTCTGATTAAAACTTATCTCTACGTCGACATGTTTATAACTATTTCCATAACATATCTTAAATATCATTTTGGGAATACACCTTCAATAACCCTTGGCTATCGTTTTCCACACCAAAGTCGGGGTAAATCACCTATACTTCATCGAAGGAAATGTTACGGATGAATACGCAGAACGAAGCCCCTCCCCCGCGTCCCGCACCACGAGATATCTCCCACCAGCGCACAGGCCCTAGTAAATGAAAATAGAAACCGGAGTACTGTAGCCAAGTGCACTATCTCTCGGACACGGTATCTCGTAACATAGTTAGATATTCATTAGTTCTAGTTTGAGTGTAAATTATTGTTAATACTTGATGGCTGTATTTTTGCACGTATTTGAAGTAATATACGTGTTTATCTACTGCATCGTCTTGCGTTTTTTTTTCCGAGATAACCCCACATGTCACGCTATAGTCTATTAAATGTCTAAGTGAAAAACGCGTGTGTGGAATATGACCGCAGGCGTAAAAAAAGATCAGATACGCAATCCGCTTTTTAATAGAGCATAAATTTGTCAATCCGATGGGCTATATCGTTTATTTTCGTCAAAGGATCTCCTTATTACTAATTCGATTTTGTAAAAAAATATAAAGTGTAAAGCCCTCTCCATGGCTCTTTGAGTAACTACGACTAGCCAATTATGCCTGAAGTGTGAGACCTCGTTTGACCAATTAGATCGTAGTAAATTCAAGAGACTACCGCATTTTTATTAGATAGTGGGAGATATTTAATAAGCTTTTTGATGTGCAAAATACTTCGGTGTTGAGGTCAGAGTAAAGAGAGATTCCTACCCACTAAATCCACTTTGTGGTGGTTCTCTGCGCTGGTGGAAGACCCCGGTAATTTTTATTCAGGATGCTCCGGAGCCCTTCTAGCACCGATTTATCATGAATAGCCAAAATCAGGGTGTGTGTTGTTCATGTCACCTGGAATCTTTATAACGTTGTCATGACAATACATCGTCCGCCGCAGTGTCTGTAACTGGTGGCATTTTAGGGTCACGAAGTTAACCCTTAATAGCCTGATTTACGAAAGTGATTTTTTTTATTATTACTGTGTTTGCTTGATGGTCTAGATGAAGGGAAAAATAGATGGTTTAAATTTCGTTGGAAAAATTATTACACAACAGTTAAATTCGTACAGGCAACCTATAAAAAAAACTAATAGTAATGTGAACATTCGGTTTAAAAGATTTGTATCAAAATTGAAACTATAGGCTATTAAGGGTTAAATATCCACGACTAATAAGGTTTCTTTTGTCGTAAATAGTACACTATTGTTTAAAGATCCGTGACGAGGTTTCAAGTCTGTTGTCGGGATCGGGAACCTACTTTTGAAAATGGCGCTTCATGTCGGAAATATTTATATATTTATTTACAAAAGCACAACAGTAGCAAATGCATTAAATGGTGCAATCGAGTGTGATAACAATTAAAAATTCACTGTGTACAATATTCATAATATTTATGATGTACAAATGGGCGCCCAAAGCAAACCTGGCGGTAGACGATCACTGCAGAAGTAAAGGCTGGAATAACGTGGAGCGAAGTAAAGCGCGAGGCTCAAGACCGCTTGGGATGGCGACGTACCGTGGAAGCCCTATGCCCCATCTTGGGGACATAGGAATAAATGATGACAACGACATCAGCAAATAAATAAGGAAACATAACAAATGAAGAATAAAGTAATTTTTCGACTAGCGTATGTTTCTTTTCGAAACTTGTATAGTGATGTATCCAAGATTTTAAGACTAGGGGAAATTGAGTAGAGCTCATTACTTACATTCTGCAAATTCTATGGGAGAACCTGTGGAACAGACGGACGGTAAGTGAAAGATTTTTTGAATAGAATATCTATGCAATCAGCCTGTAAGTGATAGATCAGATCAACGTAGTATTCTTATCTCCCCTCTCTTTCCGTCGTCGTAAAACCAACCAGAGTCTAAACCACTTGAATACCAGAAAGTGCAACACTTAATAAATTTAATGCAGATATATACGAGTTAAACATTTTTGAAGACTAGAAGTGCTTTTAGGAAGAGGATGCTTCAACATTTTTTGTAAATTTATTTCAATTTTTTAATTTATTTATATTATCACTGCATTGAAAGTATGAAATACACTTTCCTTGATCTTGTTTAATTAATAATTTAGTAGTTGAACCCATTAGGTAGTCCGACGAGGTAGTTACGGTGGTAAAAAATTACTGGCCACAGGTAGCGCAAGAACGGTGATAGTGGCAATTTTTGGGGCGGCCTATGCTTCGCAGTGATACTATTCTATGGAAGTAACATCAGCCTGTAAGATATAGTTGCGACTTTGTAAATGTATATCTCCTACCTACGTTATAGACTCACATAGTTGTGTAAAAAGCTGTAAGTGTAAATAAATATCAGGAAAACTCCAATTCACAGCACAGTAAATACTTTTATTCCACTTTTAATACTCTTATAGGCCAACTAGCATAGTTTCCACTAAACAACTTATCACTTCGATGGTTATCGAACGAGTGACCGAGCTCCCGACTTAAAAATCAAAACGCTGTTTCAACCCCACTACTTTCAATCCTTTTACCGGAAGTTATCACAATAGAGTGACGGGGTCGAGCAGTGTTGCCATTTAAGTAAAATAAAAGTACCTTTTATAAAATTATTACATATATATATACATATATATATATATATATATATATATATATATATATATATATATATATATATATATATATAAGCATCGCATTTACGATATGCACTTTAAATCAAAGTTATTTTAAAGAACACGAAATATTTCATAGTGTTTCGTGAATTCGTCGCACAATGCGATGAAACTTAACCACTACGTCATAGTTAAGTAAGTCGTGACAGCTAACTTAAAACCATTTGTAGTTCGTATGCGACGTTTCATGAGAAAGAATTGTTAAATATACTTTCATGAAGAAACATTGTTACTACGTAGAGATGGAACGATGCCAGCATTGGATACTTATATTATTTTTATGAGCTTATAACTTAAGCGTATAATTTCATTAACGGAACAGTACGCTGTCTTGAGACATTCGGTCTGAGATTCCATGTTGAGAAACACGCCTTGGGAATTAAGAAACCACACTTTTGTACTGTAAAAAGCGTGATCCATTGACGGATCCTTACTGAATAATGCTTTTAAAGATTTCTCTTTAAAAGGATACTGAATTAATTTACAATGTAATCGTTTTTGCCTTAACACGTGCTCTTCTGCGTATAGGCCTGTCCCATAGACGTCCTGCTTCCACTATATTCTAAAGATCTACGTTGAACAAGGTTGTCCTTGTCCATCTTGTTGGTGAACTTTTACATTTAATACTTGCTTTGCTGTATCCGTACAGAATAGAATACGATATTTATACACATATAGATATACGATACACACACACACACACACACATATATATACCCAATTACAGCATTGGCTTTTAATATTAAATTTCATCATAGCTTCGTACTCATTCGTGAAAAGCGAGAGAAATATTTAAAGAATGTTTGTTTCACGAAATAAGCGTATCAATGAACGCTCATTTTCCATTACGAGTAGAGCACTCGATATGAACGGTATTCCGTTAAAATATATTTCACAGTTAATGTTTATGCCGACATATATGCGCCAGATGCAATACGACTAGTACATCACTATTTTAATGGTATTTTAAGTAATATCACATATATTTTGGAAATATTATTTGGAAAAAGTGAATCAGTCTACGGAAAATCATACCAAATTTATTTAATAAGATGGACATGTTTATGAGAAATCGATGTTTCTAAAAAGATTTTTGGAACTACGAACTTATTTATTTATAGGTCACACAAAACAAGAAACAGCCGAAGTAACATAATAAACAGATTCTTTTAACAATAGGTGATGAGTCTTTTTTTCACGCCTCTGCTGTTACTTTTACTGTACTGTTTCGATTGGTTTTGCTATTTATAGCTTTCTTATTCTAGTACACCACTATTTTTTAAAAAATATGTATCTGCAATAGCATATGTCATATTTCGTACTGTCAAATTTTATTGACCCGTTGTACTTTAAAAGATATAAAATATAATCTGTCTTAATGATCACTTTATTTAATGATTTGTTTTAATAATTAACAAAGATTGATAAAAAAAATAAGTTGTCTATATCGTTTAGTGCAAATTGTACATTTTAGAATAAAACCTTCTACATAGCATAAGCAAAACATAAAAAAGGTAAAATCATTGTCAACTATTAGCTAAAGAAATTGGGTTTCAATATTATATTTATAGGTGTAAAAGCTGTATATTTTTAGCTCATTTTTCAGCAAAAAGCTATTCATAGCTATAACCAATTACAATGTTTATCTAGTAAGCCAGAAAATAGCTATGTATCACAAAGAATGCTATAGAAACAGTCAGGCAAGAGGTACATAGAAAAATGCAAACATTAAAATATTACAAAGAATTAATTCGGTGTTTGCTGTCTTTGTAAGTAGTGTCCCTTGTATTCCGCGAAGTTTTTGCAGGTGCAAATTTTACCGCGCTTTATTCACCTGCAAACCCGCTTAAGCAACCTTACTACGTAGAGATAGATGTTATTTTTTTTGAGTCGTTAGTCGAGATGTGAAAATGAAGTTTGTAGAGATATTTCATTTAAACGGGTGTAAAGCTAGAAAATAAATTTTAGTTTAACAAGATAACATGGCAATGTAATATGCGAATTATGAAAAATGTTTTGTTGTTTTAATTTACTAATAATCCAAATTTTTAGAGAGTCTTCAATTTGCGTTTATAAAATGATTAATTAAATAATTGTCAAGATATTTTGCAATGTCGCAATTGGTTTCTGTGCCCGCTACCGCTTTATAAAACGCTTCAGCCTTTACTATGGAGCGGTAAAGGAAGCGATTTGGAATTGTGTACTGTATCGGAGATTCTAGAACTTTTTTTCCCCCACAGACCACTTTCAATATTTAGCTGATTTCGGTGGACCAATTGCAGCTGTATTTCTGTCATATCCGACTGCAGGACTGGACGTCTGAACAAGCGTTGTGATCGGCAACGTTGCCTGCGAGTCTCGATATATATGGTTATATTGAATATGGAAAATGGTAGAAATTTTAGTTCTTGCCTATCCAAAGCAGATAAATTTTGCTAGACCACCGTTTTCTGATTATGAACCTCAATTTTTAGTCACGTCAACGTAGACACCCTTCTTGTGTCCCTTTTGAGATGACGTTCCACGGGAACACACCTGGTTCACTTTGGGAACTAAAGGTCTAGATGAATACCACGAACCCTTAGCCAAACATAAAAATAGTATTTAATGAGTACTCTAGCAGACATTAATTGAAAAAATATGTTGTAATAGACCTTATAAATGACTGAACAACTTAATAATAAACAGGACATAGCAGCAGATATAAGAAATCTATAAATAGCAAAACCAATCGAAACAGTACAGAAAAGGTAACAGCAGAGGCGTAAAAAAAGACTCATCACCTATTGTTAAAAGAATCTGTTTAGTATTTTACTTCGTCTGTATCCAATTTTGTGTGACCTATGAATAAATAAGTTCGTGGTTCCAAAAATCTTTTTATAAACATTTAATGGAATCACGCGTTACCTTTCGGAAGTACATCCTAAGTAAAAAAGGACCAATATTTAGCCACTTCCGCACATGCAGTAGTAGTCGTGCAACAAAGTGCACCGCCCGCCAGAAACACAGAGACTCTTTTACTCTGACTCTGTGTTTGGCACTAATCGGTGTAACATAACTCCTGAAGATGCCCCGTGGAGGGGCGAAACATGTGTTGAGTGATTTAGCGGTGGCAGTTGTGTGGTCCGCATTGTTTGCTGCATACGCATTTCCCAGCGGGCTGGCGGGCGGTGTACTTTGTTGCACGACTACCACTGCATGTGCGGAAGTGGCTAAATATTGGTCCTTTTCTTACTTTTTACAAACGTCGAATTCTCATTAACATGTCCATCTTATTAAATAAAAATGATATAATTTTCCGCAGCCTGATTCACTTACCAAACCAAATAAAAATACCAAAATACCATTGTTGTATAATGCCACTTTTGATGTATATGTTTATCAAAACAACCCATTTCCGTTAAAAGCTTGAAATGGAAAGGATATAAATATTTGATTGATCGTAAAAGTCTATTTTTATTTTACAACATAACTTTATTCAAGATTCGTAATATATATTGAAATATAAATTGTGTTTAAATAAAATCACGAGGTTTGGGAAGAACGAAGAAAATTATTTAAAAATTAATTTAATTGATGTTTACATAGCCCCGTTTACAATTACTTTCCACGTCAGATTTTTCAATCGTATCGTATCTAGTTTCGGACAAGCTTCAAATTTTTAATACGCTGTTTATTTACTTATTTTAAAATCGTATTACATTTTTTCACGGCAAAATTTTAAATTTATTACGTTATTTATAGCTGTTTTTTTTAATATTTTTATTATCTTCATATTTGTTTACAATTCTTGTTAAATCTTTATTTTTTTGTTTACCCGGTTTTATTTTTTGATAATGTTGTTAACGATCACGTCCTCAACTATTTCCTTGCAGTATTTGAAAAACACAGGCCTATCTTTGTCACCTTTTATTAGTGTTACGATACTGTCGTCACTAATCTTTTTTACTAGCAGGAGCTCGGAAAATAGCCTTATTGTACGGACCTGCAAATGCTATTATAAATATTTCACAACTTCCCGACTTTAACTATATTGTCGACTCATCTGAGCAAAGGCAATCCTATGTAATTTGTATATATATATATAAATCTGTATTAATGGGAATCGATCCCACGAACTACGATAGCAAATTTCAGACATCTACCACTAGTTTACCTCTACTGAAAATTCCAGCTCCGAATATTTCGGATGCTATTTGTGGTTCAGAAATACGAAAACTTTACATGCATACACTCGCATCAAAGCACTATCGCAACATTCTTGCAATTCTGTTTTCAGATTAAACTGAACTGCATTGTGTGATTCGGACTTTGCAATCTCTTAAATAAACATGCAATCTCATCCGAATAGCATCAGCACTTTAAATTCTAATGCAGGACAGTGTAGTAAAGAAATGTGGGAAAACCTCTATTCAAAAGTGGATCGAAAATATTTTATCAAACAAGAGAATATGTAAAATATTGTAAGTAAGGTCTTAAACATTCTATCCTTTGTAACTTCTTTAACTTGCCGCTAAGCTGAGCGAATTATACTCCGTTTGTCGTCTACGTTTGAGGCATTGTATACCTTAAACTGTATACATAAGATAGATATTAGTTTGTTTTCAATTTAACTGTTAAAAATAAAGCGACATTTTTCAATATATATGGCACGGAGATGTTTTTCGTGTTTAAAAATTTCTTGGCTCTAGTATTTCTAGATACTTAGCGATATACCAACTTTTTAAATTTTAATGTTTAAATTTAATTTAATTTTGTATATGTTATATAAGTATATTGTATATTGTATATAATATATATTTAGTTTATTTATTAGGTGAGAGTAAGTGTTTAAGAAAGTCCTAAGATATTTAGACAAATTATGTTTACTTTTACAATCATTTTTATAGTAGATAAAATATAATTAAGTAAGAAAAGGACTAATATTTAGCTACTTCCGCACATGCAGTAGTAGTCGTGCAACAAAGTGCACTGCCCGCCAGCCAGCTGATAAATGCGTATGCGAAAAACAATGCGAATGCCACCGCCAAATCACTAAAGACGTGTTTCACCACTCCACGGGGCATCTTCAGGAGTTATGTTACACTGATTAGTGCCAAACACAGATTGAACAATGATTTGCGTTGTTTGTCGCATACGTTTACATTGTTGCACGACTACTACTGCACGTGCGGAATGGCTAAATATTGGTCCTTTTCTTACTTAGGATGGACTTCTGTAAGGTAACGCCTCCATTAAATAGATATAATTAAATTTTGATTGATTTGACTGCGCAAAAAATTCTTGTTATTTATTGCTAACTGCGCATTATTGTTTACAAACCGTCACTATGACTTTATAAAAATAATTTCATCATCTTCATCATAATTATTTTAACTGTAGGACTGTTACTGCTGTACATAGTAGATACCTATGTAGATACCCCTGTAGATAACCTATGCTACACGCGCTGATCCATGGTCGCCACTAAATGACCTTAAGGTCGCTGGGCCCCGATCTGTTCAACTTTTCAATGCTAATCTTTTTATTCGTATTTCGATCTTATAATAAAATCCCCAGCACAGCTATGGCTCGTACATCTTGTCTGTGAGGTCCCAAGTTAGAAACCACGTTTGACAAATTAGATCATAATAAATTTCAAAGACTCGACTACATTTTTGAAGATCTATTTTTTGTTAGATATTGATTATTATATATTTGATAGATATCTTCTGGATGTGCAAAATTCTTTCTTCATGGCTCATGATACAGGATGATTGTATATGAATTGGTATTTGCAAAATAAAATAGTCTTTCAAATGATTATATAGCTCATTTTCTGTCAACTAATATATATGTATGTTACACCCTAAAAAAATATGTATGGGTTTAGAAATAATAAATAACGTAATGATAATTAAATATAAATTAACTTGGTATATATATATATATATATATATATATATATATATATATATATATATATATATATATATATATATATATATAAATAAGAAAAAAAACGTTTTCAATATTCAGATTATTAAATATGAGTATTAAAATGTATTATTGATTACTATCTTAGTAAGAAAAGGACCAATATTTAGCCACTTGCACACATGCAGTGGTAGTCATGCAATAAAATGCACCGCCCACCAGCCCGCAGTGTGATTCGCATTGTTTGCCGTTTTTCTTACTTAGCATGGACTTCCGCGAGGTAACATATGATTCCATTAAATATGATTACTATCTGTCCCAGCAGAGTTTATACAGCCAGAAATAATTGATATTCCAATAGTTTTAGGGTAAACAATTTGAATTAGATTATTGGAAATAGCTGTAAGAATTTTTAAGCCTTTTACTGATAAATAAGCTATATATATCCTTCTAAAAACTCATTTTTGAATTCAAATATATTTTCGAATTGATTTCAATACTGTATTATTATCACACTCGTATGAAAATAAAATTATTACGTGTCATACATTATATGAAATCCAAATTGTGAGTGGCAGTCTCTGAAGTATGGGGCGCTGACTAGGAGCCCCTGGAGTGGTCACCCATCAAGCACTCAACGACGCAAAGTGCAGCTTAACCTGGATTACGGCAAACTACGGTAACGTTTTACCCGGAAAACTACTTTGCGTTTAAAGTACTAACAAAACTATTACAATTCATAATTAAATAATTAAATCTGATATGTGTTTTCAGATTTCACATTGTTGAGATAATTAATTGTATTTTACTTTGCTTTAATAAAAACAATTCAGTTAATTAATAATACTTACGAAGTCAAGGCAACTGCACTTGAATAGAATAAATAAATGACCTATTTGTAAAAGGACTGCCTGCTAAAGAGACATCGTCCTTATCACGATGCGGTAAGGCAGCATATCGCTTTAGTTGCAGTGAAACAGAAACAAAGGCGATTGTAGAAAAAAAGTTCACTTTGCGTGAGCAGTGTGCAAGTCTTACGAGTTTAAAAAGAAAAGACAAACGTGATCGGTTGCCCTGAATTAACATGAGCATTGTTTGCAGATATTTCGAATAATAGGCTGAGAGAACATTCTAGAATTAACAAAATGTTATATGAACACTCGCCTTCTGTTATTTCGTAACTTTTACCTTTGTTAAATCTAATCTATGTCGTCTGTTAACGTAATGGACTTAGAAACTGATATTGTTCAGTAGCTCTTGCAAGTCGCCTGATGCAGACAACACAAGACTGGTCAAAGTGGCAGTTTTTGGAGGTCTATGCTTTGCAGTGGGCGACTATCGGCTGATATGATGATATTACATTGAATTGCATAAAAAGGTTGATCAGGATCGTTAAAAAGCAAAAGCCGAAAGTACCTCTTCATTTACCACTGACGCTACCGTAGACTTTAACAACTTAGCTAGATTCTTCAAAATTTATTGCAAACCAAGTCTCTCGCAGTCTAAGATATAAGATAAATTTATCGTATTTTCATGTGATCGCTTAATTTATTGTAGTGTCATTATAATAAATAATGATGACTTAGAAAATCAACTTTCCTATTTCGAACTATGCAAAGGTACAAATCAAATGTGATTATACTTCCATTGTAATGCTTCATGGTGGATCATTGATTTTTTACATCCTAACACACATTTTTATTTCATTGACGTAACATTTTTAAAAAGATTTTAAATATTTGACTGAAAACAGGGATTACCGATTCCGTGTCTCTGGCATGGGCTAATTGGATCTTTGACTCATACACGTATGATAAGTAAATAATAAATGAATGTAATATAAGATTAACGGTTTTAGAATGAAGATCGTGGACAGGCAAGCGTAGCGAAGGTCGTCCACCAACAAGATGGACGTCACCCTGTCTGGCCTATTTCTAATTTGGTGATTATACTGTCTCCGAGGTTCACAATCGTCAGGTTGTACCAATGAGTACAGTACACCCACTCGAGGACAGGGACTTAGCGAAGGAAGGAAGTCCAACCGGTTTACCGTAGAACTTGCTTCCACCGTCTCCGACAACATTACTCTTTAAAGTGAGGGCCCGTGCGACTTCTCCAAGCAGGTGATTGAGTTATAAGGTAGACTCATTTCCAGTACATCACCAAGAACGCACTATCTACTTATCTTGTTACTTTTTACTTTCCTACCGGTTTTTTAAAAATCTTTAGAGTAGTCCAATGTCCAGTACTGAATGTCTTGCGTCTGAAATAATGATAATGAAATGAGGTTTATTAAACGAACAGTTTGAAATTAAAGCCTTTATTAGAAAAACAGCATTCACTACCAATTTTACAATAGGTGTATATAGTTTAGTGCCTTTCGAATGGAAGTACACCACGTAGAAGTAAACCACCGTCTATTACATAATCAGAACCAGTTATACATGCTGCTTTATCGCTGGATAGATAAATGATCAGCTCCGCTACCTCTTCAGGCTTTATCATCCTCTCCATACCGATATGTTTTATAAGCTTTTGCGTATGTGTTTTCACTTCGTCGTCACTCATCTCTGAATTCTGATAAATATTCGTATCAACCGTACCTGGAGAGATACAGTTCACTCTTACTCCTTTATCTAACAGTTCTATAGCGGCGCATTTTGTGAAATGCGCTAAGCCACTCTTGCAAACGCTATACGCTAAATAATTTTTTTGAGCTATACTCGATAATACACTTGATATATTAACAATCGATCCTTTAGTCTTTATCAAAGCAGGCGTGGCTTGGTGCACTAAAGCAACAATGGCTCTTAAATTAATAGAAAAGATCTTATCAAAACGCGTCATTAGATCTGTATCTTCAAAACTCGTTGGTATGAATATCCCAGCGCAATTAACCAAAACATCCAACCTTCCGAATCTTTCGATGGTTGAGTCCACTGCATGTCTTATATTGTCATCTATTGTTAAATCTGCTGCGAACTTCATAACATAATCGTTCCTATTTATAGCTCCGACGACATTATCAAGTTCTTCCTCGTTAATATCAATTAAACATAACTTAGCTGATAACTTAGCAAACGCTTTCGCAGTGGCTGCACCTATACCAGAAGCAGCGCCAGTGATCAATACAACTTTATTATCAAAATCCATTTTAAAGTAAACACAATTCTATTAAAAATAAATTATCTTCCGTAACTGCGTTGTGTAAAAATATATCTTGATTTAATTTAAAAAATGGAACCGTTTGCTTTATATATATCAAGAGTGTAGTAGCATTTGCGTGCCCAATGTTATTACAATAACACTGTGATAGCGAATTTAATGAACTATAGAAATTTTTTCCAGATAACTGTAAGTTATTGTGACTTCATTTTTATCTAAAACAAAAACAAAAGATAATGTAAATCGTTTATATCTAAACTTGTATTAAATGCGTTATAAATAGTCTGTTCGGTTAATTTTTTTGCTTTGTGCTGCTTTCAACTTTGAATATTATTAACAACTTAGCTGCCGGCGGGGTATACGGTGAGGAGCCGGTCTCGCGCCGGCGTGAGATGCCTACTAACCAATTTTATGAGCCAGTACAGCGCCGGCATCGCACGATGTAACATGCTAAGACGTCGCCTACACTGCCCTTGAACATTCTCACTTCATTGGCGAAGTATTGATATAGAGAATTCATTTCGCAGTGCCGGTCTTCCGTCGGTTCGTGATATTTTTAATTTTTTTAATTTTAATTACCTTGCATATGTAAATGGTATTTAATTAATAACTTTTGAACACTTTTTAAAAAAAAATAAACAACAAAAAAGAAAGTTAGCTTCTGACTGACTCATATATTTAAGACACCGGCAGTGTAGCTGTTGATGATGCCTCGTGTACATCACGACAAGAACCCAATTTGATGACGCATATTTGTATTAACACGTTCACTGCGGGCCCAATTTTGAAGAACTTTCAGCTGGTGCGGCTGAGGTCGAATCAGTCTCAAGCTGAACTTCCTAGTAGTGCGGTTGAGGCCTTTTCTGCCTCATGTTCATCAATATTTTTTTACAATATTGAGTCAATGCTTCGCAGACATAAAGAAAGCTATATTTGTCTTTGTCATACCTCATACGGTTGAGTGTAAACAGCCGCCGCATTAGAGAGAAAACACGAGTTTTACGCGCCGCTCCAGTGCAAAGTTTACCATGAGGCTGAATCGACCTCAAGCCGCAGTGAACGTGTTAAATTAAACGCTGTCTTTCTCAAAGGCATTCCTCAATACTAGCAGACAGTCGTTCAAAGCAGTCTGCCAGTTGTTCAAATCACGTCGACAATTTAACAGACGTTTGCCAGGTTTCTACTATAGCAACTAAAAAGAGATATAATACAAATATTATTGAAAGAATTTATTTTGATTGAATTGCCTTGTCATCAATGTCTTCATGTCTTGTCTTGACTGACTGGTGATACTTACATTATCTGAACTAAAGTATTTTCATACGATCATACTATTCAATTATTTTTAGATTTGACGTTGATCTATGCAATGATTATAAAGTTATGTGTTGCTAACACCAATCTTTTAAGAAGACCCATCAACAATTATCTCTGGAACGGCTCCCTTCGAATCTCTAGCAAGGGGCGTTGGATACGATGTTCTTCTCAGTTCTGTTTTACTGTCTGTCATCATCATTATTTCATCTCTAAGATGTCCATGGCTGGACATATGCTTTTCACATCGATTTCCTCCTCTGAAGACCTTAGCATGGTCTTTTACTCTGCGCCTGCTGGTCCGTGGTCTCCACTCTAGAACCTTAAGTCTCCAGCAGCCATCTATTTTGCGCGCTGTGTTGCCTACCTACTAACATTCTATCATAATTAGCGTTGCCATTTTGAGCTCGAATTTAAACTATATCGTAAGAAACGTATACGCGATTAGCAGGCGGGGAGGCGAGTTACCGCCCGAGCACGTTGGTGAAGATGATGATAACCAAGCGTGATCGAAGAAGTGTATTCACATATATACAAAGAGTATTTACAATATACACCAGTGATTCCCAAAGTGGTCTATATTGACCCCTAGGGGTCTATGGCAACCAGCAAGGGGTCTACGTCAGCGAAAAAAAATTTAGCGGGTCCATGAAATGAAAATGGGGGTCCAAAATAGTGGATCTCAACACATACACTGATAGTACCTATTTACTTACATCATACTATCTTATAATATCAAAACATTTACATTATTTATAAAAGTACTTATGAAGTGAAAAAATTATTATAAATGTTTATAAAATTATGTAAGTTGTAGGATGTTGGTATTCGCTTTGTGGTCGCAATACACTTTGAACTTTAAAACCTGAGAGTCACAGTCTCAGAGCTTCGCTATCTTGCACTGACTTGTTCAATTCGTCACTCTATAAATACGTATGTGGAACAAATACGTTTATTCATGTGTGTCAACATGTGTTTTTACTTTAAGTTTTTAACACTAAACTTCACTACAGTTAGAAATTTACAGGAAGTCAATATCAGGTAAGTAGGGGGTCTACCCAACACGGAAGAACATGGCAAGGGGTCTAAGTCACCAAAAAGTTTGGGAAACTCTGATATACACGATCTAAACGTATCGGCAGCCACCACAATACCGTTGGCGTCCGAATTCAAATCGCCGCTCGAATTTGTATTCGAATGCGCAAGAATGATTTGACAAAAAAGTATTGCGAGCATAGTGGCCAGCATTTCGGAGCGTGAACTCTGCAAACGTAAATATTAATAAAAAAAATGTCTTATTTCTCAGCTTCACAGTTCGTATATAAAATCAGACGTGTAAAAGTATTCATGAATACTTTTCTACTCAATGAATGTATTTATCGGTAAATAAAGTCACGAATAACGACACGTAGATACGGTGAGCGTACGTGATTTACATTTTAATCGTAAACTTTCATAATGTATTTCAGAGCGCTGAGAGCGTAATGCTATTTCTGAAGAGAGATTTCCGAGATCCGAACAGAATACAGGAGCGGTACAGGAAACATTTATTTGCTTATTATATTTTTAGCACGCTGGCCGAACGACAACAATAAATATAGAATATATGTCTAATGACTATAATGAAAATCATAAAGATTACAAGTTTTGATTTGATGAATACGTAAACAAACGAAGCAATGTAACTTTTTTTAATTATATCGTCAAGTTATTCTCCGGATCTTCGAGAAACTTCTCAACGAAACTGAAAGTTTTCAAAGGAACGCTCTCAACGTTAATCAATTGGAACCGCTGCCATTTCTTCGCGAATGTTTTGTGTAGCGAGTGTTTTTGGAGATTTACAAAAGCCTGCTCTTTGAGATGTCCCCATAAAATAAATTAGAGAACGACAAGTCTGGACTTCGTGATAGCAATTTAATGTCACCTCTTTTTGTTAGGACTTTCCTTGGTTACATTTCTCATACCATTTCTGTGTTGGAGGTATATGTCTGATAACTGGCTCCGTTCTGCTGAAACCAAGTCAAGGAGTTATACTTATTGAGCTTTTTTTTAAAAAATAATGTTATGGCTTACCTTACTTACATTGTTATCATTTCAGCGATAAGACGGCGTCTATTATAGATCTCCAATAGGTCTGGTTGGAAGCGGTTTCCATCCATCCATCTTCCCTTGTCCCCGTTTTACAAAAAAAAATTAGAGGCAGTTTATATGAAAGTGTAAAACCTGTAACACTAAATTTTAAAATGCTCTAATTTAAAGATTATACGTGTAATATAACGGCTGGAATTAAAGTTCATGATGGAAGTCTCATGCTAAGTTATGTAAACGAAGTTATGGCAAAACACCTCCTGTGCTCTGCAGCTTGCCAGGGGTGACAGAAAAACTCAATAATGCACAAGCTCGCGTACTTACTCGAACGTCTATCAGTCGCTTAAGAAATTTTTTATTAACTAAAATATAACACATACACACATAGTTACCGTCAAGCTTGAGTGAGCGGCTTTTCAAAACAAAGACTCAGACAATGTCTTAAGAAATTCATTCGACACAACTGGTAAAGTCGAATAGAGAACAGTTTTAAAGCCAGATGCATTCGAATATCAACTTTATTCTGTCCGAATAAGAGTTAATAAACATATTTTTTGATACTGAATGCAAAATTAGACATATATTTTACTTATTTAGCTCTCTTGTTTACTTAAACATTAACACGCGAACGGCTCTGCAAATATTTACTGAAATTTAAAAGCATTAAAAGTATTTTAATGTATGTTATTTATTTTTATACTAGCTGTACCCCCGACTTCGTACGTGTGGAATATAACAATTTTTTTTTCGTAAAAAAATATTTCTTTAATAAAAGTAGCCTAAATTACTACTTATTACATCAGCTATCTGCTGTAAGTTCCGTCAAAATTTGTCCAGCTATTTTAGAGGTTATCCGAAACTAACAAACAGACAGACTAAAATTTAATACCTGTAATTTTGATATATGTACCCGTGTACATATTTAAATGCATGTAGTAAAAGAAAGCGGTAATTTTATTATTACAAACAGACACTCCAATTTTATTTATCTGTCTGGATCAGTGATTCCCAAAGTGGTTTATATCGACCTCCAGGGGTCTATGACAACCTGCAAAGGGTCTACGTCAGCGAAAAAAAAAAATTGGGGCTCCATGAAATAAAAATGAGAGTCCACGATAGTGGATCTCAACACATATACTGATAGTACCTATTTACTAACATCACACTATCTTATAATATCAAAGCAGATTGAATTGACGCCAAATGTTGATAATTTATTATTAACCCTTAATTAGGCGCATGGGGTCAGGGCCACTTGAAATTCAAAAAATTATGGCTTACAGTCTTCAGAGCGTACTAACGCTCTTTCTAGCTTCCTCACTCCACCCGGGGTACGCGAATTAGTCACATCCAGAACATTAACGCATATGCATGCATCGCTGTCCTTTAGAGAGCTGACCCCATGCGCCCAGTTACGTTACATTTTTTGGCGAAGGTAAGTTTTTACTTTTGTGATTTTTTTTGTGTTTATATTAGTATATTGTTTACTATTTATCTTTGTATGTGTGTATTTTGATACGGTATGATTTCTTTATGTATTTTTGAGTTTTTTCTATGCTTTTTCTTTTTTTTTTGAATTGAAATGCCTAACCACAAACTAGTATTGCAATGGCTGGATGAAGTGCTTGATGAAGAGCAAGATGTTGCTGCTTCGGATTCGCAAGACGAAACTTTAAACGATGCTGTTATTGATAGTGCTCATAATTCAGAAAGCGAAATTGAGGAGTCTGAACATATCCAAGACATCGGAAGACGGAAGATAATTATTTTTTATCTCGACATACTCAGAGAAATGGCCCGAAAGTGAAATGGTGTAAAGTACCACCATCGAACGCAGTAAGGACCCGAGCACAAAATATTATTTTATATTTACCTGGAGTATAAACATATCTGGCATTTGTCATACACAAAGCTAATATTGAGAAGACTTTGACATATTCAAGACGGATTTTCTTGAAGAAAATACCTGCGGCACTTGTGGAAGGTCACCAAAAACGTCGCATACAACTACGTGCTGTACCAGCGACAACAAAAAAACGGCTCTATGGAGTTTATAATGTGAACAAGGCGGTTTATCAATCGACAGCTATGCGCGGGCGCTGTTCATCATGTCCTAGAAAGGACGCCAAAAAAGTGCCAACAAAATGTTTCAAGTGTCGTAAATTTATTTGTCAGCAACACTCAAGGATTTACTGCGTCGGATGCAGAACAGAAGATTCCGCTGATGAGACTGAATAAACTTTATTTCTTAAGTTGATCTCGGCTATGCCAAAAAAATTAGTTTAAAGAGAGGTTTACTGTTTTAGTTTTTTTTTTTAATATTTTTAATGTCATGGTAAGTATTTGTTTCTTAAAGTTAAGTATATTAAAGAACTTTATTAATTACTATAGAAATCCATTAAATTTTATTCCTTTTTGATACTCCTTTCCCAATGTTTTTTTGGGGTCATTTAAGACCCCATGCGCCTAATTGAGTGATTTTCTTAATGCGCCTAATTAAGGGTTAAAGCATCAGCTTCATCCTTCTCATTAAAAATATTGACTTATTGCTTATGTTATTTTATTTATAGTTTATTATTTAATGTTACGTATATTTTACATAACAGATACAAAATTTTATTTTGAGTAGTTTTAATTTAAATTCAATTAATAAATGTATACATTAACATGTGTTTTTACTTTAAGTTTTTAACACTTAACTTCACTACAGTTAGAAATTTACAGGAAATCAATATCAGGTAAGTAGGGGTTCTACCCAACACGGAAAAACATGGCAAGGGGTCTACGACACCAAAAAGTTTTGCGAACTCTGGTCTAGATTATCTCTAATGAATAATTTTATTGATGTCATTATGAAAATTGATCGAGTCGAGTATTTTTATTTAACACTTGTTGGTTACATACGTTTAGTGCTTTATACTATTTACTTACCAGAGCGACTACTGCCTGTGTTGTAATTTTAATATTAATTACAATATATGTATAATTGACGCTTGACGTTTTGGCTTCTTTATCAAACAAAATGTTTACAATTTTTTTTCAAAAACAAAACATAGATAATCATAAAAAACTGATAAATTTGTTTTATTTATAAACCGATAATTTAATGAAATTTATCATGTAAATATATTATCGAACACAGTTAATTATTCTTTTATATTATTTCAACACCGTCTAGCGCTTTATGCCAGTCTAGAATGTTCTTTCAACGTGATTCACGGGACAGGCTGATTCTAATGTTGGGTTTTCTTTAATTTATAATTTCTTTTTCTTTGTTTTATGTAATTTCTTCACATTGTCGTCTTGTGAGTTTTTCAATGTTTTCCGACTCTCGTAGTGTCTCTTTTTAATTTTGTGACAGGTTATTTACATTTTCTTTTTTTAAAAATTCTTTTCACATGCATTTTAATTTTTTTCTATAATTCTCAAGCATTTCTCTTCATACTACTATTTACTTTCATCATCACCTCTCTTCCTTCACCTCGTTCCTCAAATATCACAAGTACTTTTTTTTAATATCACATGTTTAGGTAATTATCTCATTTCGCTTTTTACTTTATTTTTTAGTGAAATAATTTTATAAAAGGTAGTTTAATTTTTCTTAAATGGCAACACTACTCGTCACTCTTTTGTGACTACTTCCGGTAAAAGGATTGAGAGTGGTGGGGTGGAAACAGCGTTTTGATTATTGAGTCGGGAGCTCGGTCACTCGTTCGATAACCATCGAAGTGATAAGTTGTCTAGTGGGATCTATGCTAGTTGGTCTATAAGAGTATTAAAAGTGGAATAAAAGTATTTACTGTGCTTTGAATTGTAGTTTTTATGATATAAGCTAAGTAGAATTATTATTTTATATACTTATTTAATACAGGTTATTACATTTTTTACGATTTTAAATTTATTTCCATTACTTCTGTTTTATTAATATTTCTCCATTTGTTTGTGATTTATGTATTTACCTGTTTTATTCATCAGTTCTGTTTCTTTTAATCGTTTCCTCAACCATTGCTCTGTAGCAATTGAGGAATGTCGGTCTGTCTTGATCATTATTGTTTTATTTGTGTAATAAAACCGTGAGAGTCTACTATGGTGTACATTCTACCGATGTTTGGGTTCTCATATATACGGAATATACATTTGTGTGCGTTGTAACAGGACTTGACATTTATTCATTCGCATCCATCTATCATGCTCTAAAGGCAGTATGACAGTTTCATTAATCCCGGCATTAACCCGATCGCTGTGGAAACAAATTACACAAACGCCTAATCTCTCCATTATGATCGCTGAACAAAGTTATGTAAAACCCTAATCACGATCACCGTGTCGACCATAACGAATGGTTCGCTGCTTTTGTATTCGATATGATAAAGATTAACAGCTTATCACACGGCTTATATAACTCTGTGATCAAATAGTAAGATTAATTTGTACATAATTTAAATTATTTATTTATTATTTCACATTAATTTCATCCCTCCAAAGTAATCACCGTCTGATAAAATGCTTGCCAAAGCTTTTTCTACTCCTTGAAACAGTCGGAATAGTTTTTTTATTCGCTCTCGACGTTCTCGCATTGGCCCCTTAAGTTTGCTAAATAGCAAGAAGTCGCATGATGCCGAATCAGGCGAATACAGTGGTAGCGGAACGATATCAGTTCAGTTTTTGACACCAATCAAGACTTGAAGCGTTGGAGAAAAAAAATCCTTCAAAATAATTTGTGCTAAGCGAAATGATATTCCAACTTTTGACAAACAAATGCTTTGCAAAAGTTATAGACAATCCTATCAACCTAGTAAAAAAATTACCTGTCTTTCTAATTGCTCATTCCATGTTATAAATGACAGTTTCAACTTACTCTTTCATCACAGGAATATGTCAGTTAGATCAGAAATAATAACGCTAATAATATTGATTTTATCCAAATATGATCATTTAATGTGACTACTTTTGTACGTGATAAAGCGTAACGTGATAAAAGCCTGGATTGAACTTCTCTATAACGGCATCCTGCTATATAAAGTTAAGGAGGTGCCAAAAGAGTTCCTGGTCTCAGAATAGCCCACAACTAACTCTAATCGGTTTTTAAATCAATGTTATAATATCCTTAATACAGTAGACCAATTCAATGACTATGCAAGATACTCGTGTATATTGTGAACCATTTTAACAATATATACAAACGACACTGAAAAGCTGAATCACTTTGGTAATACTCGCGGTTGGGTCTAGTTGAACTAGCGGTCGAGCGTAGATACAGAGCTGGCTTTCCTTCTACCTCTCTAACTACTACATTTGTTCAGTTTTAATAAATAAGTTTTCTTCAAGATTATTTAGGAATATAGTACTGTGTTGTAATACAATACAGTCGCTCACAATGGTTAAAATAATTATGAAGTCTTAATTTTATATATTTATCTTATCTACATTTACAAATAACGAGCTTATATTTATAGTGCTAATCTAATGTACATTGCTATTTAAATTTAAATTTTTTTATAGATAGGTAACATATATAAGAGGTGGACGTAACACGTCACCCACAAATAGGACAAACGACCTTAATAAAGTCGACAGAAGACACTGGATTAAGGCGGCTATTAACTCCGAATGGAAATCTATGAAGGTGGCCTATGTCCAGTAGTGGAAGCCCTATTGCTATGTTATAAGTTGTTTGTAATGTCTGTATATACTATTTATTATTAAAGAAGGTAATTTCATTATAAGTTATAATTTCATCAAACGAAAGTTTCAAAGAAAACAATGAATAGAACTCGAATGGTGAAACTTTTACTATGAAATATTTCGACTTTAAAAGGGAATATCTCTTTGAATAGTTAATTCAAAGCAAAGACAGTTTAAATCGCTATTACGGAGATTAAATTTTAAAAAGTAATCATCTAAGTACTTTTCTTGTTGTATGAACTTTTTAAAGATCATTCACAGTGAACGTAAATGAACAGCGTGACTTTGTAAATATGTTTGAAGTATTAATTATATCTTTTTTTTTTTCAGCTGATAGACGCTCTCTGCTAGGTAAAGGCGTCCCTTCAAAAATCGCCGCGTTGACGGATCTTGAGCTGCCAGTGTCTGACGGCTTTCCGTGACTTTAATCATGTCGTCGGTCGATCTAGTTGGATCCCTACCCACGTTGTATCTATTGGCTCATGGTCACGACTCCAGAAACTTTCGGCTCTACCGACCGTCGGCTAGATAAGCGATGTGCTTCATCCATTGCTACTCCAGACACGCAATTATTCGTGCTACGTCCATGACATTGGTGTTTCTGTAATCTCCTCATGTCTGATCATATCTCGCAGTGAAATTCCGAACATATTCATGATTGTAAAGGTTGATTAGTTAGTACAAAATCTTTAAAGTAGTAAATGTAAAACTCATTTACTCATAATTAATGTATAATAAATATATAAACCTACCATGAAGTCTATTGTTTTAGAAATAATAAATGATGTAATGATAAATATAGAAAGAATTATTTTTTCAATATTCAGATTACTAAAAGGTAAAATTAGTTAATATTTACCATCTATCTTTGCAAAGTCGGTACTGCTACAAGTTATTGGCCTGTTATTTTTATTATGTACAGTTAAATGTATTTGTTACAAGCAAATTATTACACTTAGATATTTTAGAATGTAACAGACATTAACATATATCAGAAATAAATTACTTATAACTATTAAAATATTTGGATCTTTTATGTTCGTATCCAGGATAATATTACGTTTTTGCATTTTTTTCTATTATACTGTTCGTGATAAATCGAATCTTCAACAAATAAAACTCTACTCACTTACTATTGATAGAGTGAACGCCATCACGTTCATATTTGCACAAACATCTCAGATGCGAAATAAATAAATTTAAAAATACGTCAGTATTCAGTACTATTGCAAAACTTCAAAAGACGCCTGGTAAATTAAAATAGCAATATTACATTTCGTTAGTTGTAGCTTTAAATATTTAAAGGCGCTTGTACACCGCTTAATTTTGCAAAAAATGTTTTTTTGGCTACTAACATTGTAACAATGGATGAACTTAATGCCTCCGGGAATTAAGTCCACGCCATTAAGGCAGGTGTTTGAATTTTTAGTACAGTAATTTTTTAAAATAAATATTTAGACTTATTAATTATGTAATAAGGGTGACGATAAGGTTTATAATACGCGGTTTTATAAATTTAGTGGCAATATATCCCCGTATTAGTAAGCCCACTGAGGTAGACAACTTCGATAAATATATTTTTTATTTTTATCTGGCTTCTTTCGGGGGCCTTTCGTACCTTCAGCCCCTTTCGGGTACAGAGGGACAATTTTAGCTTAATAATATTCCCACGTTCTATTTTATTTGACTCACTCTTATAATCCTTTTAATCTTTTACTCATTTTTCTTTTTTTCCTCGCACTATCTCCCATTCCTATTCTTTCCTTTATCTTTTATAAATTACCGGTTTTCCTTTTCCTATATTCCTTTAGACTGATACTTTATAATATTTATTTTGTTTTATATATTTATTTAAAATTTTGTATATCTGTCTTATTTTTCTTTCAAAATTTCTGATTCGTAATTTACAATTTATCTCCTTTTCCATTATTGTGTTTTATCATTATTAATTACTTACCCCATATACTATAACCTTTCAGCAGTAACCTAGGATGATCCGGCGGCATTTTTCTTTGTTCACCAATGAGGCTATGTTCCTTTCTTCTATCTTTTCGTGCAACCTATACTGGCATTCAACCCTTAACGAGCTAAATACGGGACAACGTCGACATAAAAGCCAAACTGGTTAACACACGTTTTTCATATAGAGAAAAAACTGGGTCAGGATATTTCAATAACAATAATAAGTTTAATCTAGGACGAGCCAAAGCTGCTTACCCATGACTAATTCTTATACGGCCTTCGTGATGAAATAACAAAACCACGTCTTCATAATTTGTTCGACCCAATTTTAACGAAGTAATTATTCCACGGGTTCCGTAATATTTTTTTAAACTAATTACAATTCTCTTTTTATTTCTTAACCTAATTTAATTGGGTTTGTCCTTCCGCAGGGTGTCACACAGCGATGGCGAGTAATGGATTGATTAATGCAATTTATTCAGAATATTTTGAAGTCTGTAGATGCAGAAGTAACATAACACATGCAAGATAACAAGTTATAATAGATGTAAAAGGTTTAAAGGGGTGAATGTGCAGTTCATTTGCTGTCAATTATTGTATAGTACATTCTATCCGATAATCCAGAAAAATATTGACCAGTCGTATTCCTAAAAAAAAAAATAACATAACATATTTCAGAGTGATCCGTTTAATTGGATTGGATTAAAAATAGATATAATAGCTTTTTCATCACAAATGAGCTACAAATTCAACCTTTTAAAGCTTCTACACCGATAATAGATCACCCTGTAGATTTCATCATTATCATATCACCCACTACAAGGCTTACCCCAAATCGCTACGATGACCGTTTCTCGCATCCAGCGAATTTCCGCAAACTTTACTATAATAATTTTTCTGCGTACTTTTTTATTTGCTCACTCTTATGTTAATATCTTTCACGCATTCTTCTTTTTTCTTTCTCCTTATCTCTCATTCCTATTCATTCCTTTACCTTTCATGCAGATTTCAATTAAGAATCTTAAAGCCGCAGCGGGTGTATCTTCTGCGCGTTATGTGGCCTGTACTACCACTTTAGCTTCCTTCTCCAAGGGGCTATGTCGGTTAAATTCGCTTGTCTACGGATCTCCTCATTCCTATAATTAAAGTAACCTTCATTTAAACCTAGCAGCAAAATTTTTTTTAGAGTTTGCGTTTTACTTTTGTTTCAGTTGGAAACAATAAATTTTGAAAAATTGCGACTAATTCCAACGGTATGTTTTAGTTTTGCATACATTGTAACTTTGTAATAAATTAAAATTAAATTGTTAAACTCGGTATATAGTTAAAATATTGACAGTACTCTGTTTATCCTCAAGTTGTCCGATTGTGTAAAACTACTGTGGTACGTGCGACCATTTTACTTGCGCACGCGCAGTGATCGGACATTCCGGAACCTTTCCGCGAGGTCAAATAGCCAGAGGGTGTTCTTTAATTATTAATTACTCTTTAATTAGTGTTACTGTCATTAACATTTTTAGTAACATTTACTAAAAACATATTGGTTTCCAAAGTACGGGTTCTAGGATGGATTTCTTCGTGTCGCTCTAAACTACTATCTTTGAGTAAGAAAAGGACCAATATTTAGCCACTTCGCACATGCAGTGGTAGTCGTGTTAGAGTCACAGAGTCTCTGTGTTTGGCACTAATCGATGTAACATAACTCCTGAAGATGCTCCGTGGAGGGGTTAAACACGTGTTGAGTAATTTGGCGGTGGCGGTTGTGTGATTCGCATTGTTTGCTGCATACGCATTTATCAACGGGCTGGCGGGCGGTGCACTTTGTTGCACGACTACCACTGCATGTGCGGAAGTGGCTAAATATTGGTCCTTTTCTTACTTAGGATAGACTTCCGCTAGGTAACGCCTGATTCCATTAAAAACTATCTTTGGGCTTAATGACTCCGTGTATCACTTGCCCAGCATTGGAACATGACCCTTGAGAAGTACTATATGCGGTGACCAACGTTCCAAAATTAAGTACGTTATCGTCTACAGATGTGTATAATTTCATCTGACTGATTATTTATTATCAATAATAAGCATAAATTTCGTAACTACATTCAGTAGGCAGTTGGCATGTGTCGACAAACCACTTCATATTTTACGACCAATTTCAGGCTAAGCGGCTTGCATTATCCATCGTCAACTTAATGTTTATACATCATAAAATCAAAACGCTGATTTTATCGTATCAAAAGACAGTCAACTCTAATGATTTAGTATAAAAATAATCGGTTATTTTTAGAGATTTGCTAATTTATAAACATTTGTTAGTGAAATCTTTAAAAATAAATAAAATTGGACAGTCTGTTTGTAATATTAAAATAACGGCATATGAATATGTATACGATACATATAACAAATTTACATTTTTTTAAGTTATATTTCTCCGTCTGATTGTCTGTTTGGCAGGTAGCTGATATTATAACGAGTAACTTAGGCTACTTTTATTTTTTAAAAATTCCTATAATTTAATTATAAAATGACACTAAAAAAATCAGCGTGAGCCACGCGAAACCGGCTGTCGACAGCTCAAAAAGAACACTTTTTTATTGATGTACGCATTTACAAGCAATTATGAATAGTCATTTATTTTAACATTATAAGTAGAGAGCTAGCACCGGTTCGGAATACTGATCTCATATATATATATATATATATATATATATATATATATATATATATATACTAGCTTCTTCATTCCAGAACAATAAGACTCCAGCAGCCATCTGTTCCGTCACAATCGCCACGATTTGCTGGCGGGTGTGCGATCGTAGTGAGGTACTTTGGGGCGCAGAGGACGCTGCTACCCATCCTTTATAACTCCTCTATCTTCAATTCACAAACTTTGAATTACATAAGATTGTGTTGCGAGAATCGAACCCGCGACCTATAATCATAATTCTCAGTCACTCTCAGTCTCTACCGCTGAGCTACCACACCAAACAACCTTACCAAAAACCACCTGTCCAACTTCTAAAGGTCGATAATTTAAAATTTTATTAAATTATATTTTATTATATCTTAATCATTATCATTATTTCAGCAAAAGGACGTCCACAGCTGGACATAAGCCTTTTCCGTACGTTTCCAATAGAACCTGCTGGATTTTCGAACAAAGTCGTCTGACCACCTTGAAAGCAGACGCCGTACGGTGCAATTGCACCCATATACATATTATTAAATTAAATCAATTAACATATAAAATTAATCATAAAGGTAATTTTTAAAATTGCCCTCATATCCCTCTATACCTTACAGAGATTTCGTTAAATAGGGGAGAGGATTCTCGTATCAAAATATACATCTAAGTGCGTTGTGTATATATCACTGCAAAACTTGTGTATGGTAAACTGGGAACAAAGTGTGTGCATGGATATTGTTTTTGTTTATTGAAATATAAACGATTTGAGTAATTTCTTCATAGTATAAACAGGTTCAAATATAGCGTAATACTACGACACAAACCATTAGCTAAATAAATGAAATCTTGTTTCACTTAGCAAATTAATTTTCACCAAATGAATCCGGAGCTCTTTCAAAATATTCAATTCATCTAAACTTTGTTCATCATATTTTGATAAAGAACTCGATCTGTGTACTCAATATCTATCTTATGTCACTAAGATAAGGTTTAAATTCATTTGATAGGTCTACAATTCATTATTCATTCCAAACAATCTGCTCGGGCCTTCAAAGATTCTGTTGAAGAAACAAAAGATATATTCTCTGGCCTCTGTCGTTGATGTTCCTTTGTCCACGTGATCTATAAAAAAAATATCTTTGCATTGTGCATGCAGTTTTTAGTAGCAAAACTACTTTATAGTAATAGACTTGCACACTCATAAGAAAAAAAAATACCAATTATTATTATAACCAAATATATTTTTACAACTATATATATACTAGGTTATATTGTCCTACCAAAAGTCATTGACCTATCGCAGTCCATTAGAAAATAAATACATTTAAAAAAACTTTTAAGTTAAACGGTATTTTGATACCCATATTGTGGTGGTTGTGGAAAAATATGTACCTAGTCCGCCATATTGGAACGGCGTCGATCTTGAATTTTAAATTTTGACATAATCATCGTGTTTTACTAGTGTAGCCCTTTCATTTGATACCCATATTGAGGGGGTTAAGAAAAAATATGTAATCCGCCATTTTGTATCGGCGGCCATTTTAGATTTATAATGTTATTGATTGTAAATTACGTAATACGTAATAACGTGTAATTGAACGTAATTTATTATATTGTATTGTCATCTAAATTAAATGTGTACCAAATTTCAGATCAATCTGACAACGGGAAGGTGCTTAAATTTCAATTTCTAATTTTGACCCAAATAAAATCCGTACGGGTCGAACTAAATAAAACCGTTTAAAAAAAATAAAACTAATCACAAAGTGATAACTTTAAAAATAAATTTTATGTCATAATTATAAACGTTTATTTAAAAACGAGCTGTGATAGCCAAGCAAAAGAGGACTGAGACTAGCAATTGTAGGTTGCAGGTTCGTTACCCCGGATACATTCCTATATAATTCACGCTTTACTTGTACTTTTTATTGATTAAATAGGATTGCCACTGCTCACAAACATGTTTTCAGATGATAGGCAGCAGCGTCCACTGCGTACCATAATACCAATTGCAATCGCCAACCCGCCCGCCAAGCGTGGCGATTACGTGATATCCCCCATATATGGTTTCAGGATAGGCCGATGCTTTGCGGTAGGCGTCTATAGGTTAGAACGACGACAATTATTTAAAAAAAACGAGATAATTTAGTTCACTGCAATACCAATAATAACGTATTTGCATTTTTATTGTAACGCATTTTGGTAAAAGGTATTATTTACAAATTCTCTTGAGATATGTGCTGGTCGATACCTTATATATATATATATATATATATATATATATATATATATATATATATATATATATATACTTATAACACATAATATATATAACCACAAAGTTACCAACATAACAAGCTTTTTGCAATAAAGATATAAATAATAGTACTACAGGAAGTTCAACTGAAATAAAATTCTTCTTTTCAGCCGATAGATGCGCACTGTAAGGCCTCCCAAAAATGTACTGAAATCTAAAATACCAAACTAGAATCTGAATACCGGTATTTGATATTTGTAATATCGGGATACCGGTATGAAAACCGGCATTATTAATAAAAAAATCACTAGTTATATTTTTACTTACTTCAATTGTTATATTGACTTGTTCACAAATAACATATGAAATCCGATAAATATTGTTCTGACAATCCGATAAATATGCTCTTAAAAAATATAAGCAATCAATCGTTTCATCATCAAGCGAAGACCAAATTTTCGTACAAATATAACCAGCCGCTGAAAAAGCTATTTCTGATTCATTTTGTAAATACGTTCATTTTGTTTCTCTCTATATTTATTAATTTTCGAGTTACATTGTTTATATATTTGTATAAACGAGACCTATTCATTAGGCAGTAGGCGTAAAACATAAATATTCACTTTACATTACCGACACGGTCGCTTCTCGATGGTGCCATACTCGCCTCATCGGCTCTGTATGTGTAATAAATGTACCTGATATACATTTTAATACAATCCAATTTTGGTATATCTTCAAAAATATTCTTGTAATTAATTAATATTATTTTAAATCAGATTTATATTGTGCATAAATTTAATTTTTATGAGCTAATGTAATACCGAAATACCGGTATTTTTATAAATACCGGTTTAGAATACCGAACAAAAATCCTCCGGGATTCCGGTGCTCGGTATCCTGGAATCCCAGTATTGTAAGCCCTACATTCAGCGATTTCCAGCAACCTTAATTATGTTTTTGGTCCACTTAGGGGGCCCTACCCAGGCCGCGTCTACCAGCTGAAGGTAGACGCGCTACTTGAGAACCTTTCCGCCCCAAAGGCCACCGATTGCGCTCAACTTGAGTAAGTCGAGTAACTGTGAACTTTATGTACTTTATACACAAAATGATATTTGTTTATTTATATAAGTGGACATCAAAAATGATTTACAAACACAGCGATGTTGTTCCGATTTTCAACCGCGAATCCCGGATAGGAAAATAATTATGTTTGCGACCGATTTCAATTTAAATAAACGTATTCATGTTATCAATCACGAACAATGCCGGCTTAGTGGTTAATATGGCTGACGATTTTTGGTTGCAATTTCCGCACACTGTATAAAATGTTAAACATAATTACATTTCGCAAATAAAAGGGTATTTTGTTTTATTTAAGTTTTAGAATTTTTTAGAAAAGCTAACGAAGTAAGTAATTTAAGTTAATCTAAGTTACGATTTCGTTCAATTGATTCGACGTCATTTCTGCCGCAAAACGTCTACTGTTGGTCGTAAGTCTCTCTTATAGATTTCCAATGGCACCTCTTGGAAACAAAGAGCGTGCAACGTTTTTTGTCGATCTGAACAAAGTGGTCTGTACATCTTATTGGTTGTCTCACTCCAGAATCTTAAGGCCGTAAATAAAAAATATTTAAACTTAAATAGGTTAACAAACTCATGGTTATTCAAGGAGTAATGCAAAGAATTGTGCTCGGGATTTCTTTACGAGATATAATTCGTAGACAAACAAAGGTAACCATCGACATAGCACAGTAGATTGGAAACTCAAAATGGCAGTAAGTAAGCCACAGGGGGTGCAGTTGCTTGATGGTTTTGGAGACGAACCTTCAACCGACTAGCGCAACTTACGAAGTTTTCACAGGTGTAAAGAGGATCTAGTTAAAGTTGACGGAAGATAATACACGCAGGTGGGTTCCAACTGTTGCTATTGAAAATCCATAGGGAAGGCATATTTCTTGCAGTGGACAGATACTATATGACTAATAACATATCACTATTAACTTTGGCTTCCTTTTAAAAAATTATAAATTTGTGGTGAAATTAATAAGGTAATAATGTTATAAATATTAATCGATTTTCCTGCAATAATAGTTATTTTAAATAAATAAAACTATTGTATAGACCTCATTTTTAATAAATATATTCAAAAAACTTTTAAATTTTTCAATGCTCGAACATTTTCTTTCCTAAAAGCAGACAAAGGACATGTATATTTTCATTTTCACTACACCAGCGATTTTATATCTCGAAACTCGCTATATCGGTACAGAGCTTCTTTAGAAGTCTTCTTGTCTATAAAATCCAATTGAAATTGACTAAACGATTCATCAAGCTTAAAGCCAGACTTGAAGTCGTAAAATTCATTGCAAATAACTTTTTCATGACTAAGAGATTTTTAAAGTTGGAAAAAAAGAATGTAATTTAAATTTAGAACAATTACTTTTTTACTATAAACAAACTTTCACAATTAAAATTATGTCGCCGTTACGTACATAAAAAAATTTTCTTGAAAACATTTTTAAAAAGTTGTGTGTACTTTTCGATAAATTTAATTGAGAATCGAATTGAGAGTTAAAATAACAAACCGGCTTCGAAATCGAGTTAAACCTAATGCAACCTTTTTAGTGCGCTTCAGTTAATCCGTAAAACGAATAGCTCGCAATTTGTTTGTGGGGTAAGTGACGAGCCGTAAACAGAACTCAATTTCATACGACCGACGGAGAGCTCCATTTGGGAGCCAGATACCTAAGCTTTATTATACAGGATGATTGCTTATAGATGTAAATGTTTTAAAAGGGAGAACGTACAGCTCATTTACTGTCCATTAATGTATGGTATACTCTATTCAAAAAACAAAATTTGCAAAAATAATGAAAAACATAATAATAATAAAGAAAAAAAAGCTTTACGAAATTCTACTACTTATTAAATTTACTACTACTACTACTCCGCTAGCTCAGTGACCCAAAATGGGTCTTGGCCTCCGAAGCGAGAGACTTCCACTTTCCTCTATCTTGCGCCGTCGTCTGCCATTGACATTCAATTCGCGCAAGTCTGCCTCAACGCGATCGATCCAGCGATACCTGGGTCTACCCACTGGTCTTCGACCCCTCGGTTTCTCCAGGTACGCTACCTTCACGCTCCGATCCGATCCCATTCGCTCCAAGTGACCAAGCCAGCGGATTCGTTGAGCTTTTTATTCGCCAATGATATTTGGCTGTGCTACTATAGTCTCAATTTCGGCATTCTTTCGGAGCCTCCAAGATCCGTCTTGATTTCTCGCTGGTCCCAAGATCTTTCGCATGATTTTACGTTCCGTCACTAGCAGTTTTTGTTCTTCTTTCAAAGTTAGCGTCCAAGCTTCACAGCCATACATCAATATTGGTCGTATTACGGTTTTGTAGATACGGACTTTTGTACTTCTGCTTAGGAGCCTAATTATTAAATTTAATAATTATTATTTATTATCTGTCCCTGCAGATTATGTACTGCCACAAATTATCGGCCGGTTGGATTCTAATTGAAACTTTAAAGGTTGGAAAAACGTGCCTTTTATTTCACCATCTTTTGCTTCGCCATTTTGACGTGTTCTTTTATATTCTTTTCTATTTAAATTCATCAAAAAGATTTTAATGCCAACCGCGTAAACTGTGTGGCTGCAGTTCCATCGCATTATACAGGGTGTTATGTAGAAAACTGTAGACATTTTTCAGGAATAAAGTGTCACAACAAGTGTCTTTAAACATTTTTGATGACAAATAGCTATACACTCGCTCCTTTAAAGCTTTTACATCTTTAATCAATCAACCTGTATAATATAGCGGCTAACTCGTGTAAATAGGTAACGTTCATTTAAAATAGGTTATGTTAGTTACTATATATGGTACGCTTTCCCGTCGAATTGTTTACAGTCTTATCAAGTCGAAAATTTTTTAAAGAATCTTAAATTAAGTACAGCAAAATATGTAGTTATAGCCCAGTGTAGGACTGAGACTTGCGATCTATGCTGCGGTTTCGATTCCCGGGATACAATCTTATGTATTCACACTTTGTTCATTAATTCCATAGGACTGTCACTGTTCAAAAACAACACACATTGTGCATTAATTGTTTGAGATTGTTACTGCTTACAAACAAGTTTCCAGAGAAAATACAGCAACGTCTTCTGCATAAAATAATAACACACTTATCGCGCACAAGTGTGGCTATTACGATATAACCTGTCATAGATATCTTTGGGTTTTTTTTTTTATAAATGGTCGCCGCTGTTGGGGACCTCTTGTTCCCCTATCTCGTGTGGGACAGGGACTTTTTAATTCTAGTAATTTATTCATATTTTTTATTATTATCATTCTTCTCTTTCATATATCATCTTATCTGTCGTACTGTTTCTTTCATTCTACAATTTTCCCAGTCTTTCTCTTTCATTCCATTAGCCATACATCCATCCTCAACCACTACATTCTAGGTTTCCTTACTATTTTATTTTGCAACATTATTTATTGTTCAAATAT
The DNA here is from genome assembly GCF_028537555.1 of Battus philenor. Taxonomy (NCBI): domain Eukaryota; kingdom Metazoa; phylum Arthropoda; class Insecta; order Lepidoptera; family Papilionidae; genus Battus; species Battus philenor. The sequence goes on from NW_027181688.1 coordinate 3,409,925, forward strand.
TTAACACGTATTTTCTTTGTAATTATCATCTTATATTATACTATTCATTACACTATTTTTGCTACTACTATATTCCTTTTATTTCTATGTTGTCTTCTATGTTGTCAGTGACTCAAAACGAAAGCGTACTACTTTAAAGTTTTATCGGCGACGGTTGTCGACACTGACACTTGGTCTTTTACTCTGAGCCTCAACGTCAACCTCATAGTCGTATATTAAGCCTCGTAGAGGACTATGCTTGGGAATTTTCTACCAGATTGACTCAGGATTAAACAGATCCCCAGTCGAACGAAAGTAAGCGAAATAGCCCAGCGGATTGGCAAGTTTAAAAAGCAACGGGCAGACCACATAGCACACAAAACTAATGACGCAACCCACCTTAAGGTTTTGGAGCGGAGAAGCACTTGCACGGATTAGCAAGTGCAGCGTAGATCGTCTGCCCACGTGGTCGACAGATGACCTTGTTAATTTTCTTGAAAGACGTTGGATGGAGGCCGCTGTCTACTATGGAAAATATATTATAAGGGCGAGGCCTATGTCTCACAGTGGACATTCTATTCCTGAAATGTTGAACTATACAATAGCCAAGGAGATTCATAAAAATACAGAAAGAACAAAAAAAGAATAAAGTTTTCAAAATTCGAAATCCCCTGAAAATATCGCCGCGCATTTAAATTATCCGTGCGATTGCGCTATGATCGATAAACGGTCCGGCACTGCATCCGACAAAATGTACGACCCGGATATAATTTTAAATATGTGTTGCTTAAATATTTCAGAGAATCAGTAATGAAAGGCAATAAACAAGTCTAATATAATGCGATGTATCGCTTTTACCTATTTTAAATAACAACACGTATGTTTGAATGCAATGACAGTCATTGCCATTTTACCCATAGAACGTCCTATGCCGGACGGTGTACTCGGTGTACTCCGCATACGCATTTATTTACCACTGCATGAGCGGAAGTTGCTAAATATTGGTTCTTTTCTTACGTCGATGACTGTCTTAAGGCTTTGGAGCTCCTTAGTACCTTCAAAAAGTATGTAAGGTATTAAGCTGGACTTTCACTGACACACACACACACACACCTATATATATGTATATATATATAAATATATAAGTATGGTACACCCAACAGCATACAGCCTAAGTATAATATCAAATGGGTATGTTTATCTCTATTTACTGTCATTTAATAAGAAAAAAATTAAAGTGCGTTCAGTGATTCTTTTTAAAACGCTGTGTAAAAAGATTCCAGAGATAAGTGGACTACCGCTTCTTACATTGGTAGTATTCAGGATGCGTATATATTGTTTTAAGTTGATAGCTTTATTTCGATTTTCTAAACCGATTCAGTTTCACCGCTCTTACAATAAATTGATGGCGTAATTTGTTCTTTGACAACATATTAGTAGTTGTCCCGATACCGGATGGTCTCCAATAATTTTAGCCGCGATAGAAATTTGCGCCCGCTTGAGCGCAACGAAACAAACTTAGAGCGGGGCAAAGTTATGACATTGTTACGTGAAGGATTCGTTCCACTTGCAAATTGCATTTTCGAGGACACTTCGTTTTCGCTCACTGCGAAAATAAATTTGAAATATTTATTTCGATACAAAGGACGGCGGGCTTTGTCTAAAAATTCCTCTATCCGCTTTAGTTGTTTTTAAATCTTTTGAATAATGTTTTATATACTACACGTAACGAAATGTATATTTTAACGAACCTGAGACTCTAGGAGAATCAAAAAAGGTACTTGATTGCTGACAGTTTGATTCTTTAATTTTATATTCCTTATTTATGTCGAGCACTTCGTCTTCCAATTTTACCACGTTCTCGTAGTATCTAGACAATTAAAGAAATCTACGGTCGCTAAATCTTTTGCTACATTATCCTTCTCACAAAAATGTATTCCGTCATTTTTTCTTTCCAAATAAAAACGCTTTGAAATGAAAATAAAAAGTCTTCTCAAAATTAGAAAGTAAGTAAACCTTTACATTATAAAAAAATTGTTCTAACTTCTCTATAATTACGAATGTTATATATATATATATATATATATATATATATATATATATAGTGGATAGATCATCATAATCACCAGGTGGATTGACAACATAGTTATGGAAGTTGGAATCTTTAAGCCTTGTAGTAGGCGTCTATCGGCTGATATGATGATTATGTGTGTTAACAATTAAGACATATATTTAAATATATGTCTTAATTGTTAAGTTATTCTTATATACCAATTTTAAGTTAATAGTGGTCGTTACAATATTTATAACAGGTTCTTTTATCTTACTTATTATCTATTTTCATTAATTTATTTCTGTATCGCAAAAATGCATTTTAAATTGTTTAACAAGTGTTTAAAAATTTAAACATAGCTACGAAACTTTCAAAGTAAAACACCTTAGTAGTTAAGCGCTGCTGTTGGAGTGATAGCCGCAATACGGCCTCTTGCAAGACGACATCGTCAAATGTCATTATAAATCATTGGTTCGATCACATTACCATATATGGTAATGTTCAGTGGTTCGAGGAGGCGCGGCCCCGGCGCGGAAATGAAACGTCACGTGCGCGATAACAAATTGAGTTTTCCAGTTCGCGACTCGTCACGTTAACGTTTAAAACTGATTGCGTGCGGTTGTTTTGGTGAAATGAAACGATACGAGGTTCTTAATGTTTATTAAAATGTATTGTTAACAGTTATAGCTTAGCGGTAGAGGAAGGAGACTTGCGATCGTAAATCGCCGGTTCAATTCCCGGATTGCAATCTTATACAATTCACACTGTTCATTAATTATATATGATTGCCACTACTCATCTCACAAAGGATGTGCAGTAATTTCATCGCCAACTTACATGCCAAGCGTGGCGATTATGATATATCCCCTTATGATATCTTTGGTGGAGGCGCAATTGCAATAGACGTCTATTAGCTGACAATGAATACGAAAAAATTTTAAGGAGTTGCCACAGCTCATAAACAAGTTTCTATAGGATGGGCACCAGCGTACCTTACATACCTTAACACATTGCAGTCCCTAATCAGCTCACAAAGCGTGGCGATTATGATATATCCTCCCACAGATATTTTTTGGGGGAGACCTATGCCCAGCAGTGGGTGTTTATGGGTTAAATATTAAACAGGGTGATTGGTTATAGGTGTAAAAGTTTTAAAATGATTAATATATAGTTCATTTATTATCAAAAATATTGAAATGAACAGGTAAGTTAATGTTTCTAATTATATTAATGAATCATCATTTTTTTTCTATTGTAATGAGATAGGCTAATAAATTCTGGCTGTACAAATTCTGCACAGATATTATTTTTAATATTGTGCGATTATTTCTATGGCCGGTAGATCTTGAGGTGTGTATTCATTAGAGCTTCGCTCATATTTATACCGACGTAAATGAACAATTTTAATTCTGTGGAAATCCCCGTTTTTCGACGAGCAGCTAATAATGACGTAATATTGCTGCCATAATAAGTGAAAATAAAGAATTATGTTACTGTGGAATTCCCCTTTTCGATGCGCCGCTGACGATCACGAAATGTTGCCTCTACAATAAAATTGACTTTAATAGGTAGGAGTTTAAATTATGAAAACAATTTTTTTCTACTGTACTGGTATTGCATTAGATACGGTTTTTTATTACTTTTTTTATTATTTTTTATTACTAAACGCTGACAGTTGCGAGAGGGTTGTAACTGTTTGTTACGGATCTTTCTTCTCCCAGCTGCGAGGCACGACAGCGTTTTATAATTATTTACAATTTTCTCTTCTGAGTAAATACACCTAAAATTTATACATATTAACAATATAATTTGGAAGTTTTGCTCAATTATATATTAGTTGGTAAATTATTTTATTTCAAGTCGCTGTCCGAGCGCTACAGACCGTTAAATGCCTTGAGATTTAGGACAATGTGCCGGGCCAACTCATCATAAGATTCTGCTGTAGATAGAACGGAGGTATATTAAGGTTTTCACATAAGGTCACGTGGTTACGTCTTTTGGATTCGAATCGGGAGCAGTGTCTTAGTAAGTGACGAAAAGTCTGTACTGTGGAGTCGTCACATGGGCAAGTCACGTTATCGATTATTTTAAAACGGTGCAGGTACTGCTTGCAGAACCCGTGCCCGCTTAGTAGTTGTGTGAAATGGAAAGATTGCATTAGATACGGTGTACCGTATATTAATTGACATCAAACTAACTATACATTTACCTCATTGAAACTTTTCATATCTAATCATTTTAAATATGGAAATAACTATAAAACCAGTCCAATATTGTATTTGCATAACTTTAAAAGATATTATAACTTGAAAAAGTAATTTTTATTGAATTAAATATTTTCGTGGTCTAATTGTAGTTACATTTTAGTGGTCCATCTTTTTTTTCGTGATCCAGTTTCTTGTTCATTTTGCGGAGAATTATTATTATGTCGCAATGTAATCAGTCTCTCGGTTTTTTTGGGATTATTTCCGCGATGGCTCCGCGCAAAGTGCTCGGCGGAGCACAACCGCAGCCAGATTGATGCTCTAAAATGTAGCACGTATGTTATTAACGCCTTCGCGTTGTGAAACATTTACGTGATTACTTATCTGAAGAATTTAAGCCTTAAATTCATTAATAACATTTATTTAAAAAGCCTCAAGTTTGAATTAATTATTGATAATTTATTTTTAACTATTGGTCCCGACAGATGTTATCCTGTCTTAGCTATGAATAATTATTTCGAACTTTATTGCCTGTTTTCGGCAGAAATTGTGCAAACTTGTAAATAGTTGATAGGGCTACTGATTATGATAACGTCTAAGTGTTGCTTTGTTATTTTTTTTGCACTAAATCACTGACATGCTCGCCGTGAACTCTTACAGAAAATTATTATTTTTATATATAATAGAAAACTCTAAAACGAAGAGAAAAAGATGCGCTTTACTGAGGCGCGGGCACGGCGTATGTGACAGCCCCATGACGTATCGCAACCATTTATATCATCAAGCTCCCTTAGTGATATGCCACACTGATAAGCGGCATGGCATACATACGGCAAATTAACAGACGATTTTCTCGGTAAAAATGTTTATGTAAAATAGGGGTAATAAATAAGACAGAGAATTTAAAAAAAATAAAGTGTTTATTGTTTTGATTTTTTACACGATATTATTGACCAGTGGTAGAAGATTGAAAATCCTATAGAAACTTATTTGTGAGCAGTGGCATATATATAATTAATGCACAAAACATGAACCTGCGACCTACGAGCAAGTTTCTGTTCTCTTCCACTAGGATATCACTGTTAGATGATATCCTGATCAATGCTAAGGTTTATACTCACAATAATACTGAGTAGTAATGTAATGGTCGTAAAATATTTATGTTCTATTCTACATATTGACGACCACAAAGGATGTACGAAGGATTTCGTACACCATAAACCACATTGTTCATGGTACGCACAATCAACTGCCGTCATGCGAACGATGTTTATTTTGCTAGTTTACGATATGAAAAATAATTTATTACAAACAAAATATAATCGCTTGATTGATAAAAAACTTTATTGTATCAAGCAATTTTAAGTTAAGTTTTCTATATTTTATGTACATTATATTTTTATTAAATTTTCTTACATCATCATAATTTAAGCTTTTGTTCAATATACACCTCCCTCATAGCATTGTAACAGGACCCGTTGGAAGCGGCTTGCATAGAACTGCATTTAAATTGGTATTGGCGTATCAATTATTCTATACTTTGATCTCATTGTATAGACTTCAATGATAATGAAACGAAACATTTATACATTGTAGTTTATTATTTAGGTCATATGTATTAATAAGCCTGGAATAATACAATCTGCATATTATTTATTTATTCATATCTTTTACACTTTCAACATTGATTATCAGTGAGTATGACGTAATTGTTGCGTATATTATGTTTTTCTATTGTATATATTGCATATCTGATATGGGTGTAAAAATGTTAAAGGGATGAATGTATAATTCATTTGTCGGCAAAAATCTTTAAAGCCGTTACACTTATTTCCAATCTCCCTGTATAAAGTGATCACTCTGTAAATCTATTCGAATGTGCCAGGCTAATAAGCTATGGTTCTTATAATTAATTTTAATATAAAGTAGGACATGCCTGTCGCTAGGTCCTTGGCAGAAGTCGACGGATCTTAACTAAATTGTCTGAAAACATAGTCAAGGTGGCGGGAACTGGCTGTATGAGGGTAGATCAAGACTGATAATCAAGGTGATGTTTGATGGAAGCTTATTCCTTGAAGTAGGCGGCTGAAATGTTGATGATGAAGTAATTTGAATTTTAAAACTGCTTTTTCGTATCAAGTTATCATTAAATTATTTATTGAACCATTGTTTTCTAGATAGAGTGTACCATACATTGATAGCAAATGAGCATTTTAAAATGCTTTTACACATAAAGCCTAATCTGTATACAGGCTTCAAATTGTAACTAAAGTTAAATGTTTAGTAACTTGAACAGTATGTAAACGAAGCCAAAGGATGCCGCATTGGGTTAAGCGTGGGTTTGTAGCTTAACGACCGGCGCGGCATCCGAAACGGATCAATCGAACTCCCTTTGGGTCGAGCTTACAAACCAAACTTAATTATATGCGACACAGTGTTAGAACTTACGGGCACTTCCCGGCAAACGCTTATTGTGTACTTTGGGTACTTACAACACTCCAAACTTGTCTACATTCGCATAATAAGATGTGTTTTAGAAGTTATTCTTGTTTCAAGCTACAATCTACATACTTTGCCGTTCAGTATAATTCAAAAGAATAAAACTGTTATTTCAAGCACTATGAAAGCTATGTTAAAAGTTTTCAAATTACCTTATGTAAAGTATATATTACTTATACTCTGAAATAGGTTACAATAATTTTTTTTCTATAGAAATGCTAAAAGTCTTTATCTTCTGACAGTACAAAGTATGCAATTACAGATTAAAAATAACTATTAATTTTAATATGTAGTAACATGACTGTTGTATAAACTTTTTCATATATAAGCTTTTTTTGTTGTATAATCATTACGTTATCTATTATTTCGAAAAGTGATGTAAGTGTTTTTTTTTCAATAATTGATTGAACTTCGTAGCTCCAAGAATTGATCGTGGGCGGTGCACATCGCGCGTGCAACCGATGGCCGTTGGCGCCGAAAGGTTTTCGAGTTGTGGCCACGAGCAGGTAGGCGCGGCTTTAGTATATCCCCCACTAGGTAGACCGAGACCGGTGCTCGTGGCTATCTTTTGGGGAAGACCTACATACTCGTATTGCAGTGGGTGTCTATGTGCTGTAAAAAAATAACTAAATCTTTTACACCTGTACACAATCACACTTTATAATTTCTTCTTATATACTACAAATATCTTTTATTCCACTATGAAAATACTTGAAAAGAAAGAAAATTTGTTGGTTAAGCTTGCAAACAGATCAGTGAGATTTTTTTGTTTTTTTTGTGAACAAAATCACAAGCAATTTCCATAAAAATTGCTTTATCGTTTCCCTAATAGTTAAAGTTCACAATGAATATTTCCACATCTTGGTTTTAGCTAAATCCTGTGCAGTTTTTTGTACATATAATAGTGAAAATAGTAGCTTCCTGTCGTTTTTATATATTCGGACTTTCGGTATAATTATAAATCAGGGATAAATATTTTTTTTGTCGAGTAGAAGTAAGCAAAAGACGTTATTTACGAAATTCTACTCACACGGCGGGTTAAGCAAGTGTTTAAAATAAATATCTTTAAACCTATATTTTACGCTCCGCGAATTGCTTTAAACTAAAGAAATTATTTTATTAATCACCTGAAAACCACTACCGCCTATATGCAAAGAGTTTTTATATTTGGTTACATTTTTCATCGCTGCATTTTCCTCATTGCTAATTCTCTATTATTATTTGTCTATACGAGCGTCATCTATTAGCAATAATTTTATTCAAAAATTGTCAATTTTCTAATAAAAATTCTGAAATGGTAGGTCGCGAATTAAATTCACTGGACACAATCTTATATAATTCACATATTGTGCATTATTTATATAGGATTGTTACTGCTAACAAATAAAATTGCAGAGGATGGGTAATTGCATCCTCTGCGTATCATTATACCAAACTGCGATCGCCAACCCGCCTGCCAAGCGTGGCGATTATGGTATTAACCCCCTCCCCCCTCCCTAGATATCTACAGGGGAGGCCTCCGCCTTGCAGTGGGCGTCTATTAGCTGAAACGGCGATTAATACATTCATATTCATTTCATATTTCGATTTTTTTTACTAAAGCAATTATATCTACGGTAGTGATATTGTTACTAACTTTTATAGCTTTAATTGCATTTGTTATAATTGCAATAAATTGTTATTACAAATTAAGTCTATGCAGGGGCTTACATTCCTAAATTAATGTGTGCATTATGATGCAAGAAATAAAGGTTTAAAAAACGATGGACCTTTTTAGTTTACGTAAAGCCTAATTATTGGTGAAGCTTCCTGGCGTGTTTTTTTAAACTATATTGACATATTTCGCAAAGTAAAAATAAAAGACATTAACTGATATGTACTGTTTACTTACATCCAATATCTGTCAGACTGTCAGTTTGTGTAAATATCTCATGCATGGTCTGTAAAATGCATTTCTTATCGAATATTTTATGAGGATATGTAATAAGGAACTGCTATGCATATATTAAAAGAAGAAGTAATAGTAAATACGATATACTCCAAGTATATGAAGATATCTTCGCGACAGATTCTGCTTATAATAATTATTTACTTTTCGTTATTCATTTTCTATTCTACGCTTGTGTTTATTTATAAATTATTTTTATCTATTTGTACAATATATATGCGTGCTATATATTATTAACAAAATATAGTCTATTGTGACACAATTTTTTTATAATTCTGATACACATTCTTGATTCACATTATTCACTTTATAAAATTAGTTTCTATTACATTAAGTTTAAGTAAAGAAATTAAAACACTAATAAAGGCTAATATTTCTATGATTTATTTTATTACACTTATTAACTACAACAAAATTACTTTTTGTCTGTTGACTTAACAGTTTAAAACCTGTTTAACTTACGATTGACACTGCTTCCTTGACCGACTAAATTGTGGTCTCTTTTTAGTTCAAGACGCGTACGTTTTAAGATAAAATGTATCATTACAGGAGAGCTCAATTTGATTCAAGTTTCTGTCAAAATGAGATCCTTATGTTAATATTCACTAACATAAATATATTATCTGGCGTTTCTAAGGTCTATCATTTTTATTTAATTACTATTTGCATTACATGTATATTTATTTATTTAATGTCTGATCTTATGTTCACACATACAAAACATTTTTGTTCAGCTGAAACAAAAAACTCGAAGAGAATGCCTGCGGCCGTTAAGCCAGCCTTTTGTACGCTGTATGTAACTACAGTGCTGTAAACAAAAAAATGGTAAGTAAATATCAGGCAGCGTGTGAAAAATAAAAGTTACAACATGTAAAAGTGACTTGCAGAGACGATGTTTAACGCCTGTATATAATATATAACGTAACATATACAACAGAGTGATTTTCGACTTGTCAGCACGGCTAGATAATTATGGATATCGCTCGCCAATGTAGCGCATGTGTAAACTCATAATACTTTAAATAATTATTTTTAGCGTAACAGTACTTCAAATTTAGAACCTAGGGATAATTACCTTCATCCATGACTTTCAAATAATCACAGTGTAACTTACAATTTTTTTCTTCTTTCACTTTATATTTTACTTTTGCTGTTGACTTATGTAACCTATATTTATAGTTTGCAGTTTATGTAATCGACTTATTTAGTGAATTTAATCAAAAAAATCTCGGATGGAAGCTAGACATCTTATTGTCTTAATTACCGAAATGTGGAAGAAGATGAAGGTTTTCCAATGTGTTTTACCGGTGATGATGAATCCGAGATGTGATTGCTGACGGTGGGTCTCATAAGAAGAATTAAAACCCAGAGAGTAATAGAGAGGTCTATGATAGGATTGTCGTTGCGAGGGTGAATGAGATCTTAAAAATGAAGTGAACCCCTGGAGAATCAAGGTCACCGCGAGCACCAAGAACCCATTCCACTGCCACTTCAAACGAGCAAGTGGCAGTGGATAGGGTACATCACTCGAGCTTCCAATGACGTTATGCCGTTGGAGTCAAAGATTTCTTTAGTGGCAACCATGAGCCGGCGGACGCTGCGTGGTTACGCTTATTGTATTTAGCTGGACCGACGACATGGTAAAGGATGAGGGCAACGCAAGACCAGTCATCGTGGTGAGATGGGGCGACGGGAGAGGCTTTTGCCTTGTAGTGGACTTCTATCGGCTGAAAAAAGAAAGTGAAGAATAATAAAAAAAATTATGCTATTTCTTTGGATATGGTTTACTTTACATTAATTGACAATAAATCAGCTATTAATTCACACCTTTGTAGCTTTTACACTTACAATTCCCAATAATCATGTATAAATGTAAACGTATATAAGTATATCCATATAAAGGAAGGATACATCAAGGAACTGTCATCACGTTTCCGGTAGCGGAAGCGGAAATGCATTAACCAGAGTGCCAGTACGCTTAAGACACTGCGAGAATGACAGCTGTGGTTTTGATATGTACAACAGACGTTAAATGAAACAAATGTAAATATGATGGGATAGAATGAAAATATTAATAAATCGTTAGAGCAAAGTGAAGTATTAACAATCTTGAGAGCAATAAAAAGGACAATGTAAGTTAGTCATCGGTCGCACAGACAATAAATAACAGGTATTTAAAAATTAAATTTAATTCCGTATTAATTTAATTTTTAACACAATATAAAATGTCTTTGCAAATTGGCAGCAGAGAAAGTTATTAAAAAAATGTAATAAATGACAAACTGTTCAAAACTTTACAATTTTTTCAAAGAATTTTCAGAAAGATGGTACTAATTTTGGTACTAAGGCTTTTATGTACACGCGCTACTAGTCTTTGACTGTATTTTCATTTGTTTTTTATATATTCTATATGAACACTGGAAATTAAAGTAAATCATATGAAATAGACAAAACGTGAAGTACAAAGGGCAGTTTTATCGCTAACGGCGATTTATTAAGATAGCAATTTTAGTGGTTTATTAAAAATTATTTGCATTTTATGATATTTTTTCATAAGTTTTGGTTACGCCTGCATATATTTTTTGATATTATTATGGAGTAGTGACATAGTTCAAGTATCAAGTTAGATCAACATAGCTTTGGGGGAGGCCTATGTCTTCTAGTAGGCGCGATGGTGATGAATTCGTTCACTCATAATACGGCGTGCCTGTATCGAGCTCTCCTGACCAGCCGAAAAAATTCGACCAACAATGAATCAATGTGATATATGTATTGTATAGCTTTAAAATCAAGGGCTAATTAATATATTTTTTTCCATATAGACACGTGGAAAATATTGTAAGAGAAAATATTGAAACAAAACTCTTTATTTCTCAATATTGTTTTTAATATATTTCGAAAATAACCTATATACTGGGTCAATTAAAACCTCTTTATATTTTTATTTGTTTTTCATACTTTTTATATTGACGATAAGTGCCGTAATTTATTTTTGCTTGTTTGTTGGTTCTGACAGTTTATTGTTACGTATTATTTATACTGTTACCTATATTTGGTAAAATATAATTAAATTACCACTATAATTTTTATTTATTTATTCCATTTATATTAGTCCACACGCTCGCATTATATTTACGCTATATATATCACGCTAGTTTATCTCCAAAAAATAATGGATATTTTAAAGCACTCTATCATTGACCCGCAAGACTCTAAATCATTTCACGCGAAGACACCCGACCCTTTGTCCTTGTCGCCATATATCCTTCTACAAATGACACTTAGTAATTGAATTTTGACGCGAGGAAATTTTATACCTGAATTGAAAAGCTATTAATATATAGCTTAGTTCACCTGCAACTAATGTAACGCTTATAAAAATATTGGTATATTCTTTGAAGAATTTTCAGAAAATACCATCGATTAAGCTGACTTTATTGTATATGGTGTCTATAAAGTTAGTACAGAAAAGGTTTTCGTAAGGAGAGATTGACTGAGGAATGAAGAGATTTCTAGACGACCAAAAGTGTGCCAGTGTGATAATAAATATTACTATATACAAATACAATATATAGTAAAAAAATTGGATAAATTGCTACTTGTACAAAGTGCAACCAAAAACATGTTTTAAAAATCGTTATTAATCATGAAACAATAAATGATATCGCGGATCTATTTATGTTCATACTAAAATGTAGATAAAAATTTGTATTAAATAATAATAACTAAATAGGTTTTGTTGTTCGTCGGACGGTACATCGCACGTGCAGCCTCGGCTGGGGGTGAAAGGTTCTAGAGTGGCGACCGCAAGTCGGTAGACGCAGCACAGGAAAGCCTCCCACAATGTGGACTGACGACATAGTTTAGTTCTTGGAAAGGCGTCAGATAAGCTCAGCGCACGCTCGGTCATGGTGGTGACCTTTGGGAAACCTATACCTTGGCAGTAGGCGTTAAGCTGCTAAAAAAAAAGAGGTTCTATAGACGAAGGATAGTATCTGATATAGCCTAGTGAATTGGCAAATTAAAATAGCAGTGGGCACGGCAGATACCTCGTACAGAGGATGGCTATTAGGGTCTTAAGTTAGTAGAGCTATGCCGCGTAAGAAAACTCACAAGGGTGACAGACAATATTGTTGAGGACGTCAGAAGACCGTTTCCAATCAGGCTTTTTGGAAATCTATAGACGAGTGATATTTCTAGCAATATACGTCCTACCGCTGAAATAACGTTGATGATGATGGTGATGACATACATATTTAATTTAATTGTGAAGTTTGTGGGAGCAAATGTTGTTTTGATACCAAACAGGTTTAGAAAACATAGTTCGTTCATCAGGTATTTACTTCTCTTGAAGCTGTCCACTAAAACCATTTGTAAATTCAAGTCTTCTCTTCAAAATTTCTGTAGTTTTTTGTAAAATTTCTTCGTATTCGTTGTCGAACAATAGACGCCCTCTGGAAGACAAAGCCTTCGCCAAAGATATCTTTGGAGGATATAGCATAATCGCCACGCTTGGCAGGTAGGTTGGCGATGACACTGCTACAATCCTCTGTAAACGTGTGAGCAGTGGCAATTCTATATAATCAATGCATAAAGTGTGAATTATATAAGATTTTATCCCGGGAATCATACCTGCGACCTTCGATCACAATTCGCAGTCCACTACTAATGGGTTACCATTGTCCAGTTGCAAAGTTTATTTAGTTGTAATAATCCTTATATGTACTGTAGACATACAGTTGCTAAACTACTCGGTTTTTCTCCAAACAATCACAACTTTTCTCTTCGACCAAATTACCGGCTTTTGTTGCGTCCACTTCGATAAAGTTTTCGTATCTCTCCAGACACTTCACTTCGATACAAACATTCTATGATAATGGAAGTGATAATTTTATCACTAAAATGCAGATATGAAACTTTTTTTGTAATACCTCGATATTTTCACGTTCGGAATAAGCTGGGATCTTGACATTAAAATATGTTTATAGCTCCTTACGATAAAAGTATATGAATTTAAAGAAGAATTATGACCGTAATCTCCGTCAAAGTTGCTGCGTCAATTGTTTTTCTAGCAGAAATCGTTGTAGTATTGTTATATATGTACAATATGTAAATGTATGACATATGCGTCTTTAGAGAAAGCTTTATGTAGTAAGGGTCAACTGACTGACATAAGTGACAATTACATCATATAGATGTACACATAGGAAAACAAATTGCTTTTTTTATACATTAGTTTTAAAAATAATTTCCAGAATCCGAATTTACTAAATAAAGAAAATTAAGTAATGTGCTAGTATAGCCCTAAGTTCAAAATATTTTGCTAGCAAATGATTTTTTAAATCTGTTTTCTTTATTATTATATTATTAAAACACGACTCCATGTATTTTCGGCAAAGTAACCGCGGAGGTAATTTTACGATTTATTCACAGATCACCATCATATCTATCTCTAAGGCATTGCGCCTCACTACTGCGAGGACTGTGCTATTAAAGAAATTTATTTGTTAAGGCTTTCACGTGATCCTTTGTTAAATTCCTGTAATTTGAGCCATACATTTACCCTGAAGAATAAAGTTTGATTTTTAAAAAAAGTTACGTAGCACTTGCCGAGTCCATCGTGTTGTAGGGAGGAGAGCCGAACGCGCTGTTCGGGGCTACGACACAATTAGCTGGTTTAGGGAGGTTTCCGGGCAATGCATTGGCGTTCATCTTTAAGGACTAGACTCTTTCCAATCTAAATTCAAAATTTCAATGATACTAGTAATCCGTTCTAGAAATGTCCTGATTTATGCTCGTAACAAACGTAAATACTTCATTAAGTTTTTTTTTATGGCCCCCGTTATTGTGAGCCTCTCGTACCTCTATTTTGTTTGGGACAGGGACTTTATTTACAAATAATTTTTTCAGGGTTTTATCTTTATTCTACACTCACGTTCATTCTTCTCAATTTCTTTTATTCTTTTCTTTTATCCTTCACAATATCTTGCATTTTTTTTGTTCTTTCATTCCTTCTTGCTTTCATCGCCTTCCTTTCCTCACTTCATTAAGTTATATAGAGATTATTTTAATAATTTGTGAATATAAAGATTTCAAAGATAAAGACGTAGCAAATGATACAAAATGTTATTATAATTATCGTTTCACTTAGATATAGGTTTTACGTAAAAATAACATTCTACGCTACGCTTGCTGTTCCGTTGACTCAACTCCAAAACCTTATAGGCCGGAAGACCATCTGTTGTGCTTCACGTGACCTTTCACCTGCCACTCTATCTTGCCAATCCGTTGGTAATATTTTGGCATAAAATAACAAAAGTGTGTCATTAACGAATTTAAAACTAAGTCGGAAAAATCAATTCAACGCGTTTCATTTACCTCCAAAACGAAAAGCTCATCTGTTTACGACTAATGTGTGAGTCGATCCGATAGCGTTGACGTGAAGTTTAATTTCCGTGACAAGTCACGGGTGGATAACTGCGCAAATACGTTCGAGTTGCAATTAAGACAATTTCCTGATAGTATTTTAATATGCTATAAAGTTATGATTCAATCAAAAAGAGAAAGTCAGTTAGTCGTCGTTTCAGCCTATAGGCACCCACTGCAAAGCACAGGCTTATATCTATACGGATATATACCTTAATCCCCATTTTTGGCTAGCGGGTTGGCAATATCAGTGTAGTATTATGGCCCATCCTCAGAAAATCTGTTTGTGAGCAGTGGAAATCCTTTATAATTATTGTTCTAAGTTTGAATTTTTTAAGATTTCATTCCGGGAACTGAACTCGCGATCTACGGTCGTAAGTCTCAGTTCTCCACCGCAAGGCTACAAATTCAGATGGTATCCAAAATTAATTTTAATACGTTGTATGAGATAATTGATTTTTTGGTAGGGTGTACCATATATATAAGGACAGCAAATAAGATATACATTCACCACTTTTACATCAATAACCAATCGCCCTTTATATATAATTACTTTATTTTCTGTACCAGAATTTCGATATAAAGTTCTTAATTCTAAAACCTCGGTAAAGTTACACGACCTAATTTATTAGAATATACAACAAGTCAAACACATCGGGGTACCGTAGTTCCTAGGATCCAACTTTCGATATGTTGATAACATCCGCCCGCATACCGAACTTTTCACTAGGGATTACAACTCACGCCCCAAATGTAAATTCGATACAGTGTTACGAATAACGTATTCAGTTCAACAAAGCTGATATAGTTTGGTGCTTTTTCAATTTGATATGTGTTAAGAGTTATGTACGAAGGATGTCAGGCGCAAAGTAGACTGAATTAAAGGTACAGTAAGATAAGTTAAACTGTGTTAAATGACCTTCAAGTTGATAAATAGGAGTACAGATTGATGTTTCTTTCACTTCCATCTGGTTGGGGACAGGGATTTTATGTTATTAACATTTTTCAATTTCCTTATTTATTTATTTCTATTCTCTTCATTTATTCGTCACAATATCTATCTTGCTACTTTTTCATTCAACAATTCGATCTATCTTTCTATTCCACTCTAATTACTTTTCATCTATCATCAATCACTGCAGTTAGTTTTTTTACATCTAGTTCATCCTTTACTATATTTAACTTCTAATTGACATTTTGGTTTCAAATGTTTAACTTACTTATTCCTGTTTATAATATCTTTTAATACCTTTCTGCAGAAGTTGAGGAAGGTTTCTCTCCCTTCTTTCTCTTTCATGAAGGAGGCGATAGTCGCCTCCTCGACCTTACAGTATAGGGATCGTCGAAATTCGATGATTGTACACCGCTACACAGTCCTGTTAGTATTTCATAATTAGGGGTAGAGTAAAGTTAGAGTACTGTAATTGCGTATCGTAGATCGCCGGTTCGATGCCCGGCATGTTACCTTAAACAATTAAAACTTAGCATTAATTATATACGATTACCTCTGCTTACAAGTTTCCATAAGGCAGCAGCGTCTTCTGTACACCATAATATTGCAAAAGAAAATACTGAAAAAATTATTGAATAATAAAGTCCCTGATCCCAATAAGTTAGGGGTACGAGAGACCCCAATAGTGGGGGCCATTAAAAAAGGTACTCCATTGATTAACTTGCTAAAAAAAAACACTGGCAGCCAGTTTGGTATAAGGTTCTTTTATATCAGGAATAGTTTCAGTGATTTGATCTTTACTATGGACTTAGTAATAGAGTACTTCGATGATTGAACCAGAGGATTGTGTTGTATAAATAATCAGAAATACTGGCGAACGTCCAGACACTAGACGGTGAAATAGAGATACGGTTTTATTAGATATTTTACGAGCAATTCTCATCTAGGCGCGTACAGAAGTTTACTGTGAATCTCCGATATACGTCGTAAAACCCAATGGATACAAGAACGCTTCATGTGGGAAAAGTCGTAAATAGTTTTGTGAATCGTGTGATGGGGTTATTAATGTTATATTTTTATATGTTATATATATATATGTATATATATTATATGCTTATCAGGCGTTATATGACAAATAAAATCAAAATATTCTTTATTCAAATTAACTGCTACAAGCACTTTCTAATTGTCGGTCCTCCAGGAAGCTGCCAGCGGCTTAGAAAGCATTTCCGCCGGAAAAAGCCGGTAAGAAGTTCAACAGTTGCTCTTTACAAATATTGTTTTGTAGAGTCAATGACAATAATTAGCTACCTGAATGAGCATCAACAACATTTAATTCTTCCCATTAACATCATAGTATTCATGGAAAGAATAATATACTTTTTCACAAAACATGTTTTTCAATTTCGCCCGTATCTAGATCAGCCAAATGATTTGGGGAATTTTATTTTAGATACGTTTACCTTGTGTCATAAATGACTTAATTAATTATTAAAAACAAAAACTAAGTGCAATTAGTCAATAATAAGTATTTACAGTATTTATGTTAAAAACTAGCATCCTTAGGCACATTTCTAACAGATTTTTACTATTTACATTTCCCTTTATTATTATTCATATTTTTATTTATTTTCCTTTAAGCCTACTTTTTACAACTAATTATAGACTTTTCAATAAGTGTAAATAATAAATAAACAGAAGACATGAAAATAAATACTTTTAATTACAAAATTATTAAATAGTCAAGTCGTCTCTTAAGGAAAAATAGATTTCATTAGAATGTGGTGCTCGGTATATTGGCTAAACGCCTACTATACTGTATGGGCCTCACTCGAAGATATCTATGGGAGGATATACCATAATCGCCTCCCTTCGCAGGCAGTTTTGCGATCGCAGTGTGGTATTATAGTACGCAGAGGAAGGTGCTGCCTATCCTCTGAAAACTTATTTGTCAGTAGTGACAATCCTGTATAATTAACAGACATCCTGAGAATTAAACCTGCGACCTACGATCACAAGTCTCACTCTTCAACCGCTGACCTACCACTACTCGAGTGAAGAAAACACCTTATAAACTTTTCGATACGGAAAGATCTAAAACTAAAAAGCATTAAACTTTGTTCTCCAACCTGCAAAGAATACTTCCTTTCTCTTCCCACGTTCGTGTAATCTTGGTTATGCCTGCAGCCATAAATTTTAATTCATGTATGTATATAATATGTCACACTGCAGTAATTAATCAATTACCTTTATCCCTAATTTAAGGGAATTACAACGGTGTAGTATGTTAATCGAATAACTGAATTAAAGAGGCATTAACGTTATTATTAGTAATGAGTTAATAAGATAATGAGTAATGATGTAAACTAATGAGTAATACCCCCTCTCTCTCCCCCCCTATGTGTGTTTATATATGTATATATATATATATATATATATATATATATATAAATATGTATATATATATATATTTAGTGTTTATGTTTATATATATATATATATATATATATATATATATATATATATATATATATATATATATATATATATATATATATATATATATATAACAATGTTTCTATTAGAATTATTTATTACACAGCATTTGTGTGTCACACTAGAGAACGAACCAATATTTAGCCATTTGCGCACATGCTGTGGTAGTCGTGCAACAAAGTGCAAGGCCCGCCAGCCCGCTGATAAACGCGCATGCGGCAAACAATGCGTGTTGCTAAATATTGGTCCTTTTCTTACTTAGGATGGAATTCCGCAAAATAACAAAAAGAATCTTAAGGCGCCAGCGGTCTTTTCTCGCGTTATTTGGACTGCCTTGTTATCATGCCAGACCACCGGGCTAAGTTATCAACGATAGTTGTTCTACGGATCTCGTCATTCCTGGTGTCATCACGTACAGAAAAGAGAAGCCTATCTTAATATTATTGCATTGCATTGCATTGGTTTTCAGTTTGTGAAAATCCATAGACATTCCATGACTCATTGAGTAGCTGTAAGCTTGTTAATGAGACCTATAGTGGGTGTAATAATTATCATAATAACTACGGGATAGACATAATATCATAAAATTATCTAAAAAACATTTATTATTTTATTACATAACTATTTTCCACAACAGACTTCGTAACATAAAATATATTGGGATTCAAAACATAAAATAAATATATCAAAAGTATTACGAAATGATGAACTTTATTTACAGCCTTAAAATTATAAGAAACTGAAAAAGTTTTTTATATGAATATCTGAAACAATGAATCTTCAGAAGGTTTTTTGACAGCTACTTGTTAAGTTATCACGAAATACTTACACATATAGCTGGTTGACCTTCGTCTTAAAGCACTAAAAGATATTGAACAAAAAGACGTTTCTTAGTTTTCCGAACACGAACGCCAGAAATGGATTGAACTTTTTCTCAAAACTTACCAGCTTTGGTAAACGTTTCTTCATATATATATATACGTCTTACGTAGCATGAATTATTAAAAAAAAATGAAAGTGAAGCGAACCGAGCAGGCGGGAAGTTTTACAAGCGGAACTTGCAGTCTGCTTCCTCCACAAGTTTACCCTTTGTTTTTCGCTTAGATCTTTTATGTAAGATAGTCTTCTGTAGAAGTACTTATCTTGTTGAATGATAGTAATAGTTTTACTTCTCTTTTGCCAATGGTACATTGGCATGATTTACTTGAACTACTTGCAAAATTATGTGACTGTACGAGAAAAATATTTCTTTGATATAACCGTATAGATATAGATGGTGATTTGTTATAGATGTAAAGGCTTTAAAAGCGTGAATGTATAGTTCATTTGTCAATCATTATAAAGTGATCACTTTGAAATATGTTACAATAATTTGTTTTAATATTCAGTACTTTTAAAACGCTGTTTTTACTATAATATTACTACGTTATTTATACGATTACTTCTCAATATCATTGATTTTTAGATAGGGTGTATCATACATTAATTGAAAGCAGTTCTATACATTCACCCCTTAAAAGCGTTTATACTTTTATGCAATTAATCGGTACATACTCGACAGTCCAGCTTATGTCCAGTGATGGGCATTCTACACCTAAACTGATGTGATGATGTTTATATATAAACAATATTTTGCGCAAGATTACAAAAGAGATGTTATTTATCCACACATGGCACACCGCAGAAGAATAATACAAAAGAAAATTGTTAACACTATATGCAATGCTTTTATATAACACGTTTGCTGTTGATGACCTGCTACCGCCTGACCAATCGCGGGAAACCGCGCGGTTGCATTCCACCACCCTCTGAGAGTGTACCCTTTTATTTTAAACATAATATTATTTTGTTTAAAGATAAAATAAATGTAAGATAAAATTAAAGAATAAAAAAAATAAAAATAGATAAAATGTACCTAGCCATCTTAGAGTAAGAAGATGACGGAAGAAAGGCGAATAAAGAAATAAGGTATAAAAGAGCAAAACGAAAGATATTGTGAAGGACAAAAATAAAAAATGAAAGATATTGTGTCGCGTGAAAGAGAGTGATAAATAAAGAAAAGACTGAAAAAATTATTGAACAATAAAGTCCCTGATCCCAAAAAGTTAGGGGTACGAGGGGCCCCCAATAGCGGGGGCCATAAAAAAATATTATTCTTCTTCGTAACAGATTTCTTTTTTTAGTTAACCACACCCTGGGCGGCGAACTGGTTCACGATATTTTGCTTATATAAAAAAGCGTTATGTATTTAATTCATCATTTATTTCAGCTTCGCCCACTGATAGATATTAAACTATCTGTCTATTTCCTCTAGGACCGGTTTAAAGCGGTCACGAGCGTCTTTCAACTACCTTAACCAGAGCACCTGTTGTGGATAGTCGTCCTACATTGCTTACCGGTCTATGGTCTCCGTTACAGAGCCTTAAGGCCCCTACGGCTAACGTACTACGATGTCCACTGTCATTACTATTTGCCAATCTGCAGGGATGTCAATAAAAAAGTTTAAATTTCTCTTCATATCTACTAGTAATAATTAGGTGTAAAATTAAACAGCTCGTTTGGTGTTAAATTATATATGGTACACCCTACCTATGAATAAATGGTTTCAGAAATACTAAATATTATAATAAAAAAGCGACATATCAAGTCTCAGTTCTTTAAATCTGGGCTACCTTTGCTCAAATAAACTCAAATAGACGTAGGTGAGGCTTTAAAATAATAGATAAATAATTGATAAAATCTCTTGCACTACAATTGTAAAATAACCTATATTTTCAAGGTTTTGTTTATTAATAAACATTTAAAATTTATTGCAGCATTATTACTCAGCGGATATGAATTTTTAAGCAATTTTAACATTATTGCACGCCTATCTGTCAATCTATCAATAATCACTCAGTTACCCGGAAAAGAATTAACTATTTATTTGAACCTGGAGTAAGGTATAACAAGCCTGTAGCCTTCAGTACAGTAGTTCAGTACAGTAGTAGAGTAGTACAGCAATAAATTTGTTTTTTTTCTAAATATAAATTTATTACCGTACTAATAGCTATGCATAGACATATAACTTAGGTAAATATAATGATTATTATTGTCAACATCTCAGTCGTAGAACGTAAAGTGTTAAACATAGAATAAACCTCCCATAAATTTTAAAACATACACTGTAATTTATATCTTACGAATTTATTTTTAACGCAGTTTTTAGATCCCATATATGTTGCATAAAGTGCACTAAGGCGTCATAAGTCACAACGGTTGAGTAAAAATGTAATATAATATTTACGTAATTTTAAAATTTTAATACTATCAAAACATTTATTTATTAAAATATAGTAATTTAATCAACTCTTATCTTGCGTAGCAGCGCTACGAGATGCTCGTAGCCTTACGCTTCACCGTTATATTAACTTCAAGTGTCGCCGCTACGTACGTAGCATCTGAAAACAGCTCTACTTGCGGTGCCTATATTCTCTGTTGCCAGGTTCCTTTTACATTACACTCTAAAATTTTAACAAAACAAGTTTTATAATTATTTATTTTATGTTGTTTACAAAATAATAAAGAGATTAAAAATACATATATTACATGAAATAAAACTATAGTTTTACTGTTTAACTAATAATATTAAGTTGGTATAAAGCCCGTCAAGGGAAAATATCAGCTTTTGGACGTACTCCTAAAGCACGAAATGACCCCTTGGTTAGGTAAGGATTACTTATCCGCTGGGGTTTTAAGTTTCTGGAGTGAAACCTACGGATCCGTAAGCGTAATGTAAGTCGTCCGCCCATAAGGTGTTAGATGACCTTGTTAGGTCGTACTTAGACGTTTGATGCAAGCTAAGGTAGGGTCTATTGGAAATCTATAGGAAGACGTATCATCATATCTACCAGTGATTGTCTGAGTGATTGAAGCCTGTTCGTTGAATCTGCTTCGCAAATCATTAGTCTCGAGGCCTATACCCAACCTCCTTTCCCTACACGATAGATTTGGAACCTTCATGGTAAATCCATGGAATGCTAAGTTATTGTCTTTTTTATGTAACCGATGTTCCAAGTGATTTGCGTTCATGACATGACACGGTAAGACAGACGTGGAACGTTCATAAGTCATTTTTATTTTAAAAATACGTATTTAATAGACATTCAAAAAGCCCGCAAGCTAATACTTCGTGTAAAAGTCTTATATGAAATTTACAGTGTAACCCTTAGTACCGAATTTTTTTTAGCATAATTTAGAAATATTAAAATGTTCATCATGGTGGTAGCCCAGCGGTAGAAGACACAAACCTGAAATTGCAAGTCGCGAGGTTGATTTTAGGGATATGGTCTTATACAATAAACACTTTGCGCATTAATTATATAGGATAGCACACAAACAAGTCTCCAAAGGATGGGCAGCGGTGTTTTCTGCGTACCATAATGGCACGTGGAAATCGTCAACCCGCCTGCCAAGCGTGGCGATTATAGTATATGCACGTCTATGGGCTGAAACAACTATGAATACAATGTTAAAAGTGTGTTCTAAATTTGAACATATCAAAATAATTAATTAATTATTATTCAGTATCTCTCAATGCAGACTTTGTACTGCAAGAAGTTATTGGCCTACCACATCAAACTCAGGAAAATAAATTAAGGTAGCCTGAATGATCATTTTTGAGTTTGTAACAAATGAGCTATAACTTACCCCATATATTTCTAATCACCCTGTATATATACAAAACACGAGGACGACGAATTGTTCATTTAATTTTTCATTTTCATGGTATTGTAAAATGTTGACTTTTATTAATAATACAGTGAAAAAGATTATCAATAATTAAGATAATATTAGATACAATAACCTAGTTATAATTTGCAGTGTGAGTTTGTTTGAATTATATATTTGTGTATATATTAATACTGTTACGTACTGTGTGTGGGTTCTGACTCGGAACGAAACACCGTTGGTTCAAAAGGAGTCCTTCATTCACAAATCAGATGGTCACTCTACCACAAAGTATACTTTCGCTTACTCCAAACTTCGCTTCCAAATCACTCAACACATCACTGTCCAAATAACTTACCAAATAGTCACTTTGTATCACTGAGTGTCGATATGGGGAGTACACCTTTATTACGGAGAAAGTTCTAGTGAGTTTAGGAATTTACTCGGTTTAAATTTCCGAGAACCGTACAAAATAATCAATAAATAACTTCAACGTCAGGCATGTTTACGGCACTTCTTGATCCTTGGTTTCCGTGTTTATTGCATAGAGAGTTTTATAACTCGTGCTTCGTAACAATGTATATGATATATTAATAAAAAATGTATAAGTTTGATCATATTTATTAATTATCGTTGAAACTTTGCAAACAGCTTCATTTATTACCTGTTAATAAATTGAACGCGCGTCGAGCGATTTTAAAAATTCGATATCACCACGTTAAAATATTATCGTCGTCGGATAAATCGTCCGTGCTATTGAGTTATGGTCGATAATACAACTCCTGCAATGAACGGATATAATATACGAGCAGATTTTAAAATTTTTAATCTGTTACCATTGAATATTTCAGTGATTTTATTAATTGCTTGTGAAGTTTAATTATTATCGATGTTTTTAGGCGCTATACGTTCGTCAATTCATAGAATACAGACCTCCTTCAAAGGTGTTTTTAAGTAAATATTACGTAATCGCCACGCTTGGCAAGCAGGTCAGCGATCGCAGTGTGGTATTGTACACAGGATACTGCTGCCTCTTCTCTGAAAACTTGTTTGTAAAAAAAGGACAGTGCTATATAATCAAAGCACAAAATGTGAATTACATAAGATTATATCCCGGGAATCAAACTTTCGGGAATTTAAGCCCTCTTCTGCTAGAACGTACATTATAAATCATTACATGTTTTTTTTTGTATAAGTATAAAATCTCCGTTATAGGGTCCGCGTATCACTAAGTTTGAAATTATCTAGAAACGATTAATACACCATCTTTGCTTCCAGAGTAAACTCTGCCTCGTACTGCTTACTTATAATGCGAGGTGTAATTTCTTCAGTATTCGTATACATGAAAGGCGGTGGACTGTTACCGATATTATTTTCCTATATAAAAGCATCAATGGTTTTACTGACAGTCCAAAACTACTCAAACGAATATGCTTTTTATTACCACAAGATATCAGTCCCTAAAATAAAAGAACTTTTAAACTGCTCTTACTTAGTATGTTAACACTCAAGGATATTACTCCGTAGTCTACTGTGTGCGCTTCATAAGTATAATAACAATTGCAAAAAAACCGATATCTAAAATGTTTCCTTTGCGATGTTAAAAATATATTCGTTATTTCCTATATTATAAGTTAATTTTATAAACGATCTCGAGTGGCGATAAAGAACCGGTAAAAGCGGTGTTGCCGCCCCCTCCCCCGCCTCCCTTACTTGATGTCCGACGACATTGTTGTGGTAGCGGGCAGCGTTATTATATCTTAATGGGAGGCCTGTGCCTTGTAAAAACCTGTATCATCATCATCATTATCATTTTAGCCGTAGGATGTCTATATACGACTTACCTATAGATCTTCAATAAGACTGGTTGATAGTGGGTTGCACTTAGTGTTTTCCGAAGACCTAAGATCGAAAATTGTCTACCCACCTAGTGGTGTTAATCAAATATTTTTATTACTATTTTATTATATATTTAATGGAATCAAGCGTTACCTTGCGGAAGTCCATCCTAAGTAAGAAAAGGACCAATATTTAGCCACTTCCGCACATGCAGTGGTAGCCGTGCAACAAAGTGCACCGCCCGCCAGCCCGCTGATAAATGCGTATGCAGAGTAAATCGATTACTGTGAAACACAGAGTCAACTCTGTGTTTGACACTAATCGGTATAACATAACTCCTGAAGGTGCCCCGTGGAGGGGTGAAACACGTGTTGAAAGGTTTAACGGTGGCAGTTGTGTAATTCGCATAGTTTGCCGCATACGCAGTTATCAGCGGACTGGCGGGCGGTGCACATTGTTGCACGACTACCACTGCATGCGCGGAAGTGGCTAAATATTGGTCCTTTTCTTACTTACTTTATTATAATAAATTTTGTTAGAAATCCCTAATAAATAAATAGTTATAAACACATTTACTACTTCTATCAATAATACTCGTTTGTGTACGTAATTGTATATAACGATTTTAGTTCATATTTTAATTCAAATGATTCGTTATTTCTGTAAAATTTTTTAAGGGATAAATGAATAGCTCGTTTATTGTGCATTAATACACGGTATACCCTAATAAAATTCAGCAGTTTTGGAAATAATACATAGAGTAAGGGTAATATAATAAGAAAAAGAATTTTCGAAGTGGGGATAACTACGTAACAAAATTTATTAATGTTTACTACCTGTTTCTGAAGACTTTTTACTGCCTGAAGTTAATAGCTTGACGCATTCCATTAAAAATATATAATGTAATATATTTAAGAGATTATACGAATTATTGCAAATAGATGAAAAAGCTGTTAACTTTTCGAACTGATTTTTAGCTTTTATACTTATAACCTGATAAATCAACCGATATTCCTTAAAAATATGTGCATTTTACATGGTTTTTATTTCTCTACGAGAAAAATTAAGGCACAAAAATAATTACTCAGCAAGTGTATGCAATGAAGGAAACCGAAAGCTAGGCTTAAAGTTAAAAATTGGTCCAATGGTAAGAAAGATCATTTAGATAAAGATATTCATAAAAAATATATCAAGGTATTTTATTAATTTTTACCATTCAACACTTGATTATTCGTCTTTGCATGTTCCTCCCTGGACTCCGTTCTCCGATCCGATCCGATCTTACTTTATCAACCCTTATTATATTTTATTTTACTCTTTTTACTGTTTAAAAATTACACGCGATAGAATATTTACGTTAATTAATAACAATATATTAAGAACACTTAACTAACATTTTCTTCGCTTTATTAAGTATAACTGAGTAAGATACAAGTGATCTTTGTGAACTCCGCTAACGAGTCATCAAGTCAAGCCGGATGGACACAGCGTTGATCACAGCCAACGTGTGTTAGCAGGGCATACAGATTTATTTTAGCGCGATTTCTAGGCGCTGAGAGCAATGGCGGTTGCTACCGTCACAAATACACCAAAGACACGGTACTGCTGCTTATAAGAACCTGGGGTTGTTGGCGGTCTGCACAGTGTCTTGTATATTGCTATCAAGTATTTATTTATTTAAAATTACAGTATATTTAATTATCGTGTGTCGTTGGCCGCTCTGCTAGTTACAAGTCAGCGTTCTTATCTTAAAATAGCGTAAAAATGAAATGACATATTCATATGTACTACATATCTTCTTTATTTCAGCCAATGTACGCCCAATGTAAGGCATAGCCTTCTGCAAAGATCGCCACGATATCCGGCCCTATGCTTACCGCATCCAGCGATCCGCTATCTTAATTATGTACTGCGTATAAAACAAAAAGTATAAACCTGATTTGGATAGGGTATATCGGCTCGGAACAAACCATATTGGGCGATCATCAGCTTCTTCAAATTGTTGATCATCTAGGAAGATGATTGATGATAAAATATTCAAATATACGTACGAAACAGATTGTACATTTACTTTTAAAAATAAAGAGAACTTCGATAGTTTCTTATATCTCTAAAGTTAATTCCTAAAAATGAATAAATTTCTTAATGATTTATTGAATCGTAAAATATATCACCATCATCATCATTTCATCCGATGAACGCCCAGTGTAAGACAAAGACCTCACTCCTAGATCCTCACAATAACCAGTCCTAAAATTTACGTACATACGTATTTAGATTTAATTAAAAAATACAAATGCGTCGTAAAATGTGACTACAAAAAATAGAAAAGTTTGTTTTTCTTATGAACTCCATATAGCCTGAATTATTGTGGTATAAATGTAAAAAAATTATTAAAAAAAGAACTCGTAAAAAAATCTTATTAAAGCACATGTCTATGTTTATATATCCAGTTGATTTAAAAAATTGCACTATTACAGAATACAATTAAAAAGTGAAATTCGAACTGTGCCGTTTCTAATTAGTTTCCTCTGAATTTTTTAATTAAAAAGGAAAATACGACAGGAGTCGTGTCGCAAGAACTTAATTCAAATGTTGGTAGCCCGGCAAATTTAATAAAGCTTGCTTACGCCCGAACTGTTACCGATAAAGCCGATGTATTTTTTTTAAAACAAGTGTGATAAATTGACTTAGGAATAAAATCATCTAACAATTATAAATTAAGATTTGTAAAAAATACTCAACAATTGAGTAGTGGTAACTCAGAGGTAGAGGACTAAGATTTGCGATTGTAGGTCGCAGGTTCGACACCCAGGATATAGTCTTATGTAATTCATAATTTGTGCATCAATTATATTGGATCTCGGATCTATAAAAAATTGAGTATTGTATAGCAGTTGACTTCTTTTAGCCGATTTATGCAAAAGAAATACGCTACTATGAAGATAATTTATTTTTCAGGATAGAATGAAAATGTATAGTATGTATGTATATATATATATATATATATATATATATATATATATATATATATATCCATGTAAGTTTACGTACGTTTTGTACATGTTAACTACCCGTTATTTATATGTTATTTCTACTGTTTCTCTAATAATCTAATACTATGGTTCTCTGAAAGAAATTGCCTCGTGTGATAAGATCGCCCACGACGCCCGACCCCTTTTTTATTATTACGAAACTGTATGTATTTTCTAGCATGTACAATAAAGAATAGTAAATAAAAATAATGAATGATGAAGATATTCTGGAGTATCCTCAGCTTTGAGGATGGACAAATCACATGAAAGTTCTTTTAGAATAACCATAGCTTGTAAAATGCTTCGGTAAGATAGAAATGATATTAAAATTATGTCGCGAGTTCCATTAAATAAGCTGTCTTCATCAACAACATATGAGTAAAAACAGGACCGCAGTGACCGCTTCACAAGAATATGGGAGCAAATGTAATTTCTGCAAACAATTCATTTTAAGTCGAAGTTTGGTCATGCAAGTGGTCACAATGTCATTAAATAACTTGGCGACGTCTTGGCGAGCTCGTTATAATGTAGCCTGTTCATTATTGAAGTCCGCACTCGAATAAGTTCACACGAAATTAAGTTATCTAAGCGACTGCCAAGAGAAATGTATTGAGTTTTACTTAATTTTATAGTGGTTTTTGTGTTACATTTTTAAACAAGCTACACTAAAATACGATCACATGTTTAATAAAGATGCGGCTCTATTGGGTAAAACTAACTAATTACAATCTTTTTTATAATAAGATAATTTTAGTGTAATCTGTTTCCACTGCTGAAGCAACGAAAATGTCTCCAACTGACAGAAATCCTACGGTCTTGGGTCAATATCACGGAGATTGGAAGAGTGCATGGTGTTTGATGCCAGATGTGGTCTCTGCTCTGACTGCAGGTAAAAGGCCTTGTTATATTTTTTTCCTTGCGAGGAAGTAACTTGTTGGTAATTTTTATCGATAAGGTTAACGAAAAGGCTATACTAGACTCCTATCAGTGTAGACGCAACAGGTTTTTCATGATTTTAAAGCTTCAGGAAAGCCTTTTATGTCATATTAAAGGCATAGGCGCTGTGCCTAGTCTTAATAGAGATGAAACTTTTCATTTATTATAAAGATATGCAAATTTATCACACCATCATCAGGCACACACGTGCGACGAAACATCATGTAAGAATCTACTGATTTTAAAAAAGTTCCCGAACGTCAAATAAATTAGTACTCTCAAAGTATCTATACTTAACTAATACTTCTAGTTATCCTTCTCCTTAACTTACGAAGGTTTATAGTTTCTCATTTAACATATTTTGTCTACAGAATAATGTACATATGTATAAGTAAAATATTGTCTATTTTTTGTATTTTCATTAAGTCAAAGAAATTTCTAGTTGTCTTTCTAAGAAAATAATAACTAAAAACTCATCTTTCTCTATGTAAACCATAGAGTACACACTCGTCTTTAGTTGTAAAACATTAAAGTCCATTAACCAAAAATAGATGTGTTAGGTACAAGTATCAAACAAAAAATGTGTATCATAAAACATTACAATGCAAATTTAAAGTTGCAGGAACCGTCGCTAAACTTCGACTGAGTTTGGGCGCTCTGTAGAGTACAGGAATGTTGATGGACTGCATAAAGTCCGCTAGGGAGTGAAAAGTGGGAATACCAGCCTGAGTATCCTTCAACTCCTCTGAAAAATTTGCTTCCATTAAACAACCGAACGATATATTAAAGTTGAAAATCTACTATGAAATACTTTTTTATTTTCTATTAAAATGCGAAAGGCCTTTTGGCAATATATTGAAACAGCGATTTTTAAATATATTTTTGTTCCCATAAAAACCAATTAAGGCTACATATTTTTAAAATGAATTTATACAATTTATCATGTTACTAAGAAAATAAATGAAACAAAAATATTTAAGAACTTCTAACTGTAAAACGTGAAGCTGAAAATTCGGAGAGTTTAGTGCAAATTGTAGCCTTTAAACACAGCTGCTTTTCAGCATAATCTAGCCTGTACTTTAAAATAGTTTAACTTGCCACGAACTTAATGTTAGATTATGAATAGAACTAACTTCGTGACTAGACTACAGTAACATTATATTCAAATTATTATACAGAATGATTGTCTAAACGTATAAAAGATTTAAAGCAATTAATGTTTGTACAAACATAGGGTACAATTACATGTATAATTAATGTATTTAATACTCTAACAATAAATCAATGGCTTCTCAAATAATAACTAACGGAATGACAATATAGCAAGAAAAAGCATTTTTAAAATTCGAACTACTATATTAATAAATAAATTTTGTTTACTATAGTACTGTATATTATTGTAGATATTATACTGACACGATTTATTGGTGTATCGCACTCGAATAGAAATATTAATATTATGTAACATATTTCAGAGTAAGCGCTTTACAGGGTGAAGATAAAGATAAAATGTATTTATTCTGTATTGGAATTTTTAACAAAAGTCTCATTGATCGTCAACTTTTTCCCAGAAAAGTAATTTCACACTAACACATCTTTTTTTTTAAATATTTAGCCATATTTATTAATACATATTGCTGACAGATAAATGAAAACTAAATAATCAAGCGGCGTCATTATCAAAGATTACGGTCTTTTATATATTTGTCTTTTAAATTTTATTGAATAATATATCTTTTTCGTGAACTTATCTTTAAATTTAATCAAAAAAAATCTGATTTTGAGATATTTTGTACTCGAAATTTTAGTTCATCCAGTTTTTCATGATGCTTTGTAAATACACATACATACATATATAAAGCATATAAACTTATAACATATAGTATTTAAATTATAATTATAATACAATAATAAATAAAAATATCAAACTGACTTGTATCGCACAGGATATATATCGCAAAGGGGAAATAATCACAGGTGTATAGTCTACACACACACACATATATATATATATATATATATATATATAATAATGATTCTCAAAAAAAAAAGATTAAAAAAACTTTTGTTCCTTTTTGAGGGTTTAAATCTCACGAAGTATGGTTCGATAATGATATTTAAAAATCAAGCGAAAATATAAAAAAGATTCGTTCGCGACCGTGGGCCAAGTTAAATCGAGTTATAGCGAAGTGAGGCAGGCTCTTAATAATTAAAGTACAAACTTAGAAGCTGTTAACGTATCATGGAAATCAGATTATACCCGGACTGCCCCGATCAAAGTTTCAACGCTGAAGGCGCGGCGTGCAAATACCTTTTGGCACTGTCGAGATAAAACGGATGTCTGCTAATTTGAATTAAGAAATTAAATTTGGGCGCCATTTGTACCCGTATTATATTCTTTTAAATCTGTACTTATATAGCATTATTGGTTATAGATACAAAAGCCTTAAAGCTATTTCCAATAATATGTGTAATATGTATATTTATTTATTTACACTTTTTGTACACTAAATATAATAACTAAAAAAAAGAAACACTTCCTATAGAGGTACAAGAGACAGTCTTATCGCTCGAGGCGACCTCTACAATACAACCTTAGGATGGAGATGAAAGACATGAAGGAGAGTGCAGTTTAGGGTGTATATACATAAAATACATACATTACTATACACACATACATGTATTTTATGTATTTTTTCAATTAGAATAAGATTGGTAAATAACCTCTGGCAATGTAGTCTGCAACGGCAAATTATAAACAATAATGAATTTTAAAACGGAGTATCTGAATTTATACAATATGTAAATAATATATTAATTGAAAATGTCTTTACTATAAATTCATCCCTTTAAAGCTTATATTCCTTAAAACATTCAACCTACAAAACCACAGCACTTAGAGACTTGAAATTTGATGAGAATATTCCTTTCGTGTAGAAACACAAGGTGAAGAAGAGAAGGATTTAAGGAAATTTCAGCCGCAAGGGTGAGTTGAAGGTGCGTTAATTAAGTTTGCGATGCGGGCAGTAGACGGCTAGCTTATTTATAGTACGTATATGTATATATATATGTACGATATAGACATTATATATATATATATACATGTGTGTGTGTATATAGATTTATTTATTTCATTTTTAGTACGACTGTAGCCACTGATCGAACTTCGATCCTAATGGCACCTTTAAATCAGAATGCTACCCACGTATTGAATGCTATATATCTATATATCTCTTTATCGATCTCTAGATCTATACTTATGTAACTCCTAAGTTTCCAAAAGAGTGCCATAGTTATTTACTAAATATGGTGTTTACGTATTTATTTATTTACTTTATTGAAAATAAAAAGAGACAAAAGGTAGTAAGAAATTACAAATTTAGAAATATAAAATTAGCTACAAATGTTACCTTAAAACTATCTCACAACGAAATTTTGATGAATGAAAGGCAAACAATAATAAAACAAAACCAAAACGCTACTAAACAGGGATCAATAATCCAGAGCATTCTGCAGAACAGACAGTAATGATTACGAGTTACAGCAAGACGTTATATTCCAATGAGGTTTAAATTGTATTGCGTATATCCAATAATTTCGAATGAAATTGTATTTTAAAAGATACAAAAGAGTACGAGAATATATCAATATCACTAACATTGTGGAGGTCACACATCCTATATAAGGGTGCACGTTTACCGATATTTGTCTTAGCAGTTGATAAAAAGAAGGGAGATTTAGAACGCGTTCTAGCTCCGGGAATTCGAAAATTTACCTCGGACAACAGTTCCGAACAGTTAATATAGCCGGCACAAATATTTATAAGTATTTTTATTTTTAGGCTGAATGTCTTCAACACGCTAACACCGTTAACCTATTACATAACTCTGTTATTAATAGTTAATATTGAGTATATAAAATATAAATAATGAAATATTTTTTAGCCATAATCACCACGCGTGGCAGGTGGTTTGGCGATCGCAGTGTGGTATTATGGTTCGCAGAGGACGCTGCTGACCATCTTCTGGAAACTTGTTTGTAGGCAACCTACAAAATTAATGCAATTATATAAAATTGTATCCCAGGATTCGAACCTGTGACTTAAGATCGCAATTCTCAGTCCTCAACTTTTGAGCTAACACTGCTCTTTTTATATAAATACAAGAAGCAAAAACAAAATTCGTATATCTAAGATTAGATTCACCTATGCAGTAAATATTTCTGTGTAGTGTATATACGCTTTTACTAATATAGCATTTATACATATAACACTACCCCAGGCATATTCCACAACCGCTATTGCTATATTAAAAAAATGCCAATTAACGTTTGCGTGCAAAAGGCTCGCTACATATATAACTTCACATAGGATAACATACTTTGTGAATATTGTGATCCCTAAGCTATTTTAAAGTAAATCAAATATTTAAAAAAATATTACATATGATATATTTAATAAAAAGAGACTAGAGAATTCTTTCGTCTGTTGGTAGAATCATCTTGACTTCGTTAATATCTATAATTCATCTTATTTTGAATAAAGAATTTGTGAAAGAGGAATAACTACACATCGTTGTTTTTTTGTTTATCTCATTTGACGTCACTTGATGTATGATTTATCCTATCAAAAAATCACTGGTTTCAGAAATAATAATGTAATGATTATATAGTAATAAAAAGCTTTCTTAAAATTTTAATTACTACGTCCCTCCAGACTTAATAAAATTAAAAAATAATACAATATATTTCAAAATGATGACTATATATGATGAATGGAAAAAAGGTGAAAAAGTTTACTGCTCATTTATGACCATTCACGTCCACTTTTGTGCTTATAATTAATCATACTGTATAAAGTTATACGCTACATTGATCGAACTCGGGAATTAAATATTTTTTCTATAATATATTCAAATATCGAAAGCGTATTAATATAAAATTTATTATTACAATATTTATAATGTTATTATCAATATTTCTGTACATCGCCTCACGTGGTCTCAGCGGGCACTTTCCAGAATCCTTTTGTAAATGCGCACTATATTTGTTGAATAGCTCCCAACCGCCCGGGGAACGTAGACCGTAATCCACCTGAACTTTTTTTATTAAACTTGCGTTTAAATTTAAGCTTATTATCTTACACCGACTTATAAGGTTAGTTAATAAACTTTATTGCATTACTTTAACGATTATTACTTTTCTTTATATATTGTTTTTGTTTATTTAGATTTGTTAGTTATTTATGCTTGTAGTTTTATTTATAATATTAGAAATTACCTACATAAAAATATTAATTAAGTACGTACCTATTTATTAGTACGGTCAAATGATAGTAAACATAAATAAAAATCAATATAGTCTTTTGAAATACAAAATCTTTTATCGTGTTTTCCGAAAGTAGCCAATGACTCAACGGATTGGTAAGAAATAGTGGCAGTGTGCAGAACACATAGCGCGCAGAATGGATGGTCGACGGGGCTTTTAGATCATATAGTGTAGACTACGAACCAGCTAGCACAACGTAGAACTAATATACCGAATAAGGACATACGATCTTGTTAAGATACTCGGAAAACGGACGCAAGCCGGACGGTTACTGTTGTAAATCTAAATCCTTCGGCTGACATAACAATGACGATGATTTTGCTCATAACTTTCAAAGTCCAAGTCGGAATTACTTTATTATATAGCATCATAATAATCATCACTAACTAACTAGAAATTTAGTAATGTTAGTGTTTTATTTTCGTAACATCTTTTAAACGCCCACTGCAAGGGAAATACTTCTCCCAAAGTTCTTTCCAAAAGACTTTCATTTACTTTAACTATACCGTCAGTCCACTAAGAGGGTTACGCCGCATCTACCGACTTGTGGTTGCATATCGAGAACCTTTCGGACCCAACGGCCAACGGTTGCATGAGCGATATGCCGCCCGCCCACTGTGACTGTATATATTGATTTTTCTGTAGATCTCTTCATTTCTAATTCGATCTCGCTGCGAAACTACGAACATGGCTCTCTACATTGCTCTCTGAGTTACCTTACGCCTTCTTATGACATCTGTCATAAATGACAACATCTCAGAACGATACGTCAAAGTTTTTTTTTTAAATTACTTCGAGTCATCTCCAAAAAACTTTGAGAACAATAATGGTATGTTTATTACAATATTCTATTAATATTATATTATTTATAGTATGCTATCCTGTAAATTTTGAGTCATTAAATATGTCTTAATGTTTATTGTAGTGCACAGATAAAATCGAAAACGCATAGCTAGAGGTCTGTAAATAGATCTACTTCTGATATTATACAATGTGATTACAAATGTAAAGCCTGAATGTATAGCTCATTTGCCGTCAATTAATGTTTGGTACATCCTATCCAAAAATAAATAATTTCATGCATAGTAACGTAATAATAATATAGTTCATAATATACCATTTCGGATTATAACATATTATTCTTAAGTTTTGTTTACTATCTGTCCCTGCAAGAGGTTATTGACATGTCGCATTACAATGAATAAATACATTTAAAAAACTTTTAAGTTAAACGGTTTTTTGATACCCATATTGTGGTGGTTGTGGAAAAATATGTACCTAGTCAGCCATATTGGAACGGCGTCCATCTTGAATTTTAAATTTTGACATAATCATCGTGTTTTACTAGTGTAGCCCTTTCATTTGATACCCATATTGAGGGGGTTAAAGAAAAATATGTAATCCGCCATATTGTATCGGCGGCCATCTTAGATTTATAATGTTATTGATTTTATTATATTGTATTGTCATCTAAATCAAATGTGTGCACCAAATTTCAGATGAATCTGACAACAGGAAGGTGCATAAATTTCATTTTCTAATTTTGACCCAAATAAATAAACAAATAAATTCCGTACGGGTCGGGATAAATAAAACCATTTAAAAATATAACATTTTTCAGAGTGATCACTTTATACAGAATAATTGAAAACTGATGAAAAGCCTTTTGATGACAATTTACCTATACGTTCACCATTTTTAAAGCTTTTACACCTTTAATCAAACATGCTATAAACTAGTGTTTCTCAACGCAAAACCCACGCCACACAGAAGAGAAATTAGATTTTAAATAGGACTATTCCAAAATGTACTCTACACAAGTTTAACCTTTTCGCTCCGGGTCATTTAAATGTAATGTTAGATTTCGGTGCCAAATTGGACATTTAAAGTAATTTCTTAAATAATTATAATAATGGCTGTTACATAGGGAGGTATAAGAATTTTAGAAAGGTGTGACATGGCACAAAAAAGGTTGAGAAACACTGATGTATACAGATAAAATCAAAAACGAATAGCTCTAGGTGTGATAGCGAAAAAAAATATCTAAAAGTAGACATTATGAAATAACTCTCTTTTCAAAATAAAAATGTTCTGTTATTTTGTGGAGCAAGATAAAATGTTTAATTTATTATAACCTAAAAGAAGGCGTTGAATTTTTTACTTATAAAATAGTTGGAGATCCATAAACGTTAAGGGACCTTATATTAAATATTTACTATGTCTATAAATAATACAATGATTCTTTATTTTTTAATCAAAATTGTAATTATATTGACTTTTAAAAAATTTAAATGTAATATCTGAATTATTTAACAAACAGTTTAACATATATACAATAAAATACAAAAGAAGTGTTTGTTTGTAATGTCAAAATAACTATATATGAATATATATAAGGTACACATACCAAAATAACATTTTTTAAAAGAGTTTCTGTATGTGAGTTTGTTCCGTCTATCCTCTAAAATGGAAAAACTATAAGCTACTTTTGTTTTAAAAAATCTTAGACGTAAAAAAACTAAATAATCTAAAGATATCTTTGTTAAATCCACGCGGACGAAGTCGCGGGCAAAGCTAGTTATAAATAACATTCTGTTTAACAAGCATAATCAAAAATTTAATAAATGCTTATCTTTATTTACATAATGCGGGCAGCGATGACAGATCACTGTGGCGATATTTGCAGGCGAGGAAGCGGAGGTCTATTGCCTGATATAATGATAGTAATAGATCTTAGGTAGAAATGTCTGTGTAGTGTCGGAGATATTGGGTGAACAAAGATGGTTTTTAAAATGCCGTAAAAGAGAAAGGTGAACCCAGAAACAAGCATGTGAACATAAATCAACACCTACGTTATACAAAGACGCGAGTTTATTTCGAAACGCGGTAAACGCGGGCCGTTACATTGTTCTTTGGTAGTCATTTTTTAAAGATAATCTCGCCATATTGGTTTCTGCCACGCTCCGTGGCGACCTCCCGTGGCGGGCGGCGCATAACTCTTTCACGTTAGGACCTTTTTATTAAAATACAAACCGCGTTTGGACTGTTACGACCCTTCCTTATACGTATTCCATTATTAAAAGTTTAAAAATAAACAAACAACGTTGGACAATGAAGCGATTTGTCGCATAATGTGTATATTTTAACGGTTTTTATTTGAGTTCGAGTCAATTAAAGTTTCTTTTTAATCTTTTTTAAATGTATCTATCGAATTTATCGTGCAGTGGTCGTCTTAAACAATAATGGTCCGTAGATTGTTTCCAAAGATGAGCCGACTTCATTTACGAGAATTATACAGGGTGATTGGTTATAAGTGTATAGGTGAATGTTTAGCTCATGTAAACTTTGTATAAAGTTATGACTCTAAAACATGTTACATTTTGTTTACGGGATGTCGCTAAATGCGCAATCGCTAGACCGCTCATGATAGAAGACTTTTAGGTAGGAACATGTCTTGCAGTGTGTTTTATTTTATCTATCGGAATGCGACAGGCCTGTAACTTCTGACAGTACAAAAGTCGGCAGAGACAGACAGTAAATAATAATTTTAATACGCCGCAGTATGAATTTTGAACACGCTTTCTCTAACTATATCATTATTACTTTATTAATTATTTCTGAAATCATTGATATAAAGATAAGGTGTAGTAGTCGGTTGAAACCATAAACGCCTACTGCAAGGCAGAGGTCTTCCTCTAAGATATCTGTGGGGATATACCATAATCGCCAGGCTGCGCAGGCGAGTTCGCGATCGCAGCGTGTTATTTTGGTAAGAAGAGGGCGCTGCTGCCCATCGTGAAAACTTTTTTATAAGCAGTGGCAGTATAATTAATGTACAGTGTGAATAACGTAAAATTGTTTCTTGGGAATCGAACCCGTAATCTACGATCGCTAGAAACAGTCTTCTACATCTGGTATATTACTGTTCAGATAGGGTTTATTATATATTGATGGCAAATGAGCTATACCTCACTTACCCACACGATATCTTGTACATTATTTGTTATAAGCGTAAAGGCTTTGCAAAGAGCATATTTTAAGACCCGTCATTATGGCGATCTATAAGGGAGGCCTATGCTATGAAATGGGCGTCAATCGGCTGTCATGATAATAGCTTATTTGACAACAAAAAGGTAGTAAAGTTTTTACATGTATTTACAAAATCAATCTGTTTAAAGTATATATCTGTGTAAAAAGTCAATACAAAGTTTACATGGGCAGATTATAAATAATAATTAATTTTAATACGTAGTCATCCTTATTTTTGAAACGCTGTGTTTTACTATGTTATTTTACGTTATATATGAAACCATTGTAAATGAGCTGTACATTCATATCTTTAATGCTTTTACACCAGTGACTAATCCCCCTGTATATTATTTTTTATTTTACCTATATTATAAAAAGGTATTTATGTTGTTAAATTTGCGAACTGACCTTGCCGTCGAGGGAGCGACTTGTTCTTGACTGACTGCGAATAATTGTGTATTTTACTTTTCTTACTGCGCCCAGCTCGGAGGCTCGATAGCGTATTTGGCACGACATGAGTCTCTAGAGAAATTGTCCTGTATATTAAAGTCTGTGAAATTAATGAATTTGGATGTGTGATGACAGGATCAAAGTAATGCGTAGTTGCCGGGTTTATTAACTGGGATATCGTTAGAAGGATTGTACATGATGCAGTCGACGGCCAACTTTTAAGGCCGACGGTAAGACTTTGATAATACATAAGTTTTAGTTACAGATTTAGATGAAAAAAAAACATATTTATCTACCCAGAGCAGAGGTTAACAACATTTTTAGCCAACGGCCTATATTTAATTTTTTTTTCTGGTGGGCCTCTAAAATTAGTGTAAAAGTAATTAAGTGAAATATTCCATTCCAAATATTCTCATTCCATACGGCACGTTCCTATTGCATCCCTAAACAAGTGAATAACTTATTGAATATAGGAACGAATTGTGATACGTCAGAAAGCATTTGATAGAACTGTAATATAGTAAGAAAAGGACCAATATTTGACCACTTCCGTACATGCAGTGGTAGTCGTGCAACAATGTGCACCGCCCGCCGGTGCACTTTGTTGTCAGTGATGTTTGTGTATATTGTTGTGAATCGGTGTACAACATACAGTAAGGTATTACATAGTCGTTTGTGAAGATTTATTCTTTAAAATTCAATGTCAGGGAGCCTACAATTGTATATTTGCTACGTAATTAATTAATTATTTTACGTAATGCATGCTGCTCCCTAAATTTCAGATACACACTATTTCTTCTGTAATCTTTATTGGGGAACTTCAAAATA
The DNA here is from genome assembly GCF_028537555.1 of Battus philenor. Taxonomy (NCBI): domain Eukaryota; kingdom Metazoa; phylum Arthropoda; class Insecta; order Lepidoptera; family Papilionidae; genus Battus; species Battus philenor. Next base: position 3,449,634 of record NW_027181688.1, read on the forward strand.
GGAATATAATAAATAATTACTGTTTATTATCCAAACATTAAATTATTTGACATGCGTTTCGTTTTTTTTTATTTTCTGTTAAACTACGACTAGTTAATACCTTTTGGATAAAATAATAGTAAAAAAAAAGCAATACAAAAAAACTAAACCTAGGCATAAGAAAACAAAAGACTGAAGCAAAATAAATAATAAATATAAGCAAATAAATGTGATATACCTAGTAAATAAGATTTATAAAACAAAATAAGAGGATGAAAGAAAGAAGAGTAGAATAAAAGGGCATAAAAGAAAAGAATTATAACATGAAAGACAGAAAAGAATAAAAGATAATAAGAAGAATGAAAGAAGATAATGGAAATAAAAAATTATGTGAAAAAAATAAATTAAAGATAAAGTCCCTGTCCCACAACTAGATAGGGGTACGAGAGGCCCCCAATAGCGAGGGCCATTAAAAAAAAAATACCTTTTGGATAGTACAAAGTCTCTTCGGACAATTACTATACGAATGTAAATAAACGAACTACTTTTTAAAATACATTTATGTACATTCTTATCCCAGGAGTCGCGGCTATGTGTTAAGTTTCAAGATCTTTATTCAAATTTTTAATAACTTTAGAGAAGAATGAGAAAGAAAGATTCTAGTTATGGGTGTAATTTAGAACTAATACAGGCAAGACGATATAAGAACACAATGGGAATACACAGCTAGCTGTCCCACAATACCTATGTGACGTTTTGTTAATCATTGTATTTCGTGAGACAGAGAAGACGCTCTACGAAGCCGAAATTGGCCGATAGTCTCTTTCTGAAAGTCAATGTGCAATATTTATCGCCGGATACTGTTTAACCCGTGTTACAGCGCTGATTTTAAATATAGAACACAGAAAATCTATACATCAAACGTTTGAGTTGTTTAAAAAAAAACGTGCTTTAATATATGTATATAAGTACCACTTGTAACAGCGAATGTAAAACGATAAACACTTTACGGCAATCGAATCGTTCTAAGTACTACTGTCGAATTTAAATTATCGACGTTACACAACGTTCACGCGGACAGTTAAGCGGTTGACCGCTTTGATAGCATTCCGAGCTACTCTCATACATTAAACCCTTGTACCCTGCTTCTGTTTGCTGTTCAGTTCAGCGCTTCAGTTACGATGAAGTGTAAACAAGCAAATAGACTTTGCGCTAACTAAAGCAAAGAATAGCTTGCGTTGGTGATTTTAATTGCTTGTAGTGTAACGCAGAATAAGCTGTTTACATCTATTACGTATAAATGTATGTTGACCAAGTATAATTTAGAACACTAAGGTAATGGACCGCGTCGATAGATTCATTATCTTCTTTTATACAGTTGTAATGGAATAGGCGTTTGTCTTATCTAGTTCACGGACCCTTCCGCTCCGTGAACTCAGTTCCGATGAAGCTGTAAAAGCCTTAGAGCTAACAGCATTAACATCTTCAGAAACAATAGAGCGTTTGTCTTCCATCTCACCTGATGGAAAGTGTAAATAAAGAAGAAGGTGGTACACGCCCATCCAAAAGAAACCTATTCACTCTACTCCTAAAGGCTCCAGAGTTCAACTCATCAGGAAAATTAGACCCAAACAGGTCGTTCCAAATCTTGGCGACTCTAACAAAAAACGAGCCGTGAAACAGTTTAGTTCGACTTTTGGGTATGGCAACAACGTATGGATGAAACTTTTTTCTGCGTCTAGTAATCCGATAAAGGATTGGAGATGGCTCAATCAGTTCGAAAAGAGCCTTCGAGCACTCTCCAAAGTGCATCCTATAAAAAACCGATAAGCTGACAACTCAAGGCCGATGCTGTAACCTACGCTTGGGGTTTATATCCATTCTTTCCCGGGTGTTGTGAGCTGCCGTTGCTAGCCAATGATGCAGGAACTATTTTATTTATAAAGTCGAGATGATGCGGCTTTAGTGCATCATGTGAGAGAACCTCCGGTAGCGGTCCGATATCTAACCTCTTTCTCGCAACTGACCCCAAATTGTACCTACGCAGGCCGTACTTTGGATAGTTCAACAGCAGGTGTAGTGCCTCTTCCTACACGTTCGGGTTGCATTCGCATGATCATCTTTCAGTCGGAAACGGAGTAGGTGGGAGGCGAAGCTCCCAAGTCCTGTTAGCATCTGGGTTTTGGAACGGTGTAACCATGCTTATTATGAACCAGCTTATAAGGAGTGCGGACGGGCAGGAACGCCTTTGTAACCTTATCCGTTGAACCTTCAGTGTAGAATTTCTGCCTGGCTTCTAGAGTCCTTTGCCTAAGCATTAAGTTAGCGTGCGTTATAGGCACACCAACGTAGACCGGCTTGGTCTTCAACGTCAGGGATGTCATCGCCTGCTCGTCGGTCTGCTCATTCCTTTCCAACCTGGCATGAGCTTTGACCCACCAGTACTTCACAATGTTTCTAAGACCCTCTGCCTCGAGTATATCGAACACAATCGGGTGACAAGAAGTTCATAACATTGCCGAAAAAATTATCTAGAAGATATCCGATATCGCAGAATATGTTACATTATAGTGGTTATACAATTGTAAATATCAGAGCAAACGTTTGCATATGAAACAATGTCTTAATAAAAACATGTAAATGTCACACAAGCTGGCATTACAGTGCTACTAACAGCACGGCTTGCTGTTAAACAGCGCAGAACACAGCGGCTTTAGCTGTAAGGTTCTGCAATGGAGACTATGGACTGACAAACGCGGTGTGGTCCACGGCCCACAAAGACAGACGATCTTGTTGAGGTCTTTGGAAGACGCTTGATGCAAACCGCTTCCAATCGATCTTACTAGAAATCTATGAGGGAGAGTGGACGTTTTACGGCTGAAATGATGGTGATGAAACTATAAAAAATCCTTAAGAAATATTTGATTGAAATTAATTTTAACAGGAAACAATAATGCTAATGGAAAATAAAAAATATACTCTGGTTTACGACTTGAGGAAACGAAGCGGTTTTTATAATTAAGTAGAAGTGCAGAGGGTGGTAATTATAAGCAGTTATTAAGTCTAATTAACACAACTAGGATTTAACTCTACCATATGCTGCTTAATTAACTTATCCTATACAAACTAGCTTTCTAATTAAAAAGATACCATTTACGCTTCCTCCTCTGGTAAAACTTCATGTTAGTGTATCTATCTGCTAACAGATGGCACTACACGTAAAACGTAACTGGATTATGTAGATTTATCTGATTCTTAAATGCAGTAAATTTACAATATTAATTACTTTTTTAACTTGTTAATAATTTTTAATATTCGTGTGTTAAATTTTGTATATATTCTGATATAAAAAAACTCTACCTTGCATTTGTAGACCTTGCACCAATTTTGTAGAATATTTCAGAATAAACGATTACATTACAATACAGCAGTGGAAGATTAATATTTAATAAAAATAAAATGTTTTAAAAGACTCGTATTATGGAAGATGGAAATATCATTGATTTCTGAACTTCTTAGGAATCCTCTCAGATAATAACATTTTTACTCGATTGTTTCGAAACATTCGTCTTTTCGAAATGCCTGCATTCTTTTCTTTCTTTATAGTAATTTGTTTAACCAGCCTACTTCCTCTTAACTTAAACCTTGATTTCTTTTTTGACAGCTTCAAATTGACTCTCTGTTCCAATATATTTTGAACAAAACTTTAATGATCGCAAAAGTTGACGCGCAAAATCGCTGTCAAACAAAAAAGGTGGTGTATAATAATTTTAATATACAATGAAGTATAAATAAATGAATAAAAACATCCAAGAAGCGAAAGATATTAACAACTTATGGCGACAATAATTTAAATATATATAGGCTCTAAAAACCATTTTAAAAGTCTATTTCATAAACTAGTTTAAAGAAATAAGTCAAAATTTTTGCAAATGTTTACATCGCTATGATTATTGAAAATATTTGAATTGTCCTACTTTTCCCCAAAAGATGGCGTCGCTTATGTCATATTTACGATTAAAAACGTCTGTTTAACATTAAAAAGTAACCCCTAAAATTTTTATTTTATTAAAGGTAATCAGTTTAATTAAAATAAATCGTTAGTTATAATAAAATATAACTAACAATGTACACTATAAGATATAATTATTTTTATAAAAGGAATCTTACTGTTATTAAAACGGTTAAGATAATTTCGTTTTTTATTTAAACGGATACGATTAATTTAAGTGCCGAAAAGAAATCAGGGAGAGGTAAAACCGTTAGCAAATATTTAAGTAAGAAAAACAAACTCAAATTTACATAATAATAAATACCTTAACTAAAAGAATTATATGGAATTTACAATGTACTGAATTATATTTTGACGGATACGCAAGCGATCTTATAATAAAAGATGCCTTCGTTATCGTATTTGACCGACCCAATTCGATCTCGATTGGAAACGGCAGGTGTGAGTTCTAAGGAATAACTTACACAAAAAAAAACATCTGGAATTTCGTATACAATATCTATGGATATAGGTGGCTTGCCAACATAAAGACATTCCAAATGTCGCTTTTAACGTTATTCAAGGAACCGATGGCGACTATTGTAGTTTTTCTGCCACAATAGTGAAGGAATTTCGATATAATCCGATCTTTTAACCTCAATAACGGATAAAGCGATGGGATTCCTAGTAGGTAAAGTTTTTGAGCTTATGAGCCGTGCACCCCTCTTGCTCCCACCCGCGCAGTCGCCAGTGCACCGACGGCGTTCTATCGGTTTGGTTGTGTATAGATGATATAAATTCCGTCTAAACCGTCTCGGATCAAACGCTCGTGTTGTTAAACAAACGATTTATACGATCTAATTCCGTGCTCTTTGATAGCAGTGATTTGTGTACGTTAAATAAAATGGCTGTTTGATTTAATACGTGTTGTGTGTACATTTATGTGATGGTTGTTTTTGGTGTGCTATAGGCATACTTTTCAGCAATGGGGCATCGTGAATTTCATCTTTGGTATGTATTTTAAATTGTCTTATCATTTATATTTTCTTTAATAAGTAAAATATTCCTATATTTCTCTTTAATAGGTATACGCTAAAAATTAAATAGAAATAAAATAACGGCTGTAGTAATTTGGCGTATTTGTTTTATGTGAAACAGTAAATTACTTTTATTGTTTATTCCAACCGATTTTATAGTTTTATGCGCTTTTTTAGTTAACCCTTAATAGCCTGATTTACGAAAGTGATTTTTTTTTATATTACTGTGTTTGCTTGAGGGTCTATATGAAGGGAAAAATAGTTTTTTTTTTAATTCGTTGGAAAGAATATTATACAACAGTAAAATTCGTACAGCCAACCTATAAAAAAAAGTAACAGTAATGTGAACATTCGGTTTAAAAGATTGGTATTCAAAATTGAAACTAGGCTATTAAGGGTTAAACCTCTACAATATGATCCTTTTTACTTTTAATAAATTTTCAAATATATTTGTCTGAACTGATTAGCTAATAAGTATAAAGTTTACTTTTAAATGTTCTGTTTAGTGTTGTAAACATTATTTGACAATAATTGTTAATTATCAAGGTTACGCTTATTAAAATGATTTAAATTTTAAAATGCGTAACCATTTAATTATATAAACATTGAATATATTAATCTTATATATTCAAATAAGGTGTTTCTAAATGTCAAACGTAAAGATTAATAGTAATAAACTGTTTTATGCAAATTCTGGCGGAAATTGTCTTCATACTCAAGTAAATTAGGTTACACATAAATAGAAGGGTTTCCAGCTCCTGTACCGTCTTTAATCGTTTCACTAATTGCGTTGTTGCTTTTAAGATTTAAATTGTTTTATCATGTTATCTGTATATAAGTTTTTAGTCTCATTCGCTGATTGTATGAAATATTAGAAAAGACAAAAAATCATCATCTTTATTTTAGTTATAGGTTGTTCACTGCTGGACACAGACTTCTACGATATATTTCTAATAAGACCGTTTGGAAAATATTAGTGTCTTCCAGCGACCTGTGTGCCCTTAAGATCCCAGTAGCTTTTTGGTTAGCATTTAATAGGCGTGGTATTTTGCCTGTCTATTGCCTCATCAACTTGCAAAACACCTCGGCTGTCTCAATCTCGTCTATGGATCTGCATATTTCTGGTTTAACCTCGTAGAGAAATCCTGAGCATAGTCCAGCAGGTCCTATGACCAGTTCAGCCTCTGTGCCCTTGCCAATAAGGCTGGGCGGAGTGAGAGACCACATCGAATCCTACACGGATGGGCAGCGTTTTAGAAACAACGAAATATGTTCACGTTTTAAATCCCTCAGTGACTTAAGATGAAAGTCTATGACCAATGTGTGTTACTAGTAATAACTATCTGCGAAGAAATCGAAAATATACGTTTTCTTAATTTATGCTAACTTAGTTTAATGGTTAAAGATATTTACTTAAATCAGGAACGAAGTTAAGCGTTGATAGACCTTAAAAATAATCTTCAGTATTTTAAGTTCAAGTATATTTGCCGTTATACCTTTTTTGCTGAAAACCTGTTAGATCCCATTTCATGCTTAACGGTCAATTTCGATATTTAATACATTTTATAGAAAATGATTGTAGAAAATTTAATAAATTAAGTCTATAAGTAATATAGAGCTAGCGGATATTTATTTATTATTTATTTAACTTTATTTATTGCAACGTACAGGTATTGTACATAATTCTATTTACAATTTCAAATAAGGAAAACAAAATAGATAAATATATATGACCAGTTCGTATGATTGATTTATTTCTATAGCCGTACAGTACTCGGTTTACATTAAAACCTTTTCGTATAAGTCAAATATGCAAAATTAAAAAGTTATGAATACAAGATTTTTGCCTGCCGTTTGACATACACGAGCTATAGATAATATTTCACTATCTTCCGACGATTCTGTTCCACTTTCAATTTTTTCATCTCCCATGTCTTCTTCCGAATCGGCCAAATCGTCCGGAACGTCAGACAAGACGTCCGCGCATTCATTATAAATAATCGTGTCGTCTATTTCGCCTGCCATGATCAAAGGGCACAAGCACTTATAAAAACCCTAGCGATATTATTTTGCGTGCGACACTACAATGGTGTCGCCAGCCGTTGGCCACCCTTGTTGCACATGACACTATTGTGGTGTCGCCGGCCGTTGGCCAAAATTTTGCGTACAACACCACTGTGGTGTCGCCGGACGGCATAGTATTCTACCGAAACTCTATAGTAATTTTTAGAGAACTCGATAGTAATTTTTAGAGAACTCAATAGTAATTTTTAGAGAACTCAATAGTAATTTAGCGAATCATACCTGAATATGCTAAATTACTATTGAGAAGTCATGTGGGACGATTTATAGGCTTTTTTATACCTTCTAACACTTTCTTACTCACATACGAGCTTCGCAAGCATTGTATCAGCCAATAAACGTCCATTGTAAGGCATATGCCTCACTCAAAGATAGCTGCGATGACCAGATTCGCGCTGACCGCATCTAGCACCTAGCTTTAGTCCACCTAGTTTAGGTTCTAGAAGGCATACACACGTTTTACATATAGATAAATGAATAAATAGATAATTTAAGACGAACAGAATAGAAAATAAGGCAATAAAAAGAAAAATAATATAAATAGATAAACAGTTGCAACAGGTGTTGTATAAACTAAAATACAAAATGTGCAATTAGCGGTAAGGAAGCATGAAAAAAGGAGATAAGACTATTAATGTAACCAATATAAAAGGTCTCCGCCTATTGACGGTAGAGGATTACAGGTGTCTTAATAAAAGCCTTATCCATATTAATTTTCTTTTGCCTATTTTGGGGCGAAATTATTGAATTAATATTTACTTTTTTAATTTTTTAATTTTTGTTATTTCTTCTATTTTAAAGTTAATGTTTGTTATGTTATATCATTTCATTTCATATTTTTTTATTTGTGTTCTTATAAATATTCTGATTTCTGTAATAGGTTTATTAATTAGATCCTCGATGTTGTATCAGTTCAATTATATGCACTGCATGTGACATATACATCGACGTAACCGCGTCGCTAAATTACGTAATAATAGAAAATTGATTATTGTGGGCTGTACACGTTGGTCTAGTCCACAATAACTCGGTAGAGGACTTTTTAAATTAATTCTTATTTGTATCGCTAGTGTGTTTTTCTACAATATTTTTTTTTCGCTTTTACTAAACGCAGACACTTGGGAGAGGGTTGCCGCTATTTGATACGGATCTTTCTCCCAGCTGCGACGCACGACAGCTTTATATAATTATTTACAATTTTTCTTTACACAATTTTCTCTTATGTGTAAATACAGCTAAAATTTATTCATATTAACAATCCGTTTGGAAGTTTTACTCAATTATACATTAGTTGGTACATTATTTTATCTCAAGTCGCTGCCCAAGCGCTGACCGTCAAATGCCTTGAGATTTAGGACAATGTGCCGGACCAACTCATCAAAAGATTCTGCTGTAGATTTTTTCCTGAGAAGGTCCGGTAAGTTGAACGGAGGTATATTAAGGTTTTCACATAAGGTTACGTGGTTACGTCTTTTGGATTTGAATCGGGAGCAGTGTCTGAGTAAGTGATGAAAAGTCTGTACTGTGTAGCCGTCACACGCTAGAGGACTTTGACATGAGGTTGTAGGACGCGGGTTTTTTTCCCGGCATACAATCTTATGTCCAATTTATAATTCATACTTTGTGCATTAATAGGATTGTCACTGCTCACCTACGAGTTTCCAGAAGATGAACAACAGTGTTTTCTGCGTACCTTAATACCACACTGCGATAGCAAACCCTCTTGCAAAGTATATTCCCTTAAAGATATCTTTGAGGGAAGCCTATGCCCAGCGGTCCACCGCTTTTGAGCACATAGACGCCCAGGTCTATGTGCTCAAACGTCGAGACGCATGTTTTGTAAACACTTTATAAGTAATTGTCGAGGGTGCAGGAATATTTGCAAGTTCAGCAGTCCAATGTAAAAAGAGATATAGATTGTTTATGTATATAGCCTACTTTACCAATATAAACATATATATTTCGGTAATTTATTTATCTTTCTAGATTCCGACATCCGCGAATCTTTAGAGTAATATTGACGTGCAAGTCTAAAAGTATATACATTATTATTGCTTGAAAAGTCTGACGTAAATGGAATATCTTCGTTTTTAAATTCTGTCGCTCTCAATACCATTTTCTTTAAAAGTTGGAGTAAGTGAACCGAAAATAAAATAACTTTGTTTATTTTAAGCGGTAACAAAATAATGCTTTAAAAGGGAAAGCGCTTCTGTTAATTTCTTTCTATAAGATCGCTATCGGTCTATAGGCGATTAAGTTTTATTGACTGTAGTTATTTTTTTACGATTGATAGCAGCCAATAGACGCTAGATTCGGTTTTCTCGGGAAATCTTGGACTAGATCACTAAACGCGTACGTGGGTAATTCTAAGAAATCCTTTTTCAGGGACCATTTAACACAGTCACTCCATAGAACCTCCACCGAATGCATCGAAAAGCTTTGTAACAACCTAATACTATGTACTTAACAATATTACTTCCTCAGCTAAGACTGAATAAATCATCAAGCTAAGTTAAAGTAAAGAAGGCTAGATTAGGCGTCGCGAACATTTCAAACTTGGTTAAGCTATGAACCAATGAAAAAACTGTTTTTAATAACAAAGAAATGATCCTTTATTTTAATTTAGACATGAATGTTATGAGAAGCTTAAATTGATATGTTCTTAGATTATAATCAACATAGTTTTACCCGTAGAACGTCCAGTACTAGATACAGACCTCCATAGATTTCCAACGAGATAGGATAGAATGTATGTAATGTATGAATAATCTGGTAAATGGCAGTAAAGAAACAGTGACATTTAATCTAAAAAAATCTCGTGTTACAATTAGGTAAAATGATAACTATTTTCAAATTAATATCTTTCTACGAAAATAATAACTAATGATATTACGATTTTCTTTTTGGGACGTAATCCTTTTGTAATCTCGTCTCAAGGTCGAAATAATAAATTTAGTTCGGATGAATGGGAATTGATGTCTATTCTCTAAGATGAATAAACCGCTCGCCTCTGGGTGGACCGCTCTAGTTCTGTCCGCTGAACTGGCAAAAGCCTTTTCATAAATCTTATTTAATTAAATTAAGTGTAATTTAGGTCAGTTGAAAACGTTTTAAGAACTATAAAGGGATGGAGACTCCGTTTCATGTTGATACTAGAACTTTGTACCTATATTTTATTTTAGCACGAAACTACATATAATATCCATGTTTATTTAAGACTTGAACACTCCATTGTTCAGTATTTTCTCGTTAATATTATCGTTTTACATTTTCGAGTGTCCCATAAATCAACGTCAATGTAAATTCTGTCAAAATAATTGGTACAGTTAACAAATTTCAAGTGTTAATGAGGTTTGATTTATTATTATTATGACTTATATTTGTAGTGCTAGAAAAAATAACAGATTTGGGTTTTGAAATCTTTTCACAATTAAATTTAAATAGATCTATAACCAAAAGTACAATGTTAATACACTTAGACGTGAATATAACTGTTTTACAAATGATACTGACTGTACTGTGATGCCTGGTCGTTAAAACAACGTAAATTGCGGTACGGGTTGAGTTCAAACTGACTGTACCAATGCCCACTTCTGTCCCACAGACATTGGGGACGCTATATTGCCCACATCTGGTCGACGATGTTGCCAACAATACCTGCGTCCGACTGTTTAACATTAACGCGATTCCTTATTTAGATATTTATTAAACAAATTAATGTTAATAATAGTCGAGTCTTATCATCTCCCATTATGGATTTGATAAAATATTTAATTATATTGTAATAGATTTAATACGACGTGACGATATTTGTTCAAAGAAAGGAAAGAAATAAGCTAAAACGTACACAAAATGAGCGCAATGTCGCTTAGTTGCGGAAATCAGCCCGTTGTTACGGTCATACAATAGACTAAGGTGTATAGAAACGAAATCATTGTTAGAAATGTAACAAGATAGATGTGTTGCTATCATTCTTAATTAAACTCTGCTATGATGGAAAATCTCTGTCTCAATTAAAAATATGATGTTAATTTAAAATTTTACAAAAAACTTAGTGCATGATTAATATTTAGAAAGATATCACACGAGATCGTCAAATCAATTATTGAAAATCAATTCCATACACGTATGACAACAGTAGGAAATGTCCACAGGTATTGCTGATGACTAGACCTTGCCTGATATGCCCAATTGAACTTTAATGGTTTGCAGTTATACATAAATACAAGCTGATCCCGTAAAGGTTGTTTTGCAAAAAAAAATAAAATAAAGGGCTGATGGTAGAGGGGTGAAAATTTAGGGTTGTATGTATTTTTTAATGCCACATTAAAAAATATAAAAACGAAAAATTTCGATCAAAAATTTAAAAAAATATTTTAAGGGTGAACAACCCTTATCATTTAGGGGTATGGAAAATAGATAGTAGCCGATTCTTAGACCTACTGAATACGCATATAAAATTTGGTAAAAATCCGTCAAGCCGTTTCGGAGGAGTACGGTAACTAACATTGTGACATGGAAATTATAGTAATATATAATATATATTAGATAAAAGAAAGTCGCTCCAAGATATATCTTGTCAATTCATAGCATTTTATCTTACGGTATTTAATTATGGGACGGAACCGCAGGGAGAACTGTTTCTGTTACTTAGAACTAAAAAGCCACAAATTATCTTAAAGATGTTTCAAAAGGAAATGGTATTCTATTGGCATTTCTCTATATTAGCATTTATAATATTTAATATTTTTACGCGTCTAAAATTAAATTCATACATAATAAATAGTAACAGACACACCGTCAGTACTAGAAATAAAAATCAACTTTGTAACGCCTTAATATGTCATGGACCTATATAACAGAGTCGCAACATATCTTAGACCATTTTTAAGTTTTATATTTAAATTAGAATTATATTATTAAATAAACCATATAGGATTCAAGAGTTTTTAGTTGATCGAAATGTATGGATTTTTGACTCATTTGTATAATTGATATTAAATAATAAAGAAATATATCAAAAATTGTTAAGTTTCATTTAAGAAGAGTTAGGTTTTTTGTTTAGTTTCTGCCTGAATATCTCACCAGCATCGGCATTATCATATCGGCATTCCGAGCTGATGGAAGCTTACTACATATAATGTTAAAATAATCGACGATTTAAAAGTGCATGTAATGCCTACTCGAATAAAGATATTTTGAATTTCGAATTTTTTTCTCTAATGAAACGGCTTCAAAGTACATTTTTCAAGTCGTTTTTATCGGTATTAAGTAAGAAGAGGACCAATATTTAGCCACTTCCGCACATGCAGTGGTAGTCGTGCAATAAAATGCACCGCCCGCCAGCCCGCTGATAAATGCGTATGCGGCAAACAATGCGAATCACACAACCGCTACCGCCAAATCACTCAACGCGTGTTTCACCGCTCCACGGGGCATCTTCAGGAGTTACACCGATTAGTGCCAAACACAGTCTCTGTGACTCAAAGTGGCTAAATATTGGTCCTTTTCTTACTTAGGATGGACTTCCGCGAGGTAACGCCTGATTCCATTAAATATTTATCGGTATTATCTCGTTCTCAGGTCGGAAGTCTGTTGGATGTGGAGCATTTCTTACCGGTCATATTGAAAATCAATGGGGACGCGTAAGTCCAGCAGTGGACATACGCCTCCCACGGATGATGATGAAGGTTCACCATTATTGATGGCATAATTTAATTATAAAATCAATTGTTCAAGCAATAATACTTGAAAAGATATCAAATTAAAGTGTAAATTAAGACATTCGAAATCACTTCCATATATATACGTCTGCTTGCTCTAGGAAACGTCACTAGGTTTTTCTGACAGCTAGAGTAACCCGACTGCCTGGCTAACCCAATTGAACTTAAATGGTCCGCAGTCTAGCATTAAAGAAAGTTGTACAAATTTATTACTCGTCGGTGAAAAGGCATAAAAGTTGAATTGAGAGTTATTTTTTATCGGTATTATTTCGTCGCTTGAGATTGAACAAGCCGTTAACAAATTTGATGCTAAGTCAATCAAAACTTTTAAAACTTCTTTCCTTTTTCAAAGAAGTTATATTTTTCTTTTTACCGAGACTTTAATATACTTGTATAATATCGCTTTAATTTTTCGTCACTTCGAGATACAAGATTAATATCATCATCGTCATCATTTCTGCCGTTACGTCCACTATTGGGCATAGGCTTCTCCTGTAGATTACCAATAAGACCTGCTGGGAGCAGCCTGTATCCTTCACCTTCCGAAGTCAAGATTATGGAGAATTCGAATTTCGGAGATCCAGAACATATATTATTATATATTTATTTGGATAATCTTTGTGTATATATGTGTGTATATATATTAATCTAGACATAATTTTCGTGGCATGTAACCCATTACAGTAAACACTAAAAAATATGAATATTTATTATTTATGTAACGGAACGTTGTCATTTTAGACGGCGCCGATAGATGGCGTTAGTAGTCGGCTCTCGACTATAGACTCTTTTTCTCGGCGAACAGCGTTTTCTGGTGTCGTACATTTGTTTTACATTATCATGTAATCAATAATTGCATGATCATGGTCATTAATTCGTTTGTTACCAACACGATAGGTGTATACGCTTCCTGTGCGGATATTTTGTCACATAACCAAATACAATTATTCATCAATTTTGCCCCTATCGTGAATAAATGGCTGAGAGAGTAATTCATTTTATACGCTCCGCTGCGAAAGGGTTAAATATAGGCAGACGCATATAAGGGCACTATTAAGTTGAACCGTTAGTCATTTAATTGAAAAATAACAATCAACGAAGACTAAATAAAAACCAGCGGTTTGCATATAAAGACGTCTTTCAGATTGACTAGTAATATAAAAAAATTAAGTTAAGTTGTCTGTACATACTTATGTATAAATACTTAGTCTGTTTGTTACGCAATATTACAGCTAAACTTTTAATTGTTATTAATGTAAGTAATAATATTACCAATAAAAAACCTCTGGAATTTACGAGAGAAATATTTAATTCATAAAGTCTTGTATATTTGAAATTACGTGTCCAAAAATGAGCTCTTTAGATGATGCATGATTCCCAACAGTATGATACAATTAGTATATATGTAATGATATATAGAATATAATAAATATCCGTTACATAGTCATACTTTTAAGACCTTTTCACACGTGAAGATTCTTTGAGTGCTTACGCTGCGACAAAGCTCTTTTTACATGTCGATAGTTTTTGCATATTAAATGAGACCATGCCCGCCGGTCTGGAGTGGCCCTTACCTTTTTCGTGCGATTAATATTTCAACGGAGGTCGACGGTGGCGCGGAAAAATTAACAAAGTTAGATTGCTAGTATTTTCGAGTGAAGTTATGTATAAAGAGGTAATCTAATTTTATAATTATCATTTTGTTTTAATTAAAAAAGTTGAGGGTCTTTATAAAAGAAGTAGGGATCCATGGGCCATATTACGAAACACAGTTAAAAAGTAAACGAAATAGTTCAACGGATTTTCAATTTGAAGTAACAGTGAGCAGGCTACAGCATGCAGAACAGAGAGCCACTGCGGTCTCGAGGGTTATGGGGATAGCATTATGTCTAGAACTGTCGTCGCACGGTGAAATGATGATATTGATAATACATGACATATTTTGGCGTTATTCGTTTTTTCGAAAGGAATGGAAGTACGCATTGTAACGTTGCGTGTTAGCGTTCCTTATGCCTAAATTAAAATTGTAATAAGAAAAATATAAACGCGTGAAATGTCACATAATATGTGATACAGTAAAATTATTTTAACACTTGGAGGGGCGTGGTATATCTCAAGTGGCGTGGGCTCGTGGGACCTTTGTTTTTATAATAAACATTCCATTCATTTTATTATTAAATTAACCTTCGGTCATTGAGGTTGAATCTATACGTACCTTGCACCAGCATGATCACATCCTGTCAACTTCCGGCGCTCCCTCCTCCAAACTGCTGCCGCCTAGGGGAGTCCTATGCTACACAGTAAACTGGTAGTGGCGGGGGGCCGGTCTAAACCTCCACCATCAGAATATGTCGCAAGTCGTCATGTATATGGGTCATAAAGAAACTGCTGCCGCCTGACCAGTCCCGGGAAATCGTGCGATTGCTTACCACCACCATCAGAGGAGTACCGACTTGCAAAGTAAAATCAGACCAGGCCTTCTAACCACTACATTTTTAATTGAAATATATTTTTCTTCTGTTGCTGAGTTCGCTGTTTCTTTTACCTTCCACACTTTGGTCAGGTTTTGAATAAAGGCGACCGATCGATTTTAATTTGGTTTTTAAGTAGCTGCAATCTACGAGTTCCAATACACCATGTCAATTTTTTCCATAATTTTCTTGCTAAAAATGGCGGAGATAGGCAAAGTTATCGTTTTCTCTCGAAATAAACAAGGTAAAGTATAAATATGAATAAAAAGATTATATGCAAAACGTTTTTGAAATATAAATGTTCAAAGATAGTTCGGGATAAAATTAGCTGTCGAAACTATACAAAGATTATAATTTTAAATGTTTCAATTTTTGAGATATAACCTATATTAAGTTTTTCGTTACCCATTAAAAGTTGCATTTTTTGACTTATGTTTTTATTTGGCGGGGGCCGCGATATTTAATCCACAAGATATCTTAGACCTTTCGTTTCTTGGTTTTAAATCTAAAATTAAAAGTATATTATCACATAAATCTTATAGGTATTCACAAGCGTTTTTACTTGATTTTTTGATAAACTTACGTGATTGATATTACAATGTACACATAAAATAAATTGTAAATATCATTTAAAAAAGCAACTTTTGAGTTTCTGACCGTCCCTTCTCAACAGATCAGCGTTCCGAGCCGGTGGTAGCTTGCTGCTTATAATGTTAATCGACGATTTAAAAGTGTATAATGTCTACTTGAATAAAGTTATTTACATCGTTGAATTCACGAATGATTAGCTACCGCACCTTTGGACTTTGTAACAGAGGGTAGGATGTATGTACCTTTATAACATCAGTGTATAAATATAAGTATAGTATATACGAGGTGTAATATGCACATTTAATAAACAACTGCTTGCGCGCTGTTTGCATTGGTAAGTATGATATATATGTGATATATCGATACTTGCATGCGACCACATTATGATTTCATCCGATACGTGCAACCACAGAAATCGTATCCAAACAGAATCACATGTGTCCGCTTTGAATTGTTTATACGGTAAATATTGTTGCGTAATCCAAATGAAACTGTTCCTCATAGGTGAACTCACAGTTGTTCACGGAGCTGTGGAGAAGTTTATGCCCGGGATTTCTATACGAGATCAAAGGAAGGGTTAAGACAACAATATCCGCAATATTCTTCTCCAAGCAATTTCCAAGGCTTCAATGCCCTTTCGTTCTTTCTTTTTTATCATCCACTTTTTTGCATAAAGCAAGACTAGAAATACTCATGACTTTACAGGATTTGTCTGTGATTTCGTAATGTTACAAGCTCTAATATACAAGCAAATATAAACTACAGAATGATTGGAAAGAGGTGTAAAAACTTTAGAACTGAAAGAATAGCTCATTTGCTGTCTATTGATATAAAAGGCATCCAATTTTATAATCAATGATGACAGGAATATTAAATAATGTAATGATAATTTAGTAAGAAATCGCGCATTTATCAGCGGGCTGGCGGGCGGTGCACTTTGTTACACGACTACCACTGCATGCGCGGAATTGGCTAAATATTGGCCCTTTTCTTACTTAGGATGGACTTCCGCAAAATAACGCTTGATTCCATTAAATATGTAAGAAAAATGGTTTTTAACATTCGAATTTTATTAAAATTCATACCATTTGTCCTTGCAGCTTTGTACAGTCACAAGAAAAACTTAATTTACGTAAAATATTTCACAGTAATCACGACATACAAGTTAATTTTTATAGGTGTGAAAGATTTGAAGCTTTTGATGACAAATATATATTTATGTACCTATTTTAAATCTACCTGTTAAAAGATTCTTTAGATCTAAAATATACTGTATAAAATATAAGATACTGTATTTGTTTTTAATTAAATGATGTTTTGTATATCAGTACTGTTTATTGCTTTTGTTGCTTCGTCTAACTCAGATAGTAGATACGTGATTCAAGCTAAAGAATTACCAATGAGACTGTCGATGTTCGATACTAAAAAGATAAAAATAAAATATTTGGCATGTATAATTCCGAATTCATATTTATTTCAAATTTAAGCTGCGCAATTTATTACAAAATTATTTATTTATTTGTTTAACCGTCATTTAATTTTGTTCTGAAATCGTTTTATTTATAACAATGGAAAAGCTGAAATTTATCGAGACAATTGAAGCAGGCTTTAACAAATTCGTTAAATCTCGCTCGAAGGATTTTTCAACGAATTTTCCATATGCTGGCAGTTTTGTATCGTTAAAAATGATGTAAATTGCGAATAAATAAAAAAAACTATTAGTACCAATTATAGCTTGTAGTATTAGATGCAGTTTGTCTATCGCATTCCAATAGGAAAAATAAAATATTATTGGGTCGCGGCAAGATGCCGGAGGCTGGGGCTGGGAATCATTTTTAGAGGGGGTCTCGTTCCCACTATCTTATGTACAGGTAATGGTGTAATTTTTTTCTTCAATTTTTTTTTTATTTACATTCTCTTCATTCGTCCTTCACAATATCCTTTTTCAATGTTTTTCTGTTCACTTTATTCTGTTTCAAACTTGAAAATTTTTACAGTGTCTTTCTGTGGCGATTCATGAAGAAGGCCTATGCGTCGCAGTTCGTGTCTATCGGCTGAAAACAAGAAAAGGATTATTATCTTCGTTTCTATAATACATGTCCACTGCTGGGCATATACTTCCTCTGTAATTTCTTAGAAAGACCGCGATTGATACCGGCCAGTATCCAGCGTCTTACGATGATTTTATCGAGGTAGCTTACCTTATAGGTGGACTTTCTCTGCTGCTCTTGCCAGTTCGTGATTAACACTCCAAAAACATAAAACCCTAGTCGCTATCTTTTCTACGCGTTATGTGGGCTGCTCGCTGCTACTTAAATTTGCCAATTTGCTGACCTATTATAGATCGTCTACGGATCACTTCATCTTTGACAATTATTTGGAACTTTTGGTTGTTACATTAAATATTCAAGGCTGGTCATTTATAATTCCAATTACGTAATAAAACAAAGTTTACACATTTTTTTGTCACGAATTTGTTTTTCAAAGTCTTTATGATGAATCACAGGGGATGAATTATTAATATCACACTATCGATGTTTACAAAGGTCGCGTTTAGGATTCGGTCAGGGCTATCCCCCGAGGGTGTTGTAAATTTCGTAAGAACTACGTTACTTTTTTATTTATTGATGCAATTTTGTACGTTTGATATTAAGTGGGCTTTTCTTTGTATGTTTTTTTTACTAAGGCCTGTTGTATACATACGGTTTTTTGACGTGAAAATCAACGGTCTATTCGACGTATTTAGGTAGTCAACGTTGCGCTGACATTCCAAACCGCATACTATTTATTGCCCTGTTTTTGGAAATCTCTCGTACAATCCTATCTGGCTTTAGACAGGGCGTTATATTACTAATAATTCTTTTCACGTAATCTTTTAATTGATATACTCGTCTATTATACGCTCTAAAATCTCTCTTTCATAATCATTTACTTTACAATTTCTCTACCACCTTTCCAAACCAATGTTCCTTCCTTACATCACCTCTCTTTCGTCTCCTCATTCCGCACCTATCACAGGTACAGTTATTTAAATATCACAGTTTATTGCTTTGCTTTTATTAATACCATGCTGTATATTTACTTATTTTATTATCATATTCACATTTTGTCACAGTTTTTTATATATTTTATTATTATATTCATATTTCGTTTACAATTCTTGTTTTACTTTTATTTTTATTTCCTCCTGTATACTTACACTCAATATACACTTGCAGGAGTATAGTTACCTTTGTGTTATCGTCATCGTTCAACGTACGATCGGGTCAGTATATTGTATCAAGTTCGAAGTTTAAACACAATTCCGGCGAAGCTGCAATCCCCCGGGCTAGTAGCAACTACATCATCCGGAACAATGCAATGTCAGTATTGTATCGCAGTGGGAGCTTGATAAGATAAATAGCGGTGAAACTTTACATTTCCGTCGTCGTATATGCCGTGCCAGCCCTTCGGCGAGCCTTGTCTTTTTGTCAACTTTTTTCAAATTTCTTTATACATAATATGCAATGGTAACCTTACCTTACCTTTTTTTATAAGGATACATACCGATCACATCTATAGCATCTTAGCGTTGACAAATCACTTAGCCGTTGTCTCTGGAGCGGCGTGTTACCCATACGATTAAAAAAACGTGCTGTGGACGACAGGCCTAAAGGTCACTGTTGTCTTATTACCGTTTACAGATTTCGCGGGCTTGTGGAAGCAGATCGCAGAAGGCATTTAGCCTAAAAATGGTTTTAGGTAGCTTGAAGACTCCCTCGAATATAGGCTCAGGTCGGTAAATATTATTTTTATTTTTAATATTATTCAATTTAATATATTTAGTATTATTCAATCCGATATGGTGGATTATAGACAAATAATAACTTTACATTATGCTATGCGTACGTTTTCATAGCCCGACCGAAACTCTTGTACCGCGCCTTAGAATCGCGCGAGACGAGGGGGGGGGAGTAAATTAATAATCAATTAATATTATGCTAAACAGCTGTTGTTGTATCAGTCGTTATTTATTTATCACGAAATTTATTTAATAATTTTAAATTTTATCAATAAATTAAGTGATCACTGTTAAAATTTTTATTAATTCTTTTCTATTTGAAATCAACAAGCCAATGATTTCTGGCGTTACGTCTGATAAGATAGCCAGTTAATAAAAATGCATGAGAGAAGACAGTAAGTTGGCGACATAATGCCGATGTCGGAGAATTTTAATCCTGTATACCGTAATGATAAGTAGCTTTCATTGATTATCTGTAACAAGGCTCACTTATCACGTTAAGTCGCACAAAGGCGCCGTCAAATTGATTTTTTTATTCCTTTATTGATTTTAAAGTAACTTATATTGAATATAGTTTATAAGAAAGACGAAAAGATCATGTGTTTCATATGTTTAAATATCGGTGTTGATTTTTGAAGATGTTAGCGACTTCAATATTTATTTTTCTAAGTAAAAATATAATTATGTTTATATAAACCTTGAACTTCTTTATTAGTATTAAATTGTTTATTATGATCTATGTATTATATCCATCTTTTCAGCCTCAGGACGTCCACCGATAAGCCTCTCCCTTAGATTTTCAAAGACCAGTTGAAAGCTACTTCCATAGACTTAAGACGGTTAAGGAAATACAGTTAAGTAGTATAGTTTTAATTTAAAAATACAAGAAACAAATATATAATAAACTCTTAGGGCTGTACATGTGTGCGCGTGTGTGTGTGTGTGTGTATCCAAGCTTGTATGTTTTCTGTTTGCTGAAATAATGTTAACATAACGACATTTAAAATGAATAATTTTTCTCCTTCGGTGAATCCTTAAATACTGAGGATATTAACCGTTTCATAGATAAAAATAAGATAAAATAAGATTAATTCATTTAATATTGCAACTTTTAACAAAACTTTTATTGATTGTAAATTTTTTTTTATCTTTTATTTTTTACTCTACTCTTCTTCTGTGTTATAGTTGTGGAGAAGAAGCAGGAAGAAACTCTACAACTATACATATTTTAGTAAAGTTTAACTAAACATTTACAACGTAATGTAAAATTTGTGTTGCATTATGTTGCGTGAATCTGGATCTGAAGTTGACCAACATGTAAGATTATATATATATATATATATATATATATATATATATATATATATATATATATATATATGATTTTAAATTTAAAAATTCCTCGTATATGTTTGAACAAAACACATTCCATTTCAATACTTTACATTTTTGTATTCCCCTATATATATATATATATATATATATATATATATATATATATATATATATATATATATATATATATATAGGGATGTATATAATATTTAACGATCGCATAATGTAAGAGAGACTAGGAGGACTTCTTTAGTAATTTTCGTAATACTCACTAAGTGAACGCTGACGTAAATAAAACCATATTCCAAAAGCGAATAAAATTTGAATGTACAGTTGACACCTTTACAAGAGAAAATCAAGTGTGATAAAAACGTTCCATTTTTTTATCCAAACTCAAAACTTTAAGCCCACTCGCTTTCCTAAAATGCTAGAGCGGTTTTTGTGCCATATTTTACTTTTTTCGTATTTTTTGATCCAACTTTTTTGATATGTCGTGTTAAATAATTTTGTTTTCAATTTATTCAGTCAATTTTTTTTCTTAAAATACAAAGTAAAAACTAGTTTTACCGTTGTCATCGTTTCAGCTCTATGACGTTCTCTACAATGCATAGTCCCCCCAAAGATATCTATGGAAGGATATACCATAATCGCGATGCGTAGCAGACGGGTTGGCGATCGCAGTGAGGTATTATTGCTGCCATCCCCTGGTAACTTGTTTGTGAGCAGTGGCAATCCTATGTTATTAATGCACAAAGTGTGAATTATATAAGACTATATCCCGGGAATCGAGCCCGCGACTTGATATCGTAAGTCTCAATCCTTTACCCCTGAGCTACCATTGCACAAAACTAGTTTCTATACGTCTTATTTACTAGCAGTGGAATATAAATATTGAAGAAGCGTTTGTGAACACACTCCGGGGTTTTTTTTAAATAAAAACGAAACTTGTTTTACTCTTACACAAGGACCAGGCGAGCATAAACCATTGGAACTTAAATGTAATTTTTCATTGTTTGATATGTCAATATACATCACACGTTTTACTTTACGTAATTATATAGAATAACATGTCTATGTGTGTGTGAAAATTGCAAAAATTTACTTATACTATAAGTTGTACTTATCATATTTAATTTGTATTTCATGAATTTTCCTCAACTTTTTTAAACTTTTAAAAACAACAGATTCTTTATGTTGTTATAAACTGTTCCTTTACTTTAAAAGTTCAGCGAAAGATGTTAAAAAGCGAAATTAATTAATCGACCTTCTTGATTTTATATTCAAATTTATAACAGCTTTTAAAAGTCTTAACAGGTTGCTTTTAAGTTTTTACAGCTTATATTATTCTTTAGGGAAAACCTCTTTTATTCGGTAATTGCCAAACGGAAGACCGTTCATTTAAAGACCAGGGGACTACAATATTGATCCTAAAATAAAAAAAGATTTTTTATGTCAACTTTCTAATTTGTTTACTAACAGATTTTTTTTTGTTCACTGGGTTACATGTGATAGAGCGATGAAGGATGTCGAAGATGAACTATGTTCTGGGGTCCGTTGTTTCACCGAGAGATCACCGTTGTAGGGCTTTGTAGTGGATGTTTCTTTGAAACAAGGGCTCCCAAATGGATCGCGACTAGGGCTGCCAGTTGCTATGTATTATACATAGATATACAAACAAAATAATTATTCATAGATAATATTAATCAATGTGACTTATATTTCAAGCCAATATTGGCTGATCGAGCTTGCTTATGTCACATTATGAGGTTTATTTAAATGTCAATAGAAAAATAAAGACTGTTGCAGACATGTTCAACTTCTATTTACATTTTTAATTTAATTAATATCAAATTATATTTTTATTTTTCTGTTTATAGCTTTGTAACGAGTGTTGTGTGATATATTAACTCACATTATGTTGTTGCATGATGCATTTGTTATTTTTTTACGATTTAAGAGCTCTTTTAATGTTATTTATTAATTAACTATTTAGCTAAAGCCTAATACTATTATATGTAAAATAATTAAATAAATAAATAAACATCACTTCTCTGACCAAATAATTCAATTGATACTTTGAAAATAATAAATAAATAAAAATATGTTAGGTTTGCTCAGTAAGCATATTCAGTTTCTAATCCACTAACTTACCAGGCATGCAAAAATATGTAGGAGCTTGCAAATGGAGTAAATTGAACCGATGTTACTCGCAGACTATGCAATTCTCGAAGTGTACTAGGAGAGCATACGGCGTTTAGCTATAGATAAATTCTACGCTCTAATCCTATGCGAATATGAATTTATGTTCAAATATATATTTACTTTAACGTCTCAATGGTTATAGCATGTGTTAAGTTTATAACACGTCTCTCAAGTTAGTTTCAGCTACGAAATAATAAATGTTTGATTGGTTTCTTTTATTCATATAAGTCTGAAGGTAACTGACTGTCGAGTATTTAATGGAATCAGGCGTTACCTCACGGAAGTCCATCCTAAGTAAGAAAAGGACCAATATTTAGCCACTTCCGCATATGCAGTTCCATTAAATATTTAAGATCAGCTTGACTGTCGAGGTTGCTATGTGGCGCATTTTTATCGTTCCAGGTTATAGGCGCCCACTGCAAGGCATAGGAATCTCCCGAGATATGACGAGAGATGAGGGAATGAACCTTGATTGTCACGCTTAGCAGGTGCTTGCTAAAAAAATAACTATAAATTTATCTCTTTAAAGCTTTTACTATAAATGATCACCCTATATACAGACTGTCGTACAAACGTAGTCGTAGTAGTTGTAAGGACTCCGTGCTGCGATCCGCGACGCCAAAGATAAAAGTGATGTAACATAATGAAGAAAAAAATCACACCGTTTCCAAGGGATCACGATCTCCAGCAACAAACATGCGTAAAGAATACGAACAATGGCTTAATTGCCTTTGAGTTTTTGCCGTGTTGAACCTTGAAAGTTCCTTGACTTTTCGAAAATTTTCAACTAACAAATATGTTTTTCGAAAGAATTTGAATTCTAACTCTCTACGGTAAAACACATTGTTAGAACATTGCAGGTATATTCAAAGTCAAAGCAAATATTTACCGTGTGAGTAGAACCGAAAAACTTATTTAAAATAGTCCTGGAGGAATCTCAATTATCTAGAAATGTTGCTAATGACCTGAAGGACTCTGGATTTCAAAGATGCTTAGCCGTATACATTTGAACCCCTAGGAGAGTAGAACATTACAAGTTAATTTTGAAATTGCCTATATAATAAACAGGTAATTTTGAATTCAAACGTTTACAACTTTGTTCGAATTTCAAAATTCAAATTCATTCGAAATTAATGCTATTGTTTTACCTCTAACTCGAGTACAACGGTTTCGGTAACACAATAACAGAGTTTTGTTTCGAATAGTTACTAATTTGTTTTGATGTCATTTCATGTTTTGCGTTTATCTTCCATCTCACCTTATGGAAAGTGTATATGAAGACGAAGGTGGTATACGCCCATCCAAAAGAAACCAGTTCACTCTACTCTTAAAGGCTCCAGTGTTCAACTCATCAAGAAAAATAGACCTAGGCAGGTCGCTCAAATCTTGGCGACTCTCATCAAAAACAAGCTGCCAAACCGTTTAGTTCGACTTTTGAGTATGTCAACAACGTATGGATCAAATTTTTTCCTGAGTCTAGTAGTTAGATAAAGAAATGGGGATGGCTCAATCAGTTCGAAAAGAGCCTTCGAGCACTCTCCAAAGTGCATCTTATAAAAAAAAAAACCGACAAGCTGGCAACTCGACGACGATGCTTTAGGGTGTGTAGTTTGCTATTTGAGAGCTTTTCGTAGTTAATTCGGTCCACTGAGTCCAAAGCATCTAGATCATGGATGCACAGACCGCGGCCCTCGGGTCGCATGCGGCCCGCCGGTCGAATACTGATGGCCCACCGACAGCAAAAATAATACCCTCGAACATTCGAAAAATATTGAATTCTATTCCAGAATAAAACCATAAAAATTTAATAACCTATACTTCTGGCGGCCGGCCCGCCATCAGTTCATGATTTGCCCGAGTGGCCCCTAGTCCTAATAAGTCTGTGCAACCATGATCTAGATGATATTTGGCTGCACCGTCCAGGAGGTGACTGCATGCAGGATAGAATCGATTTCGTTTCAGTTGCAACTAAGGTAAATTGTGTATATAAATTATGTGATAACAACTATGTTATGACATAATTTGTACACGAGCTTTCAAATTATTATGATGATGATGTTTATATCGACCAGCAACCGCAAATTAATTCATTTTAATTTTCGTATTTTTTAGCAAAAAATTAAACGCTCTCTATAAATAGCAGATAATATTTAACAACAGTATGATATATAATATGCAAGATATTTTTAATAAAATTAATACTTGAGGTTTATATTTTTTTTGCTTTTTTATTTCCATATAGATACTTAATTTCATACTTATAGAACTAATATATAAATATTTTGATAATTGGACTGAAAAACGACATAGTTAAGATCATGGGAAGCCGCTAGATGTAGGCAGCGCAAGACCGATTATCGTGGCGATCTATGGGAAGACCTAAAAGAAAATCTTTTTTCTTTTTTTTCAGTCGATGAAGGCCCACCGCAAAGCAAAAGTCTTCTCATAGATCGCCACGATGATCGGTCTTGTGCTGCCCACATCCGGCGACTTCGCGCGATATTAACTATGTCGTCAGTCCACCTAGTGGGAGGGTTACCCACGCCGACTCGTGGTCGCCACTCGAAAATCTATCGGCCCCAAAGGTTGGACGAGCAATATGCTTCGCCTACTGCCACTTCAGATGAACAATTAAATAAATTATTTATATTACTTGATGATATATAATAATCATCATCATTTCAGCTGAAGATCATCCACTATTAGACATGGGTCTTCCCCGTAAGGGCCCACATCTATTCATCTTCCGACAAACTTAACATTGTCCTATACTGCGATTATCGATTCGCGAACTGCATTCAAGAACCTTAAGGTTCCATCTGTTCTGCGCATTTTGCGACCTGGCTTATTGCTGATTTATCTTACCAATCCGCTGGACTATATCGGTTATTTCGTACGTCTCACATTCCTAAGAAATCCCGAGTAAAGCCTTCTACATGGCTTGTTAAGCGACCATGAACTTGCCAATGTGCCTGAAGTGAAGAACAACGTTATTGAGCTTTATATCAATACTGGTAATGCATTAACATTCAGCGTAAAGCCGATATGTATTACATCGCGTCAACAGTTATTGAATGTAATTTACATTTTATTAAATTCTCTCCAACTCTGTGTGTGAGTGATGGTATAAACATAATAACGAAGTAATAAGAGACGTTTTGTAGCATCATATACACTTATGCAGGATGTCTCATAAATCAATGTCTTTATCCGAGATATGGCTACTTAATCCTAGAAAATTAATTGTAAAATCGGCCTTATTAATCAGTATTTTTCAAAAAGTTAGGAATGGTTTTTATATTTTGCGTATATTTATTTGCAATAATCTTTATTTTCTCTAAATTGCACCACCTGTTCCTACCTTTGCCATCGTAGGGCGTATGGAGATTGATGTAAATGTCAAGAGGTGAGAGAATTTGGTGCGATCAACTGATGAAGATACGACCTCTTGGACGTTTGACCAAGACTCTTTCTGTCACCACCAGCTGTTCGAGGTTTTGACCAAGCTTGTTTTTGATATTTTGATCGCGAAGAATGTGATACCTTTCATTCTGTGCACGGGGTTGCAGCATCTTCTCCCAGCAGTACACTTCGAAATCATCCATACGATATCAATCAACCTTCTTTAATTTCCTCTTCTCTGACCTGTTGCTGAATATGGAAAAATCGAGGAATTGACCAGTTTTATTTTTATGTTTCTCGATATTGCAGTCTTGTCATATATTTTGACACGACAATGGTTTGGCCATATCTACACCTAATTTTTTACAGGATTCTGTTTTACTTATTACCCGTTGGAGCAGTATAAATGACGAGATAAGGATGCGAAAATACTGTACAGGGTGATTACTTATGAATACAAAGGCTTTAAAGGGGATAAGGTTCAACTTTTTTCTGTCAATTAATGAATGATGCACCCTAAACAAAAATCTATGGTTTTAAAAATAATAGTGTAAAGATAATGTAGTCAAGTAAAGCATTTAAAATTTTATGATTTCTTCATATTAAAATTAATTATTGGTCTGTCCCTGCGGACTTTATGTTGCCTGACGTTATTGGCTTGTCGCATTTCGAATGAACATACAAGTGATCACTTCAAACAGGGTTATAGGAAATAGATTTAGATCTTTTTACTGACAAACTGGCTATACATTAAGCTTTTTAATTTTTTTACAACAATAACTAATCTTCCTTTAGATAGAACTATGTGTTTAAGTGAAAATGGAATGATAGTTTAGTAATAAATTTATGAGCTTCTCGGAAATGTATGAATGAACCAAATTAATGTTATTGGGAACTTTTATAAAACACATTTCATTTTTTCTATGTCGTGTACGGCTTGACAGCGGGATGTCTTGTCATTTCCAGGCAGTATCTCAATTCTGTGAGATCTTTCGATTTCTTGGTACGACACGCGGATAATGTACATTCCGTGGGCGGTAGAGGAATGGTATAATTTTATTTTAATAACTCATTTCGCGATAATGTTTAGTAGGTTTAAACATATACCAGAGGTTAGCAACCTTTTTAATCAAAGTGTCAAAAAATTAAATGCTTATTAATAATTTACAAAACTTTATTTTTAATAAACATTAGAATAAACAAATTTTAATGCACAATAAAAATAAACAAGATAAGAACGGAGAACGGACATACTTTAAAATTTTAATCATGTATTTGGCTCGGTTTTTTTTTTATTTATAACTTACCTAAAAAGTACTAATAAATTATGATGACGAAACTAGTTTTTTTTTTACAAAACTTATTCTGAAATGAATTAGCATTGTAGGTAAATGCGTATCCTTGTAGATTCAAGGACCAGTTTTATTGTACTTGCAGCGATTAAAACCTCCACGAAGGTCCACGTCGAAGCGGCGGTTACATTTTTACATTTCGGCAGCGATGCCAATAAAAGCCGGATATGCAGCCCCGTCTCGGGGAGAAATATCGCCTTTAACTTCTGCCCCCAACGCGGATGTCGGATCTCTGGGCCTTTTGGCTACAAAGCAAATACTCATAAGTAGAAGCTTTTCTCGGCCACCGGGATCTATCCTTTGGTACTACCACTGCCCGTAATTATACCGTGAAGAATGGAGAATCTTGCATAGCTCTAGCGCCAACTTGCAACTTCACTTAGTGGTAGAGGGTAGAGAGAACAATGCAACGTAATCTTCTCCCACCGCAACCTCTTTTCCTCTACAAAAGCTAAGTTAGATGCTGAAGTCAATAGACGAAAGTGATAAACTCCACCTGCTCGCATCTTTACCGGCTAAAAATAATGTAAAATCAAATGATATTGTAATAATCCTGTATAGAAATAAAATAATAACAATGTAAAAGAGTAATGAGGGATGTATGAAAGACGTTACAGAGCGAAAGGGAAACAGAAGAATTGTGGCAAGAATGAAAAGAACGAAAGATCATACGATGTATGAAAAACGATAATGGAAATAAAAAAAATATGTGAAAAAATTAAATAATGTTGAATAGTCCCTGTCCCACACAAGATAGGGGGTACGAGAGGCTCCTAATTGCGGGGACCATTAAAAAAAAATCTTGACCGGCTTATTGTATATACTAAGATCGGCCATCTCGGGCCAACCCTACACTTGGGCCATTTCAATTCCTTAAATTTTTATCGCAGGTGCCAAAGCCACGGATACTGAACTCCAAAGATATGGAGTGTGGGAGAGGGGGAAAAGGGTTTCCATGCATTTTACCGATTTCAAATCAATAACTAATTCATTATTTTACTTTCACCGACAAAACTCCTCTATCTACCTTAACTGATTTCTATCAATGCTGCATTGTAAACCTTTTTCAGTATTAATCTGACATAGCTAAATCTTTCAACATGTTATAGAGAGATCACGCTGTTATTCGCCCTTACTCCTACCACAGCTCCGCTGCATACAAATTTCACTTTGTCACTGTCTATTTAATTTAAATCTCTATTGCATATACATTTCAACGTAACCCATCAGCAGGCCCACGCGATAATCCGGACACGGGAAACATTTTCCGGATTATGCACCGTCAACATCAAAAGCTCAGCCGACTAAAAGGTGTGCGCATGTGTGTATATTGAATAAAAAGCTTTGTCAGCACTAGTAAATGAGAGTGATAATGACTTTGGTTAAAATGCAAATAAAATAAAAGGTTCCCGACCCGATATCTAGATGGTTGGATTAGGTTGAAATCTATTTCTAAAAGTTAAATTTTGGTTTTAAGAAATTTTGTTTTTAAGGTCGTTGGAAAACGACGTGTGCATGTCGCTGCCTACCGGTCTTATTGAAAATCTATGGTTGAGGTCTATATATATATATATATATGTCCAGCTGTGGGCATCTTACACCTGAACACAAGCTATATTTAAATTATTCATACATAGATTATTTATAATAATAAATTAATCCCAATTTCCCTACTTCTAGCTCCAGGTTTGAGATTGATTTAATCGATTTTATTTTTCGTCTTATTAGTTTCATAATACTTTGCGGAAGGTTGTTATACGAATCTACGACTGACTTGATGATGATATTTATAGGCGTTTTATATACATAAGTGATGCATTTAAAAATTCCGTATAGCATCGCATTGTAGTAGGTAGACGGTTTGTAATACCATCAAGTAAACATATTGCATGAAATTGTTTGTACCAGAAAAACGAATTATATAACCGTTGAAGAAGAACTGTATAGAATAAGGTACTTAATAAACTCTGCACAAAATTAATTGTTAACTAATAATAAGAAATAGAAATGTGTAATAAAGAAATAAGAAAGTAAAATAAATATGTAAATAAAGATAAAATAAATGTAAGATAAAATTAAAGAATAAAAATAAATAAAATCTACCTAGCCACCTTAGAGTAAGAAGATGATGGAAGAAAGGCGAGGAAAGAAAGAAGGTATAAGAGAGCAATATGAAAGATATTGTGAAGGAGAAAAGTAAAGAATGAAAGATATTGTGACGCGTGAAAGAGAGTGATAAATAAAGAAAAGACTGAAAAAAAATATTGAACAATAAAGTCCCTGATCCCAAAAAGTTAGGGGTACGAGAGGCCCTCAATAGCGGGGGCCATAAAAAAAAACCGTTGAAGAAGATCGCTTATTTTATCTTTATTATGTTCAAATTGATGTACCACGAGTCTTAACACTATCACTAACGACCAAATAATGCGTTTAATGTACATCCAAATTTTCGATTAGGGATTTAAATGCAAATGCTTTGGAAGCGTCGCTTGGAGAAAATTGATCATTACTGGTAATTGCTTATCCTGTTATCTTTATCAATAGCAACATTGAATAGATATTTCTCTATACGATGAATATTATGTAATAGAATTCTATGAATACGTTACTCTTCAAGTCATTATAATTTATATTAAGTTATTTATGCATGGAAAGGAAAATCTGAGGGCACTTGGAAGAAAACATTTTTCTTCCTACTTTTCTTATGACAGTCAAACATCAAGTCTCTCACTTGGTGTCATTGATAAAGAGGGGATTCATACTGAGATTTCTCTTCGAGATGATATCTTCAGGAAGGAGGAGATGCATAGGTAAACTATAGTAGCGTAGCGGATCGGAGGGGTAAAGGGTGTGTCACATAGCGTGTAAAATAGATGATCGCTAGAGTTTTGAGGATCTGGAGTAGGACCTTCAAGCGTAGCGTAGAACCCACAAGGTGAACAGATGACATTGTTAAAGTCCAACTTATCCTATGACAATGGGCGAATCCTATGTTGGCTATATTCGATTGGTGCTGGATGCTGTTAATCGTTCTGACTTTTACAGCTTTTTCGGACTCACGGCTCGCGGATCCATAATCCTAAAATTAAAAAAAAATACGTCAGATGCGTCGCCTGACGTATTGTATTGCCTAAATGTTGTCTACGCGGTTTTTGGAAAAAAGTGTGATTCTTCTCCCCGTAGACATTTTAGCTAAATCAATATCGGAGTTGGGAGAGGATCGGTTTGAGTCGCCGGTGCGTCGCACACGAACACGAAGGCAGCGCGTTTTAAAACTGATCCGGTTGTCGTTCGCGCGCCGTGGGATTTGAGCCGGCGTAGGAATCCTATGTCTAACAATGAACGTCCTACGGCTGAAATAAGGATGATGACATTGCGGAATCTCAGAAATAAAACGTTGCTTAAGAGATTTAAGAGTGTATTTCTCCATATTGATTATAATATTTTAATAAACAACGGAAATATTCAAGATGAAAACGGATTTCTATTGGTGGCGCGATAAATCGATACGGGGTAGGCTATCCAACATGCGGTCTCGCCTTTGGGCATTGGTTAACATTGTACACAAGCCCGGTATCAACGTGTTACAATGGATGCATTGAAGTAACAATGCCATGTTTTATTGCCATATCGACTGCAACCAATTTAACGTATGCCGCAAAAATGTTGGTCAGATCAGCACTGCGTTAATTTATAAATGTTACAATATTTTAGATTAAAAGACCGCTGAAGCCTTAAGACGCAAGTGTGCTTTAAATCAAGGACGCTGGAATTCGCTGGAAGCGAGCAGGCAAGATCGATCATTGTAGAAGCCTTTGGGGTAGCTCTATGCTTTTCGGTGAGCGTTTATCGGCTGACATGACGATGATGATGTTAATACAATGATGTTTCCGAGCATAAATTTAAATAGCAAATTCAAACCAATTAGTTCCTTGTTGTTTTAACGTATTTCTATATATTATTTTTAGATGCGGAGTACATACATTTATATGTCATTATCAGTAATAATAATCTTTACGTTTTAAATTGTTTCATACATTTATGAACCATACATCATACGAGTGCGTTTAATACATTCTTTGATGTAGTTGTTGAGACAAAAAGAAAAAGGTGCTTATAGGCCCTTATGTGCTGAAAGCGAGTCTCTAAACGTTCGGTGGTTGCGTCAAATTGCACACCCATCAACTGTAGTGGTTGAAACGTATGTAACGAATTGTTTCACGTGGCTAGTACATTTTTCTCCCGTGGGAAATTCTGCTTAAGATACCTTCATTCTGGGTAACTTTGTAGTTTTCGTCTATCACATTTCTTTATTTTTTTACGATGAAATGAATTCCAACTGCAAACAATTTTCGTAACTAATGTATATATTGTCTGTATGTCGCAGAAATAAATTATTTTTTGTTTATTTGTTGCATAAAAGTCCAAAGACTACAAAAGATTATTATATACATCCAAAATTCTGAAAAAAAAACAAACATTTAAAAAACAAACCATGAATACTGTCAAAGTAAGATAAATATCGCGGTTTACGGTGTCCATTCAAAAGGTAGATAGACGAAACCGTTAACCCTTTCCTTACCGCAGTACATTCCGCCGAAGTGAAGCTACTGAACTGGGCAGCGCGCCGGGAAGAGTGCACATTGCATGGCGGTAGGCTGATGTTCGAATTTTCTCATTTAAATGTTACGTGTTTAAAGATTTTACTGGTAAATTAATTAAAATGGAAGTTACGATAATTCTAAGTAATTTTTTGGCACGCTACAATTTTTACATTCACATTTAGATTCCTGTCTTTTGCCATTTGTACTGCACACAACGTACCTTCTACCTCGATTTATTCCTGATGATTTATAAATTGAAAGGAAAATGCCTTTCTGTCAACCTTAGTAGAATATTATTGCGGTGATTTTTTTATATTTTAAATTTTAGTTTCCAAATACATACTATATTTTCCAAGAATTATTTTTAAGTAAAGGCGCATTCAATAACAATTCAATATAAGGAAGGGCAAATGGATACCACTTAGATGCGGCACTAGTACACATGGCGTGTCCAGTGGATGTCGTCTAAATCCGGCGCTGGTATACACGGGGCGTCCAGTGCAAGCTGGCTAACTCCGGCCCTGGAAACGAAAGGGTTAAGATCTTCGGAAGATATTGGCTGCAGTCATCTTCAAATTGGTCCTATTGGAAATCTATGGCTAAAACGATGATATCAACCTTTTGGGTGGACTGCGCTTGCTGATCCGTTGTCTTTACTACAGAAAAGTAAGGCCCTTGGAGCTTGCCTACTGCCTACTTCTTTAGGCTAAGTTGGTACTTTCCTTTATCTATCCTCATTCCTGATTCTGTGTTGAGAAATGCCACGCGTATTCCATGGCTCGTTGAACCACTGAGTTTGCCATTGACGCTCAGAGTAGAGAACGCACGTTTCATTCGGTTAAATAAAAGTAAACCATTCTCATGTCTAAAGTGGCATTGGGTAAGGTACATCGTTCATGGAACTAATGACTGTTGAGGCGGGAAGTGTTTCAAGTGACGATCATTAGCCGGTAAACGCGACACTAAGTAGACCGTCGACAAAGTCAGGGTCGCGGAAAGTAGCTAGATGCGGGCACCGCAAGACTATTCAACGTAGAGATCTTAGAGCGAGGCCTTAGCTTAGGTAAATCAATACGGGGTAGGCTATCCAACTTGTCCGTTCGACGATTGAGAAACAGCATGCGGTCTCGCCTTTGGGCTTTGGTTAACAGTGTACACAATCCCGGTATCAACGTGTTACAACGGATGCATTCACGTAACAATGCCATGTTTTGTTGCCGTATCGACTGCAACCAAATTAACGTATGGCGCAAAAATGATGGTCAGATCAGCACGGCGTTAATTTATAAATGTTACAATATTTTAGATTAAAAGACTGTTCAACGTAGAGATCTTAGAGCCTTAGCTTTGCGGTGGTCGTCTATCTTCCTATATGGTGATATCATAGAAATACAACATAAATTAATATAACATGGAAATGCTATAATGTCCTTTGTGTCATGATAATATATTTTGTATTTCCATTACATCTCGATCCCGGCTTTGTCATACAAATCCCTGACAAAATTGGACGGATTGTAATTCAGCGAACGGATCCGTTTTAATATTACCAACACTACGTCTGCGTGTATTAGAATCTGGTACGTTGTGGAAATATAATGCCGTAAGCCCTTTCCGATGGAGTGCGCAGCGTAATGCGGGCTGCGGATAGATACGGACGTTTATTTAGTATGTACGAATAGTGCTCACTTTTATGTTACTTGGTTATACATATAAGCCATGTATTTTGAAACTGACATAAGTCACTTTGTTTTTAAGTCGAGATATTTTTTAAAAATGGAATGATGCCGTTCAAATGTATTATTTTTTGCCATCAACTCGATTTTTTTAAAGTGACTTATGCCATTTTCAAAAAAAAAAACCCGTCATATGTGCAAATACAGGGTGATTGTTAATAGACGTAAAAGCTTCGCAGGTATAAATGGTCACTTGCCATCAATTAGTGTATATTTAAAAATTAATGATTTCATAAATAATAAATAACGTTACGATATAGTATAAATAGCAAGAAAAAGCCTTTTCGAAATTTGAATTTCCGTGTATTAAAATTACTTTATGCCGCCAGAGTTTTGCTCTGTCGTATCTCAACAGAAAAAAAAAAAACAAAATAACGTAACATATTTAAAAGTGATCACGTACAGGCTGATTGGAAGTAGGCGTAAAAGCCTTAAAGGTTTTTGCTTACAAATAAGCTATATATGCACGTTTTCAAAGCTTGCACATCTATATAGAACACCGGGACAGCAAGTATCCTATCTTTTGACAACCTTTTTTTATTCGTCTTACGTAAATATTTTTCATTTCTTGTGGATGAATAATGCCATGACTTCTAATGAAATAGTAGAATGGTATTTTCCACTTCGTATGAAGTACAAACAAAATTAAATTCTTTTATGTAACTGATATTAGTACGAAGTGTCACAGAGCAATTTCATTATTCGACCGAAAACTAATAAACTGCCAATACAAGGGCAAGTGTAATATGTATACAATAAACCTGGTTTATTGATTTAAAAAAAAAATAGCGGTAGTCTAGCACGTGCGTCGCCGCCTTGTCGGTGTTAAGCTTTTTAACAAACCTTTTTTTCCGTCAACGGTTTTAATGGACAGCTCTTACGAATCCCTAGTACTTAAGCAATCACCCCTTCCGTTTCCGGTGTTAAAAAAATCTAGGGTCGGTACTCGTGAAACCACAATGAAATCGAGTAGGGCTCGTCTATTGACCTCTTTTATGCGTACTCGATAAAATCGCGCCAATCTTTTGTTTAAGTCCGCTTTTTGTGTTTTTGGCGTTTGTTTAATTTTTTTTTAAAAGTATTTCTTTCATGCCCGACTGAATACGGAAAACCGTTGAGTCGTGTTTCTAGTTTTTTTTTGCTCAGTACGAATTAATTTCGTTTTATTCGTTGAGGTTTAAAGTTAGCGGGCTTGAATAGAGCTTAACTGAATGTTTTTAAGTGACATTTAGTCGTTAAAAGATTAATAACGGATGATTTAAAAATTTCAATATACGCTATAACGTGACTTGCAATCTATTTAGAATAAACATCATATTTAGTGTTATTAAATACTGTTCTATAATTTTATCAGTTTGCACTTTTAAACATTGTGCTGTTAAGATATTTGTTTTATCCGTTCACCGTTTTTTGGAAATTAATGAGGAAGACCTAATTCCAGCAGTGGACGTCCAGCGGATGATTTGATAATGATGATGATGATGATGAAATTAGCAATAAAAAGCAAGTGTTCTTAATTACAATTTTGACAGCTGCTTACTTAGTTTGGATACCTCATTGGGATGTATTTTTGAAGTTAATTATTACTTCATTTATGTTGTATAATATCAAGGTTTTAGGTAAGACAACTTTTTAATGAAACATTTTTGATATATATATATATATATATATATATATAAGTCAACATACTTTTTTAAAATAAAAAGATACTGTACAATTGTATTTAGTGTTGCCATTATCTCGATTTTAAAAAAAAATGATTTATGTGATCGAATAAACGACACATAAATGTATATGTTATATACATATATGAGCCGCGAGTGCGTATATATATATATATATATATATATATATATATATATATATAAAGTCAATGAAGCTATAAATATTAATTTAGCAGTGCTACCTACGACGTCACATAATCCGGTTACGCTAACTAGCATATGAGAATGTGCTAATTTAATTAACACTATTAATTATTTTTATTGCTCTCTCCATCCGGTACATGAAAATCAAATATTTAACGAACGTCAAATGCGAAACTTGTTACTGTCAATAATATAGAGATAAATGAGAAGTTTAATTAAGGTGGACTCTAATTACTCGCTAAGTGCTGGTGTTTTTTATTCTGTTTGTTATTCGTTATATTTGAATTATTACGTTGGTATTACTGGAAATAATTGCTACTTTTTTTATCTTACGTTGCGATCTCGCGTGTTGGCTGTATGATGTGTTTAGATGTCCAGTAAACAGCTTGTTAGTACCGGTTTTGTTTCTAGAACCTGTTGATATAGCATTTAAAAAATATCATGTCTTTGCACGTTGGTTATGATGTTCATGACAATCGTACTCGTATTGTATACAGGATGATTGGCTATAGATATAAAGGCTTTATAATACTTAATATATTGCTTATTTGCAATATTTTTGCAACATTTATAACAGAGTGTAAATAGGTTTAAAAACTTTTTGTTGACAAAGCTTCTTGTTTTCTCCTTTCACGGTTAAGCAGAGAGTATTGAAACAAATAATATATTTTCACTGAATTCATTCATTTCACTTTTTTCCATTCACAATATCTTGCATTGCTTTTCTTACCTTTCCTTTCGTACATCGCCTCAATTCCATCACCTTCTCTGCAGGATCCTGCAATAATCTTTTTACATTTTCTTTTATTTTTGCTTTATACTTTTATTTGCCTCTTTTTAATATTAATATTATTTCGGTTTCTTACTATCTATATCATAGTTTTTTTTTAGTCGACTTTTATAATTATCACAGCTGATTATTATTTTTTTTTCTTTTTTGTGAGCTATACATACACTCCATTAAAGCTTTTACAATTATAGATCACTGTGTTTGTGTGAAAGTGACTGTGCTGTTTTACGCTTATTATTTGGATTTTCCCCTCCCCCTTTTTGGTTTAGGGGGGGGGGGGGTCCTTCAGATATTCAAAATGCCCTGCCTCTGGGGGAAGGTCAAGGGTATGTGGGATTCCTTCCTACTAGCCCAGGGTGGTCGCCCTCTGCGCTATACGAAGAACAACGGTATCTCCCGGTCAGGGATCGCCACGCGGTCTTCTCTAGCGCTGTGCTGCTTTAAATAGCCCGTCCCGGGGTGCGTGTATGGTTCACGCTACCCTCGAATCCCTCGTAGTTCTATCACGATAGTACGAGACCTCGTCGAACCATTGTCCGCGTCAGAGTCGCCGAAGCTAATGGGAGTTTAGAGGCCCCACCCTAAAATCCCGCGACTTGGAAAGCACCGCTTATGGTAGGGGAACACCATATCCCCCTCCCGTTTCCCCCAACTGGATCAACGGTATAGTTAAGGTTGCAGGAAGTCACTGGATGTGGCCAGCGCAATACTACGTTCGTGTCGATTTTTACAGAAAGCCTATGCCTTGCCGTGAACGTTTATCGTCTTTAAAGTACAAGAAAAAGATACCTTTCATTCCTTTTTAAATGGATGGTTCTTTATTCATTATTATTTTACAGAAATGGTTTTAATATCTTTATTATCTCCACCTTGTGCTAATTCTTAAACTTTAAAGAACTTAAAGTGAACAAGTACTACGATCTAAACGGGGTAAAAATTTGTGTTAGACGTAAGTATATATGTTATATACGTATGTATGTATGTTTAAGTATGTATGTCTACGTATGTTTATGTATATTTATGTTCATTTGTTTGTGAATATGCATTTTTTTTGTACACGTGAACTACCCTTTATAAGTACTTTTATCTTTTCCTTACTATGGTTGTCTATAAGAGATTGCCTTGTGTGATAAGACCGCCCATTTTTTTTTTTTTTTTTATTAATTCTAATTTGTATCGCTGGTGTTTTTTTTTTTACAGTATTTATCTTTCGCTTTAACTAAACGCAGACAGTTGGGAGAGGGTTGCCGCTATTTGATACGGATCTTTCTTCTCCCAGCTGCGAGGCACGACAGCGTTTTATATTATTATTTTTTTTTTACAATTTTTTTTTTACACAATTTTCACTTACGGGTAAATACAGCTAAAATTTATACATATTAACAATACAATTTGGAATACACAATTATATATTAGTTGCTACATTATTTTATTTAAGTCGCTGCCCAAGCGCTACAGACCGTTAAATGCCTTGAGATTTAGGACAATGTGCCGGGCCAACTCATCAAAAGATTCTGCTGTAGATTTTTTCTTGAGAAGGTCCGGTAAGCTGAACGGAGATATATTAAGGTTTTCACATAAGGTCACGTGGTTATGTCTTTTGGATGCGAATCGGGAGCAGTGTCTGAGTAAGCGATCAAAAGTCTGTACTGTGGAGTCGTCACATGGGCAAGTCTCATTATCGATTATTTTAAAACGGTGCAGGTACTGCTTGCAGTACCCGTGCCCGCTTAGTAGTTGTGTCAGATGGAAGGATGTCTTGATGAGTTTTCGCAGTTTGTTTATGTCGGTGAGTTTCGAAAGGAGTCCTATGGTATGTCGACCCTGTGCCGAGCTCTCGTATCTAGCCTGCCAAATGCGGTTGTGTTCCGCGCGGATTGCGCTCTTCACGAAACTCATTGGGAAGTAGACATAAGCCGGTGTAGAGTGCATTGCGGCAGCACTCTTTGCTGCCAAGTCGGCTTCCTCGTTACCGACGACGCCTGTGTGGCTTTTGACCCATGTAAAGTGTAATGTAGCTGGCGCGCGTGGGTGTATCTGATTGTGAATTTGTGTGACGAAGGGGTGGGTGTTGCTTCTATTCTGCAGCGCGGCGATGGAAGATTGTGAGTCCGTGTGAATAATTGTGTATGTGTTCGGGTATGTTGAACAGGCCCACGAGCAGGCTTTCGAAATGGCGAGAAGCTTAGCTTGAAAGACCGAGCAAAACGAGTGAAGTTTGTATTTTTTGGAAGCAGTCTGGCGGCCTTCCATGAAAGCAACGAATGCCGCTCCTACGGAGGAGTCCTCCAGCTTGCTCCCATCAGTGTAAATATTCAAAGCATGGGGATAGGGTGCTGTGTAATTACGACCTCTAGAGGGGGAAAGGACAGAAATGGATACTCTGGTAGCGGGGTGCAATAATTTGTGTGGTGGTGTAGGGCGTTCTAGAGCTGTATCAGAAGGTAAAAGATGAGAGGCGCCGGTGAGTTTTGTGAATTCCAGTGCCTGTACCTCCTGAACTTTGAGGTCGAGTGGGGTGAGTTCTGCAAGTGCTAGAGCGGCTGTGGTGGATATGGTCTTGAACGCCCGTGTGATCCTGATGGCAAAGCCTCGTTGCATACTTAACAACCGCCTTATTATCCCTTTTTTTAGAGCCGCTTGCCCCCATATACCAAGACCGCCCATTGTACTTTTCTGTATATTATTGTATCTGTATGTTATGTATCTTATCAAGTACAATAAAAAATATTAAATAAATATAAATAAGAGCGAGAGGTATAATAGAGAAACTATTTTCTTACCTGCTAAAATATTTAAAAGACTTTTTGGTCTGTGGTAGCCTATCGGTAAAGGACTGTGACTTAGAGGCGATCTTATGTCGCGAGTTAGTGTCCCTGGATATAATCTTACGTAAATCACACCTTGTGCATTATTTATAAAATGTAACTGATCATAAACAAGTTTCCAGAGGTTAGACAGCAGCGTCCTCTGCATACCATAACATCACATTGTGATCGCCAACTCGCCTGCCATATGGAGATTAGGGTTGATACCCATAGATATTTTTGGGCGTGGCTTATGCCTTGAAGTAAGCGTCTAGGAGCTGAAACATCGGAGGTTTTTAAGCTTGTCAAAAGCGAACATCATCTGATTGGCTTTCAAAACAACATTGCTAGGATCATTTGAAATTTGATTAGGTAAGAAAAAGTCTGGTCGGTGAAAGACAAT
The DNA here is from genome assembly GCF_028537555.1 of Battus philenor. Taxonomy (NCBI): domain Eukaryota; kingdom Metazoa; phylum Arthropoda; class Insecta; order Lepidoptera; family Papilionidae; genus Battus; species Battus philenor. The sequence continues at coordinate 3,489,788 of NW_027181688.1, forward strand.
ACATATCATAGATTAATCGAATTGATTCAGATTTTTATTGACCGTATCTAAGGAACCGGCTATACCAAAACGCTCGTCCGGGATCCCATGATGTTTAGGTCCCTTTCCGCTTGCACACGCACCATACTGTTCGGAACAAAGCTCTGTGATTATGTTTCTACGAATGTTTACTTTGATTCATCCGTTTTTATAATGATTATTGATGTCGCGTGGCGGCGCTATCGTTCTTTTCCTCGCTCCCCACCTCGCCGCGATTACCTAAGGCGCGGCACAATAGTTTCTGTAGCGATAAAGTGGTCATTTAAGTGGTGACTATTTAATCCATGCCCCAGTCTTGTCTATCCATTTAAATCCCACATCGCCCCAATTCTCGAATTTTCCTTATCAAAACATCCGACGGAACCATAAATCCGTTCTTACATCCGTCGTTATCGTTGTATATATTTATATAATGCGATACACAAATCTTTATTTAATCTGTTTAAATCTACATAGATAGATGGTGCCCTAGGTATGGATGGATTACGTGATGTAATGTTTAATATATCACTGAATGCTTTTTTTTGTACCTCTCGAAATGATCTGAGAAGAGACCACAATAAACGTAAATGGAATTTTTCTTTGATACTCAATTTTATATTATCCCTTTCAAACCTTTAAGAATCAAACAAGATTTTTTTATTGTATCTAATAAACTTAAAAGTTTTTATGTATTTCAAGTAGTAAAACGAATAAATAAAAAACAAAAATGTTCAGTGTTCAACTTTCACCTGATTCGTCCATTGCAAGAATGAGCGACCTGTATTAACACCTGTAATAAAAAATTTCAAACCTTTTACAGCTATGTTTAATCATCCTGTATTAAGTGATCACTCTGAATTATATCACTTTTGATATAGTCTGCGAGAACAGATCATAAAAAATAAATATTAGAGGGACCGGAAAGTAATGTCTTTTGTCGACATATTTTACAAAAAAAATTATTACGATTTATTTATCTACCGCTCTGGCATTGAAAATCTGTATACTAGATGGCAAAAGGTTGTTTATAACGAAGGTGAATATATTGTTGATTAGAAATAAAAACTTGTTAAAAATGTAGTCGTGTGAATTCAATTCAAAGCGACATTACTCTCCGGTCCCCCTAATAATTTTAATATTTAAAATCATTATGAAATGATTTGTAGTATCTGAAACTGATGTACCGATATCCTTATAAATCTATAATCAATTTGTAATATATTTATTTAAACATCTTGATCGAAAGATCTATAATTGTTTAAAATTTAATTTTTAATTTGTATGAAACAATGCTATAAATAAATAATAATATAAACCTTTGTTATTGGATTATAATATTATAATTCTAGGTAATAGTTTAATAATTTGTTATGAATATATGTTTACTATACAGAGCTATGCTCTGACAATTGTAGAGCGAATTCGTGATTAGACAATCCATTGAGATGATGAAATGAAAGCCGGGAGTTCTACGTATATCTGAATATCGATTCGGAATTAAATGAATAGCTAATAGCAGCTAGAAGCTGTCGCTAAATGCACCATAGGGAGAGTTATGCTTGGGGTTTGACTGTGGAATGAATTGACGTAGCCAAAGCGGATTGGTAAGTTAAAATAGCGGTGGACAAGTAAAATAGCGCTCAGAACTGATACCCGTTGAGGCCTTAAATTTCTGGAGTTGAGACTTCAGACCGGCATGCGTAGCGCAGGATATCCACACGTAAGGTGTACAGATGGCTATGTCCTATGACTAAGACGATAGATTAAAATCAGTAATAATATTATCGACCATTTATTTTGAATTACAATCACGATTAGGGCTTACAATACCGAACTGAAATCTGAATACCGATATTTGAAATTTAACATATGATATGCAAAATTAAACAATCTAATCTAAAATATTTAATAATTTTCGTGTTACATACTTTACGTGTTTGTATAAACGAGACCTATTCATTAGGCAGTAGGCGTAAAACATAAATATTCACTTTACATTACCTACACCGTCGCTTCTCGATGGCGCCATACTCGGTTCATCGGCTATGTATGTGTAATAAATATGCCTGATACAGATTTTAATAAAATGAAATTGTTTGTTTATCTTCTAAAAAAATTCTTGTAATTAATTAATATTATTTTAAATGACATTCATATTGTGCATAAATAATTTTCTTATCAACTAATGTAATACCAAAATACCGGTATTTTTACATAAATACCAATTTTCAATAACGGGCAAAAATTGTCCGGGATTCCGATATTCGGGATTTCGGAATCACGGTATTGTAAGCCCTATTCACAATATTGTTGATTGGTAAATACACTTAATTTAATTATTTATCTTTATATCGATAACAGTTAAAATAAATTCATAATGTATTTAATAATTTCGATATATTTATTTTGGAAAGTTTTAATTAATACGCGTAACCAATTTAATATCCCAATTATAAATAATTTAATTAATACACGTAAACATCGGATGTGTTTCGAATATTTGAATATTAAATAAATATTCATAAGTGTTGAACTATCTGATGTTATTTTTCGAAGCGTTCACAAAACATGCGATCACGCAAAGTAATAAAATTAATTCTCGACTCTTACGAAGGAAACGTTTAAAAATAATAAAAAAGCTACCCAAGCTCGTAACGAGCTATTATGTTCGGACTGGTGTGTTTAACTGCGAGCTTTGATTATTGTTGAAGTACGACGTTGAGCAGTGTTTTTTTGTTTTGGTTTGCTTGTGTTTTAACCTATAAATTATTGCATATAGGCAAGCTTATATGCTTTCATAGATATATACGCGATTAGCGAGTATAGACGTGTTACCAGAGGACGTATTTACACTAGAGTCCGACAATATACGCGTTATGACGTAAAAAAAACTGTTATTATATCAACCTTCATTCCTAAATACATATATTGGTGACTTCAAAGTGATGATCATCGAATAACACACAGCCAGCGCAGGCGTAGACGCACGTGCAGATATCCCACGCTTGGACAGGTCGTGGCCATTTCCCACGCCCGTTCTGTCGACGTCTGCAATGCAATATCCCAGAGTATCATATTACTCATTTTATTCATAATTTTTTTGTAAAAAAAAAATATGAAAACACGCACCAACGCATATATTTACATACATAAAAGCACAATTGTAAATATAACACCAACTAGTACATACAGAATGATTGGCTACATACAATGTAATACATTCACCCCTTTAAATCTTTTACATCTATAACCTAGTATATGCTCACATATGTAATTATAAAAAATCATTAATAAATTGATATATATTGCAAATATTTATACTCGTTTTGCGAGTGGCAGTTAATTACAACTCTTGCTCGTATTATTCCTTAAAATCGATTCCAATATTCCAAAATTAAAAAATTGCAATGTCAGCGGTGACGTTAACGGCGTTCGAATTGAAATTGTCGTTTGAATTTTAATTGGAACTTGTAAGAATGATTTAACACAAAGTATTGTGGTCGTTGTGGCCAACATTACAAAGAGGTCTTATATAAACGTTATATGTACATATCCCATCACATCACACTAAACAAGGCACACGCAGAAGAGATACGGGTACCTTGTTAAAATTGATGTATTTTTTTAAACACCCTGCTCTTTCTACTGATCTGCCGGCGACGGTCTGTAAGATCATGATTGAAAATCATTTTTTCACCCAGTTAGTATTCTTGACAATAAATCATGACCGATTTTACACTATTGAAACACGTCAAATATTCACGTAGAATTTTTTTTTATTAATTATCAGTGTTCATTTTGTCATAATCAGTTTTAGTGTATATTTTTGCCTTCAGTTTTATTTTTTCTTCTTCTTATTTTTTACGTCTCATTGTGGTTTAAATAAATGGTTATAGTACGTTCAACTGCGATATCTTTTTGGAATGTCAACACTATTGATGTCATAATAGTGTTTAGATCTGAAATCTAGGGAAATCACTATGAATTCGTCCATATTGAGTTATTTGGATTAAGTTTAATAGCCTAGTGATAACACTAGGTGCATATTTATTATGGAATTAAATACCAGCCTGTGTAATTTTATTATGTTTATCTCTAATCATTTTTTCTCTTACAATTATATTACTTTATTTATAATTTCTAAAACTATAAGTAACACTTTAAATGTATTGATCTTTGAATAGAGCATTAATGCCTTTAAAGTTTTTATACCTATGACCAATCAATCTATATAGATCGTCGCGTCTATTTGTAACATAATATGCTTACATGTATATATTTTTTTAATTTTATATCTTCGTGATGTTACTGACAAATTAAGTCAATTAAAAAATCTACTGTATAAGTCTGCTAAAGTAATGTTACAGGGTTGGTAGTGTGTGCGTTCGTAAATGAAGGGCTATTCAATTATTTTAATTACAGTAAGTAATAGTCTTCCTTCGCCGATCGTATCTGATGCCGAGGACCATCGCCCTAATGCCATAGCTTATCAAGATGTCCGCTGGGAGACAGTTGTAGTGATAAGGAGATTTATTGTTATTCAACAGGAAACGAAATCGGTCCGTAAGGACGGGATTAGAGCTCAGTTCAATGTTTTGTTGTTACTTTCATTAACTTTATAAGGATTCCATTTATAAATTGCTTTCTTTTTCATTGACGACCGGAGTTTTTTTTACATACAACTTTGTAAGAATACGCACGATATATATATTAGGAGGACCGGAAAGTAATGTCGTTTCTGTCGATATATTTTACCAAAAAAAAAACCGATTGATTTTTACCGCTCCTTCATTAAAAATTTGTATACTAGATGGCAAAAGGTTATTGATAACGAAGCTGTATATTTTGTTGATTAGAAATAAAACTTGTGACATCATAAAATCAATAATTGTTTTGTGGTCAAATGTTAACAATACACTCACATTTAATGTTACTAAATTATAATATATATATATATATATATATATATATATATATATATATATATATATATATATATATATAATGGTAGTTTAGGTTGGTGAAAAGATCGATTTTTAAAAAGGCAAAAACGGAGCCTAGAATAACTTCCACGTTAAACAATCGCAATTATAAAAAAATCGTGTAATATAATCAAACTAGACCTCGTTAAAAGTGCTTTTATAATATTTTACGTTATTGTAAAGCTTGGTTATTAATTGTTCGATCTATTGTGTATAGAATTTATTTTTGAAATAGATTACCAAAAGAATCATGTCTAAATTTGTTTTTGGCTCTAACATCACGGTTTCGAGTTCTATCAAAATTGGTTTCTTCTCACATTCTTGTGACTTCCACAGCAAAACAGTATAAATTATCCTAAGGGGTAATGGAAATTAATAAATATATTGTTTCCTGGTTGGCTTTTACAGTCCCAATATGTTTATTTATGGCTCCCATTTTCCGGGGCCTCTTATACTTCCCGTCTTGGGCGTAGGGACTATTTTCACAAAATAATTGTTGTAGATTTTATTATTATGCGTTCTCAACTTTTTTCCTTCTCAATTTCATTTATTTATTCATCTTTTATTCTTCACAAACTTAAATGACCTTTTATTTTTCATATTCCTTTAATTTTTTCCTATTGCTTTCATTCATCGCCTCACTTTCGACGTCTTCGTACTAGATTACTACAGATTTACATTTTGATCTGTTTTGATCCATGTTTATTTACTTTACTCGTCTGCCCCGGCAGGTTTGATATAGTAAAGTAATCAAGGCGCCAAGACTAGATCTCTAACCAAACAAAACTTGAGCATTCCTTAGAGGCCTGGGCCTTTACATTAGCTATTTAAACGGACTGGATAGCCTGACGCTAAGTGTTGTACTAATGTACTGATGACGCCAAGTAACAAGGAAAATGGGGGGTACACTTATCGGTATCAAGTTTTTATTTTTATATCAGAATGAGTAAAGAAGTTTGAAGGTACTTTAGAATAACTATGACGAACGGAAATGCAACTTTAAACGTAAAAAAAGTTTTTAATTCATTTTCCTGTAAATCTAATAAACCAGAACAAGTGTTTTATAAATAATAAATGTGACTATTTATTGGTTACTGTGCTTAAAATTATGATAAGATAAAATATGTTAATTCAACATTGTAATTTTTAACAGAACTCTTATTGATCGACAACTTATTTTTTTTATCTCTTTTATTTTTACTCTACCCTGCTGTGTTATAGCAGTGGAGAAGAAGCAGGAAGAAACTCTATGGCATCACATCTTTTAATAGTTAAATAACAGAGATTTATACATATACACTTTATAGATATAGCCTAAATGAAATCAAAATAATCGAGTACATCATTGATCATTTAAAAATTGGTTGCCAAAAAAAAAATTAAACCAGTAAACAGTTTTTTTTTTTTCGGTGAAGCAGCGGAAAGCGACATAAGAAATTACTTTAAAGAATTTGCGGGAATTGTAAGCCGCAAATCCGCGGTACACTCACGTGGTTGAGTGCTTTCGATATCATGCTCGAGTGTGTATCCTATATAGGTTTATTGATAGTAAATATGTAAATGAAAGGGTAAATGTTCACGTTGTGTGCTTTGAATTTTTATTACACGATTCGTTCTTCTATAACAATGTACACTTATAATATCTTATACCAGTTCTCCGTAACCTTTTCTCATCTACGACACACTAAAATCTTTGCTAGAATATCACGGCACACCGAAAACTAAATCCGAGAGACGAGTGAACGTGACGTGCTACTGTGTATCAAATGAAAAACTGTAAAATTTCAATTTATTTATTTTTACCTCGGCACATTTGTATTCGACTTACGGCACACCGAATGCGGAGCACTGCATGCAATAATCTGGTGTATCGACATTCCGTTAGAGCAAAGATGGATTAGCAAGTTGAAGTGTAGAGTTCTAATATTCAGAAGTAGATATCACTGACCGGCAAGAGAGGAGTCAGACGTCCGCTCATAAGGACAGACACTTGTGTTAAGGTCACCGGAAGATGCCAAATGCAGGCCGCTATGGGCTAAGCTTATTCCTAGCTGGTAGACACAAACGATGACCATCATGATAGCACTTTTTATATTTAGGAAATCGGAGATACGCCTCGTACCTAACTCACACCCAAGCCGTTAAAACATTCTCATTAGCCAAGGCTACGGTATAGAGGCGGGTTCAATGACGCTCCAGGAGGTTCAGGGGCTAAAAAGAGAAGCGGTCATAGTTGTGCGTCGAACAATAGACGCCCTCGGGCTGTATAACAATATCCATCATGTGGTAGTAGCAATATCATGTCAAATAAACTGTGTATTACACGGAAGAGATTCAAGATGCGATCGAAAGATTAATCGATGTGGTGAATACGGCAACCACCGCACAGATACTGGCGTACAACCTGAGGATGGTAATTTGGTGTAGGGATGAGGAAGTGGTCGCACGAAACGTAATTTTAAAAACTGGTCATTGTTAGGGCGTTGTCAAGAACAGACAACACACAAGTGATTTAAAAAAATCATATTTTTTGACTTTAAGTTAGTTTTAAATAGTTTACGATTTAAGCTTGTAAATAGTTTAAGAGACTTAGTTAACACTGTAAGTTGCAAAAACGTGAGTAATAAGTAATTCTGAAACATTTAACGTAATTGTACAAACAAAGGCGCGGACGCTAATGTCCGTTGAATATATAACATAATAAAAAGTACTCTTTTTATGACTCGCAATGATAGGGTGTAAAGAAATTTAATTGCTACTTTTAAAAAAAATGTGAAAAATTACGTGAATGATTATTCTTTTAATACGTTCATAACTCCACATTCTTCATTTTAGTTCATCGTAAAAAGTCTATCAAAATCTATGAGAGATATGTCCAGCAGTAGACGTGAATGCGTTCTAAAATGATAAAGTTAGTAAGTTATATAAAGTTATATATTTATTTAATGATGTAGCATTAGACCTATTTTTATTTTAATTATAATTTCTCATAATTATTCAAATAATAATATGGATCACAATTGATTGCATTAATTTATGTACATTACATATACAATTGAATGCAAGTAACGGAACAATTATATCAGTATAACAAAATAGGTTTGCATTTCGAACGCAGGCATTTATTCGCATGTTAATAAAGCGCGAATCAATAAGACAGAAATATAAATAGGATGCCTTCTCAATTGCCTTAAGTAGAACGCAGACGAATGAGTGTTAAGTGAAGACAACGAGCGTCAGTTGCTTCAATGAAATCTTTACTGGACGTTTAACGTTGCCAATTTATTCCCAAGTTGTAAATGTTAAAATAGAATATTGATATATATATATATATATATACACACACACACACACATATATATAAATATGTATATATATATGTATATATATATATATATATATATATATATATATACATATTTCAGAGTATATTCCACTTGCACACATATTAAGAGGACCAGAAAGTAACATTTTCTTAAGTTCACACGACTACATTTTTAAAAGGTTTTTATTTCTTATCAACAATATATCCACCTTCGTTATCAAAAACCTTTTACCATCTAATATACAAGTTTTTAATGCCGGAGCGGTAGAAATCAATCGGTTTTTCCGTAAAATAAATAAATATATGAATAATTTAAACAAATGAGTCAATAACTTATAATGTAAAAACATAGTTAACCAATAAAAACTGATCTTCGAATATAGAAAAGGGAAGAAAGGCGAAGCATGGAAGTACAAAAAAAGGTAGTCTAATTTATTAATATTAAATCCGAACATGTGAAATTGCTGTTATATCGTAATAATATAACAAAATAAAAAAAATGAAATCATACACCGTCTGATTGGTATAGGTGTTAAAACTATATAGTGGTGGAATTACTAGCCTATTTGCTACACCCCATATAAAAATCAATGGTTTCAGAAATATTAAAGAAAGGGTTGTAAAGAAATGTTTTATTCGGAATACTATAATATACAATATATTTACAAAGTGTCCCTAAAGACTTAGTATTGTCAGAAGTTACATTCTATCTCGTTCCACTGAAAATTATAAATTATTTTGGCATATATAAAAGTGATCACTTTATACAGACTGAGAATAGGTATAAAAGCTTTAAACACTAAATTAGCTGAAAGCGCATATAAATGAGCTGTACATTCATCCATTTAAACCTTTTACACCTGTAATAAATCTGCCCTTATATAAATTTCATATTGCCTATGATAGTTATTAGAATCTATGCTTGGAGTTTATTAAAAATGTCTTACTGTAACATATATACAAATTACCTTGTATACTTTCAAAGGTTTAACATAACCTTTAATTTGAAATAAGTTTGTCTGTTGAATGCTTACACAGCTAATATGAAATAATCTTTAATAATTTCACAGCCGTAGCACACTACAAAGGAAAAAAAAACATTTTATATTAAAACCCTTTCGTTCCAAATTCAAAATCGGAACGTTATTTATTAAAAAAAAAGAAAAACATTCAATATTAAAATGAAAGCTCATCGAGGCGCTAGTGCGTGGCGACGTCAGGTGCTTTAATCCCGCATCAAAGGATCCGCATTATACATTTACCAGTCCGCTGAGACCGTATTTACATACACTGGTTCGCTGGTTCCTCGTAAAATATACGAGCGTTTTACGGGAAAACATTGCTTATTCACATGTAATACAGGTCAATATGCCATCCGACTGTTGCATCTTTGTTTACCAACCAAACACACTATATTTGAAACTAAAGCGCCATAATTGGGTAACTTTATGTTATCGTTTACGTCCTTTTGGCGGTTGACACATGAGAACCTTTACGAACTAAGTTGCTATAATCCTGGTATGTGTTATCAATTCGTGTTGACTTTTTTTCATCAGAAAACGACAGGCGTGGTAATCACTTGATAAGTTATTTTACGGTCCGATCCTAACAATGTAGTGTTTCATTTTCCGACCTAATCTTTTTGAGGAATGGTATTTAGTCTCTCTTTCTCTCGTTGTTTTCCCCACAGTTGAAGATCATAGTTCTCTCTGATTGCGTTAGCTATAGTCATCGTTATATATATATATATATATATATATATATATATATATATATATATATATATATTTAATTTAACATATGAATAATTCACATATAGATCAGTACAGTGTGATTGCATGTATATACTAGTGGTGCAGCATCCAGCTAGTTCCCGCTACTTTAATTATGTTATCGGTTCATACGTTGGCGACCTTGGTTCTTTCACAGACCCCCCCCCTTCGTTTCTGATTCGGTACGCGCATCACAGAGAATCTTCGTACATAGTTCTATCCATTGCTCTCTGTTTGACTTTAAACCTTATGAGGCCCTTTTGTAAGGTCCACGTCACGGAGCCGTATGTCATCACTGGCAACATACATTGGTCGAAGACTTTCGTCTTCAGACATTATGGCATTTTAGACGAGAAGATTTTTTTAATTTGAATTTAGAATGACTAATATTGATATTTTGTTTCAGATATATCTCAGCAGAGGAATGCTTCAGTGATGACCATTGACAAAACAATATAGTGTAAATATGTGACAATTGTTGACTAGATTTAGTGATTAGACTTTCAATAAGTGCTAGTGATGTGCCATGTCGATAATGTCAGTGCATCGTTCTCAACTAGTGCTGCTCTGTATTCTTCTTCATTACCATGTCGATAGTCAGCAGGAAGTGCTTATTGAGGAGTCGTGTGAGTACTTTTTTTTAATTAAACTTTTATAGTTAATAATCATTGCGGTTTTTATATATGTTTACACAATATTCTTGTAAGAAACCTTTATTAAGCCTTATTTTACAGAAAAACAATAGTGTCATAAAATAATATTTTAATATAAGGAGCTTATACACGAACGTAATTAACCGACATAGCCTTGCGGATTAAGTTGAAAGTGGCAGGGAGCACATAGCGCGCAGAACAGACTTCTACTAAAGCCTTAAGGTTGTATAGTGAGTAAGGGCTGTAGAGCGCAGCGTGACGTCGACCTGCAATGTTGACAGACATCTTTGTTTAGGTCATCGGAAGACGTTAGATGGAGGCCTTTTTCATCTGGTCCTATTGGAAATATGAGAAAACCTTTGTCCAGTAGTGGACGTGCTATAGGTGAAATGATGATGACGATGATGATTATATAAGCTGAGGGGAGTTCTTAGACCTTGAAATTAAAAAGTTATCTTTCGTCTACACTATTTCCGCAACATTCTTGTATAACATCATATTACGAAGACATCGACACGCTTTTGTTATTTTTCTTTTGTTTTACGTTCATAAGTTACAAATGATATTGTCTGAAGTAAGTGTCAAATTGGGCGTGTACTCTTTATAAGCGGCGTGGAAAAAAATAAAGAGGAAACGAGCTTATCTTAAGACATAATCTACGAGATATGTAACATCCACTAATTCTCCCAGCCTCGTGTGTTTTATGTCACATAACTTTTCTAAGATAAGGATTATGTCATAATGTTATATAACAATGCTGATGTAAATAAAAAAATGTAGTAATGTTTAGGTTAAAAGGCTTATGTTCATCGTCATTTTAGCTGAAGCAAGTCTACTGGTGAACAACCTTCACCGTAGATTTCCGAAAGGACCGGATGAAAGCCTTCTGGCAACCTTACCAGGTCGTCTGTCCACCTCGTGGGCTTGTCAAAGTGATTACTCCAGAACCTTAAGGTTCCAGAGACCGTCTGTTCTGCGATCTATGTATACTTTTATTGGTTGGTATAAATCGAAGGGTACGGGAGATATGTTCACATTTGATATGCCTTTTTATTAGTCGATAGAGCACGATTGCGGATTGCTTTTTATTATAATTCCGCTTAGCGTCAGTTCCTGCTTAATAACACTCGTGAACTGAATCCTCACGCTTTTCTTTACAGTAACTGATGATCATTAGATGTCAGGCCATGTTCAGGGACTCCTAGAATGTTGTATGACGAATGGAAATTTATTTACACTATTATCCACATATGTTTACAGTGACCACTTTTGTATGTTTTGAAAAGAATACTATTGACCCGTTCGATGGTTAGTTTACTAATATTATTTATTGTACACGTTAGAAAAATAGATACATAAGTGCATAATATATCGATCTTATCACTCGAGATAATTTCTTTCAGACAACCATAGTATGGAAACACTAGAGGGATAAATAACGAGTAGTTAACGTGTACATATATAAAAGACATACATATATATGTATAGCAGGTACTTATAATAAATACAGTATAATACATAATTATAAATGTAATAATAAATAAACACATTGAACTGACATGAACGAAAAAATTAATTAAAAGATGAATAATCATTGGTCTAGCACAGACTTCCCCTTGCCATGTTTTTCCGTGTTGGGTAGACCCCCTACTTACCTGATATTGACTCACTATAATTTGTGTGATATACTATCTGTTTATATTTTTTAAAATATATTCTTAGCACTTTCCTTTCCAAGATTCAGGAAACGAATAAACGTATTTGTCCCATATTCGTATTTATAGAGTGACGAATTGAACAAGTCAGTGCAAGGTAGCGAAGCTCTGAGACTGCGACTCTCAGATTTTTACAAGTTCAAAATGTATTGAGACCACAAAGCGAATACCAACTCCCTATAACTTACACAATTTTATAAACGTATATAATAATTTTTTTACTTCATAGGTACTTTTATAAATAATGTAAATGTTTTGATATTATAAGATAGTATGATGTAAGTAAATAGGTACCATCAATGTATGTGTTGAGATCCACTATCGTGGACCCCCATTTTCGTTTCATGGACCCCCAAATTTTTTTTCGCTGAAGTAGACCCCTTGCAGGTTGTCATAAACCCCTAGGGGTCGATATAGACCACTTTGGAAATCACAGGACTAGCAAATATTTCTTAACCTTTTTCTTAAAAATACGCAGTGACTTACCACGCCTTATACTCTGCAGTAAGCCATTCCACGATCAAAGATTGGAAGGAAGGATTTGGCCATAAACGAAGAATCAGGTTAAACTCTTATAAAAGGCATTCTTAAAGCTACGAAAGTTAATGCTCTGATCTGAGAAAGTCCACAAAAACTTTAATCGAGTTTCTTTGTTTGTGGTCAAATTTACGATACCCTTACTACAGTAGTAGAGCAATTGATTCCCAAGCTATGTTAGCACTTAAAGTATTTGCTTATTGAACTTAAATTTATTACTAGATAGTACACAGATTCAACTTGGAAGAGTGTAGTAATATCGTACAAAGTTGTCTACAAAAGAGTTACAAGTTGGTGACCATAAAAAATGACCTTGCAAATCGTTATTTAAAAGTAAAAATGAAACTGTTTAAGAAAAGGACCAATATTTGGCCACTTCCGCACATGTAGTGGTAGTTGTGCAACAAAGTGCACCGCCCGCCAGCCCGCTGATAAATGCGCATGCAGCAAACAATGCGAATTACACAACTACCACCGTTAAATCACTTAACATGTGTTTCACCCCTTCACGGGGCATCTTCAGGATTTATGTTACACCGATTACTTAATGAAACTATTGACAAACGGACCAAATTTCTTAGTATCCCATAGATTCACCGTGCGGGTTCCGGGTTCAAAGCGTTGTAGAGATAGGAGCAGGATGTTTTGCTCGGGGCTGATGACCCAGGCCTCCTTGCATTGTATTGAAGTGCGTTTTTACTGACCAGACTGCTCTTCCTACGAGGAAAAAATGTTGACCTTTCCAATGTTCACCAAAAGCCTGTTCGAGAAATAAGCTGGCTTGCATTTGAGAAACCTAAAAACTTTATATATATATATATATATATACTCGTATATACGTATATGTATATATATATACATATATAATTTATATATATGTGTATATATATATATACGCATACATATATGCATTCGTCTCGAGCAATAGATTTTTTGAAACATTTTCTTTAAGTTAATATTAATGTGCAATACGTATGTTTGTATATATGTTGTAGTACTTCTTAACCATAATTGTGTGGTTTTTGGATTTCTTTCTTTCTCAGGGACCAGTAACTCTTATAAATTCTGGGATTAATATACAAAAAGTTACGCAAATGAAATTCGGATCGCAATATACCACAAGAAATATTGCAGTCAGCATTTATGACGGTTTTGTATAGACGTATTTTCTCCGGCTCGAGTCGTTGGGAGCGTTCAACGAAAACGGCATTAAGTTGCCACAAGAGACAACACATCTGCGTCCTTATCGAAAATGCATGAGCGGATTCTAGTTGAATCACTTACGTGTCTGTCTGTGCTCTTTGAAACATATTACATAGCAGATGAAACCAGGAAATACTAGCTTGTTTGTTTTCGATTACGTTAGAATGCAATATCCTCCTATTTATATTTCAATTCTTTGTAATTGAAAACAGTTTGAAAGATTAACATGTACTCGTTGTGCGAGTGGAGGTGAGAGACCACCCCTGCGCGTGTTTTGTTCCTTCTTCGATATCATGTAGATTACATACATACATTTACAATTTCGATCCAAATACAACGTCAGCGCCTATCTCACTCATGGCGTCCGAATTTAAATCGGCGTTCGAATTTGAAATTCGGATGCGAAAGAATAATTCAATTCTATAAATTATTGTGGGCACAAATGTATCAATCAGAAATTTGAAATTGCAATCGAATGACGTGGTCTATCCTCCCCCCTCCACCCCACACGTCTCATCTCGTACATACCTATAGCGTGGTACAGCGGTTTCGATACTACTGCAGGTATAATACCTAATATTTAATGGAATCAGGCGTTACCTTGCGGAAGTCCATCCTAAGTAAGAAAAGGACCAATATTTAACAGGTATAATACCCAATACCTGTGAACTGATGGCCGTTGGAGCCGAAAGGTTCTCGAGTAGCGCAGGACCGGATATCGCAGCAATCTTTGAGGGAGAACTATACCTTGCAGTGGGCGGCCATCGGCTGAAAAGAAGTTCTATTTGTGTTATACATAACAATGTTCTCATCTTACAAAACGCTACGAAAAGAATTAACTTTGCTAGAAATTATTCGCTAGCTTCGCGCAACTTTGCGTCTTAAAATAATTGTGTCTATGTAGTGTACATGAAAGGCTTAAAATTTGCTTAAAATTTCACGTGTCGGATGTACAATTAGTATGTACAAAGGAGCGGATGAAGGATTGATGATATATGTTGTACTGGACCACCCACGAAGAAAAAATTAAAAGTAAATTGTCATTAGCGTTTTAAAGTAAATGGTATTAGTGACACGTGTTGTGTTTATTCATTAATGTTGACGTATATTGTTATTAATGAATTTTGATCGCGTATGAACACAGAGAAGTCGCCGCCAGGCCAAATAAGTAAATTAATTATTAAAGAGATATATCAGGTTTTATTAGCGTTTGTTTTGTTATTAAGAAAGGATATTTTAATGTAATTTAAATGGAGTGAATTATAAATCATTAGACACATCAAGTTTGAAGTTGTAAAGATTCAAATTCTTGTTAATTTATTTCAATTTGCACTATAAGTTGTGCGATGTAATTAGAGAAACATAGAATGAATAAATGTTGAGTGAAATATATAATAAATAATAGTGAAATATTACAGAAAAGGTTATCATTACAGGTAAAAATATTTGTTTAGTGTACAATAGAATAGGTTTAATTAACACAAAATATGTTGTTACATCAAAATCAATATTTTCGCTAAAATTCTCATTAGTAATGAACTATGATGAATAAAGATGAGTGTGTGTGTATATCATATTGGCCACTTATTCGTAAAAGTACGTGTGCACGTGTGTTTCCTATAACGGAATTACTCTTTTAAATAGTGTTGTGAAAGTTTCAAAAACCATTTTGTTGTTACATTGGTACATTTACACGGAGAAAGGAAATACAGTTTAAGATAATAGTTTTGTTTTAATGTATAATCTTGGGCCAATGAAAGAAAACTGTCGACTAGATATAGATGTTCTGCAGGCTTCTGATTGACATTTTTAATCTATTTTACTAATGCCAGGAGGTAACTTTTGTAAATTGATTCTATAATAATACGAAGACATTATACATGAGTGTATTTTTCTTTTGCCACAATATGGCGCTGATTGCTTTTGATCCTGTGGTCTGTTGTACATCCAGAGCGAGCAATTTTAAACTCTATTTTAAGGTGATAAGATATAATGTAGCCTAGTTTATTTCGGTCACATCCCTCCCGTACGCACCCGGGGACTTCGAACAGATATGTCCATAGGCAGTTGACAGGTTAGGTAAGCAGTGTACACTGTTAAACCAAATAAAAAACAAGTTACGAATTTCCTGAAGCCTAGAGAATACTATAACAAGTTTTTCATATATACAAGATTATCAAGTATATACATGTACGGATGTCTGAAATGGCAGTGGGCAAGGGACATCGCTCGTGCAACCGATGGCCGTTTGGCTTGAAAGGTCCCGGAGAAGCAACCACGAGTTGGTAGACGTGGCGTTGGTAGGCGTCCACTATGTGGACCGTCGGCATAGTTATGGTCACGGAAATTCGCTGAACGTGAGCACCGCAGAACCGGTCACCAGGGCGATGTTTATGGAAGGCATATGCCTCGCATTGTGCACAAAAATGGGCGTCCTTCGGCTGAAAATATAAAGATATATATGGATTAATAGACCAATGGTAGCTCAGCGGTAGTAGATTGAGACTTGCGATCTTAACAGGCGGGTTCCATGCCAGGGGTATGATCTCATAATTTTTACATCTTATGCAATAATTATATGGGATTGCCACTGGTAACGAACAAGTTTCCAGAGGAACAGCAGCGTTCTTTGCGTACTATAATACTACACTGCGATCGCCAACCCGCTTGCACGTGAGGTGTAGTATCTTTGTGGGAGGCCTGAGCCTTGTAGTGGGCGTCTATAGGCTGCTGGCTATATTCAGATGTTGATGCGCGCTGTTAGCCGTTTTGGCTTTTACAGCTTCATCGGACTCAAGGCTCGCGGATCCGAAATCCGCGAGCTAATAAAGTAAATATATATATAGGCTGAAAAGACAACGACCATATATATGGATTGTGTCTTGTCATAATTTTTTTCGTTAATAATTTTCTTTTGTATATTACAGATTGCACAATACTCTGTTGGCAATAGTACCAACAAAAAATGTTTTAGTTAAGATTTTATCTATGATTTGGTGAATCTGTAAAATATGTTTTTATCTGTGCTCTCTCTGCTCCCTACCGCCACCGAGCACACGTGTTTTCCCTTACTTGTAAAATTAATTCTTAATAAATTAGTTCATTCTCTGGACCAAGGCGTTTTAATTAAATACAGTCCACTAAAGTCAATCCCAATCTTATACACTCTCTTCTACCGGTATATAGTGCATCTCATGAACGGTGAGGATCCATAATTCGTTACTCTAATGAAGTCATATTTGGGTTTACATTAACGATGTAATAAAAACACGATGTTATATTTGTCTAAATATAAGTTTTCAAATTCACCGAAATAGTTTTGGGGTCGCGTGCGCCGACCGAACCCTACGGCTGCGAAGCAATTAGCGACGTACTAACGAACGACATGTGCAGCGTTGTTCGACTGGCAGATAATTGGCACCGACAATCAACACTTCACTGAATGATGAATGTACGACGTTAAATCGTATTAATTTTCGTCAATCATACCATCAGTCAGGTTTATAATTTGTTCACACCCATAAATAGATGAGTTCTGCATTGGATAATTCAAAAAAACATAATCGACTGTTAAAGAAGATTACCTTCTCTTTGGAAGATTTAATTATTACTAGCTGCCTAGACAGATTTCGTACTATATATACGGAGCAGATACAGATGTAAAAGCTTTTCCAGTCATCTTGTATAAAGTAATTACTCTGGAATATGTAAAATTAATTCTTCTTCTTGAAGTGCCTCTCCAACTAGTGCAGGTTGGCTATCAGCTTCCTGCTCTCTTCCTTATTTTTAGTTCTGCGTAATAGCTCAGCAGCGCTGGCGATTACGGTCCACTCTCTAATGTTACGAAGCCACGACTTCTTTCTCCTACCAACCTTCCTTTTACCAGCGACCTTTCCCATCATGATAAGTTGAAGGAGATTAATATAATAAAATTAATTTTTTTTTTAATTATAATGTAACAGGTCAATAATTTCTAGCAGTACAACATCTGCAGGAACAGATTGTAAACAATAATTAATTTTAATACATAATAAAATATGTGAGGTTCGACCCATAAAAAAATCTATATTCTAGTATTAAAGATCGCGACTAGCTTGGACAGTCAAAAGTTTAATGCAATCACAATAATATTTAAAACGTGTAGCATAATGTATGATCACTTATTACCGATTTAATGTCGTAACAATAACAAACGGATAAGGTTGTGATTATCACTAGAAAACCTTTACAATTCCTCTTTTCGTCTGAGGTCATTTGTTTGACAGCTAGGAGCAGGTGTTTTTATTACCTCTGATAAATGAGGAAAGAAAAACGAAGTTTATTCTAGTCTTCGTTTCAGCATACGTACAAACCATCTGCAGTGATTAGGTCTCCCCTAAAGATATATCATAATTGTCACGCATAGCAGGCGGGTTGGTGATCGCATCACATTATAGTACGCAAAGGATCATCCTCTGTTCATCTTAAATAACGCATAATGTGAATTATATATGATTGTATTTTGAAAATGAACCCCGGACACACGTTTCTAAGTCACAGTCCTTTACCGCAGAGCTACAACTGCTGGATTGCACGACTCTTCTAGTGCCGTAATAAAAATGTAAAAATATGAAGTGAATTGATCAATATTTTCTCGTCATTCTCAGAAGTGATAACGGAAGTGTGTTTTTGTTTCTATTGCAGTCCAATAGAAAAAAAGAAGTAAAAAATAAGCAAATATGATACGATCATTATGCACATCTATAAATCTACGTAGTTTTTTCTTGACGCAAATAATCTAAATTCTTAAAAATGGTGCTGTATAAGTTTATATATGTTTGCATAAATATACACGACCAATGTATATGTGCAGGGCCTGTCGACCCAACGGACTGTCGTCTCGGTATTAGTTCGTTAGCTTTTGTTTATTCGGAACAAAGGCAAAAGAAACATCAAACGCGCGGGGTACTTGGAAACTCCGTGGAGTTCATTCGCACACCTCACGCCCGTCACTCCGGCTGTCATAAAAATTGGGACACGCGTGACTTCATATGGGGATGAAGTTGATTCAGAATTTCCACGAAAGCTTTTAGCGCACATGTTTATAACCTCACCTAATTACTGGATCGTACGTGACTATACCAGGATTAACCACCGTGTATGCCATTGGGATATGCAAGACGTCACAATGATACATTGACTAGCCTTAACTAAAATAAAGGCGTTTAAACACAGTAGCTTTATACCTTACAAACCAAAAAAGGTGTCTTCTCTTTAATGCACATGTATATAAGGCAAATGTACTTTCCATTATTATGGAAATTATTATTAATTTATTTGAATTATCTATAATTTCATCACTTCTTAACTGTCAATATCAAAGTGACAATATGTCAATGACTTGTGAGAAATAAATTTTCTATTTTTCCTAACCTTAAATCTTTAATTACGAGAATTAATGTTAAAACTAATTAATAGGAGTTAAATGCTTTGAATATCGTTTCCTTCTCTATAATTTGTTTACTCATATTAAATTTGTATGCTGTATAGTATTAACGAAAACAAAACTTACATTTCAGAAAAAATTACTGTGTCCAACTCCACAAATGTAATAAATCATTATATGTATTTAAAAAAATTAGGGGCCCACGGTTTAATTTAATAGATAAAACTACAAGACTACGATTCACGGAATTCCGTATGTTATTTTTTTAATTTTCAAAAACGTGATGATATACAACATGACGTTTATAATAAGTGACGGGAGCGTGACGATCGGCCAAGTGTGGTGTAACTCTTTCTTGTTGCGTTACTGTAAGAAAAATCAAAATCATAAAATCGTCGGTCTGTCATCTATTACCTAAATAATATCCGATGTACGGTAATTCTCTTTTTGCGCAATCGTTAGGGAAATCATTACACCAACATATGGACGGAATGTTATTCATAGCAATTGCATTTCTCTTTCAAACTTAGGAGTCGTCGGAGTTATTTCGACTTACGGTGTGATTAGGTACAAACCACTGTCGAAGACCGTCACACAGTGTAACATATTCCAGGACAAATTTTCAAAAAGGATCACGAACCTTAGTAATGAGGGATACGATGCAAGAAGATCATAGTATAGCATTATTTCTTTTTTGTACTACTGTCTGATATATTCCAGCTCGATTCCAAGTTGATAAAATTTATCCGAAATAAAGTCGGATATATATCGCGTGACTCTCACGGACAGGCCTTCGAGTACCAAAGGGACACGAAAGGGTCACGAAAATGTCACTGGTAAAGCGGTAAACACTATACTAGTTTTCCCTTGTCGTGTTCCACTTGAGTAATGCGTTTTTATTACGTGTCGAAGTGTTATTGAAGATAAAATTGTAAATTACTTTTTTTAACGAAAATATTGTTTTAAAAATATAAATTCGAAAATAAAAACATTATTTTATTATTTATTGTTGTATGCATAACTATGTATTTTATTGTATCTGTAATTAATATGTACACGTTTATATGTATGTTTAAGCAAATATGTATATGGATTATTTTTTTTAAAAAGTTATTTATATATATTTACGATATTCTTCGAAAAATATTATGTTCACGATTTACTGTATAAATTTACTTCTATTACTTTTCTGCTTTAAATTAATTTACTACTTTACTAATATTACTTTTCACTTAAATCTATTTTTATTATAAATGTAACAAGGTAACCTCTATATATATATATGTATATAGACCTCTACATATGTATATAGATTCGTCAGTTTGACAGTAAACTGAAAATAGAAGTATATTTTGACCAGTTAAAGATATATAAAAATTGTTGACCGAGATGTGTATCGCATTTGTGAGATGTCCAGACGTTGGATATAAAGGTTTTCAATTTCCGTATTTGATATTTATCCGAAATTGAAATCAAATCTGAAGAGAAAGGCAAGGATGAGATTACAAGTATACATGTTTGTATACAAAAATTTAATTGGAAATCTGTAGCTAAAATAATATACGATTTCACGTCTTTCGCAATATTATATTACGTTAGAGCAGAGGTCAAAAACGCGGCGGCTGGGGGTTCCACTGTGCCCTTCAATAAATTTTAGTGCGCCCTTAAAATATTGTTAATTTAGACAAGAAATTCAAAACATCGTATTTGTTCGATTATGAAAAAATTTCTGATGATATGGCAACCCAAATGTCCTATTAAAATAATTTTATGTAAAAAATATGTCATTGGTTTTGCCACCCTGTTTAGTATACTTATAAACATTCTTCTGTATTTATTTAATATTAATAATAACTTTTAAATAAAAAAAATAATATATGAACATGTTTTATAAAATATTTTTTAGGTAAAAAAATAATTGGCGCTCGCCATAAATTTTGAATTTAGGTTTTCACTCATTACATTACAAACGTTGCCGACCTCTGCTTTAGAGCAATCGCTTAGGAAATATTTTGAATACCGTATGTTAGGCTTGTTATTGTTGCTCTAAAGAATAAAGCAAGCGTTCGATTTCTAATACTATTATTAGATATTATTGTATTATGTCAGAAATGGCCAAAAGGTAGGTGTCTTGAATAAGATGTTTAATGCCTGGATAAATGCTTACTCAGTATTAAGCAGAGATCGAAACACATGTCCAATAATGGTACTACTTTTGGGATAGCTTTGTAGATAAAAATAATTTATAATAACTACTGTTGTGAAGATTCTGCTAATTTCTGACGTATATGTTCCCGAAGTTTCCGTTAGAAACTGTAACGGCTTTTTGCCATCCTGATTTCCAAAGGCAGCTTATTCCATAAAAGAATAGATTTCACAAGAAAAGATGATTGGAGAAATTCAGAACGGTGAGGAGGACAATGAAGGAGACGATTATTTTAAGAAGGCAGGACGCGTATATGTTGAGCACTTAAGTGTTATACTACTAAATACGAATTCCCTCTGAGTTACTTTTGTCTGTTCTTATGTGTAAGTCATTTATTAACCGAACAAGTGGCACATGTATGAAGTCAATTAGAGATATAATCCATCGTATGCTGAATGAATAATTTTTGAATACGATTTTAAAAGCATTATTGGAAACATTGGCTTGAATTAAACTCAAAAAAAATTGATAGTACTTACTGCTATTTATACATAGATTTTGACGTAATAATAGAGATGAGTCATTTGATGTATCATTAAATATAGTGGATTAAGGTCAAAGCTAAACAGTGAATACTGTGCGAACAGTTTATATGTCCTTGCGATAACATTGTGTTCGTTGCGGTTGTTTGCGCAGGTTTTGTTGACCAATACTTTATATTCATCAAGTGTAGCGATCAGGCTAATAAATATACAATAGTATCAAATTAAATACTAAATTTTGAGCTTTTTGCCAGAGATCATCTATAAAGAGTAATTGGTTGTAGATATGAAAGCTTTAAGCTAAGAAAGAGATTAATGTTTAGATCATTTGCGGCCAACAAAAAATTAATGATTGCAGAAATATTAAAGTAATAATAATAAGAAAAAGCGTTTGATAAATTCGGATAACTAAATAGTGACTAAGTAAGAAAAGGACCAATATTTAGCCACTTCCGCACATGCAGTGATATTCGTGCAATAAAGTGCACCGCCCGCCAGCCCGCTGATAAATGCGTATACGGCAAACAATGCGAATTACACAACTTCCACCGTTAAATCACTTAACACGTGTTTCACCCCTCTACGAGGCATCTTCAAGAGTTATATTACACTGATTAATGTCAAACAAAGAGTGACTGTCTGTTTATGTATCTGTTTCTGTAGACTGTATTGTCAGAAGTTACGAACCTGTTGCATTCCAATAGAAAAAAAAAAAACGTAATTCAGAATTTTTAAATCTTTTATAAACAATATTTTGATTATAGGTAAAAATTGGGTAAATTTACTGTATCGACTGAAGTTCGAAACAACTATATTAACTTAATGTTCCCCAAATAAGTTAGTTTTAGGTGCCATAACTATAGAGCAAAGTTTCTAGGGATATTTAAACAGGTTTTTCCTTGAGACCACGATGTTGAAATCGCAAAAACACCACGTTGGCATGCTAAACGGCTGTAGTTGACAACTGACTGCCGAAGCCAAGGTAATTTCGGGGTCTTTGAGCCTTGAGTAATGTCACTCCATGGAGCGACCCTTGAAACGATTTAAAATCTCGACGGTATCCCGGTCTGATGAAATAGTAATATTAGCGGTCCGAGTGTTATAGGCCTACCTACGATACCATAGTGGTCTTGAGCTAGACGCCTTCTGCACCCTGCTATCTTGAACCACGGGTATACGGAATCTGGAAATCCATTTGGGCGGCAGGAAAAGTCCAGTCTTAGACGAAAAAAAAAACCGGGATACAGCCTTTGTTTTTTCTCGACCATACATAGAAGCGTTGCAGGAGTTTGGTTTGCTTCTGCATCGCATTACGCTATTTGTATCTAAAGTGCAATTTTGATAGCAGATAGAAAAAAAATATAGTATGAATTACAACATCTCATCATACAGATATCATTGAGCAGTATCAAGCCAGGGTACAGGACTGACACTTATTATTGTACGTCGCGGATTCGATTCTTGCGATATTTTTTTCCAATTCACACTTTGTTGTATCTTCGTATTGAGTCACGTGATTAACTCTATTGTATTCGAATTCGGAACAGTGTCTGAGTAGGTGATGAAAGGTCTGTACTTTGTAGCCTTCGCAAATAGATGCGTCGTTGTCGATTAATTCAAAACGGTTAAGGTACTGCTTGCAATACCCGTGTCCGCTTAACAGAATACGACATCTCCATATACTTAATTTTCCCTTGAATATTTCTTAATCTTGCAATATACGTAGCGTAACTCAGATATTAATTAGAAGGAAATAACGCAGACTAGTTACTATCTTATCCGTTCATCTATAAAAACGGTCTTAAATATACTCCGCCCAAACACCCTTAAAATGGGCCTAAGATTCGCTATTTTCATGACAATGTAATGTCTTCCAGGATAATAAAATATAATTTCCTGTGAGATAACGTTAAGCGCCTTGTTACGCAACTGTATTAAACCAGTAATTTCCTATGTAATTGTTATCTGTTCTCTATCGCGATGAAAGTATATAAAATTTTGTGACTTTATGGTTATGAACAAATTCAAGTTATCTATATGCAAAGCAAATAGTGGTAGCCCAACGATAGAGGACTGAGACTTTTTATCGTGGGTCGCAGGTTCGATTTCTGGAATGCAATCTTAAATAATTCACACGTTATGTATTAACCCCTTGCCGTGCCATATAGCTTGACCAAACTCGGGCCCAAGTGTTTCGTGTCAATGCGTGGTAAATAGATCAGACTGATGCGCAAAAAACTTCACATTAATGTAATGAAAAATATATGTAAATGTCTCTGATAAAGACACATCCTTTTCGTCATATTGGCATTGCTTTTACTGCTCTTGTAGTCCAATACTGTCATATATTTGATTTTGTTACTTGATTCATCAATCATCTCGTGTTTACTTTACTTAATTTATTGGAGTTTAACGGTAACAAAAGGCAGTAAGAAAGTACAAAGTTAGAAACTTAGAAATATAAAATTACTTACAATTGTTACCTTATAACTATCTCACTGAGAACATTTAATGATTTATAGTAAAACAATGACAAAAGAAAGAAAAACATTACTAAACAGGGATCAAAGATTATAGTTTATATATTTAAATTATGGTTTAAATTGTATTGTGTGTACTCAATAATTTCGAACGAAATTGTCTTTTAAAAGATACGAGAGCACGAGAATATATATATATATATATATTTTTGTTGTTGACTTTCGGTTCCCCCGATCTATTCACGAGCCAGGCTCGTTATATTCATGTTTAGGCAAAAATTTAGGCAATAGGCTAATTATATAGCATTGCCATTGTTCAGAAAACAAGTTTCTGAAGGATGGGCAGCAGTCTCTTCTGCGTACCATAATACCAAACTTCGATCGCCAAACCACCTGCCAAGACATAGATATTTTTTGGGAGAAGCATATGCCTTGCGTTAGGCGTCAATTGGTTGAAACCGCGATGATGACACGCAAAGCAATAAAACAACACGTAATAAAATTGTAGGCATAAATGACAGGATTTAATAACTCGTGGACAATTGTGTACGCTATTACATTACGATCATAAGTAATGCCTATAAATAGTGTTGCAATAAATTTAAGAAATTCATTCCCCATATTTCTAAAAAAAAAATAATATTTGAAGTGGGTTAAGGAAGAAGTGACAACAAAAGTAATTTGACTGAGTTTATTAAATAGGTAGAGCTCTTCTTAGATGAGGTTGCGTTTGGAACGCAGTAGCTTTAAGTCGAAGGGGGAGTTCAACCTTCTTCTGGTTTTTATCATATTGGCATCCTCTTTCATATTTTCCATCATTTACGGATGTTCCCTGTAAATATACCTATGTGGATAATAGGATAAATAAGTAGTGTAAAATACAACAATTTACTATAGAAATTTAATAAATATATACTCTGAATAATTACTTTAAAAAAATAAAATGATTCATTTATAATGATAGCATAAGTAATGTCATAATCATTTAGCCATACGATGTCTAGTGCAGGACATGGGCTTTCATGCACTATTTGTTGTTTGAAGAAAAATACTTTAGTATAAATATATAACAGAAGATGAAATATAAATGATATGGCCTGTAACAGAGCTCTATGATTAGGTCAATAATATCTTTTTGACTCTTTTTGAACTTAGCCTATGTTAATAAAAATCAACATATGGTATGTGTTCTTGATTGCCATGTGTTATATATGACTTCTTTTAATTGTCAAACTATGCTCTTTTTTTAAAAGATCGAATCACTTTCATAAATTTTTATACATATGTTTGTTGACTTAAAATATAAAAATTCAAATTTAATTGTTTTTGTTCGCAGTGGAAGTGGAATCTCTTCATGCACCCACCGGTGGGAGTGTGGAGCTCCCATGCGATGTCCGACCAGCCTTGTCTGAAGATCGGGTGGGGCTTGTCATCTGGTACAAACAGGGTCACGAGACACCGATATATTCGTAAGTCAATACAAAATTTTTAACGTATACATTATCATTTCAGTCGTGGGACGTCCAGTACTGGACATAGGTTTCTTCTATAAACTTCCAAAAAGTCCTGTTGGAAGCAGCCTGCATCTAGCGTCTTCATGAAGTCGACTGTCCACCTTTTAGAGGGACGTCTCTGCTCCAAAACCTCAAAGTGACATCTATTCTGTCAACAAAGCAACATCAACAATCAACTTAGTAATCTTCTGGGCTATGTCGGCTACATTTATTCGCCTACAAACATCTTTAGTCCTGACTCGATCTGGTAGAGAAATCCCGAGCATAGCCTTGATCCAATTTTATATTTAATTATTACAGTAAAAAACACTCAAACATTATATAAACCTACACAAATATAAAGAGCGTACAATATTTTAAATTTTATTTTAGTAATGAACGCGTATTAAGCGCATAAATATTATGTCAAGTACCCTTGTGGTACGGTGTACAAAGAAATAAAGATATTCAACATTCACGAGAAATTCACATGTAATTCCAAATGAAATTATTCACCTTAAAATAAGTTTAACTTCACCCGGTACATGTGATAATATACACGGTAACATTAAACGTGAGAATTATATAAAAAACGCGTACCATTTTCATATCATATTTCCCTCTGAAACGTTGTAGCCTCTAAAGTTTCACAATGGGAAAATTTTTCCAGGCTTAAATGTGAGACTAGTTCGTCGCTCCGAACTTCGTACGTGAGTTAGCGCTTTAGTGGGGCTTACTGCTTATTCAGTATAATTTTAAGCTTCGGGTATACTAAATTAAAATGGATTATGTTCATATCCGTATGAAATAATACAATAAATTATTTCAAATTATTGTTATAACCGGCATAGACTGACGTATTGACAATTTAAAGTAACAGTGAACAGGTTAAATGCAAAACAGATAGCTGCTAGGGTCATAATGTTCTGATGAAAGCCCTCATGGTGGACAAGACAGAAATGACGGTCTTCGGAAGACACTAGATGTAGGGCCGTTTCCAACCGGTCCTATTGGAAATCAATAGAGAAGACCTTTATCTAACAATGGCTGAAATTTAGTTCGATTAATTCCTATTATTTAAAGCAAAAAAAGCAAATCAAAAATCAAATCATTATGAAATTTTATCTGTATTACTTAGTCATGTTTATTAATGTAAGTGTCGACCTTTTGACGGCGAAGTTCATTTAAATTCTGTGTTAATTTTCATGTACAACAGGTTGGACACTCGTGAAGGGGTCACATCTCACTGGTCGGACCCTTCAACGCTGGGCACGAGAGCGTCTTTCCGAACTAACACAACGCCCGCTGTACTCACACTGACTAGATTAAGGTATGTATAAAAACTTGCATGTCTAATTCAGTTCCTTCATCAGTATATCAACTAATAGATGTCCATAGCAAAACTTAGATTTCCCCCAAGGATAGCCAAGATGTCTTGGCTTGTGCCGCCCGTATTTACGCAATCTTATGTCGACGGTCTACCTAGTGGTGTACCTACCTTCGCCGTATCTACCTGCTCGTGGTCACCACTAGACCATAATGGAAAATAAAGAAAGCCGCCACAAATTTTTATAGTAATGTAATAACATAATAAAGAAAGATGGTAAACTACATTGTGATAAGTGCGGCGAAGAATAGAGGCGACTTGTGGAAGGATTTTGAATGAAAGAAAAGAGTATACAAGAAAATATTAAGAATGAAAGAAGATATAGTAAAAGAATTTGTAAACGCTGACAGAAGAGAACGCTGATAAAAAAATATACTATTTGAAACGAAAGTACGAAAAAAATCGGGCACTAGTAGATACTCGTATTCGCTTATTTATGTTCTATTCTTTAGAAAACAATCAAGTGTATATACGTATTACAAATAAAACTATCTTTAAACTATATACAGCATACTCCATAACATTTAACATATATTGCTTAATATAATTCTTGGCATAATTTACAAGCACTTTAAAATTTTCGATTAGTAAAAAAAAAGTTCATACTAAGCTTTGAAGTATAATTTAAACATGGAGCAGTGGTAGCCAAGCGGTAGAGAATTGTAATCATAAGTTGTGGTTTGATTCCCGGAATACAATTATATACAACTCATATTTTGTACATTTATTATTGCCTTGAATTGCCACTCCTCACAAAGGAGTTTCCAGAGGATGAACAGGGTCCTTTGCGTATCATAATACCATACTGCGATCGCCAACCCGCTTGCCATGTGTGGCGATCATGATATATCCTCCCATAGATATCTTTGGGGATGGCCTCCACCGTGCGATGGACGTCTATAGACCGAAACAACGATTAAAACAATCATAATTTTATTTCCTTAAGCGATTATATCTAACTTAATATAATTGATATTATAAATTAAGTCTCAGTCCGAAGCGTACATTCCATCCTTTAGTAACGTGTGCATTATATTGCAAGAAATAATTATGTGTAGGTTTAAAAAAAACGATGGAACTTTTTTGTTTACTATTTTATTATCGACTTTACGTAAAACGTAATTATCGGTGAAGCTTCCTGGCGGGTTATTTTGAACTATATTGACACATTTCGCAACGCAAAAATAAAAGACATTGATTGATTTGTACTATCTACTTACTTTAATACCCGTCTGACTATCAGGTCATGTAAATATCTCGCATAGTCTATAGTATGCCGTTCTCCTATAATTTATTATATGAGGCTTTATAGTAAACACAGTTAGGCATCTATTAGAGCAATAGTTAATACAATTGTGGAATTTTCCCTAGGACCGGATTCATAGACGAATAACAACATGAAGTTCAAGTCTATCTATAAAGCTTAGCTCATATACCGATTTAAACTTTTGAAAACAATGTTCAACTGATAAAAGTCGTCAGCTAATCACGAGTAGAGAACTATTGCTGAGCGCTCTCTTTTGTCCGTAAAGAAATATATTTCTCTGGAATAACCCTTTTTAATTTGCTTCTGACGATGGCGTTATGTAGCACCTACATAGTTATTGAGATTAATTTTATTTGACATGAAAATAATGTCATCAGTAAGAAAAGGACCAATATTTAGACACTTCCGCACATGCAGTAGTAGTTGTGCAACTAAGTGCACCGCCCGCTAGCCCGATGATAAATGCGTATGCGGCAAATAATGCGAATCACACAACTGCCACCGCCAAATCACTCAACACGTGTTTCGCCCCTCCACGGGGCATCTTCAGGAGTTATGTTATACCGATTAGTGTCAAACATACAGTGACTGTCTGTTTATGTATCTGTTTCTGCAGACTTTGTACTGTCAGAAGCTATGAACCTGTCGCATAATAGAAAAAAAAACAACGTAATTCAGAATTTTTAAATCTTTTATTAAAAATATTTTGATTATAGGTAAAAGTTAGGTAAATTTACTCTACCGACTGAAGTTCGCAACAACTATATTAACTTAATGTTCCCCAAATAAGTTCGTTTTAGGTGCCATAACTAAAGAGCAAAGTTTTTAGGTATATTTAAACAGGTTCTTTCTTGAGACCACGATGTTGAAATGGCAAAAACGTGGTGTTTTTGCGATTTCAACATATGTTGATATGCCAAACGGGTGTTATTGACAACTGACTGGCAACTGGCATCTTCCTGAGTTATGATACACCGATTAGTGCCAAACACAGTGTTTCAAACATTGCGACTGCATGTGCGGAAGTGGCTAAATATTGGTCCTTTTCATACTTAGGATGGACTTCCCGCAAGATAACGCCTGATTCCATTAAATATGATAATGTCTTCGTATATACGATAATTGGTTATAGTTGTAAAAGATTTTTGTATGTATACACCCTATCCAAAAATCAATGGTTTAGTAAATAAAATAATAATAGAAAAATAATGTAACATATTCCACAGCGACTATTTTATAAAGGATGATTGGAAACAGGGTAAAAGGTTTAAAGTTTGTTGCTGACAAAGAAGCTATACGTTCGCTATTTTAAATTTATTACACCTATAACCTTCTCAGCAGAACTGACTTCAGAGCTGGTGGTAGCTTCCTGTAGGAACAACAACAATGCCGATATATATTTTATGTTCAAAGTTAAAAGAATATTTTGGTTATGATTTAATTGATTACTTTGTATACGCCCTTGTTGGTCATATAATGATGTTCTCTGTTCACACCATACATTACACTCATATACTTATTGATCCTCATTCCCGCCAGCGATACCATAAAATTCCATCACAGAGAAAAATACCGCTTTCTACTCTCATGTAAAGAACTTTGCATCTCGTGTATATTAACTAACTTAATAAGGTTTGTCTACCTTCTGGGCGGATTACCAACGCTGCTCTTGCAGGTCCGTGGTTTCCACTTCCTATCTGGCATTCTCACTTCAAATTACCAATCCATTAAACCATGTCGGTTTAATGGATGTAACCAGACTCTGTGTTTGGCACTAATCGGTGTAACATAACTCCTGAAGATGCCCCGTGGAGGGGTGAAACACGTGTTGAGTAATTTGGTGGTGGCGGTTGTGTGATTCGCATTGTTTGCCGCATACGCATTTATCAGCAGGCTGGCGGGCGGTGCATTTCATTGCACGACTACCACTGCATGTGCGGAAGTGGCTAAATATTGGTCCTTTTCTTACTTAGAATGGACTTCCGCGAGGTAACGCCTGATTCCATTAAATATTACTTACGTCTAATTAAATTGTGAGGGATGACAATATAAACATGATGGAAGCAATAAATTTCATAAATTTCTAAATGTTAAACGTTATTTTATTATAGCATGTCATAAAGCCAAACATGTTGAACAAATAATCTAGTTGAGAAAAGAACTTGGTTAACATGGTTTAATGATCGATAAATATTTGAACTGTTAATTTGTAAATTCGTAAAGTCGTTGGGAATACTATCAAACTATCATATACATGTCACAACACCGGGCGTGTAATAAACGACCGGTCTCCACCCACGGCTGCAATAAAGTCAACTTTAAATTACATGGTTCGATCGGTTTCAAAGTTAGGCATTACTCGTTGTGGGTCCTCTCTGCTAGAAGCCATCGTGGCTTTCCATGTTCGCTAAGGAGTCAAGATCACAATTTTACAGTAGAGCACATATACAGGCTGATTATATATAGTTGTAAAAGCTTTGTTAGCTTCTTACATGGTGAATTTAGGGCTAATTTGTCAGCAAAGATTATATATAGCTTTACATCATATAGATATAGCTTTTACATCCTGTATAAACTCAACTCTAAAATACTTTACATAATATTTTTTATTTGGAATGCGATATGCAAATCATTACTGCCACTACAATATACTAGGACAGGTAGTAAACAATATTTATTTTTAATATGTAGTAAATGAATTAAAAAAAAAAAAACTTTTTCTTATTATATTAACAGTACGATTTTTTATTCCTGAAATCATTAATTTTAGGATACGATGTTGTGTGTGGGTAGTGTAAAAACAGTCATAGTGCATCTATGGGCTAATATGAATCATCGTGTATATAGCGTTCAGATAGAGCAGTGCCGGAGAAAATTGAACCACTTGATGGGTTTATGTGCAATAACATAAAAAACCGGTATAAAGTTTGTACTCCGCCTTTCTTTATAAGATCGAATATCAGTTGATATTTATCGTGAAACAGCTAATAGTTGATTTATTAGTGTCATAAAATCAACATGGCGTATAACCAAGCACGTTCATAAAAGGTGATAGCGGCATACACACGTTAAACTAGTGCGACCGCCTTCATTGACTCGATGAAGCGAGGAAATTCCTTCATCGGATATATCTGATTAACAAGCCTCAACTGATAATCACTAAGTAATGCTTATATAAATTTATATAGTTACCCCATACAAGCCCACCCCTGGTGAAATGTCGATAAATTTATCCGTAAAGTCAGCGATTTCCAACCTGTAGAATATGAACCTATGGAGATAACAGTCCTAAATGGGCTACGTGAAAATTATATTACTTATTTTTGTCATCTTAAACCTCGTTCATTATATTTATTTATTTAGAAAAGCACACTAAAAGGTGATAAATTTAAATGTTACAATTACGCCTTATAAGAATTAGGAATTCTGATGTACCTGCTTATATGTGTGTACAACATTCACAATACTTGTTTATGGCGGTAAATAATTAAGAAAAAGTTTATATGTTATTATAATTATATTCTTTATTACATATACAATAGAAACTTTGGTTCTGGAGGTTCAGTGGCTAAAGAGGCTGTATAACAGTGACCATCATGCGATAGCAATATCACGCCCAACGAACTCCGTGCGTGTATTGCACGGACGAGACTCAAGATGCGATCGCAAGATTCATAGATGTAGTAAATACGGCAACCCCCTCACAAATACTGGCGTTCAACCTGAGGATGGCAATATGGAGCAGGGATCAGGAAATAACGAAACGTAATTTTAAAAACTGGACATTAGTAGAGCGTCGTTGAAATAGGTCAAGAATATAACAGGTTTTGACAGCACTGTAAACAACCTTATTTCATGTTGTTATGAATTTTAGGACACTCTTCTAATTGAAAAAGAAATTCAATTCAATTCAAATCAAGAGAAAATAAAAACTGTAACATGCAATAAGTTTAGCAAATAATATTATAAAATTTAGGAAATATTAAACGTATTCTAAGCGTTTGTGACTAAGACTCTGGTAAATAAATATCCAAGAGAAATATAACATCTAAAGAAAATCTTCAATAGATATATTTAATAAGATTATGATGTTTACCGTGAAAAAAGGAAAATAACCAGATATTGTGATATTTTACAAGAATTATTAAATTAAAAGACTAATAAAGTATTTCATAGGTCTTAGTATATACATAAATAAATATATAAGTATTGTTCTATGTATTCTTTTGTTACATTTAAAAATATATATGTCTTGTTGATGCAATTATTATATTAGCTGCAGTGCTTTTAAAACAGGAATCAAAGCCGAAATTGTGCATTGTCATGGTGACTATATAAAAGACTTTTTGTAGTAGATACAGAAAATTAAAGTAAAAATATGTTTGTTTATTCCTCTCACTATCAGTTTAAAAATTCGCTGCTAGATATTCCGTCCAAGTCGAGACAGCATACAACATACTCGTGAAACCGCCGAGTACGTAATGGTTTTTTCTCAAGAAGCGTCTTTGTTTCTTCGGTTGAGTTACTTCCACTACTTATAGCGCTAATGCTTTACTAGCTAATGTCTGGCTCTTTCGGACAACTTCCTACCGGAACGCTAAACGCATTTCGATCGAGTCCAAGTATAGAAAACCTTTCTGGGGTTTTCTGTAATTATTCTCCAAAGAAAGGCTTTAGAACTTCAAATGAAGTATGCAGTGTCTAGAGTCTAGGCTACCCGAGCGAGCCTTCTAACTTAATTAACTTTTTAGTTTTCTAATAACTCAGGGTCGTTGTCAATAATGTCATTCTCCGCTACTATTTTAATCCAGGCTTTTTTTTCTGACAGTTTTATACTATCCCGTGCGCTGAGCTTGCACGTTTTAACTCCACCATTCCAGCGACTATGTCATCGTTCTCTGCCCTATTCTATCCTACTGCCGACAACAGTTAGTGGTTAACAAAATAAACATATGGCTTTTTCCTGAACGCAACTATTGTAAAGGCAACCCTGACAGAACTGTCAGATTTTTAGTTCCTGTTTAGGTCACACTACGCTCTGTATTAATTACCGTATATGAATTAATATATTAATTTAAGTACACCTATCCCCCGATTTTCACGGTACTCGTTTTACACGTTTTCGCTTTTACACGGTTTTCCAAAATAGTTATTTTTTTGTTTTAACATCCGATTTTATTACCATCTCTCATAATGTAAATATTTCTGCTTCAAACATCGAATCGGCACAAATAACTTCGAGTGACGAGAGAGAATTCGAACCTTCGATTCCGAAAAAAAGAATGAGAGTAATTTACTTTTGTTTAATGTATATTGTAATTAAATAAAAAAAACAGTTTTTCCGTAATATATTAAATATTTTAACTTGCCATTCCATTTTTATTTTTGTGTACACCTAAAATTATTGAAAAAAATTACAACTGTTAAATAGCAAAATTATGCGTTTTCTGCGAGTTTTTCGATTTACACGGTTTTGACTTGAAAATTTTTGACTTTCGATTTACACGTTTTTCTCAGGAACGTATCTACCGTGTAAATCGGGGGATAGGTGTATATCATAATGCTCGTTTAATTCCGGCGCAAATCCTTCAAGATTAATTTTGATACACAAGGATTCCTAAAAACAGTTATGAATATTTTTAATGGATTCAGGCGTTACATTGCGGAAGTCCATCCTAAACAAGAAAGGACCAATATCTAGCCACCTCCGCACATGCCCTAGAGATACAGATTAGTGCTAAACACCTAGTGCTAAACACTCGGTGTTTAGCACTAATCTGTGTAACAACTCCTGAAGATGCCCCGTGGAGGGGTGAAACACGTGTTGAGTGAATTTACGGTGGCGGTTGTGTAGTTGGTATTGTCTGTCGCATGCGCATTTACGAGCGGGCTGGCGGGCGGTGCACTTTCATGCACGACAACCACTGCATGTGCGGAGGTGGCTAGATATTGGTCCTTTCTTGTTTAGTTATGAATATTTCTCACATTGTACGTTTCTATTTAACAGGCCAGAAGACAGCGGGCAGTACAGATGCAGGGTGGACTTCATCAAGTCGCCGACGAAGAACACGCGGCTCAACTTGACAGTGCTTAGTAGGTACTTTTTAAGTTATTGCTATGTTACGTGGGCATGCGCAGCGTAGGACGTCCACCCACAAGTTTGATATAAGCCTTCAACACATAAGTCAAGAATTTAAGTTTCAGTCAGTATAACACATTACGTCAATACGAGTAATTCATACAAAGTAATAGACGCAATTCTTCTGTTTTATATGAAACTATACTTTGGTAATTAAAGTATGTTTGAAGTTGGGTAAGCCGCATAGTGCGCATAACAGATAATAAAGTGAACGCGGAAGTACTGATCACTGCCAGAGGTCTGCGAGCGGTGACATGGGGAGGGTGCGATTAACTAGACGCACATAGGATGTTGGAGAACAGATATATCTTTTGAAATTTTTTTATAAAACCTTTCTATTTTATATCTCTGGTGTTTACAAATATTAATACGCATTTAAAAGTGTTCATTAAATTTTATTTTATGACACAAAACAGTTCTTTAAATAAAAAAACGATTCGCCGTAAGTCAATTAAAATATTATTTTCAATGTCAACACTCATATTAATTCATATCTTTTTTTTCTTCTTCTATTATATTAGACATATCTTTCCACTTTTTTATTTTAAGGGCTCCTTGAAGATAATTTTTTTTGTAATTTACACGGTTTGTGTATCCGAATTTTTTTTAGCGAATTTTCGCTTTTTGGCTGTTATTACTGATTAACAGATGGAAGCTTTAAGATTTTATACGTATACTATATAAATAATTATGGTTTTCAATGTCCCAACAGACATTTTACTGTCAGTTGCTGGTCTGCCGCATCCCAATAGAAATAAAAAAAACAATTGATGAAACATATTTTCTGATTAAAAATAGGTGTAAAAGTTTTAAAACCTATCTGCTAACGTATGTGATAAATTCACCCCGTTAAAGTTTTTAGATCTATACCTTTTCAACCGTATGTCTGTGAAAAAACTTGTGTACATTGTAAATAAAATTTTTCCCTTGTGTATTGGCGGACCCGTCGTAACATATTAATCTCATGTGTGTTCGCAACAAACTGGCGTGAACCACTGAGTCGTGTAACTGTCGCCGCTATCAACGGCAAAGTGAATTAGCTTGACGTTGACCTCACTCCTCTGGCCTGTCGCTCACGTAACTAAGTAATATGACGCAGCATCTTGTCTCGAGAAGGAAACAAGTACTCGATTTGTTAAAGAATTTTTGATTTTTACTACTTTTTAGTTCCACAGAAGTTTATGAAAGGTATCGGAAGGTTTGTAGAATATATAATCACCACATGATAATGTATGTTTATATTAAATTACTGTATATTTATGATACCAAGCAGTAGTATACTGAGATTTGCGATCGTAGTCCAGTGCGAGGTCGCGGGATCGATTCCCGGGATGCAGTCTTATTTACTTAAAAAGTATCCAGAGGTAGCTGCGTACCATAATACCACGCTGCGATAGCCAACCTGCCTCCAAATCGTGGCGATTATAGTATATCCTCCCATAGATATTTTTGGTAGAGGACTTGCCTTGCATTCGGCGTCTATCGAATGAAAAGACACATCGACTGCATAACTCGGTATTTTTTTTTAATTTTTGTAAAACTTTTAAATGTCCTTCCTGTATGTGTTTATGTTCTTTGATTAATATTTAATATTACTAAGTTTTCTGGAAACAATGTGATATTTAATGTAATATTAATTTTACAATTTTTCTTTGTCTTTAGTACCACCGGATAGATTGATTGTTATAAACCAAGATGGAGATGAAGTGGAGGGTAGTGTACTGGGCCCTTACGACGAGGATACACCGGTGAACTTGACTTGCATTGCTGTTGGTGGTGAGTAAGAACCCTTTTTTGCATTTTAACGGAAACTTGTGTTAATACTACATGACTTGTTAGACATCTTGCGAAGCTTTTCTCCATCATTCCTGGTGTTTTAATGCTTTACTAAACTATGTACCTGCAATGTTTTAATCACTAGACAGGTGAGTTGTAGTAACAAAGGCAAGACCACATAGTCCGAAATGGATGGTCCAGAGACGTTGGACACTATTCTAGGGAAATCTATAAGAGCTAATGCCCAACACTGGTCACACAGCTAGCAGAACAAATGGTGAATAGTGAAGGTGATCAAAAATCCAGCGTTTTAAAGGTTCTAAAGTGGGGACCTTTTACCAGGATGCGCAACGTAACACGAGGTAGACAGACGGCTTTGTTAAGAACGTTGTGGACGCCGGATGTAGGTTGCTTTCATTACCTTTTTTTGGAATTCAATGGGTAGGGGTGGAGGGGGGTCTATATCTAGGTGTGCACGGCTTGCTGCTGAAACGATGATGAATAAATATCTAGACAAATTAAGCATTGGTTACTAGTGTGTAATTTACTTGTAGTGGTTGTCAAACTAAAATTAGTATGTTCAAAAAGATTCTTCATCCTAGCGTTTGTTCCCTCAAATGATGGAGTCTGCTTTCCTACTACATTACGTCCATCTCGCTCTATCCTCAACTTCTTCGTCTAGTAGACGCAGCTTTACATGTCTTTCTTCACAGGTGTTTTGTATTGTATATTTGATCAGACTCCTGTCATTAAATCCTTGACTTGTGGTTTGTTGCGTAGGTATACCCGTCTGCCATTGGGATCGAAAGGTTCTCGAGTGATAACTGCGACTCGGTAGACGAGGTGTGGGTTGGCTTATTAGAAGGACGGACGAAATAGTCAAGGATATAAGGCACTGGATGCGAGGAGTGCAAGACTGGTGGTCTTTGAGAGAGAACTTTGTTGTGCAATAAAAATAAATGAGTCTAGTAAAACTCATGTGAATAGAGATCATCTTTTATGACCATACAGATGAAGTATGCCTGGTCAGGTCGAAGTCTGGGGTAACGCTCTTGGAGGTCAGTAGCGATTCTGACGTAATCAGATGAAACTGTAACATGAAGGGACCCGAGCCGAAGCTTCCCAGGAAATCTTCGAGCTACGCTACTTTAACAGAGGTTTAATGCTAAGCATCCTCTGCGTCATCAAATGTCAAGTGTAAGTCAAGACAAAAGAAATAATTAAGTAACTTCTTGTATAACAGGTCGGCCAACACCTCGGGTGTCGTGGTGGAAGTCCCACGCTTTGCTAGACAACTCTGAAGGAAAGGCCAGAGTGATGTTCAATCTACATAGATCTGATTATGGAACTGAGGTTACTTGTCAGGTAAGTGGTACTTTTGATGACTTTGATAGAACATATTTAATGTTTGTCAGCATTGTCTATAAAATATCTATCGGTTTTAGCGCGTTCTCAATTTTTTTTAGAGACGACATATAAAGAGGTAAATTTATAAGTTATACAGGATGATTGCTTAAAGGCATAAGAGTTTTAAAAGAGTCAATGTATTGTTCATTTGCTGCCTATAAGTAATTAAAAAAAATACTTTTTTTGTTTCAAATTCGGATTACTACGTAATTGAAATTTAATTAATTATTGTCCACTATCCTTGCAAACTTTGTACTGCCAGACGTTATAGACCTGTCTCATTCTAATAGAAAACAATAGGTGACATTTTTCAGAGTCATCACTTTTTTATTTTCGTTTGCTCACTAATGTGCTTAACGTTCACTACTTAAAACTATTATAGATATAACCAATCATCCTATATACTTATCCTAAATATACGCGCAATTTTTAATAATAATTTTGAAAGTTAAATAATGTCTACTGCTAAAAAGCATTACGTTTATCAAAGGATTTATGTCAATGAGAGTAATTTTAATGAGAAATTCAACCTTCGTACTTTGACTCGTATGAAATTTTGGCGACACACAAAGTGCCGCGGCAATGCGGTTGAAAACCGCACGACGAAAACCTTTTTGCCTTTACTTTTTATTACTTTTTTTGTTACTGGTAAAATAAAAAATATTTTAATGTAAACAGGGTGAATGGTTATCAGTGTCAGCAAGTGAAAATGAACAAAAAAAGGATGATTTTGAAATATGTTAATTATTTTTTATTGGTATAAGACTTTTTAATAACTTCTGGCCGTACAAAGTCAGAAAGCATATACAGTGAATGTATAGCTCATTAATTGTCAATTTCTGTATTTTATTTAATTTAAATAGTTTCATGATAATAAACAAAAAAATTGGACACTGGGCGATCTTATCACATAAGGCAATCTCTTACAGTCAACCATAGTGTAGAAAAGGTAGAAGTATAAATAATGGGTAGTTAACGTGTACAAAATATACACACATAAACATACATAAATACGAAAAGGACCAATATTTAGCCACTTCCGCACATGCAGTAATAGTCGTGCAACAAAGTGCACCGCCCGCCAGCCCGCTGACAAATACGCATGCGACAAACAATGCGAACTACACAACTGTCACCGTCAAATCACTCAACACATGTTTCACCTCTCCATCTTCAGGGGTTATGTTACACCGATTAGTGCCAAATACAGAGACTATGACTCTGTGTTTGAATTTTGGTCCTTTTTTACTTAGGATGGACTTCCGCAAGGTAACGCCTGATCCCATGAAATATACATAAATACGTATATATATACCTTTCTATTAGTCCCTGAAGATTTTATTATATCAGAAGTTACTGGCATCTCTTATTTTGGTAGAAAAAATCAAATAATGTTACATATTTCAAGGTGTGTTGAAAAAAATTATATATTTTTGTTTAAAGTTGAAGTTAGGAAATAGTTTAAGAAGAAACTTAAATTACTTAGCTTAGTAAACACTTACTTGCAAAAACGTAAGCAAAAAAAAATCTTAAATATTAAACGTAAATGTAAAACAGAAACACAGACGATAATAACTGTGGAACATAGATCCTAGCAATAAAAAAATATAGTGATCACTTCATACAGGATGATTAGAAATAGAGGTAATAGCTTTTTATAGACAAATGAGCTATATATTTACTCCTTAAAGCTTTTCAAATTATATCCAATTACTTTGTATATTGCAATTGTTTGCCATCTATCAATTAACGTTTAAAGTATTAAGATGGAGAGGCTTCTGTCTGACCCGAGAAAGTAAATTTAATTAAACTTAAAATTGAATTTTCACTTCATCTTAGTTCGTATTAATGCGATTATATAAAAGGTATTATTATAAATTAAAACCCGTGGCGCAATAAAGTTTTTCTCGCACAATAACTACACAACACGCATGCATACACAAACATTTGTGTATGTTTTTGTATGCATACACACACAGAAGAATACTATTCCATTTAACGTAATTAAAAAATGTTTACACGTGTGTGTCTATTTATTATTAGTACAATTTTATCTTTGATAATAGATATAACGTTAAAATCAAAATATTTATACTTCATGTGATAGCAATTTGTAAAAAAAGTGTGTTTCTATTGTTCGTCGTTGTTGTAAACTAAGAATCCCTGGTAATGACGTCGCTTGATTATTTTGTTTTCATTAAAGCTATATCTGAAAGAAAAATTATAAATATTGTCAATATTGTTAAACTTTTGTTTAAATGATGTGTTATTGTGGAATTTCTTTGTGAAGAGCGGTCAAAAATAAAAAAAGAGTTGTACACCGCCGGAGTTTTAAAACTTTAAAGTAACTGCATTAAAGATTCGTTTTTACAATGTTAAAACGGTTCGTAATATACACGAAATACTTTAAATTATCGTCTGTTTAGTTTAAATAATTTAAAAAAAACAAGCGTGGTAGCATTACAGTTTAAAAAAAAGTTGTAGACCAATAGGAGTTCTGTTTAAAGTTCCAATATTGAGTAAAAGACCAATTACCAACTACCACGGATAATATACTCTACACGTATTTCACAACCCCACAGGTCATCCTCAGGAGATGTTAGACCGACCGACCGGCCTAAGGTCGATTAAGTCGGTATAACATCTCTGTAGTTGTGTTTCGCATTGTTTACCGCACGCGCATTTATCAGCAGGCTGACGGGCGGTGCACTTCATTGCACGACTACCGCTGCATAGCGGAAGTAGCTATATATTAGTTCCTTTCTTAATTAAGATGGACTTCCACGAGGTAACGCCTGAATCAATTAGATAAAGGAATTTTATCTTTATGTTTTACTTTCA
Organism: Battus philenor; assembly: GCF_028537555.1. Classification (NCBI taxonomy): domain Eukaryota; kingdom Metazoa; phylum Arthropoda; class Insecta; order Lepidoptera; family Papilionidae; genus Battus; species Battus philenor. The sequence goes on from NW_027181688.1 coordinate 3,530,899, forward strand.
AAGACGAGGTTCTTGTGGTTCAACGTTTTAAGGTCGAGATCCCACTCGTAATAAAGACGCGAGCGGCATATGTGGTCATGGCTTTGGGGGTCATGGGGATTGGAGTAGGGTGTTGTATTACCTCCCCTGCAACCAGCTCTGTATGAGCCTTAATAAAATATGTTTCGTTTGACCACGTCAAGTGTACATAAGAAGATTTTGAAAATATTTATTTAAATAGCTTGTCGTTGTGTACTATAACATCAGTAACTGACTGTATTGATATATTTCACTTTTTACCATTGAAAGTAACTACAGTAATACCCCGCTTTACGCGACCCCGTTATAAGCGGTTTCACTATAACGCGAATTGCAAATTTCGCGCTCAAATGCCTCAAATTACGCAAAAGAATGGGTTTAAATATAATGAGTCATCAAATTCTCTATGGTGTCTTGACCATCTGTCAAACAATTAAAAACAGTGTTGGGTGTTATGAACGTATTTTACAAGAACGTTAACAAAACGTTACCCAAAAGACAATAGATGTATTTTTCCGTTGCATAAAGTGTTCCTAGAATTAAAGTGATTGATTAAAATGATTTGTATTTTTTTGTAATAATTTTTTACTATGTTTAATCATAAACCTCGTTATACGCGAATTTCAGTTAACGCGATTTTTTTTGGAACGTATCCCTCGCGTAAAGCGGGGTATTACTGTATACAGTTGCGTTCAAAGGCTAATCGTGATCAATTAGAGGTGATAAATTCAATTATAACTAACAATTATATTGTTCCACGCAGGCGGTGACGGATCCATCAATAGCGCCATTGTCCCGCACTCTATCCATCGATATGAACTGTAAGTAAACTGTACACGTAATTCAATGAGCTATAGAATGTATAGGTCGCATTGTTACAGTGGATCAATTGAAATGTATCGAATAACTGTTTGAATTGTTTAATTTAAAGCTATTAATTCAGAATTTAGTTCAGACGCGTTTATTTACGTTAATTTCATTTACCTGCTTATTTACACATAAATACGGAATGGTAAGGGCGTAATAAGTCGTATCTTGTTAGTGGTAGAAAAACGCTGCTGGATGCAGGTCGATTTAGACCGATCGTGAAAAAACAATGGAGGAGTCCTATATACAATAGTAAACATCCTATGGCTGAAATGATAACGGTAATTAATATTTCGTTGTAATTAAAATCAATCAACAAATCAAATAGCCATTATTATCATTGTGGTTTACAATCACAGTTATACAGAAAAAGAAAGAGCGCGGGTTTAGCAATATAAAGAAAAAAATAGAAAAAAATGAACGTGTCTGTGGTCAGTTTCGCTCTGGATTCGCATTGAGGGCGGGCACCGTGCCCTAGAAACGACCGCACCCTCCCCTCGCCAGGTCATTGGGTTGATGAGATGCTTTATTTTAATGAATAAAGAATAATTATGTAATTAAAAAGCTATTTATAACAAGTTATTGAAATATCTCGTAGATTGTAAAAGTGTCTTTATAAATGCTGCAAAACAAAAAAATTATTAAATTGAGAAAAAAATGCATGCACTGGTAGCTCAGCAGTAGAGGAATAAGATTTGTGATCGTAGGTCATGGGCTCGGTTTCCAAGATACAATCGTATATAATTCAAACTTTTTGATTAAATATATTCGATTGTCACAAACAAGTTTCCTAAGGATGGGTAGCAGCCTCTTGTGTACCATAATACCACGCTGCCGTCGCCTACCAATGTTATATATATATATATATATATATATATATATATATATATATATATATGTATATATGTATATATATATATATATATATATATATACGATTATATGTCAACAGTTGCGGTATTCAAAATCCTTAATCTATGTTTTAATTTGTATTTGATTATTTATTGTCCTGTCGATAGGGGATCATAACAAAGAATTGAATCTTATTACAGCAGTCTTTGTCTACGATTTATTAAATGTTTCAGTTCTTTCTCTTTTACCCTCTACGTTGCTACGCTGGAAAGCTTTTAAATAACTGTCGATGTTTGTTACCAGTACGGCCGCTATGGGTGCGAATACAAGGCGGACGGCGTACGCTCGTAGCAGCGCGTAGCACTTCGCTTACGTGTCAAGTGGTGGGGGCACGACCAGCGCCTACGATCTCCTGGTGGAAGGGAAGCACCAAGCTTAATACGGTCACTCAAACGGTAAGTATAAACTACCTCGAGATGCAGGACATAGACCTGGTCTGAATATTTAATTATGTCGAGCGGTAGGTCGACCAGACTGTATATTTGTTATGTATAGTACTTTTAAGTTTGCAATAGTTTAAGTATAACGCATCAAAGGTCCACCGAATTGATCTTCATGTACTTGCTTTTTCCCTCCACTTTGCCAATTACTAAGTTGACGATCAATCAGTATGTCCAAAATACTCAACCATTCATTAGAGACATACTAATAATAATGATTTTGATTTGATTCAGTTCAAAGGCATTAGTTCGTCGCGCTGTTCAGCTAATAGGCGGAAACGTCTTTCAACCACATCTCAAAAGCGTCTCGGCATCGTAAAAGATATTAAGGAGAAAACCCGTAGTTAAATTATATTCTTCTTTCATATGTCACAGAGCTCACACTAGGCGCTCTTAGCCAGTGCGTTGTCTTCATATGTCTGCTTCGAATCAGCCAGTATTGGTAATTGTGTAGCCAAAGTAGATGGTGACAGGTTTTAATTAAGAGAAAGAGGAGTAGCTACCCTAAAAAACAACCATCAGTCACTATTTAAAGCTAAAAGTTAAAAAAATATCGCAGATCAAATAGCGATGACGTAATCACTACAAAAGCGATAAATAAAGGCGTTGCCACACCGGCTCGATGCAACAACGACGGTAACAATAAAATGCCCGTATATTTTGAAGTGCCACCCGTTACACTGTTCTGTCAGCAGCTTAATGGCGTCGAGAGCTCGTTTGGAAAAGGATTCGTTTAAAAAATTGGCCACGGTCGTTGTAATTTACTAACGAAGCCTTTTGAAACGGTTTTTTAAAAAAATGTTACGTTTAGTTTTGAAAGGTGTGTGAATTTTTTTTCAACATTTTCGTGTTCAATAATAAAATGTCACGTTTTATTTGTTTTTTTTTTATGCTTCGCCTCGCTAGTCCCGTCATTTAGTCGATTGTCACGTTGATTTATTATTGCTGAGTTTTACTGAATATTTCTTAATATCATTACGTAAAGAGTAACATTTTTTATTACACAAGATATAAAACAATATTCGCCAATAATTTATTAAAGGTATAGTTATATTAAAAACTAGCTCTATTCTACAGATTCTATATTATTAAATCAAATTTGTTGTACATTGTTCATCCTTAGATGTCGTGTAAAATTATTGTCTTCAAACACTTTTTTATATTAAAGTAATCGAAACTTTGTTATAGTAAATGTTACGCGTATTTAATGGAATCAGGCGTTACCTTGCGGAAGTCCATCCTAAGTAAGAGAAGGACCAATATTTAGCCACTTCCAAACACAGAGGACTCAGTGTTTAGCACTGGTGTAACATAACTCCTGATGAGATGTCCCTTGGAGGGGTGAAACATGTGTTGAGTGATTTGCCGGTGGCAGTTGTGTAGTTCGCATTAGTTGCCCATTTGTCAGCGGGCTGGCGGACGGTGCACTTTGTTGCACGACTACCACTGCATGTGCGGAAGTGGCTAAATATTGGTCCTTTTCTTACTTAAAATGTTACGCATACCTTTTATAGCAAGACACACCAAACCATCTTAGATCAACTCTAGATTAAGACTAGGCTCTCCACGATAGGCTTGAAGAGAAATCTTACGTTATTTAGGTCACATCACCCGCAGACTATCGTTAACAGTAGACAATAAAACACAATTTAATGTCTCTAGATCCTTGTGAAGTGTTCTGAACGCATTCTTGACGTATGATATGTGAACACTTCCTTATGGGCCGCCGGTCAAATTCTAAAGATTTAATAAAGTGTTTTTTCTTACCAACTATATGTGAGTATACTTGCTATAAGAAAGCAAACGGAAATTTTCATCCATATGTATGCAAGGAACGCTATATCGACGCCCATAATTTGGTAACTTGTTCGTCAGCTATATAATCAATGCACAGTGTGAATTTTATGGTTGTATCCCGAGAATCGAACTGGTGACCTGCGATCGCAAGTCTCAGTCAGCTGCCATTAAAATTTTACTTTTCACTAATTAAGAAAATCTTAAAGCAATTAAATAGTAATTAACATTAAGTACAGACGCGAACGAAAGCTAATATACGAATATCAATTAACCCGGGACCCGTATTAATTACAGGTACTTTAATGTTACTTAATATGCGCCCTCTCAGATGCTATTGGCTAAATTTAGGAAGCAATTTACATTATTAATGATGTTTCAGTAATAAATTAATGTGCCCTTGGGAGCATTACGTGGGCTTCTTTCTACATCAATGACTGAACGATGGTTTTGTTAAAATAAATTAAATTGTTTGTGAAAGTCTACTATTTTTAAATTACGTTTGTCGTTAAAGTTTATATAGCGAGGACGCAATATCCTTGTACTAACAGTCGTTCATTTCAGACCATCGACGTCCGCTGCCAGGCGTATGCCTCCCCCAAAAATATCTGTTGGGGGATATACCATAATCGCCACGTTTAGCAGGCGGGTTGTCAATCGCAGTATGATATTATTATACGCAAAGAACCCTGCTGTATGTGGCAACCCTATATAACTAATGCACAAAGTGTAATTTATATACATGACTGATTCCCGGGAATCGATCCCACGACCTACGATCGCAAGTCTCAGTCCTTTACCGCTGAGCTACCACTGTTTTAAAATCTACAAATTTCATTTGTGGCGCAGTGGCAGTCGGAACCAAAAAAAAGCCATTTCAGCATATTTGGCAACTATAGTAAAAAAAATTGTTTTTTTTGCTGTATTTTACAGTTTTTAATTATTAAGAAACATCGATTTTAGTAAACTAGGATTTGTTTGATTACAGTATGGTGACATAAATAGATGCAAATTATAGGTATTAAACAAGTAGGATTTTTTTTTATTTGAAATAGATTTTTACGAAAAAACATGCGCAACATAGGATGTTCATTCAAAGGTGGACAGATGCCCTTTTGGAGTCCTATGTCCAGCTGTGGACTTGCTACGGCTGAAATAATGATGTTGAATCAAAAATTACACCGTTCCTAATTAGTTGATCCTTTAAATATACTATTAAATATCAAATTTCGATAAACTAACATAAAAATTACAATTTTAATTACAAATAACTCTACATAATTTGTTGAATTTTGACAACTTCGACGTCTCCACAAGTGCGTAATGTTACCAGTAACATTTTAAAAATATCTAAAGTAATGTCTACTTTATTATCGTATTTTATTTTATTTTTAACAGACCGCATTGGACGGGAACATCACTAGCAGCGTACTTACATTTGTGCCGGCTATCGAAGATGGCGGCAAGGTATTGTCGTGCAGAGTGGTCCAGCCAACATTGATTCATTCTACACGAGAAGACGGCTGGAAGCTGGAGATACAGTGTAAATATGGATCATATTGTATTTACAGCAGAGACAATAGACAATATTATTCTCTAGGATTTTAGTAAAAATATTTGCGAGCTTTTCATAATAATGGCAGGCATTACATGTAAGAATATAACGTGTTTTCATAGAGTTTTTATTACAATGGTTAAAAACTCTAATGTTTTTATAATTTAAAGATATTTTATTACAGTTATAAAATAAATAGCTTATACCCTTGCATGGTCTACATATTAAAAAAAATAGTTTAAAATTATATATTATTTTAATTAAAATCATAATAAAATTCACGATTAAATTATAATGTATTTAATTAATGATGCTTATTTATCACGAGTTAATAACATGTATGAAATAAAATTAAAGCTTTATTATTATTTTTATTAATAATAAAAGAGAAATCTCTGTATGAATACTAAATAATAAATTCATTTTGTTCATCGTTATTAAAGGTGTATATTTCGGTAACATCTTCTAAGATTTTCATTTAATATTAATTTTATCGTTTCAATAGAAATGGACAATTATTTTCTATAGGTCTAATAATAAAATTAAATGTCTTTATTTTTCATAACATTGGGACACTATTGAAAAAGCGGCATGAAAACTTTTTTAAGAATATTCAGTTCCTTTTTTAAACAAATTTAAATCCTTAACCATTATCGTCGTGAAATTCAAAGCGAGTGCACTGCACTGCAGCCACTTTTACAGCATTTATATAAATTTGTATAGAAGTTTACAGACTAAAAAAAAACCTTAATGCTATATACTTCGCGTACTGAAATTTTTGTAAATTTATTGTATCGAATATATTCAATCTATGTTTTAGAACATCGCTTCTAAAGTTATGTAGTATTAAAATTTCTCTCTATACTTATCTAAATGGTCTGAGACAAGAACTAAAGAGGTCATATCTTAAATTTTAATACCGTAGTCTAGATTGTTAGCGCAGTAAACAATTCGAGTCGTTGGTTTTTGAGATAGAAATTAATAATTTTTGTTAATTGCTCATTAATCATACATTTCTAGCTATAGGAGATCCAACGATAATGAAATTGTTATTTATATGCAAGTTATATTGTTGAGTTTTTTTATACTGCTGCCCAATCAAAGAGTCTCATTGGCAAACTCATAGTCGCTTAATAAGACTTGGAGACGATTTGTTTAAGACGAAAGTTTAGTATGTGTAAGTGGTAGTGATCACATAACAGACAGAACAGAAGACCGATGGGTTTTGGGATCGAAGGTTCTATACTGGAGTCCACGAACCAGTAAGCGCTGCATAGGACGTCCACCCTCAAGGAAGAGTTTACTTGGTAAAGGCTTTCGGTCTTATAGGAAATCTATAGTGAAGGCTGGAAGTCTGGCAGTTGATGTGCACGGATGAAGTAATGGTGAAGATGATGACATGAAAAATTCTTGATGAAAATTCGCCAACATTAAGAGTTAACCGAATCGCGAACAGATTTAGCGATTTAGTGGACTTACACTTTGACTGCATTTGCAAATTATGTAAATGGATTCTTGAACGGTTTTCTGGAGCATAATTTAAATGTGAATTAAATACTCTTTAATTTTCTTGTTTTTTAATTTTATTAATTTTAATGTTATGAACTGCTTTGTTTTCTTAACTAGCCTGTAAGAGATTATTGTTTTTATGTAAATATATATCTCATTGTTATGTTATACGCTAGGGGTGGCCAAACTGCGGCTCGCGAGCTACTTGCGGCTCTTTGAACGATTATTTTTAGCTTCGATTGATTATCGAATTATTTCGATATATAAATTTATACTGCGTATGTCATAGTTCCTGGGGAATCGAAACAAAGTACCAGTATTAATAGTTTTATTCAACAAAAAAATTAGTGTAATACAAATACTGATCTGCATCTCAAATCACTGAAAACTTATGATATCACACATATTTTGTATTTTTATTTATATATTTTCAATACTTACAATTTCTCTTTAAAAAAGTATTACACTTTAAATTTAATGCTCATTTTAAATTTTGAAACATGGCTCAGACTGTAAAGGAGCTCGGTCGCCCTTATCATAGGCTTAACGATAAATGTAATCGGTAATATAATTTTTTTTACGTAATTTTATTTAAGCTTAAATTAAAATCTTAATTAAATTTAAATCTGTCTTAGTAAATGAGGCTTTGTTCGCAGATTTGCCAGTGGTAAAGCTAAGCGTCGGTGCAAATATAGACGCCGACAAAGTCGTGGAAGGTTCCGACGTTTATTTGGATTGCAGAGTTCGCGCACATCCTTCGCACACACATGTCGTGTTCACACACAACGTAATGTTATTACAATATTTATTATCATTTTTTACTCATTTTCATATTATTAATTTCTAATCATTTACAGTGATCAGTTGTTCTCTATAATATAAAACATAATTTTGCTCAATTTATTGTGGCCTTCACAATGGACTTACAATAACAACATTTAAGATACATACTCAGATAAATACTTTTGAAAGAAATGTACATCTCTCATTGTCATCATGACCTTAATGATCTTTCCACCAGGGTGCGATGGTGAAGCCGGGCACGGGAGTTCTGCTGGCCAATCAGAGCTTGGTGCTTCAGCGTATCTCCAGGAGTGCGGCGGGCGCGTACGTCTGCTCGGCCAAGAACAGCTTGGGTGATGGACACAGCGAGCCATTGTTGCTTGATGTCAAATGTAAATAGATTTTTTTTTTAAATTGGGAAATAAAATTAATATTTGATCCAAATCTATGACTGAAACTTGTAGTAGATCCAATATCTAACGCTTTTTTCGGTAGTCTTGCTGTTTGAGAAGAAACGCCGTTAGTGAAGCAGGTCTTGTATTTTCATCATCATCTTCATGTCAGTCTGTAGACTCACTGCTAAGCTTTAGGTCTCTCTCTAAGATTTTTACGATGACCGGTCTTGCGCTGCTCGCATCTAACGACTTCCTGAAATCTGGTCTGTGTCGTTGGTTCACCACGACGCGTTAACTGTCTAGTGGTCGATACTCGAATACCTTTTGGCTCCAACCGCTGAAGGTTACACGTGCAATGTGCCCCGCTCAATGCAAGTCAGACGAGAAATATTTCATGGTCGGTATTCTTGATTCTGCTGCATATTTCCTCGATCTAGTAGAGAAACTCCGAGCATAGCTCTCTCCATTGCTTTTTCGCAACGATTTATTTTCTTAAGTTTTTAATATTTAAAATTCAACATAATGCACAAAGAGATGCTAGTAAGTATCTTAAATATCCAAACATTTCAATTTAATCGAAGCAGTTATAGATGTAACTGGGAGATACTATTTCGCAACAGATCATTGGCGTTCGTTTTACAATTCATATGTCGACTATTGCCACTACATAGCTCCGGTCATTGTCGTCATTTCAATCGTAAGACGTCCACTGGTCTGTTTCAGATGTTGGCATGTATATTTATAATAGCAGCGGTCGACCGTTTGTTTTGCGTACTATGTGGTCTGCACACTGCCAATTCTACTTGCGGATTCGATAGGTTATATGTGTTAATTTCGCTCAGTAGCGAACTGTCCATTAAATAATAAGCTTTAAAGGTGATAAAGTTATTTATATTTAATTACCTGCAAATTTAAGATTTAAAATTCATGAATAAATTTCTGTAATGAAATTTTTGTTTGTTGAAAAGTTTCTGCAATATTATATAGTGTATTGGTGTTAAAATAATGGTCAAAATTTAATAAAAATAAAGTGGTTTAAATATATATCAATGGACGAACAGACATTACTTGATAACCAATAAAAGAAGCTGCATTTCAGTTAAGATGAAAGTTATATTGCGACTTAATTATTAATTATCTCTCGTGTTCTTCGTTTGAGTTATGAAACAGTGGCTGTGGGCTATATTGCAGCGAAGTTCTGAAATCAATTTGGTCTTATTTATTATTATTGTCGATGTATTTTGTTTCTGTTTATTATATCCTATGTTTTCTGATTTTTTTACATCAATTAATCGTGTATTTTATTGCAGCTAATATATATTAATAAAATAGTATTTTTTCTTTTTTAATTTGTCATGGATAAATCTTCAATAGGACACTTTTCCGTTACATTTTTTTTTCGATAGCAATTGTTGGCACTGTTGAAACATTTTCACACACAAACAGCCTAATGTTAATTTGGCCACGACTCTTTTTTTGTCCCGTATGTAATTCTACAAAAAAAAAATAATTATGTTTTTTTTTACCTGATATACTACTGTTTAAGTGACATATTTTACACATGGGCAAGGCGTGGATGTTGCTTAAAGCCTAAACGTTTATATATAGCGAAGCACGAGGGCTCCCATTGGTGCCTCGGCTCTAGCCTGTTTTGGTTATTCTTTGTATGTTGGCACACCTGATTTTCTTATTATTTGGACAGTCGTACCAACATGCAAATCTGAAGAGCCGACTTTGATCAGAGCGGCGAGGGGAGAAATAGTGGAGATTCGATGCGAACTTGACGCCAATCCAAAGGTAAGTTCCACGTTAACTGTATGTACATTAAAATCCAATTGAAGTAGTAGTTCTTGTTAAAATAATAATAATAAACTTTGTTCTACATATATGCGATATAAGAGAAAATAAGAGATAATAAAACAGATAATAAGAGAGAAATAAGATGTTTATAAATATAAAATAGTAATAATAAAATACAGTACCCACGATAGATAGTGCACATCGACCTTTGGAAAGAGACAATCGGCTTATTTTGGCTTCGTAGAGCATTATCTCTGTCCCACACTACCTATGTGACATTTTGTCAGTCGTATTTCGTGCTATTGTCTCTTTCCAAAGGTCGATATGCCATATTTATCGCCGGGTACTGTAACAATACCGATTTATAATTGAAGATGAAATTAAAGAAACCATATTCTTACTATCTGAAAGGTTTGTATAAAGTAGCCAATTTTAACATGGTTTTCTAATTTAATTGATCAAAGAACATGGCTTTGCAGTGACAATGATGGATCACTTTTTTCTTAACGACTAGACGGCTACTTTTAATATAACGTTAGAAACGATAATAATTTAAAAAAAAAGTTCTTAATTCATTAGTAGCAACCTCTAAAATTTCTTTCGGCGCTCATTTTTCTTAATTTAAAATATTGAGAATATTTAAACCGTTATAAATCATCTTAATATTTCTCGTGTCGAAATTATTTTATCAGTGGTAATAAATTTAAATCTACTAATTGATTTTAACAATTTTATGTCATAAGGTAAGAAAAGCATTCTCTTGTTCTTATTTTAAGTGATATATCCATTTAAAGATACAAGATGCTCTGATAATAACTACTCGGTAATTGGTATATAATCATTTCTGCCATCAAACATCCACTGCGACACTTAGGCCGCATCCATAGATTACCAAGAAGTTCTATGCTGTGCTTGTCGTTCTGTGGTTTTCACTCCAGAATCTAATGGCCTCTGTGATCATCTATTCTGGGATATGTGATCTGCCCACTGCTATCTCAGCGCATTGATATTTAAATACAATTATTTTGACTTACTTTTGCAAATCCAACTTCCTATAAAATAAGGTTACTATCGTGCTACTTAAACCGCTGTACCGCGCCTTGGATATGGGCGCCACAAGACGGGGACAGTATCGTTCGCTCCGTTCCATTAGTCTTCGCTTATGCTTTCTTTTCTTGCTACATTCCCTAAGGCGCGGTACAGCGGTTTCGGTAGCATTATAATAGTTACTTTTTACTATCTTGATCATTTTAGTGAGAGTGTATAAATATTAATTATTGGTAATTATTTCTTGTTAGAAACCGATGGCATACCGATGGTGGTTTAACAGCTCGACGCATAGCAAACGTGAACTCAAAACATCTGCAACGCACTCGTCTTACGAATTAGGTATGTTCAATTATTTTATTTCAACGTATACATTTATTCAGTTCCCATAAATCAACGTCAAATTGAAATCAGGTGATAACTAACCAAGCGGGTTATTCCAACAAATTTGTTAAAAAGTCAACGTGCTACATTTACAAAAATTGCTGGTTGGGGTGTCCACTATTATTTGCATTGATTAGAAGGTGTTAATCCGTCTGTTCTGAAATATCTCTTGTGCATATTGTCAATCGTCCCCCCCCCCCACCTGTGACTCAACATTTACATCTCTACACTCATATTTACTCTAACGTCCGAATTAGCTTGATCTATGGGTCATCTTGCGCATGTCGGTCTTTTAAAAGGAATAATTTTGTTTTTTAGGTAAAGACCAGCAGTAGATACGTGCAATGAACTGTTTAATTGGCCATAAGTTTAATTATAACTAAATAAAGGCTGAATTACAGTCAAATAGAAGAAAATTAGAAGTACATAACTATAAATCATGTAGCAAATTGATTCATGTAAAATAAATTTAAAAACATGCATACATACGTATATGTATTAAATATTTTTTTATTCTCCTCTATATCTAACATATGTGGGTTTTACAGACGTTATCAAATATAATAAAGGGTGTAAAGTACCTGGGAATGATTTCGCGTATCCCTTACATTGTGATAAAGATCGGGTGTTTTACAGGGGGAGTCCAGCGTTATCATTTTTTATGTCTGCGGTTCTTTCACAGAGTTTATTTTACTATCAATATATCTCCTGTGGATATTTCTTATAATTTATCTGTTAATTATTTTCTATTCTAATGATGTCACAATTAATATAATTTTACATGTGTTTATGAGTCGGCGATGCAATCAGTTGTTCTCATTCGATTGTTGATTTTAAATTATTGGAAGTAGAGGAAAATTTTGAGCCTCGTTCTTCTTGATGAAGACCATTGCAAGGGATAAGCCCTCCCTCAAAGATCACCAGTCCGGAGCTGCCTATATCCAGCGACTTCCGGCATCAGTCCACCTAATGGTGAGCCACGTAGCGTCTGTCAGCTTGTGGTCGCCACTCCAGAACTTTCGGCTCCAATGGTCATCAGTTGCACGAACGTTTATTCCTTATACATTAGAAATCTGTCTTAAAAGGTGTGCTGCAGTACGTTATAAGCAGCGTGGAAGACTACGGCTGGGTGCAATGTTCCAGTACAAACTCCGTTGGGGTTCAGATCGAGCCATGTCTGTTTCATATCCTACCAGCAGGTAAGTGAGATGGGGATAAATCTCCATCATTTATACTGTGTTTTGGTATCGTAAAATTTAAACTTATACATGCATATTTAAGAGGACATTTTACGAAGACAATTTTGAACGTTTTCTACATTTTCAGTCTCTTGGACAGACGTGTTACAATCATTCGCCATCTCTTTCTCACCTTTTAGGCGTACATATTTAAGGATGTTCCTGTGACTTCCATATTAAGCGCTTTTTGTAAAGTTTGGCTACTTCTCTATATTAAGCCATTCTCTTCTTTAGCAAGAATCGGGCCAAATCTGTACAAATTGGAGGATGAGCGATTACCGTGAGGAGTCGCTTCGATCTTGAGCTCCTAAAGAATATACTTTCAAAGTTTTAGCAGCAGATATAGCGCTGTGATAGACCTTAGCGTAACGGCCTTTGGCAAAAGATCCTAGTACAAATCAACCCTTTTACATTTATTTCCAATTAATCTGTATAAAGTGATCATTATGAAATATTCTACATTAATTAGTAGTACAAAGTCTGCAGGAACAGATAGTAAATAATAAATAAATTTAATTTGCAGTAAGATAGTTATTATTTCTGAAATCATTGATTTTTGGATAGAGTATACAATAATTGACAGCAAACGAATGAAAACCTTAATATATCTCCGTTCAACTTACCGGACCTCCTCAAGAAAAAATCTATGGCAGAATCTTTTGATGAGTTGGCCCGGCATATTGTCCTATACTTCAAGGCATTTAACGGTCTGTAGCGCTTGGACAGCGACTTGATATGAAATAATGCACCAATTAATGTATAATCGAGTAAAACTTCCAAATTGTATTGTTTATATGTATAACATTTACCTGTAATGAAAATAATGATAAAACGCAGTCGTGACCCGTAGCTGGGAGAAGAAAGATCCGTATCAAATAGCGGCAACTCTTTGCCAATTATCTGCATTTAGTATAAGCGAAAAAAATATTGAAAAAAAAAAACACTGGCGCTACAAATTAGAATTAATAAAAACAGAGCTATTATATATACATATAATATACATTCACTCATTTAAAGGTTTTACACCTATAACCAAAATCGTCTGTATGATCAAATGCGATACGTTTTTTTTTCAACCACATATTCATCGATTTAAGAATACTCAATAAGCCTTGTGATAATGTGACTTGTTGTGCGTATAGAGAAGCCGTCAAGCGTGAAGAGCTGTGAAGTAACGAATGTGACATTCGACTCGCTGTCTTTGAACTGCACGCCCGGCTACGACGGCGGGGTGCGGCAACGGTTTGTACTCGAGGTGAGCTTTATAAACAAATGACTTTCAGGGCATGTAACCTTTACATACATATATCTTTAAAGCTTATACTTACAAACAAGTCAATTTAAAGTGAAAAGATTGTCGTATTTTATTTAAAATCCTTATGGAGCACCTCTGTAGCACTGTGTCTGTTCCATATTTTTATTATCATTCTGTCTGTCTGTGTCCATACTTTGAAAATCTATATAAGTTTTTTTTTTGTTTTAAATGTTTTAGTTTTTTTTTAAATAAAACGAGATAAATAAGATGGACATACTACCTTGTTAAGGTTGTCGGAAGACGCCTTAAGCAGGCTTTCTGCCCATCTTATCGGGAATCTATTTAGAAGGCCTATGTCCAGCTGTTATGTTAATCTTAATTTCCACCATACATACAATTTTATTTCATCAGATATACGACACGGAGACAGGTTTACTTCTGCGCAACATAAGCAACGAAATTCCGGCTTTCGACGCATCGGACGTGTATTCCCGCGGACCGCTCACCCTGTCCGTTCGGGCACATAACGCCAAAGGCTCCAGTGACGCATTTATACTCGCCTGTACACTGCTCAAATATCCTGAGAGGAGAACGGGTATGTACGTAACAAGTAGGTACATTTGTAAAAGGTCCAATAGTTTTTATACTTTCGATGTAAGGCAAACATCGTGTGCGTTTTGCTTTGTGAGCCGAGTATTGTATATATCTACCAGGAAACGGATAATAGTTAGTTTAACAATAAGAATACAGCGTTACCACATATTATTTATTAATTCTGTTTTATGTTGGCCAACCGCAATTACTTCTATCTATCACTGTCTCTTCGAGCTCTTCTTAGCTCAACGAATCCGCTGGCTTGGTCACTTGGAGCGAATGGGATCGGATCGGAGCGTGAAGGTAGCGTACCTGGAAAAACCGAGGGGTCGAAGACCAGTGGGTAGACCCAGGTATCGCTGGATCGATCGCGTTGAGGCAGACTTGCGCGAATTGAATGTCAGCCAATGGCAGACGATGGCGCAAGATAGCGGAAAGTGGAAGTCTCTCGCTTCGGAGGCCAAGACCCACTTTGGGTCACTGAGCTAGCGGAGTAGTCTCACTCTCACTGTCTCTTGTTTTGTGTATCCATAATGGCCTTGCAATTTATTTAAGGTTTCGCACCACCGTCTATAGAATCTGCCTCTTTCCCTTATTACGTTGCCTCTAGGTGTACGCCATACAATGGAGGACTATGTCCACTTATCATTTAATTCTCTCAAAATGTAACGGGCTCATGGACATTTTAGATTTAGATTTCTACTTTTTGACACAGCATTTTCAATTTTTGCACAGGACTTTTCTCAAGTTCTGTGCCCTTTTATTGCCTAATTTTGAGTATCCAAGCATGCTTATTTCTATAGAGCAGAGTTTTCCAACGATTCACATCCCACAGGAGGGCCATTTGGAAATGGACTCGGCAATAGTTTAACTCTTTCGATCCAGGTCATTTAAATACAGTGTTAGATATTAGCAAATTCTTAAATAATTAAGAATGATACATAGAGGGACATAAGAATATTAGAACGGCTAAATTGGGGCGTGGCACACAAAAAGGTAGGGAACCTCTGCCACAGATCGTTGACAAGTTCTAAGTTTATGGAGGAGTTTATTTATGCCCTTATTAGTAGTCTTCATTCTATTTATATTGTAATTATTCTGTTTTCGTACTTCTATGTTAAATTCTAGATCTTTTTCAATTCGAAACTACCAATTGTACTTCTGTGTTATTATTATATTTTTTGTATCTTGCTTAAATGTACAATATAGTGTATTAAGATTATTATGCGAATTAAAAAAGTTGTATGGTATAAAGAGTAATTAAAACTGACGGTGTCTATTAAAAATCGTCATTTTATATGATGTATGAAGTACAGTCAATTTTGAATTTAAATTTTTTGAATTTAGAATTTCGAATTCCGAACCTGGCAGTAAAATTTGAGCAAAATTTTATTTATTAATAGGTATTTCTTCTTCGTCGCTCTTTCATGACTGTCGAGTGTCGTGGTCTAGAGTGTTTCTCTTATCATCTTTTTAAAACTATTCTATTTTGTGAAATTTTTACGAATCTGTGCAAGGTGGTGTTGCAAGCTTTTAATATTGCGTCAGTTCAGCGATTAGGTATTATCCGCTTACCCTTTTACCCTCTAAATGGCCGACAACTATTAGCTTCTCTATATTATACGTGCTCCTACATGTAATGTGGCCTAAGTGATAGATAATTTTACGCAAGCACGATCTGGATTGTCAGGTCTTTATTCTGACCTCTTTCATGATTAATACGCATTTAAATGTAAATTACAATAAAGTACTGCCTTTTCGAAGGTGCGTATCAAGGTATTAATTAATATTTATTCCATTGTTTTTAATATTAATATTTCCGAACACAAACTTTTTCATAACATGAAATGTTTTGATTAAATTTACTTTTTATAATAAACAACAGTGTTAATATTTTCAAGGGTTTATTGTTATGTAATATTAATATTGCGAATACATTAAAGCATTCAGTTTAAATAGAACAAACATACAAGTGCAGTAAATTATTAATACAACATACGCTTAAATGGAACCATATTCATCATGTGTATTTTAACGAAAATATGGTACAAAATCTATAGTAAAATAAGAACAAACATTCATATAAACAAGCATACATAATAGTGACTTGATAAACGTCTTATTGTTAAATGACAACAGGCCATTTATAGAAATCTGAATCGGGGTAGATACCCAGTGGTGGGCGTCCTGTGGCTGATGATAGTGATTTCCGCAGATGTAACATTAGTGTCACCAATCAAAATAACAACACAATAAAGAATTTTACAACTTTTTAAATGACTTATCTAAAAATAATTTTACAAATAAATAAATTTGCAATTTTTCTTAAGGCGCAATTGATTTAATTAACAAAAATATGTTTATTGAAAAACTGCAAATAAAAGTAAAAAATATGTATGTTGAATTTAAATATTTATATAAATACATCTATTGAAACTTTAGATATAGTGACATTTTGCTTCTATGTAAACACATCCTTACCTCTTAAATAATGAGATTAGTTATATATATTGTAGCACCATAATGCCACCGAAACTGCTGTACAGCGCAGCGTGGAAGGGCTGACACTCCCCCTCCCTTCACTCCGCTTATACCTAAGGCTCGGTACAGCAGTTTCAGTAGCACTTTATTAGTTCTATTTGGGTTTTATAGTAAAGTTTTATCATTACAATGCGATTCTATAGCCCAAGTTCCTGTTCGAGTCGAGTTGACGACGTTGCTGGTGACTGTGCTGATTGCCATGGGGCTGTTCGCGGTAACGGCTGCTGTGTCGGCGACGATGTGCTACTGCAAGTACTTCGGCAAGAACAGAGGTACGTTTACAGTCCTGCTGTAACGCTATATTTTATATAAGAAGTATACAGGCAAATATATGAATGTGATATATCTGTCGTCGTTGTCCGTCAAACAACAGGCACCCACTGGCTGTATAACAGTGTCCATCATGCGGTAGCAATATCACGTCACACGAACTCGTGCGTGTATTTTTTTAGGGCCCCCGCTATTGGGGACCTTTTTGGGGATTTAATTGGGAACAGAGTTTTGTTTATCTTAATATTTTTTCACTTGAATTTTTATTTTCGTTCTCGTCTTTCATAGTACACAATATCTTTTTTCCCTCCTGTCATTTTACCATTCCATCTTCCTTTCTTAATCATTCCATTCCTTTCGCACATTCTCAAACACGTCAGTTATCTATTTATATTACAGTATCACAATTTTAATTGGTTTAAATGTTTTCTCGTGTACATCAATTTTATCACGGATTTATTTTTTTCAACATCAATGAATCTATTTTATTAACTTTACAATGTTTTATCCATCTATGTTTTGTTCCTTTCTATTGCATATTGTGTAACTTTCCTAAAGAAATTGAGGACGCACTCTCTCTCATCCTTCTCGATTATAATGGAGGCAAGTGTTGCCTTCTCTATATTTTTGCCTAGCCGGCATTCGGTCTCATGCGTGTATTGCACGGACGAGACTCAAGATGCGAAACACTGTGAAAACCTCTCACGATTTATTATGAAAAATCTATTACCACGTTAGATGGCGTAACGAGGTTTGGATGTCGTTTTTACGTATTAATACCATGATTTCATCCTTATCTTATTTCAGAGCGAACACCTTTTCTTCTTGGAACCTGTCGTATTTATATGATGGGCATA
The DNA here is from genome assembly GCF_028537555.1 of Battus philenor. Lineage (NCBI taxonomy): Eukaryota > Metazoa > Arthropoda > Insecta > Lepidoptera > Papilionidae > Battus > Battus philenor. The sequence continues at coordinate 3,549,158 of NW_027181688.1, forward strand.
ATTGTAGCTGGTCTCGACATAAAATGTTAATCAGCCGTATTACTGTTTTGAATTTGATCTCTATCTTGATAGAAATTAGTCATATAAACATTATTTACATTCGTAAATAGTTGTTGATTAAATTTTTGTTCATTATCTAACTTTCGCTATTGTAATGGGTGCGAGGAGTATTTACTGTTTTTAATTCGTACTCAACCTGTGTATAACGTCGACTGTACTTCATTACGGCAGCAGTATTATTACTATTACCGCGTATGTACGTAGCAGACCAGTGTCCAATGTAAGGTACATAAAATGATCGCACGTCGTTTCACTTCAAAATCAATACACAACAAAAGTGAACTTTATCTACAGTAACAACATGTGTATTTTTTGAATTTAGAATAGAATAGAAACGTCTTTATATGATCTACAAAATAATTACGAATCTTATAACATGTAATAGAGTAATAAATGAAACTGGTAGATGTTGTACTTTTTCAATTGGCAACACTGTGTCGACTAAGAGAAGAGCTGACAGCATATGTTGTTGAGCGTTAAACAAAACACTGCGACAGCGCTGTTCTTCCGTCAGTACCATATTTATGAGGTTCTAAGGTCTCACGGCAGTACATACAGTTTAAAACATTGTTTGTTGTTTTGTCCTTTTGTTGTGTAATGTACGTAATAATATATACATAGCTTGCTTCTAATATAGTGATTTATGTTTGCGTACGAGTAAAAGCGTGGAAAAAAATAATTACTTATAAGTAAAAATAAGATAAGACAAAATTCATTTATTCATAATTGGAATTTAAAAGAATTCTTATTTTATTGCGTTACCTCGCGGAAGTCCATCCTAACTGAGAAAGGGAACTGGACTAATATATAGCTACTTCCGCTATGAATAACGGAGGTAGCTATATATTAGTCTCTTTATTAGAACATTATTTTGGACTCTTATATGCTTCGCAAAGTGGTTTAGTTGTGGAGAAGAAACAGGAAGAAATTCCATAACAATACATCTTAATAGATATTAATTAAAATGTTTGGTTACCAACTTAGTTATTTAAGTACGTAATGATATTGTTTAATGTTATTTTATTGTTGGTGCAAAATAATAAATGTTATAAGCGATCCAGGGTTTTATAAGTAGATAATTTAAAAAAAATTCGAACCAAAATATATTAAAGATAATAATTTTTTGTAATGACGTTTTCCTTTTGCCGCATACGTTGCGGCAGTCGTAAAATGTCGCCTCAAATAAAAATATATGCGTACTCATATTCCAATAAAGACGTCAGGTCGTATTTATAATTTACTGCCAGCGAAGATGATTGCCGAATGTGATGTCGTAACTCATCTGCCGCTGTTTATGATGCACACGTTTTTAGATTATGATGGACATAAAATTAGATGCGCCGGAATCGAATTTCGATTTTTGGTTGACATTAAATACAACTTAAGGTGACCACACGTTTTTTTATTAATTAAAACTATGTTAATTATTTACTATATGTAATATGATGTATGTCATACTATTGCGATACACAATTAGATCAATGTATTTTTTTTTAATGTATACGGATTTTTGAGTCGTGACCACGAATTGGTAGGCGCGACGTAGATAGGACTGACGGGTTCGTTATAGATGTTGGAAGTCTTTGAATGCGGGCAGTGCAACACCGTTCATCATAGCGATGTTTGAGGAGGCTTATATTTTGTTTACATGTAGCTTTTTAATTTTTAGTTTCTTTTTTTTTGTTATCGTCTTTTAACCCTTTCGTTACTAACGCCGGAGTTAGACGGCATCCACCTTGTAATGTGGGCTTATGTGTAGATCACTGTTATAAGATTTATTACAGCCAAATAAATTACTAAGAATTATCTTAACTTCTATTTATAATTAATATACCAGTGAAATCTTTATATATGTAACACAAATGAGAAAATTCGAACATCAGCTTACCGCCATACAATGTGCTCACTTCGCGGCGCACATGCCCGGTTCAGTAGCGTCAATTCGGCGGAACGGACTGCCGTAAGAAAAGGGTTATCTTGCGCAAGCGCAGTAGGGCATGATGGTCCACGAAGACAGACAACCTTGTAGAGATTGTCGGAAGACGGATACTGGCTGCTTTCAACCAATACTATTGGAAATGTGTTGGAGAGGCCTGTGGTCGAAATGATGATGGTGATGAACCTATAATAATAAAGTAGCCCAAGTTTATTCTAGTTTTTTTTATCAAATTATGATAATTGGCATTCCTATCTTGAAGCATGCAAGTATATCGTAGTGTTGATTCAAAATTAGAAACGCATTTAAGATATTGATGTCGAAAAACTTGATAACATTTGTAGTGGATTCTCAGATCAACACTTTTGAAACTTTCGTAGTTTTATTTTGAAAATTAAGGATGTCATTATAATGAAGTTCAATTTGTTTCCTTACGTATATAAATAACAAATCTCAAATATGAATTTAAAATTTTCTCATAAAACAGCCGTAATTTTCAAATGTTTCGAGGACTCATGATTATTTAATGTATATTTTTAATTTATTGTTCTCTTTTAGAAAACAATGAAAAAGCTAAGAGGCCTCAAGACGACACTTCCGACGTATTACTGGCGAGTTTGAAAAAAACGGAGAGTAATGATAGCGTGGGTGAGTATATGGTTCATTTATTTACTTTTAATGTTTTGTCGTCACAGTGTTGCTAATTGTAAAAGCCCTATATCTGCAAATTTTATTCATTACTATTTTATTTGTACTTATTTATGGGACTCAATGACTGGTGTTGATCAAATAAAGATTTAATTTATTCACTCATTAATGATGTAATAAGTTATATCATTTAATTATAAAAACAAAATAAATCATGTGTACCTGAGACTACTTCATCGAGCTAGCAAATATTTCTCTGAACAATATATACACCTTTATTATACGATCACAGAAAATATCCATTACTAGATTAAAAAAAATATCAAAGAACTTTCGTGTACCAAGGATTATTGCATTGTAAATGACTTTATATAAGATAGCACACCTTTGGGATGATGTGTTTACTTCAAGCTATTGTAATGTTTATTAAATAAGTAGTCCTATGTATTACTTTATGTATCGTCCAACTGTTTTTTTTTTGCCCATTCCTCTCAGGTGAAGGCATTTATCATTCCAACAGGTCGTCGAATCATCTCAATGTACACAAGATATATATATATATATATATATATATATACATACATATATATATATAGATATATATATATATATAGATATGTACATATATATATATATATAGATATTTATACATATATATGTATAGATATATACATATATATATATATATATATATTAAATAGGAATTTTATCTATTAAGTTATATTACTTATGACATTTTTAAATTGTGACATTCAAATGTTTATATAAATACATATGCACTATTTATTAATGATCATTTTCTATTGTATTTCTTGCAGATAAAAACCCCGATATAATACCGATAAAATCAAAAATTACCGACAACTGCTCCATTAATTCTCATCGGCCTTTAATGTCCAAAACAAATCTTGACAAGTTCGAGCCATCTAACTTTGACAGTTTCCATTCTCTACCTGCCAGTAGTCAGTACGATCATACCAAGTACCGCGTACCAATTGCGTACCAGCAAAGCCTGGCGCCAATGCCAAACCTGGGACCAAACGTTTGCTGGCAGCCGTGCGATAACGTTTACGAAGACTGGTTGAGATATAAAAATGCGTTGCCATTGGATACAAGTGATTTGGTGAGTTGAAAACTATTTTTATTTTTAAAACAAACATACACATGTAAGAGTTTTAAAGTTAATTGGTTCGGAATGATTTGCTTAACCCTTAATAGCCTAGAGTTTCAATTTTTGATACCAATCTTTTAAACCGAATGTTCACATTACTGTTAGTTTTTTATAGGCTAGCTGTACGAATTTTACTGTTGTGTAGTATTCTTTCCAACGAAATTTAAGAAAAATCTATTTTTCCTTCATCTAGACCCTTAAGCAAACACATTAATATTAAAAATTAATTAATATTAAAATCACTTTCGTAAATCAGGCTATTAAGAGTTAAACTATTTTTTAACATCTTCAGTAAACTTGTTGGTTAAAAGTGGCAATCCTATACAATCAACGCACAAAGTGTGAATCAAGATTGTATTCCGCGAATCGAACCCGAGACTTATGATCGCAAATCTCAGACCTGTACCGCTGTTTGTGACCTGCGTTTTAATCTCATTATTATTTCTTTCATATATACAACAATCAATGGCATCACACGTCTATTATTAATTTTTTCTACGACATATTTGTCTTATTACAAGTGTTTATTCTTTTATTGCAAATATCATTGTTTACCTTGGTTATAAAAACAAAATCAAACTCATCTATAATTTAAATTTACTTTGTTTTGATTCCATCAATATACAGTTTATTCTTTTTTGGGTTGTCTTAAACAAACCGTTTAATTTTTATCCTATTCTCTTTAATGTTGTGTAAACATTGTTATTGAGTTAATGTTGCGTGTAAATATCTACTCTGGCGAAAGAGGGAAGAGTTACGTAATTTTGGCTTATATTTTTGTTCTATATTCGTGAGTTTGATTTAACATAATTTTTATTTGGGACATATTAAAATTAAGGTCGAGTGTCGTAAATAGTATTTTAGTAGTAAAATATCGATTAAATTAAAATGATAATCACAAATATTTTATCTTCCGATTCAAGACTGTATATATACATAGAGCTGCCTTGGCCTGGCGTGCCTTCAGTGTTTCAGTAATTTCAGAATTATTTATTCAGTGGTAGGTTGACATCAATAGAGGTCTGTCAAAACTATGTGTATTAATATTAAACTAAAGGAAAATAAATGTAAAAATCAAACATAAAAGAAAATGTAAATGTAGGATCCTGCAGAGGTAATGGAAATGAGGCGATGTACGAAAGGAAAGGTAAGAAAATGAATGCAAGATATTGTGAATGCAAAAAAAGAGAAACGAATAGAATATATTAAATATGAGAGAAGTATGACAATAATAATATTCAGTGACAATTATTAATTATATAAATAGGCTTTGTTTTACCATGGTAGGGGGAAAGAGAAATCCTTAAAGACGGGCGCCTTTAAAAAACTGTTTTTTTGCGTTCGTTTGATTTTAAGTCTCAAATTTTCTACAACCACGGCATTATGTCACTTTGAGATCCTATATGTTATAGATCAATTTAAATAAAATTGGAAAAATATGTCTTGAACTTTCATATAAAACGCGGAGAAACGTTTCTCAACCTATTACATAATCTGAATTCATATTATATCAAATAATAAAGTTTGTTGATATAATATCAAACGCTTGTGTGTCGTCATTGTTGTGCAGATATCCCTCGCGTACCCGGCTTTTATTTCCTCATCCCAATGGCTTCTCTAATCTCGAATTCGCTCTAGAAAACTTCTAGGGTTGCACGAAGATTGATTTCATTTCAATTGCGATTTATCGTCAAACATTTACGAGAACATTTTTCTTATTCAGAGCATTATTGAAGTTTTGATATCACATACATTATACAGAATTTAAAAAAGCGTGCTACTGCTTAGTTCAATCGATTTATATACAGGATGATTGGTTACATATGTAAAATATTTAAGTACTTTTTTCTCTCAGTGGTTACTGGCCTGTTGTATTCCAATTAAAAAAAATGTTATATATTACAGGGTGGTCACTTTACACAGGATGTTTGAAATCAAGAGGTTAAAAACGCTTTTTTACTATATTATCTTTTTTAATATATTACGATTTTATTTTAAAAAGTATGATTTTTTGATAGGTTGTAAATCTAAATCTAAAAATATATATTTTCACTCATTTATCACTTTTAAACTTGTACGCCTGGAAGCAGTCATGCTATATATAGATAAATTATATAATTCTATTGTGAATTGTACCAATACTTTTATGTTTTGATATTGTCTCAAAAATAAATTTATTTATAGTTACCTCTGGAACAACTGCGTCCGCCTGAGGAGTATCTCCCTCCACCTTTAGTGTACAGCGACGCGTTACGCAAGAGCAGCATATCACAGCTACACGAGCTCGAAAGGTACATGCCGCGGGGCTTGCGTGACCCGCGCGTCCCCAACGTACGGGTCAGTACGGAGAACAACAGCGTGTATTATAAACACGAAGACTATAACACTTCACGACCGGGAAGCAATCGTAAGTTTTATTTTACTTATTAAGATTAAAGTTGGAAATGCCATTTCTTACCGATCACATTGGAAGTAGGAGGCCTAAGTACTGCAATACCTACAAACAGAAGGCCGTTAAAGCCTTACCGGGAGGGAAAACCACGGACTGGGAAGCACAAAGTAGAACGTCCACCCACAAGGTCAACAGACGACCGTGTTAAAATTATTGGAGGCCGCTCAAACCTCACAAAACCAGTCCTATTGCAAATCTCTGGGAAAGGCTTATGTCCAGCGGTGGTCGTCTTATGTCTGAAATTATGATGATGATGACCGCCTAAAGAAGTTCACCAATTTTTGCGAACATAAAACAAAATAGTGAAACAGAAATATATATGATAATGCTTTGGGTGCAGCATCGAAACTGCTTTTACTTGCGCGGGCCGCACTGCAATCCCATACGGGCCACTGGCTGCCGACCCCTGACTTAAACTATTATAAATGTTACAGTCGAGCCATAGGTTTCCTCTCAGAAAGACGGCAGGAGACTAAACACAAATAATAACTTTAAACCATTATCTTAGGACATATAGATAGAGTTTATGTTAGTGGAATAAAATATAATATCACACGTCGATTGTGTGAACTTTGTGTTGTCCGTCGTCAAAATATCATTTTGGTGTCGCAATAGACACATCTATTTCTGTTCACCAAAGGGATAATTTTCAAAGAGATGTATTTATAAATATATTTTTAATTTTATTTGTTGGCCTGTTAATGTATCTAATAAGTTTTAATTAATAAGATTAATTCTAAATGGTTGGTTTATTTATTTGATGATGATTTATTTATTTATTTGATTAAGGATTTTAATTCAAATATCAGACAGACAACTTTGTAAAATTTAAAAGATGCAGGCTGTTTCTAACTAGTATTGGAAATCTTTCGGGGGAGGCGTATATTTAGTTAGTAAAGGTCCTTTTTTTCGCCGTTTTATTACCTATGACGTCATCAAACTAAAATTAAAACTAAATTTTATAGGCAAGAAATGTAATTATGATAGTTTTAATATGGTCCTTTATAAGATATTATTGAGTCTAATGAAATGTCTATTGAATCTATAATTGAAATGTGATATTTATTTTTTAGCAATCTCGCCTAAAAAAAGACCAACGAAGGACACAAAAACGGCCACCAGACACGTGGAAACTGGAACGGAGCCCGGAGAAATGACGGAATAAATACTAAATATTTATTCAGTACTTTCACAACTTGATTATAGTACTTAATGTTAAAAATGTACTTAGTATATTCGCGAGTAAACATATGTTACATTACGATCGGTAATTGTGCGCTGATTCATATAAATCTACAGGGTGTTTATTATCGTATGTACAGTCTATTACAGAAGAGCAGATTAAATTTTATATATCGTGTTCATTGCATATATGTTCATTTAATAGAGTTAATATAGTATTGTTTATGATGTTTACTTTAAACAATTATTCATGAAAAATAAATTGTTTGTCAATTTTTTAAAATAAATCCTTCTGTATAATATATTAGTCTTATTTTAAATATTTCTAATATATTTTTCAGCCTATTGTTACCAATTTTTAATTAAGAGTGTTAGAAAATTAGTTACTTTATTTTTTTTTTACTTAATATAAGTGGACCATAATAATTGTGTAAATTTTTATTTATAATTTAATTATAGTTTTTGTATAATTTATTTTAATAAAATCGTCAAAGCCTGTTTTTCCTAGGTTAAGTGATTTTTAATTTTCAGTAAAATTTATAATTATCACCGGTCATTGTGAAGATCTTGAGGGCATCTAAGCCTCGCCGTGGATGGCTATCAGCTAATATGATGATGAACAGATGGCTGCTGTCACCTTAAGATTTGGAGTCCAGACCATAGACTGGCAAACGGAAAATTACCAGAAAATATCTTAAGTCAATTGAACATAACATTTTATTTGCATAAATTAATGTTTTTTATTAAATATTTACGAAGATAGTTTTTCTATAATTTCTTTATCTTGGATAAAATACATATATTAAAGTTTATTTACGTGAAAAAATGTACATGTGATTACAGAAATGTTTAGAAATTATTATTGAATATAAACATGTTAAAGTAAAACGAACAGTAACGTATTTTTGCTCGTGACTGTACAATACGAGACTGTATACAAAGTCGTACGAAAGTTATTTGTGATTTAAGCTCTATAAATTCAAATTGAAATGTAAAATTATCGAGAAATTAATTAAAGTTTGTTAATAAGTAATTACTTTGTTTTATTTGTTTGCAATGTAATGTAACATTTGGTAAATAAAGTTGATCGTGCTGATTTAGACTGCTTTAGTTTTAACTTTTTCTTAAAGAATTTTGTTTTTTAAATCTAATAAATCCAAAACAAATCTAACTTTTTGAAATGACGCGGTTTAATAATAAGAATAAATATACAGTTTTACACGAATTTATTGTTCTAGCGCGAATCCCTAAATTTTTTTGATAACTATTTTGAGAGTATCATACAAAAACTTCTACATATTATTTCAAAATTCTATTTAATTCCAAATTTCAAAGGGTAATAAAATTTTTATTTGAAAAAAAATTCTTGTAATAAAACGAATTATTTTTGTTCAATAAATACTTATGTAATATGGATTTATTTTGATGACTGCATTTGCACGTTTTTTTCAAATATATTAAGATTTTTTCATTTTACACCATATTTATAGTTGTGGAACATTTTCAAATTTGGATTTTTTGCCTGCTTTTCTAATGGACGTGTCTACTGTATTAAAAAAGACTTAGGTGTATACATTTCAATTATTTTATCAAAACTTTTCTCATATTACACCAAAAGGAGGTTCAATACTTTAATTCAATAGTTTTTTATGATGAGGAATCCCACCCATAAAATAATCCTATGTTGTTAAAAGTGCATGGTCATGATGTCTAAATAACAACGTCAGTAAGGAGTGTGGTACATAGGACATTCCACAATCATCAGTTACTAGCTGAGTTATTTATTTTGTTCTAGAATAATTTATAATTAATGAGGATTACATTATCCTGTTTTGCGTGACGTTATAACAAGAAAAAGTACACTGTAAATTATGGCTGTAAAGCCAGGCCCTGGAAGAGTTAAATTATTAAAGTCGAATCATTTATGCAGCTAAGTGTCCCTCTGTGGGAATACAATTCAATGTGTTACCGGCTGCCATCTGGTACTGAATAGTGAAACTTCATGTACTTTATGTTGATATTCTTAGTTAAACAAGTTCATTTTGGGGTTGTATTTAACTAGGAAATTTTGGCTTGTAATAAATTAATTATATCTTTATTCAAATAGACATTTACATGCGCCTTTGTTTAACCAATTATTTTAGCATTATAAGTAGTAACCTACCATCGGATTGCAACGCTGATCTGTTAATAATAGCCGGCCAGTAATTCAACAGTCGCTCTTTTAAATGAAATTTAACAATTTTTCATGTGTACATTATAATATCAATCACGTAACGATCAGTTAAAACCTTTTAAGTTCTATAATAAAGTTTATTTAATTTTTTACTCTTGATTTTATATTTTAAACTAAGAAAAGGAAGTTTTAAGATATCTTGGAACTTTATTATATATGCCTACACATAGAATCATGAATGATTTGTTAACTTTTTGAACGCAAAATTTCGACGCTACGAATAAATTTTTATTTCTTGTATTTATAACGTGTCTGTCACAATTTTTATATAACATTTTAAATGATAGCGCATAAATAATATATTATTTAAAATGTTATAATTGTTTTCATTGTTTCTATAGCTATGTGATAAAAGGCATCCTGTGGAAACCATAACTATATCCATATCTGTTTGAAAATAAAGATTCTAAAGATTCTTTCTGTTTTTGTAAAAATACATTTAGCTCGTTGCTAAGGATTTCGAGTCAATTGAACTTAGATGCTGGTAAGTTGACCATGTCTTGACGGTCTAACGACAGTAAGTCATATGGAATAGTAAAATTTAATTTGAACACAAAATATCTGTCATATTAGAGAGAAAAATTGTAAATTTCATTCGGGTGAGTACAAAACAGATCAGTTACACTATTTTTCTTTTATAAATTTGTAACCGTTCTGTTTATTGGCGTGTTATCGCTCTTTTTTATTTTTTAGTGGATAGATGGTGCTGTTTCCGTAATTGTTAAGTTTCTATTATAACATTATTAGTTAAATTCTTATTACACAATTAATTATTATTATATATGGCGGCTTCTTACCGGTAGGCCTATGCCGTGGTCGTACTTTTCTGAAATGATGATGATGATCACTGTTCACCGGCATATTCACGCTTTTTAACTAATCAAATCGAATGCGACCAAAATGAGAAATTTCGATGATAGACAAAGGCGTCTAAAATGATTCGCGATATGTAATGCAAATGTTTGTTATTGAATTATTTTTAACTTTCGTAAAATACCAATACTTCTTGTTTCTCTTAAAACAGACTCTGAAAAGAGGCTGTCTGACACGGAGAATTTTTTGCGTATATCCATCTGTCAATGATTGCACATAATTAACTAAATTAATTGGTATTATTTATTAAATTGGTAAAAATCATATGTCTATTATACTTATTATCCTGTTCCGGACGAACACAAATCCAAAAACACATAAATCATAGCTCAAAAGGGAAGAGTATACCTGTTTCCATTCACCCTGTATGAAATGGCTGAAATATGATTTTTTTCATTGAAATGCGACAGGCCAATAACTTTTTCCACCACAACCTGCAAGGACAGATAAAGCAACACTTACTTTTAAATGTAGTAACATTTAGAATTTTTTTTGCTGTTATGATTACGTTGTTAAATATTTCTAAAACTATTAATTTTTGTAAAGAGTGTACAATGCTTTAATTGCCAATAGGCGAGTATATATTCACCGCTTAAAAGATTTTACACCTACAATCAGCGTGATTGTGTAACATAAGGAAGCATTTACTTCAAGGAATGTTGACATTTAATTTTAACCTAAAATAACAATGCAAATCTAGTAAATACCTATTATTCAAACAATAGTCAAGCGCATTCCCGATATTGGGACGAATCAGTATCCTGGATGCTCATCCAGTATCGCCTCTTGAGACTACAAGGCACATTGGAATTAATTTGAAATCAAATTATTTAAGGTTATCGATGCATTTAAATTCAGTTACATATTCAATAATTAAACTAACTAACTAAAATATTTTATATATATTTTTTCACGTAGTTTTTAATTTAAAGACGCAAATAGATACGTATATAATACAAATATACATTTGTAATTGTTTTGTATTGAGAATCTTTATAAGAGGTTTACGTTCAACGGACACATTGCGCTGAAACTGGGAGGTAGAGTCAAAATCCAAAAGTGCCATATATCGAAAGACGAACATTCGAGAAGTACCAAAATAAAACTTGTCAATTTTTTGGTCTTCTTCATATTCAGCTACCGGACTAAGATGTGGACTTTGAAGTAGGTCAATCGAGACTGATCTAACAGGATCTAACAGGTGACGAATAAATCCTAAACTAGACAAGCTTTAGTCACTAATCTTTGTTTCGCGTTCCACGATGCCGGACATAGGATATAAGAGGCGCAGCATAATAAATTTGAAGATTACTCCATATCCTGGCGTCACGAGCATCAGTAATGTGATCAATAATACAAAGATGCTGTAGTAATTCGCCTTGAACCCTCATTAAAGGTTATAAACTTGTCTTGTGGAGAAATCCTTTGAAAAATGACTTCCCCATGTTTGTTCTTACAACTTGTCTTAGTTGTATAATCTTAGTTGTATATACCGAGAATTTGTATAAAATTATAAAATTTTATATACCGATATAAGTAGAATAGAGAGAATTAAACACATTATAGGGTGTACAGTTACATGTTTTGATTTATTTAAATACGTGGTTCAACTTTAATTTAGCTACTCTCCGCTAGATGACGCTGTACTACTAAAACGTTGCAGCGTGTTGTTAATATTGTCACTGATATTGTTGATATGGAGTGTAAATAATTCAAAATTGAATCTTCCGTGTAACTGATTTTGGTGTTCTATTGTTTTACAGTTTCATAAGAAATTTGTCGGACTTTATTATTATTCATAGCTCATTGGTCAGCAACACAAGGTTTAAAGCTGTTAGGTTTATTTCTTATCACTCTGTATGAAGTGATCGCTCTAACATATTTTACTTAAATTGATTTTTGTCTTCGTATACGACATGTAAATAACTTCTGGCAAGTAATATACAATAACTAATATTAATATAAAGTATACATTTTCTTACTTTATTATTATTACGTTATGTATTATTTCTGAAACTTTTGATTTCTGGTTGGGGTTTGATTTCTACCGCTCTGGCATTGAAAACTTGTATATTAGATGGCAAAAGGTTGTTGATAGCGAAGGTGGACATATTGTTAATTAGAAATAAAAACCTGTTAAAAATGTAGTCGTGTGAATTTAACTTAAGAAAATATTACTTTCTGGTCCTCTTAATATGTGTGTGTATAGTGTATGTATGAATGAATTTGTATGTCTATGTGAATATATATGTACATGTACATGTGCAAGTGTAATATACTCTGATATATATAGTGTTTTGTGACTGCCCGTTGTACCTCTGTGTAAATTATTGTATTTATCGAATAAGAATTGTAAATTATAATGTATAAGTATGTCACAAACAAAATGTACTAGAAAATTGTAAAAATTGCGGCAAAGGATGGAAGGCTATGCATAGATAGTATGTAAATAAAAGCAACAAGAATGAAGGAAAGAAGGAAGATGATAGAATTCCAAATATTATGACAGATGAAAGATGAAAAATAAATAAAACTATACTGAATAACTTAAAAAAAATAATAGTGAAACGAGAGGTCCCTGAAATACGGGGACCATAAAATAAATTCATTCAGTTATCTATTTTTGTTTCATTTCCTTTTAGATATTTTTTATTTCTATTTTGGTGTAAAATTAAGTGTAAATAAATAACAAAAGAAATAAATAAAGATTTTATTTTATTTTCTCTACAGCGATGACGAACTACAGTCAGCAGTTTCTACAGAACACCAAATTTTGTCAATCAACTGCTTTGAAAGGAACATGTTTTCAATTTGAACTAAGACTACTGTCTGACTCTTTAGACTAATTTGTAAATGTTACTTACCTCAGCTGATTATCGTGTAGGTGCCACACGGTTCTTGTCGTAATATTGTATTAATCTACGGGTGAAAACTTGTTATCTGTGGTACTTATTTTTAGATCAGTTCAAAGATCTCTCTTTATAGGGGAGCAAGTTATTTTTAAATTGGACTCTTCGGATTTTCTTCTTTTAAGTGGTCACTAAGTGATCTTAAGTGCGTATTAATATAAATTGATTTATGTAATATTTTTGACTATTTCAGTTAGAATTATTTAAAAAAAAATTATATGTTAATGTGTATCGCTTCTGTTTATATATGACAGATAAATTGTTACTGAATCCATCGATTCTATTTAAATAAAAAAATGCTTCGTAATTTTTCTACTGTCTTATGCATGTTTATGCAAATTTTCACGTCTATCTATTACAAATACGTGGGTAGAAATTGGCCGAGAGGCGAGAAACATTATTTCATAGCTCCGTTTTTATCAATCAACGAGAAATCCCATAGTCATGCGACCGATATCGGGGTAATTAAAAATCCGTTAGCCGAAAACACAAAGGGGAGCTTGACAAAACAAAAAAAAAAAAACTAAACGGCAGCTGAAGAGTTCTTTTCAAATAGCCATTAATTGTTGGAAATAAAAATCGCGCCGTTGAGATGGGTGTTTATACAGTACGCTAAAACAATGAAAGTGCAATTTGCTTGTGCAGTATGTCACAAAGCGTTCACACCGCGGGCGGTCCTTGAACGATAAAGGCGTCTACCCACTGCAGCGTTCCGTACTTAAGGTAGAAAGATCGTAATGGGAAAGTAACTGTATATGGTGTAGGGGAATGTTACGAATCCCGTGGACTGCTTGTAAAACCAATGAATCTGTAATGATGGAACTCGGTGTATATAATCGCTTTTCCGCTATAAAATGATAAACCCCGTTATCATTTCTATAGGATTTTTATATATGTGCAATCTATCCTTTCCAATATACCTTGTCAATTATTTCCACAATATTCTAGCTAAAAATGGTAGAGACAGGCGAAGTTATCTTTCTTTTCTCTAAATAAAAATAAGATTAAAAAGATTATGCGCAAAGCGTTCTTTCAATTATAAATATTCAAAGTTTTTTTCGATATAAAATTAGCTTTCAAACTTTACAAAGATTATAATTTAAAATATATCAATATTAGAAGTACAACAACTTATATTTATTTTTTCGTCTCTCCTGAAAAGTTGCATTTTCGTACTTACCATTTTATTCGATGGGGAGACGTTATGTACATAGCGTATTTTTAAATTTTTTGGTCACATAGCAAAGTAGATGGTGGACACGCAGCCGTAGACCCATGCACTGGTTCTCTTTCAAAATTTTATACCACCGATGTTACTGTATATATTTTTTAATTTATGTAATATATTTTTAAAGAGTACAAATGTTCACTTTCAATTTTAGTGGCTCTAATTTACTTTTGTTTTGTTTTTACTATTCTTATTCTGACACCTCTATATTATGATCACGGTGTGGTACGTTACAATGTGTGAACTACTTTACCTTTGCAATATATAATGTTCCTTATTTTATATAGTGAACAATAGCGTGCACTATATGTGTTGCATTTCACAGAACATGAAGCCTTTAGTTGAGCGTTTTCAAACGTAAAACACCGTGTTAAATGTTACGTTTAAATAATTTTACTCAAAGTGTGGTAGGTTTATTGTGAAAAGAAACCTGATTGTTGTAGTTTGTGTCTTGATGCAAAGAGTTGACTTTAAAAATAAACCGTCGCTTTTTATGAATGATAAAGGAATGTATGGAAAAATTATAAAATTTTATACGCTGTTGAATAGCTTCTAGAATTTTGTTTCTTCGAAGTTAGATCAGGTGTTTTGTAAATTATTTATTACGATTAAATTATACATTATCTAGGAAAATATGTTAACTATATAATTAATAATAAAATAGTGAGTGATAGCTATTTATAATTAGGTAATATAAGTCAACAATATTAATTTGGAAATGAAGAAAAATGATCAAGATGTCATAGTCCCGAAAAGTTGTCAAAACAGATATTGATAGGCCCGTAATTACCAATTAATTCTGCAATACATCAAGCAATGCTAAAAATAATGAAATAGTTGATGGAGTCAGACGGAGTTACAATCCTCAACAGTTAGGAAAAGTAATAGGGTGATTGAGAGAGACATTACAAAACAAAATTGTCAATTGGTTTAGGCCCGAAGTTACCAATTAATGCTACAATACATCAAGCAATGCTAAAAATTACGAAATAGTTGATGGAGTCAGACGGAGTTACAATCAGTTAGGAAAAGTAATAGGGTGATTGAGAAAGACATTACAAAAAAAAATCGCCAATTGATTTTTAAATAAAATTTAATATTAAACATGGTAGGATGAAGTAGCAGTGAGCAGGCTAAGTAGTGCAAAGAACGGATGGCCGCTAGAACCTTAAGGCTTTCGACTGGAGACCGGCAAGCCCAGCGTTCGACATCCGCCCATATCGTGATTGTTAAGGTGCAGGCTATTTCCGACCAGTCCCATTGGGAATCTACGGAGGCTGTGTGCAGCTGTCGACTTTTTACGACTGAAATGGCAAATAAAAATGTATGGCACAAGGTTTACGTAGTATATACAACAAAATTCCAAAAAAAATTTCAGTGAAATATAAAATCAATATTGAAAACGTATTTTTGAAAAAAGTGTATCGTACTATCCAAAAATATTATATTAATGTTAACGTGTTGAATTAAATGTTGGTGATGCTCAGTTGGAAAGCTAATTTTTGTCATTGACTCTTTGTAAAACTATATTTGGTAAAGAACAACCATTGAGTTTCGCGCCTGCTGATCTCTCAGTAGAGAGCTGCCATCTGAGCTGGCGATAGCTTCATTTAGTACTAACAATACCAACATTATATGTTGATTGACGAAACGGCTTTTAACAGCTTATTTGAATAAAGAATGTTTTGATTTTGATTTTGTTATTGTATTTTTTCTCTACGTTCCTTGTATATATGGGAAAACTATATTTTTCTATAGTTATATCTGAATTTTTCTATAATAAATTTGGATAGTTTATTAAACAAAAACTTTACAAAAATTACATAGGGAGGAGTTTTTAATGAAGCATGCTAAAGAATTGCTATGCTACTCTAAATTACACTTACAATTCCAAATAATAATAAAACGTGGCAAGGAATAAATCTAATGTCTTTACAACCAGAATTTGGAAAAAGAATATTTCGAATTTGATTTTCGGTTTTAAATGACGAATTTTACTTTCTTCTCTACATTGTAACTTGTACATATTTATTTGTGTCCAGGTAACCGAGCCGTCAACTATTGTCTGAAAAAGAACTTCATACAAATGAACTTGGGTTGAGATTGCGTTATATTTTACAACCTATATTTGCTATAATTAATTGTATGCCCAATGCCTTCAACACGTGTGATCAGGAAATTCAATAAGCTTTCGTGTAACTAAGATATAAGACTAATTCTACACGAGTACTTCTGTAAAAAGATATAATGTAAGTTAATAATTTTTATGTCATACTATTCACCATCAATTCTTCACTGCCCTGTAGCGCATTCACGTAGATGTTCCTGGTGAAAATGTAGTCAAAATAACTGTGAAAGCCTGTAATTATTTAATTATTGTAACTTATGACATACTCATTTTCAACATCAACAGCGAATGCAGGCAGCGCAAGATATGTCATCGTGACGAACTTTGGGGGAGGCCTGTGCCTTGCAGAGGGTGTCTATCGACTAAAAATAATAAGAAGAAAAAGATCAACAGGACATTTAAAGACTTCATGTTACAGGCAAAATAAGTAAAGTACTAAGGTGGTCTTATTGCAATCTTCATGACAACAATAAAGAATAATGAAAATGGACATATGATGACTGTACAGATTACTTATAATACATACAGGATGATTAATTATAGATATGAAAGTTTTAAAGGAGTGAATGTATTTCTCAATAGCTGTAAATGGCTTCAGAAAGAATGTATGTGTAACAACGTAATGACAATACATTGTCGTGGAGTTTCTTCCTGCTTCTTCTCCACAACTTTAACGCCTTGCGAAGCAAAGTGGAGGCGTAAATAAAATTTATTAAAAGAATCTATTTCTTTTAATAAATTTTATTTAGATAATAAGATGACGATTCATATGAGTTCTTTCATAAGTTCTTAAGTTAAATAAACGTAAATTATTTTTATCTTTTATCTTATAATAAGATGGCTTAAAATTTTGTATTACTAAATATTAACATTAATGATTGTTTACTTACTGTCTCTGCATAGTTCGTGCTGGCTGGAATTATTCGCCTGTTACATGCTAGTAGAAAAAAATAATTAATGGTATATATTTCACGTTGATAAATTTATATAGGGTCATTAAAATAGGTGTAAAAACTATAAGGTTTTTTTACTGATAAATGAGCTATATATTCATCCATTTAAAGCTTTTACATCTATAACCCATCACCCTGTAAGTTATTTAAAATAGCAAATAAAAAATAACTATGTACTAATCACTATAATTAGAATACATACACTACACCGCTAATTTATAACCTGATTAGTCTGTTAGTTTTAATTATATTAATACAATAAAAATTATCTGAATGATTGGAACTGAAAATTATCGAACAAAGTGTCAATTGTTATTGTCATAGCGATATATTTTTTTGTCACAGATAATTGCTGTCTATTGATACTTAAAGCCGCACGCAAAAACGCTCGGTATTTGCAAAAGTAGGATATGAGTGTAAAAT
This sequence comes from Battus philenor, assembly GCF_028537555.1. Lineage (NCBI taxonomy): Eukaryota > Metazoa > Arthropoda > Insecta > Lepidoptera > Papilionidae > Battus > Battus philenor. The sequence goes on from NW_027181688.1 coordinate 3,567,357, forward strand.
GGAGCTAAAGGAAAAGGTGAAAAGTGACACCGTTGCCTCCCTAATGGCAGATAAATAACGCCGCCGCAAATTCATAGATTATTTCAGAAAAGTTGTTAAGAGGGTAAAAAACAAAAATAAATATTAGATTTAAAAATATAAGGTCAGGTATACCAAGAAAAAAAATGTTAAATATAAAACACAAATAAGGAATTTTAAATTGTAATTTAAGTGATATCAAATAATGTAACGAATATAGCGAAGCAAGAGATAGAAAATATTAAAATAAAATGTGAAGAATAAAACAGGATGTAGCAGTAGAAATTTTGAAGAGAAATAAAACATTAACAATTAATAGAATAATTGCTAAATAAGGTCAGGGACCTTAATACGATAGGGGGAACGAGTGGCCATTAAGGAGGAAATTAAAAAAAAACATAGCTTCATCGGGTCGCGAACCGCGGGCATTTGATCTAGACGTTGTAGCAACTAAAGCAAGTTCTATACGGAACCCCGATATTAACTGCTACTATTGCTATTTCTCAGAAGGGCCTTCCTTCCAGAATGTTACTATATTCATATATCTCTTAGAATAGACTTCCTAGATTATCTGGGCATCAAAAGCCTCAGAGAGAACCTGTCATTGGACTGTATTTAACGTTTAGCAGTCTGATTTGATGATGCCCGAAAAAGTCGACACGCTGGATCGTTTGCTATAAACGCGTTATGTATACTGGTAGAGAAGAAAATAAAAGCTACGTGGGTTGAGATAAATTTTTAGTCTTATTTAAATTGTCTTAAACGAATGAGCGTCGAAATCGAAGCTAAAGTTTATATAATATTATACGTAACAATAGTGCTACTGAAACCGCTGTACTACGCCTTTGGAAAGTGTGGCGAGGAAAAGGAGTCAAGGGAAAAAGTGTATAAGCTATCGTCGCGAGTGTTGATGATGGACTGACCAGAAGGAGCGGCCGATATTCACATTGTCTTGTCTTGCATGCTTCTATATCAGGGGTAACAAAACTCCTTGATGGTTCGAGCCATTGTTCGAAATTTAAAATTTTTCGCGATCACCAATTTATTACGAATTTAAAACACACAAACGAATATAATATAATAGATAATAAAATAGATATAATGGCACTCCTAAAAATACTTAAGATGCCGATTAGTAAATTATGATCGGTGTTTGGATTTCCCTAATCTTATGGTGGAATGATAATAATTTTTATTCACACTAGTAATTTGTTTCGATTTTCCATGAGCTGACATAGGTTATATAAATTTAAATACTGAAATAGTTGGGCAATTAATCGGAGCCATAAATAATCGTTCAAAGAGCCGCATGTGGCGTGCGTGCCACAGTTTTTCCACCCCTGCTCTATATTTTATAAAAGAACTATATTTTATAACATAGTTTTTTGCATTTGTATAGAAATATATAGAAAAGTAAATAACGAACCAAAGTATCTTAATTGTAATAACGAATAAAAACAAAGCAGATAAATAACTGTTAACTGCTTCTCGTTGGTTAGACAATTAAGTCAGATCGTTCCAATGAAGCCTTACGTGCGAGAATTAATTGGTTACGATGTGGGAAAAGCTTCAAGAGAGGGTGGAATTGTATAACGAACCCGTAGTGGCTGGGTTGGTAATTAATTAGAAATATAACAAGTACACGAGCATGTAATAAAATGTAAAAGATATAACGGATGCAACGAGATAACAATGGGAGTTTATTAGGTTGGATCGGCACAGAATGAATTGTATGAAGATCGAAGAGGCCTTCATATGGCAGTAGTCCAATACCACGTGAACCCTTTGTCTAAAATAGATAAAAAGAGGTTTTATATTAATGTTGAAATTATTTTCTTTTAATATGTATCGTTCATGTAAGAACACGTTATAATGCTGGCCACTGAGGCCACAATACCTTTTGTTTTAACAACTCTTGCGTGTTCGAATTCAAATTCGAACGTGGATTTAAATTCGAATGCCGTCAATAAGGTAAATGCTGTCACTGCATTTGGATTGAATTTACACGAACATGCACGGGTTCACTTCCGCCTGCTATTCGTGTAAACTGGTGATCTAGGGTTTAAGAATGTGGTACTCGTATTTCGCCTGCACCCGCTAAACACTTACAAGACTTTGCGAACTATGAAATGATCGTGCTTAGTTACAGTAAAGAGATTTAAGCTAAGCGCTTTCTGCACTGTACAATCACAAAGTTAATTATGTTTAAGACAAGTAGTGAAGTTCGTCTACGAAAAATAAACCTTTGGACCAGTGCTTCGCAACCTTTTTTGATCTACGGCACACTAAAATTTGAACTATAATTTCGCGGCACACCGAAAGCTAAATTCGAAAGACGTGTGAACGTGACGTGCCACTGTGTCTCAATACGAAATATGTGTTATGAAGGATTGTAAAATTTCAATTTATTAATTTTTCGACACTCTTCTAAGCAATATGGATTTACGAATAAAAATAATTTAACGTTTTGTAATTATATGTAATAACACATCTAGTGAGATGAAAGCGTGTTTGTTGATGTAGCTCTAGCTAAATTAATCTTTTTATTTTGTCCATTTGGTGCAATAAAAGGCGTTATTACCATGTACACTGTATTCACTTAATCGTTGGATCATATTTAAAAAAGGCATTAACATAATTAAATCAAACTGGCCATTTAGTGAATGACGTGAGTAGCAAGGCGCGGCATAAAAAAATAAAAAAATGAAACTGGACATTTTATTTTTGCACTCGAAATGTTAAAAAAATATACGCACACCTTTCAAAACTAAATGTAGGTATTTTAGAGAGCGTTTCAAAAAGCTGTGTTCGTAAAATACAACGACCGTGGCCAATTTTTTAAACGAATCCTTTTTCCCAACGAGCTCTCGACGCCATTAAGCTGCTGACAGAACAGTATAACGGGAGGCACTTCTAAATATACGTGCATTCAACGGGCATTTTATTGTTACCGTCGTTGTTGGACCGCGCCGGTGTGGCAACGCCTTTATTTATCGCCTTTGTTGTGATTGCGAAAATTTAAAGTAACTCTTAGCTTACTTAACTTAAAACAATCTTTGGTTTATGTCAGTTAAAATAATTAGCAAGATTATTAATGATATTATATATGATAAATGCCTTGAATTTCCTAGATTTACTAGAAATTTTTTGTACGTTCCCAGATTCAATGAAAAATAGTAAATACGTTGTGTTTGGTTCTATTGTGTCCAACGCGGTCGCTTATTTGAATGATCTATATGTATTTGTTTCTTAGCGACCACTTAAGCCTTGTGTGATAAGACCTATTGTACTTTTTTGTATATTATTGTAAAACTTATTAAATGTATTTTAACGTGTACAATAAAGAATATCAACTAAAATAATGAATAAATAATTCTATTAAACGTTACACGCTCTATTAATATAAGTATTAGAGTAAGTAACATTATTATAACTATGATATGATATTACTCCCGTCTTATTACTGCATATGATAAGAGAACTTTCTTATTATTACAAAATTGATTTATATCATAGCTCAAAACAGTTTCCTTCTTGTTGATTATTTTAAAAGAACAGTTTTCATTCGTATTTTACGTCACTGCATGTACAAAGAAAATGCTTCGTAATTACAAATGTGATAAAAACAAAAAGACCTTTATTAAGTTGACGTGGTAATCTTCCGCACATCCGATGCTGAACGTGTTGAAGTGGGACGAAATAAATACTTACGAAATGAAAACAGTTAATCGTGCTATTTTATAATGAGCGAAGGAATCCATGACAATTAATACGACTAATATTTTTACCAAATAATTAAAAAAATATCTTTTCGGTCGTAAATGGTGAGTGAGACTGTGAATTTTTTTCGATACGTAATTTATAGCCCGAATAAAATATTTTAAAAAATAGGAAGAACATTAAGGAGACTCGTAGAGGAACAAAAGTGACTGATATTGTTCAGCGGATTGACAGTGACAATGGGCCACATAGCGTGCTAAATAGATGACCACTAGAACCTTAAGGCTTTGGAGACTTAAGAACACTGAAAAACGCAGGATGCAGGCCTCTTCCTACAGGTTTTATTAGAAATCTATGCAGCAGGCCTGAGCCCAGCTGCGGACGTCTTATAATTGAAATAATAATGATGAATGCCACTGCTAGCAAATGTTATTGATGTAAATAATTAAAAAGTACAGACTTAAGTGTACAAAGTTGAATTACATAAGAGAAGCTGCTCGACAGTCATCTCTCTCGACTACATATTCATATTTTAATATTCATATTATGTTATTTTAGAATATTTATTTTTATGCACTACACAGCATTGTATTGGTTTTGTTACAACCTGATTTGAAACTTTAAAATACACTGGTCGTTATATTTCACAGTGATCATTTTATACAGATATTATATGATATATATATATATATATATGTATATATATATATATATATATATATATATATATGTATATATATATATATATATGATATTATATTATATGTTTGTAAATATTGTTCATTATATTTACAATCATCCCTTTTAATCTTTTACACCTTCATTCAATAATCATGTTTGTGAATGAATTTATGTATTTATTTTTACAGTACATCTATCATATTCTGGACCATCTTGTACAAAGTAAAGGTTGAATACCCCTTACTAGTCGTTCTTCTATTTCTGTACTATGCTTGTTTGTAAGAAATTGACTCCAGTGATAATTGCCCATTATATATTGTTATGGTACCACAATTTTTCTTTTTGGTGTTACGTATGCAATTTTTTTGTAGATGTTCTATGACTAAGGGTCGTGGCTAATCATGCTAAAATTTTTCTCGTGGCATTACTGTTTAGAAAGTTCTATGGGCTGGTACACGGAGGAGTATTTAATTTATGCCTCCCCCTCTTGGGGACCTCTCGTTCCCCCCGCCATGTGTGCGGAAGGGATGTTACGTTTCTACGACGTCATATTATTCTTTTATTTCACTTTCTCCTTTCATCCTTCACAATTTCTATCTTTTTTCACATTCAAAGCACAGTGTTGTAACTGCATCAATCTAACAAGTAAGTTAATTATATCCTTTTTACTTTCTACATTGTTGACAATTATAAACTTCTCCCGATTTAATGATGTCCTACGTACGTGACAGAAGTATTTAAAACACTACGCAAGCAGACTATGAACATGTGTAAGGAGTATTAAATACACAAAATAAATAAACGGTGTTATCTATTGGACACATCCCTTAATATGTAAACAAAAACCTAATGTTGTAACAAAGTTTCGCAGATATTAGCGTGGTTAGAGTAACAAAAACAACATTAGAATGCAAACTACAGTTAAACATGTGGCGACTGTTGTTATATGGCCGCAGACGTGGCCCAGTTCTATTCTAGTTACAATTTAGTTGAATAGCCAAGCAGTAAAGGACTGAGAACTGCGGTCGGAGGTCGCGGGTTCTATTGCTGTGATACAGTCTTATATACAATTGACACTTTGTGCATTAATTATATAGCATTGCGATCATAAATTTTTAGAGGATAGGACAGCAGCGTCCTCTGTATAGCATAATGCCACACTACGATCTCCAACCCATCTGCCAAGCGTGGCGATTATAGTATATTCCCCCATTGATAATGGGAAGATCTAAATCTGGTAGTGGGGGTGTGTGGGCTGAAACGACAAACAATTTAGTGCTGTTTCTCTTTAACGGCCCCTCAACATTGACTTCCTGATCGTTTGTTTTCTCGTACAGTTTTAATGAAATAGATGTGATTTGCTCGAACACGTTCCTTTAGACTTGTAAATGTTAGCATTTCTTTTTGTTATTTGCATCTAAGACTCGACTTCATCAAGTTATCTAATCTTTATATGGGTATTGTTCACTCTATAGGATCCAATATAATGTTCAGAAAACTGTGAATTTAATTTAATATTCTTTACTGTACACACTAGAAGAAAATATATATAATATATAAATAATATATAGAAATATATAAATAGTTTCATAATAATGAATAAAAAATACAATGGGCGATCTTATTTCGGTCTAATACATTTTATAAATATAATACAATGATAAATGAAAACATCAAATTGACTTGCATCGCACTTGCCTCAAAAAGCAGAAAGTAACAGAGAAAGAAAAAAAGTTAATTAAAGGATAACAAGTCATAAAGACAAAACTTCAGAACTTAAACACTTACATAGAGGTTGATAATACAACTGCTGGTTTTGCAGATGTATTACATTAGTGCGAAGCGGTTTATTAACGACCACTCTAATAGACTATTATGGGTTTAACTCAGTTATAAATTAACACAGTATAGCCACAAATTAGATAAGTTTTGGAAGTAATCGATTCAGGCTTATAACACATCGATATTATCTTTACTCTAAAATATATTTCATTGTTCTATTACTTTCAGTAAAAAAAAACAAAATTTAAAATTCTAAATTTAAGATACCTTTACTCAAGTAGGCATTTTCATACATATTTGAATCGAAGATTATTTCCACTTTATAAGTAGTAACCTACCACCGACTCGGATAGTTGATTTGCTGAGAAGAACCTTAACAAATTTTATTGCAAACATTATTATATCAATAATGTAATAAGTTATCAAATTAAATGCCGCACATTTCGATCAACTAAAAAACCTTAAATGTTACAATAAGAATTATTTTATAATATACTTATTGATTTAAAACTAAGAAAACGAAGATATAAGATGTCACGTGAACTTTATTATTTTTGCATACACAGATCCATGGAGTATGTATTTATTTTATTTATTTTATACTCTATGTTGTGCGCGATATATACATGATTTGTTAAAATTTTGTAGATGAAATTTAGTCGTTAGGGGTTTATTTTTATTTCTAGTATTTACAACATCCGTCACTTTTTTCATAAAATAAATGAAATTTTGGCTTATAAGTATTGTGTTATTCTACTTCTCAATATATATTTGATATAAGGAATCACCGTCTACGTACCAATTACTATAAAAACAATTTACGCCTTTACTTCATTTTTATGTTAAACAAATGTAATATAAATTTCAGCGTCACTTATCGGAATAAATATCATACAATAAATATGTTGCAAAATGATACGAAAATAAGGTTTTGTTAAATTTTAAAGTTGTAATTTTGGCATAAGTTTTATAAATAAAGATATTGTATTCTGAAAATAGATCCTTATTGGATACAAAACATTATAGAATCCCCAAGGATCGGACCTTCTAAATCTTCTTAATTGAAATTTATGCCTTTTACCTTTACTCATTATTAAGTCAATTATTTTTTTTTAAAAAATTCCCAATTGTATAGGGTATACGATATATTAATTGACCGCAAATGAGCTTTATTTTACGTTAAGGGTTTGGTACGTGACGTACGTAAAAGTTGGTAAATCTTTAATATTATTAAGACATCATTCATGAACTTAGATGTAAGATATATGTTTCTGTGTTATTTTTTGTTATTGCTGAGTTTGAGAATATTTAAAAAGATTTTGCGATTGACCACGCGCAATTGTGTAAACAATAACTTGATTTAACTCGCAGACGTTGTCTTTAATTGTACAAAGCCGACACTTCTTTGTATATTTAATTAAAACTCAATCATTTTAATCATTTCAGCTGTAAGATGTCCATGGCTGGGCAAGGTATGCTTCCATAGATTTTGAATAGCAATACAAGCGGCCTGCATATATTTTTTTCTTACGACCTTAACTTCAACGAAAACAAATTTAAGAATGAATTAGACGCTTACATCTAAACGTGTGGTGGTACGTCACAGCGGGCAAATTTATTTATATGTTTTTTACTTAAACCTAAAACGCGAACCTAATCTTTTTACCTCTGAGTTTTTTATTATTATTGCGGTATTAAAAAGATGTTGGCTATGTAATTTGGAAAATTCCAAAAACAAACATCCTGTTTCATATCTATTTTAAGAATAAATATTTGCGATCTCGTTATGTGTTTCTTCAATATTTATTTTGTTTTGTTTTCTGAATCATTATATTGGCTTTACTTGGTGTGTGATCGTCAGCGTACGTATTTAATAAATATTTTATGTTTCTTTGGGGAACCATTGAAAGTGTAAGTATGGTCGCGTTGCAATGTCGCCTTTCACGTCTAATGGTTTTCATTTTTTAAAAATGTGGAAATAATTTTTTTGAAAATTATAGTTATGGTCAATTGAAATCTTATACACCAGTATTCTCATACCAGAATTCTTCAAACTCAAAATATTACATAACTGAATCTTTGTTACTTAAAATAGCTTATTACTATAGCACCGCAAAATTACAAGGTTTACGGTGTACACCGCAAGTTTTACCTTTATTATAATATAACAAGATTTGCGTGTCGTGTAATCTGCATGAGTGGCCATACGTCTCAGCTGTAAACCCTTTTATAGCACATCGCTATCAAATCTACTAAGCTTCACATTCATATCTGTTTGATGATGGTTTTGCGATGATAATCTTTACTTGAGATATATTTTGTATATATTACATTAGTAGCTTATTATTTCTCATATTTTCTGTAGTAATTCTACTTAAAATATCTATATATAGTTTATTTAGTTATTTATTAGTAAGTTATTGGCTTTTCATAAAAATAAGTTATTGTAATATATTTTACATTGATCACTTTACACAGGGCTGATTGTAAATAGGATTAAAAGTTTTAAAGGGTTGAATGTAAAACTCATTTGTTGTGTCATATCGCTAACTTGACTATGTCTTTGATCCGCCTATTCTCGTTGCGTCTACTAACGTCTTGAGTTGTACGAAATAGAATATATTAGTTTAAGTATTCGTCGTTTACGAATACTATTAGGATGTTACAATTAATAATTATGGATATATAGTTTATGTATTATGTCAATTGTTATTATTATGATATGTGTTTACAATCCCTTCTATCACTTGATTACTAACCGCTCTATTTTTACTTAGAACTTAAGTTCATTCAAATGTTGTCAGGAAGAAATCGCCGCTTGCGACGTGACCGTCGTTTGTACTTCCTCTTTTAAGTATTTTATATTTCCATGTCCTGGTATACAATACAACAGTTGAATGAAATAAATATGTAAATATAGTGATAACTGTGTATTGTTTTTTTTTTTGTTTAAGTTGCGACAGAACAATAACTTTTGATAGTACGATGCCTTACGAGTGAGCTAGTATAGAATAAATAAAAGCGAATATTTTGTCATTGTATTTTAATTTCTGTTTGTTTTAAATAAAATATATCAGTCGAACTCAAAAGTTTATGCCAAAACAAAGACTTTCGGCTCATAAATCGAGCGGAACGCAGCTGTCAATTACGGGGACGTGCTCGGAGGAATCAAATAAAAAATATTGCGCGGCGGTCGAGTGCCACTAATGGTGTGCCTTGGATTTTTGCATGACGTCTGTGCTAATAACCCACATTTTTTATACTTCAGCTCCACTTGGCGCTTGAAATTCGGTTGTAATTATTTAATAATAGACACATTTGAGGAATAATATAGTATACCTATGGACGTGACTGTGAAGTAGATGACCGGACTTTTTCTTGAGAAATTTAAAACTCGTAGCATTAACACAACTTTGAAGCACCAGCCTTCGGAAACAAATATAATTAAATCTCCTTCTTCCTAAATACCACTACGAGGGACCAGTTATGCGCTGCCCGTATCCAGCAATATTGACTATGTCGTCGGTCCAACCAGTGGGGAAGTGCCTTCGCCCAATCTATCAGCTCGTTGTAGCCAACCGAGAACTATTCCTCCCCAATGGCTGTCGGTCACACGAGTAATTTGTCCAAAGGTATTTGACTAAAGCAGCGGTATGAGCTTAAAAGTTCTGTAGGCATACAATGTCTAAATAAACTAATTAACTAACAAGACAATTATGCTTAGCTTTTATATAAGACAGTCCATATTTAAACTGCACATAACTGAACTCAGGTAGGAACATATACCTTCTTAAATTCAGCTGTGTTGTATGTGTGTACACATGGCATAATGTTTCTGACATTACAAAGTCCTCGGGTACAGATAGTGACAATAATTAATTTTAATATGTAGCTGTTCGAATATTGAAAAAGATTTTTTTTACCATACAATCAATATGTTATTTATTATTTCTGAAAACATCGATTTTACGATAAGACACCACAAAATAATACTAAAATTTCGTAACCTATATGAAATAAGTAAAAAATAATGTTTTTTGCAAAAACGCACTCTTTAATCTGTCGGAACGGATGTCAATTACAAAAACGTGCCGACGAGTCTAAAAAACATGGCCGCCGGAAATGTATGTACGCTTTGAACTTTCTAAATTCGTCTTTAGCTAAAACGTTTTATTTAAAAGCTGTGATGGGGGTCTTTTAAGATTGTGAATAGCTTTAGAGATTTATATTAAATACTTTGATTGCATTGTCAGCTGAAATTAATTACACTTTACTAGGTTAGTTTAACTAGGTCGTTTGCCTTCAAAACTCGAGATTGTTTGGTTGATTATTTATTAATTAACACCTTTTGCAGCATAAAAGTACAATTGATCTTGTCGCAATTTCCCATTATTTTAAAGACCTTATACAATCTTTTGATGAATCGGATGTTATGAGTGAGAGATTATCATGAGTTATATCTGGTGAACACGACGCTTTGACTTCAGATTATATTGGAAAACAGAGAGTGATTAGATCGAGGCCTATGTATGTCTAGCGGGGTGAGAATACGAAAAAAAGCGATATAGTCGTAAGGTGTAAAAATAAAACTATCCATTTTTGCTACGGCAAAACTTTCTCAAGAAATCCTTAGAGTTTATTTATGAGATCGAACTAGAAATGAGATCTGTATACGTACGAAAGTCACCGACAAAGCCCAGTGGGTTGATAAGTTGATAAGGTGACAATGGGCAGCCCATATAACGTGAAGAACGGACAAATGTCCGCTGGGGCTTTTTGCTTCGGTAGTGGAGACCACGGGTCATTAAGCGCAACGTTGGACGAATAAACACTAACCGGACAGGCGACCTGGTTAAAATCGACGGATAACGCAGGATAAATGCCGCTCCTAACGGGTGTCATTATAAATCTATAAGGAAAGCTTTTATACAGTAGTGGACGTCTATCGTACAACTGTCATGATAATCATGACTATTTAATTACGTGCATATAAAGTTTCCATTGGATAATGTCGCGAAATAAGTGGTTATGAACAAAACTTTTCGTCACCATCATCAAGTAAGCCGATAAACAATCACTGCTGGGCATAGGCCTCCCGCTATCGCCGCGATTATTGGTCTTGCGTAGTCCGCGTCCAGCGACATCTCGCGACTTTGACTGTGTCATCGCTCCACTCAGTGGGAAGTCTACCAACGCCACGATTTTATTATTAAAATTGTTATCTTGCAAATATTATAATGCGTGTTAGGTTTCATTTTCATTTTCAGTACATTAAACTATTAAGAGTCGCCCAGTCTTAAATTAATTTATCCCCATATTGCATTTGAATATTAACGAATGTTGTATGTTATACAAATATCAACATCTACAAGACTCATTTAAAAAGACGAAAATAAACTTACGAAATAAAAATTACAATTATCTTATACAGTGTTAGATTTATTGTAAACACTTTTACCTTCATAATTTATAAAATGAGAGGATGTTTTGCTTATAATAAACAATTCTCTCTATAATATGCCGTAATTATAAATTTTTGGATCAATCTGTTGATATTGTTATGAACCAATATTTCAGAGAACAGATTAGAAGCGATTAAGGATAAACTTTTTTATATGAAAAATAACAACTAATTTATTTTATTTTTTTTATACAACAATCTCATAAAACCATATCGTTATACAGGGTGAGTGGTTAAAGATGTAAAAGTTTTAAAAGGGTGAATGTCTAGGTCATTTATCAGCAAAAAGCGTTAAAGCTATTGCACCAATTTCGATTCACTTATAAAGTGATCTCTCTGACATATGGTGAATTAATTTAAATTTTCTCTGGAATTGCGATAGACCAATAGCTTTAGGCAACTCAGTCTGCCGCGACAGATAGTAAACAATAATAAATTTTAACGCATAGAAATCCAAATTTTGACAACAAATTTTCTTACCGTATTATAATTACATAATTTATTATTTCTGAATACATTGGTTTTTGGACACGGTGTATTATAATTAATAGCAAATGAAGTAAAAATTCGTCACCTTAAAAGCTTTTACACCTATAACCAATCAACCTGTATACTAAGTTAAGCCGCGGTGTTCCTATAATAAAAAAAATATACTAAGTTAATTAGAATATTCGTCAATCTACGGATTTATTTCGGTGTAAAATTTTTACTTTCAATTTATATTCAGCATAGATCGACACACGTGAAATTTAAATCCGTCATAACCTACAAGCGTGCACCATATGTAACGGCAGATGAGTTATGACGTCACATTCGGCAATCATCTTCGCTAGTAAATTATAAATACGATCTGACGTCTTCATTGCAATATGGGGATGCATATATTTTTATTTGAGACGACTTTATGTGTCATATACTGAGTACTAGACGTAGTTATCTAATTTTTTTTTAAATAATGATTACGGAATTTGAAAAAGGTTAATTTTTATACATTGTATAAAAATATGTAAAATTAAACAAATCAATTTTAGTTACAGTTCTCTTTTACAAATGGTCTAATCTAATTACTGACCAAAATCTTAAGCAGCAATCTGACATGTAGGAAATATATAAACACTATTCTTTTTACATAAAAATTATAGGAATGTACACAGAACATTTTCCTTAAGAAAAGATAAATGTGAATTAATAAATCGTTATGTGGTAGTCGTGCAACAAAGTGTATCGCCTACCAGCCCACTGATAAATGCGCATACGGCAAACAATGCGAATTACACAACTGCCACCGTTAAATCACTCAACACGTGTTTCACCCCTCCACGGAGCATCTTCAGGAGTTATGTTACACGATTAGTGCCAAACACAGAGTGAGCTCAACTCGCTTTGTTGCACGATTACCACCGCATGTGCGGAAGTGGCTAAATATTGATCCTTTTCTTACTCCATATTTTATCAAAATGATCTTCATTTTACACATAAAACTGCTGGACGTAGGTTTTCCTAGATTTTCAAAAGGCCGGTCGGAAGCCGCCTGCATCCAACACCTCTAATTTAAATGTATATTAATAATTATGTAATCGATATAGTATTCATTAAGCAGATAGTATTTTCCCATTTTCTAACTCGACCTTCATATGTATGTTGACTGGTAGAGATTGCCTATATGTACTATATAAATTCGCCATTTCACAATTTGAAAAAAAGTGTAAGTAAATATAGATGGCACTTGAGCGGTGGCCTGCGGTAGAGGATTGAAACTTGCAATCGTAGGTCGCGGGTTCGACTATCGGGAATTTTTTTTATCCACACTTTGTACATTAATTATATATTGTCATTGCTCACAAATAAGTTTCCAGAGGATGGGCAAAAGCATCCTGTGCGTACCATAACACCGCAATGAGATCACCAACCGTCTGGAAAACGTAGCGATTATGGTATATCCCCCATATATAACTTTGGAAGGGGCCTATACCTTACAGTGGGCATCTATGAGCTGTAACATCAATGACTATAATGCACCGTGTTCATAGAAAGATAGTGCATATATGTTATCTTTAATTAAAAAAAAGCTTTTTTTGAAGGTATTGTGGATTGATTTGTAAAGAATTCTTAACAGCAGTATTTATTTTGTCTTGAAATTAAGAGAGATCTAGTACTATTATATCAATAAAGTTTAAAAAATAAATTAATCACTATGCTATGTAGAGATCGCACGTAGTTTTTTTGTGAAATAAGACTAGTGTAATGGGTTTACATTTTGTTATATATTTTTAATGGTAACACTCTGGTAGATTTATTATGGGTATACTTGAATGTGATATTATAAATCGATTGGATCCATGCAGCTGTCAATTACTACAAGCGACCGGAAACATTTTTAAAAAGAATAAAAAAGGCGAAAGGCATTCACGGCGGCTTGCCTCTGAGTAAATTCTCGCAATACTGGCCGATTAGTGTTATAAAAAAGATTTAGTATCGTCAATGAGGTGAAGACGTTATTGCTGTTGTTTTTATCAAGTCTAATATAGTAACATCTATTAATTGATTGCTACTTCATACTATAAAGCCGCGAGGCGAATAAGTTATTTACGTTATAGAAAACATCTTTTAGGGCCATGTTGTTTATTATAATACAAATTTCTGTCCATCATTTTTCACTTAGAAATAACATCGCTATAAAATTTATTTGTAATACGCTTTTACCATAACCTACTGGTAAGAAAAGGACTTATATTTAGCCACTTCCGCACATGCAATGGTAGTCGTGCAACAAAGTGCACCGCCCACCAGCCCGCTGATAATTGCGCATGCGGCAAACAATGCGAATTATACAACTACCACCGTTAAATCACCCAACACGTGTTTCACCCCTCCACCTGGCATCTTCAGGAGTTACGTTACACCGATTAGTGCCAAACACAGAGTGCCTACTGGCTCTCCAATACCTCCGGCCATCGCGACCTAAAATGCGTCTGGTGGTTAGTCTCTTTTTAACAAACTTCTGCTTACTTTAGATGTTGCAGACATTCTTTTGTGCATGCCATATCTGTAAGAGAAAGAAACTGCTTTTCACGTAATTATCTAGTGTACAGAGGTAGCATCCCGCAAAGGCAACCCACCGCGATTCACCGAGAGGCCACCCTGAGATTGTTTCCAACAACAAAGGTCAATTGGATTTTATTCAGAAGTTGGCTAAACTAAAAGCGAACCCTGACGAAAAGTGATATCAATAAGCTTCGTTGCGGAAACAATCCCGTAAAAAGATAAGACAAGATAAGCTGTAAGCTGAATTAAGGACATTTGTGAGTGTAACCAAAACAACGGGCTATGCTTTTTGCTCGCTTATTATAGATCATGTCGCAATAAAAACTCTCATAGCTATGTATTTTACGTTGAAGTATTTCAAATTAAAGGAAAGGATTTCAATTCTTTTCTAGTTTCTATTAAATTGGGCCCCTCTTGCCTAATTCTCGTGATGAACGTTAATGATTACAATAAATGATGAATGGATAATAATATAAATCAATCAATAATCACTAATCATAGCCACACCAGTTATATTTTGATCAATTTCATCATAATAAATTTTCATGCTTTCTGATGGGACACTTTGAGAGGTCAATGTAAACACAGCTTTCTAATTTAATTTGTCGAAGGTTAAGCTAAATTATAACTTATACACATAGTTTGATAGTATGATTTTTAATGGAGACCTCAAACAAATAATGTTGCGAATTAAAAAAAAATACAATTTAGCTTTCTTGTCCGATATCTCAAGGTAAAAAAAGTAAATTTAAAAATATACGTAAATTTAATTTCACGAAAATTATTTTTGTATGATTACGTTTTATTTTATGGGAGTAAAACCACAAATAGCAGTTACAATTTTTATCTATTTATAAATGTATACATATATTTATATATATACTCTTTAGATTTTAAAATCGTATATCCAATTACTTGAGGCATCAAAACCGCCTTTTTTATATATGTATTAAATTAGATTCATAACATAAAGAGTCAGGCACAACATCTACCATTTTTTATTCACTAGGAAAAGAAATTGCCTAACGAAATACTTCTACATCACACAAAAAAAAACATAAAATGTATAAACAATTATTCGTATTCATATTTTTAACAATAAATGTATTAATAAAGGATGAACTCCGTCAGAGCGTAAATCGGCCACAACATGAAACTTTCGACTATATAATTCGCAACTCGAAAGCTGGAGTAAATTATTCCGCGGCACTTTATTATGACCGCTGCAGAGAGTTCACTGGTTTATTGTATTATCACCTAGCTAACCTAGCTGAGTAATTTTCTAAAGTGGCTTTATGAGAATGATATTAGCTATAATTTACTTTCGAAAATAATGTTAAAAATACATTTTGTGTTTTGACAGAATATTTTTGAATATATATTTTATTAAACAAAGGAATGAAATATCAAGGTGTCCAAGATTTTCAAAAACACTCCTGCTGGTTTTAATCATATGACCGCTGCCATTTATTATCCAATGTTTTTCTTTAACTCAGCAAGCGTTTTCGGAGAATTACACTTGTAATAGACACTTGTCTACTAATGAAATGTTATCGTGGCGATTTTTGGGAAGTCGTATGCCTTGAAATGTGTGTTTTTCGGCTGAAAAGAAAAAGATGAGTAAATAATAATGCTTAGCAAAAACCTCTGCATGAGATACAGCCAGTCTACTTATAAAATTACGTTTTAAATAATCCTCCGTTATTATATAATTTAACAAAAGTTTTAATTAAATAAACAGAAATAATTGCATAGCAGTAATTTAATATAACATTTATTATTGGTAATAAATGTTATATTTATTATCTCCAAGACTTTTATGTCGTCACTGATATGACAGTTAGTCATATCAACGCACAGTAGACAAAATAATATTACTTGACACAAAATAAGACCAAAAATTTGATCTAAGGCTAAATAGTGTTCAGGGTTTTTTAACGAAACGGTCAGAAACACGCTGAATGGCTGGTTAATAATAGTTCAACTGCTGATCGCTTTTAACATAATGTTGAAATGTTCATTAATATCATATTATAAACATACCGTGTGTTACTGGTGACAACTCACGGCACTGAAAGGTGCTCTCTTCGCTTGAGCGCTTTTAATCTAAAACTAACCTCGAACCTCACTGACAAGCGGTCATTTGCTCAATGAGCCATGTATTTTGGAGTCACCTAACATATTGCTGACTGTTCGTGTCTTATTATCTGTTTAATATTAATTACTTGTTTTATTCATTTTTAAACGTTTCACCGATATTTACGGCCAGCATAATTATGGCCCGGCTTGTGTACGACTACAATAGGTAAGCATATTTAAATATGTACCATGTTGTATGAGATTAATGTCAACGTTGTATTACATTTTGATTATGGCATGTCTAATTAAAACAAAATTAAAGTCTTAAAGAACTGGTATGGAATGTGATAACAAAGTGGTCGTTTATCATACCTGACTTATCTATATTTACTAGGCTATCCCCAGCTTGAATTAGTTTCGATTACTCACAAATTGAGTACAGATTTAAATATTTAAACAAAATTTGTTTTCAAATTTGCAATCATTTTTAACGAAATGTAAAAGCTCGATACGATATCAATCCACTTTCTTTTAGCGCGGCAAAATATAAACACAGTTACCGGTGCGTTTTTAAAAATTTCAATTTGCAGTAAATTTCGCAAGTCGAATTTCGTATCGTACTCTCTTGCTTCCATCGCGAAATAATCACTCGAGGTCGTTCGCGAGCTGGACTCTATCAAAGAGGTGGATAGGAAATTGCCCCGTCATGATTTGTATATTATTTTTTCGTAAAACTTTAAAACTGCTTTTTAAATATATAAATGAATAAAAAAGTGCTTTTCCAAGGTTAATCATGCTATTTATTCATTAGTAGCATAAATAGCACTGATATATACATACTATAAAACATCCATTGTGGTGTTTTACAAGTGTTATATACGGGATGTAAAAGTATCAAATGGGCTGAATGTACAGCTGACTTAATGTCAATTAATGCATTGTACACTTGTTCGAATATCAAATAATAAATAACATTACGACAAAATAAAAAAAAAATACATGTTTTTATTAATGAGTCTTAAAATTGAATATTGTTTACTGCCTGTACATGCAAGCTTTCTACTGCCAGAAGTTGTTGTCCTATGACATTCTGGTATAGACATTACATATTTCAGTGTTACAGACGGCTAGTGATACGCTAAGCGGGCCTATGAGAAACTTAATCCTCGCGCTTCGCAGCTTGACGGCCTGCGCGGAGCCTTCATCCGTCGAACTCCACCCCGCGAAGCGCGCCTCGAGAAATTCGCCGAAATGACCGTATGGAGATCTCTCCTATCAGCAAATAAGTCGCGTGCAGACTCGAGTAGATATAGCCTTTGTGTTGTAGTTGCGATGAAGAGCTCGAGTCCAAAGAAGCTGGAAAAGAAAGGTTAAGAGCGCCCAACACCAATAGAATATACTATCCACGCTCCCTCTATTTCAGATTTGGAACCTTGTAACATAGTATAGTTAGTTTTGTATTAATTAGTTTTAGTTTGTATTTAAACCAGTGTTTGCAACCTGAGTTGATAAAGTTACAAGTTTCTTTGATGTATCGTCCCGTGAGCGAGTTTTGAAATAGGCTTAAAATTTTTCAAGTTTTTTTTGACAAATTAGCTATATATTCATCTCACGACATGACATAACATGACATGACATCACATCACATCACCTAACGTAACGTAACCTAATATAATATAATGTAATGTATGTGAATGTGAATTTTGGCAAAACATTTAAAATTAATATATATAAATTACATATATAATACTCAGTAAGCTAATTATTGTCATGGACTCTTTGTGAGTACCATATTATTAAAAGCAACTGTTGAGTTTGTCGCCGGCTTTTCTCAGCAGAATGCCTTTCAAGCCGATGGTAGGTTCCTGTAGGGCTGACCATATTTTCATTTTGTGATTGATTGTATTCAAAAGTATTTATGATAGCCTATTTTAATGAAGGATATTTTGATTTTGATAGATAGTTTCTAGTGAAATAAATATTAAAGATTCTGTTGCTGCTGTTTCTCCTTGAAAGATCACACCCATGCCTCGCTTAGTAAAATGGCATATTAACTTTTCTTAAGACATTATTTGTAACATAACTTTGAGGTTGAGCCTCCTATTTGTCGTCCTAATGGATTTTATAAATAATTAATTTAATATGTTTTATGTCAGATGACGTATTGTGAAGGACAAAAGGGAGAGAGGAGAGAGTTGAGAGGGTGAGGGCAGCAGCAAAATAATGCTCACCAATGCTCGACGGGTGCGTGAATAATTCATGGCCTCACTTATTTCAGGACTCGGACACGGACGTTGTTTCTTATTTGCTACGATTGAGACAAGTTACTATATGAATCGATGCGATATTTCGTTACATCAATAGGACAAGGAATTTAAGGAATACCTAAAATGAAATTATATATAAACTTAATATTTAAAAGGTTTTTTTTTTTTAAAAAGAATTGACATTTTCTTAAATTACACGCATCTTTGTAACCTATAAAACAATTGCGAGTTGAAATGAGATGATATTGAATTCATATTTCAAAAAGATGTTTTGGTGAATAAATAAAAATCTAAACAATAAAGGGGGTAACCAAATAACTTACACCGAACAAAATTATCATAAAGTAATTATGATCTGACACTTTGTCGCTATACGTGCAAATTAAAAAGTCTTAGCAATAATAACTAATTAGATACAGAACTCGCCGCCGGGTTCTTAGGGTTCCGCAGCGGAAAGCACAGACTGGCAACCGTGGCACATCACGCTCACTCACAAGACAAACAACTTTGTTAATGTCGTTGAAGACTGGATGCACAGCGCCTCCAATCGGTCCTATTGGAAATTTATGGTGGAGGCCCATGTCTAACAGTGGACGTCTTACGGCTTAAATAATGATAACTCTCCTCATGTGTTAATGTGCAAGATATTAGTAGTGCGGCGTAGAGCTTCCACTAGGTAGACTGACGGCGTAGTTAAGGCCACCGTGCCGTTATTTAAGGGGGGCCTTTGCCTTCTAGTAGGCGTTTATCAGCTGATATGATAATGATGATGAATACAAAATCTCTACTTATATATATATATATATATGTATATATATATATATATTATTTAAAATCAATGATTCATTTTTAAAACTTTTAAGTACCTGCAAGAACTCAAGGCCGTTCTCAGTCTTATGGAGAAAAAATTGTATTGATTGTTTCAGATTTATTAACTTATTAACTCAGTTTGTAATAAACAACGATTACTTGTAAAAATAATTTTACTATTTCGTGCTCCAGAAAGGATTTAATAATAATATGATTCTATATTTATTGTAATGCTCTATGTGTTGTATTTGAAGTTGAGTATTGTTTTTACAAATTTATTACACCACATGATTTTTTTTTCATTTTAAACACTGAAAAAGAAACTCTTTTTAGCGACTGTATTATCAAGCACCAAATCAAATCACATAGTCATGGATGTTCATCTCCATATAACACCTCAATTCACTTTTATGACAATGGTTAAAAATATGATTCGTTTTTAATTCAATGTGTTAGGATTTTTTCGGACTGGTCTATCACCTTCATCATTTCATTCATCAGCTGCCAGTATCCTCCAAGGGCTTGAACAAGGCCGTCTGCCTACCTTGAGATTGGACGTCAAACAAATTCCTAATGAAAACTAAAGAGGCGAACGGAAGAAAATGTTTACCTTGACTATATGTAGCAATACATGTATTCTCATGTTTTACTGTATATACCTCAGGTAAGAGTTTAAATAGCCATGATACTTAGCATAACACAGCAAGCGGTTTAAGTGGAGATGTCTCAAGAGATCATTGAGGCACACATACAGTCTTGTTACAGTCTACGGAAAAAATATTGCCTTACTCTTGTTGGCACTCTCGTAGTTCATAGCGTAGCAAGATATTTTTAATTCCTCAAAATATCGAAGAAGGTCATTCACCCCAAAACACCTGACAGTACGCTTTACTGAGATCTGACAGGTTATGATTCAGTTGATAATAGGTGTAATCGAGATAGCGTCTTGATAAGTACAACCTCATAGCATATTTCGTTTGAAAAGTAATGTGTAATAGCTGCTGTATTTTAAGAGGTTGTAGTTATAAAAATCTTATCTTATATAAAGTAAAATCAATTGAATTACGACTTCGATCGCAGACGGGATATATAATTAAAATTAGGTTAAAACCGTATAAAGAAAACCAACAACAAGGAATGAGTCAATAAGAAAGTAGCATTTAAATAAAGCTAGTGATAACACAATAATGTTATGAAAAGACAGTAGCTTCGCAGAGCATCGCGTTGTATAGGCCGGGAGTAATGACCCGGTCCGCAGCGCTGAAAAATTACGTACGCTGACAATGACTAGTCAACAATTGTCTACATTTATTAGTGAGCCTATAACATAAACTAGCGGTATTCTATATATATAAAAGAAAGTCGTTTTAGTTACACCACTTATAACTCAAGAACGGCAGAACAGATTCGGCTGAAAATTGGTAGGGAGGTAGCTTAGAGCCAGGAGATGGACATAGGATACTTTTTATCCCGTTTGACAGCGTTCCCGTGTGACTTGACATGAAACGTCAGTCCCTATAAAACGTGGTGTAACAAAAAAGAATCAGACTTGGAATAACAAAACGCAAATGACAGCTATGTAATTGACGTAAAATGACAGCTATGTATTGACGTATGGATGACAATTTGATATTTGTAAGAAATCAATATTAAAACTATTTCTATTAAATAAATAATTAACAAGTGGATTGAAGTGACGTGAAGTTTAATTAATAATGCCGCGACCAAGACGATCGATTCTTTCCCGACAAAGCCGTAATACAAGAATAATACAAAATACTGCAAATGAAAGGACTGAAGAAGAACAAGAAATTGCACGTAAACAGCGCCGCGATAGTATGGCTCGACTTCGTGCTTCTCAATCACGAGAGCAAAGTGAAGCAGCCCGTGAAACAGCTCGGTTAGCAATGCAGAATCGTCGAGCGAACAACAGAAGGCAACAAATAGATAATGTGCGACGCAGAACAAGATATTTAGCTGATTTGAATCGAGCAGCGTTTCGATACGATTGCAGCAATGATTACAACTTGCATCCTAGCGTTTGCATTGGGCAAATGGACGTTGTTTGCGAGTATTGTGGTACATTAAAGTTTTCAGGAGAAACGCCTGGATTATGCTGCCTTAATGGAAAAGTGAAATTGCCAGCGTTGACTCCGCCACATGAGCCATTGTATTCATTGCTTTGTGGCGAAACACAAGAATCACGCCACTTTCTTGCAAATACTCAAAAATACAATAGTTGTTTCCAAATGACGTCATTTGGGGCAGACATTATCGAAGAAGGAGGATTTAATCCGACTTTTAAGGTATTTATTTTTGTACTTACATAGAATGTAGTTAAAGAATAACTTACTTTATCTATTGGTATGTATTATATTTGCTAATACTGAACTCTACTCTCCCACAGAAAAAGTGTTTATAAACCAGTTAATACTGTCTGGTTTTTATTTTGTAGATACAAGGACAGATCCACCATCGAATTGGATCATTACTACCTTTCGAAGATACACAGAATAAATTTTTACAAATATATTTCATGGGCAACATGGAAGAACAACTTGATCGACGCCTAGGGATCAATGCAGGAATGAAGCGAGCAATTATTCAAGACTTGCAGTGTCTGCTTCATGAACATCATGCATTGGTCAGGTTGTTTAAGAGTGCTTTAGAGCAAATGCCAAATGATGACTATAAAGTTGTCATCAAAGCAGATAAACGACCATCTGGAACACACGAACGCACATTTAATGCTCCAACAGTAGACGAAGTTGCCATCCTGATTGTTGGTGAACAATTGGAAAAACGCGATATTGTGCTTACACGTCGCGATACTGGGCAACTGCAACAAATATCTGAAACTCATCGATCATATGACGCATTGCAATACCCACTGATGAATTGGCAAGGAGAAGATGGATATTATTTTAATATTAAAATGATAAATCCATTGAATGGTAAAGTATCAGTATCTTAATAATGGTTAATTTCTGTATTATTTGTCTTTGAAATGGTTAATTATCAAATTTTGAATTTCAGGTGAAGAAACTACAAAGAAAGTTAGCTCAATGAATTATTATGCATATCGTTTGATGATTCGTCAAAATGCTGACAACTATTTGCTGCGGTTTCGTCGATTGTTTCAGCAGTATTGCGTTGACATGTATGTAAAAATAGAAACGGAACGTTTAACATTTATTAGGTTGAACCAAGCCAAACTGCGTTCTGAGGAGTACATCCATTTACGTGATGCAGTTAGTACTGAAGGAAATGCAGCTAATATTGGTCGATTAACTATTCTGCCGGCGACGTACATTGGTAGCCCACGTCATATGCATGAATATGCACAAGATGCAATGACATATGTTCGTCATTACGGCCGGCCAGATCTCTTTATTACTTTTACTTGTAATCCAAAATGGATAGAAATTACTCAATTGCTGCTTCCCGGACAAACATCAAATGATAGACACGACATCACAGCACGTATATTCAGGCAAAAAATTCGGTCCCTGATGAACTTTATTGTTAAACAACGCGTCTTTGGAGATACTCGATGCTGGATGTATTCAATCGAATGGCAAAAGCGAGGCCTGCCGCACGCACACATTCTTATTTGGTTAGTGGAAAGAATTCAGCCTGACCAAATAGATGATATCATATGTGCCGAGATTCCTGATCATGAAGTCGATCCAGACCTACATGATGTTGTTACTACTAATATGATTCATGGACCGTGTGGTGCCATCAATCCCCAATCACCTTGCATGGTCGATGGAACGTGCTCTAAACGATATCCACGGAAATTAACGGCGGAGACTGTCACTGGCAACGATGGGTATCCGCTGTATCGGCGTCGATCACCAGATGACAACGGTCGAACTGTCACAACGAAAGTGAAAAGAATGGATTTCGTTGTCGACAACAGTTGGATTGTTCCATATTCGCCACTTATTTCTAAAACGTTCAAGACACATTGCAACGTTGAATACTGCAATTCAGTTAAGTCCATAAAATATATTTGCAAATATGTCACGAAAGGCAGTGATATGGCGGTTTTTGGATTGCAATCCTCAAATACCAACGATGAAATTTCACGCTATCAAGTTGGTCGTTATGTGAACTGTAACGAAGCGATTTGGCGTATATTCGCATTTCCAATTCACGAACGTCATCCTACTGTTATACATTTGGCGGTGCATCTGGAGAATGGTCAACGAGTATATTTCACGACTTCGAATGCTACGCAACGTGCTGAAACACCTCCAGCTACTACATTGACCAGTTTTTTTGCAATCTGCCAAAGCGATCAGTTTGCACGAACTTTGCTTTACTCGGAGATGCCACGTTATTATACTTGGAATGCTTCATCCAAGAATTTTCAAAGACGGAAGCAAGGTGATGCGGTTCCTGGGTATCCAGATGTGCGTTCTACTGATGCTCTTGGTCGTATGTATACAGTTCATCCAAAGAATGATGAATGTTTCTATTTGCGGTTGTTGCTGGTAAATGTGCGTGGGCCAACTTCATTTGAGACACTACGAACTGTTAATGGTGTAATATTCCCAACATATCGTGCTGCATGTGAAGAATTGAACTTATTAGAAAACGATACCCATTGGGATACGACAATCGCTGAAGCCATTATCTCTGCATCTCCAAGTCAGATACGCACATTATTCGCTATCATAATTTCGACATGTTTTCCATCAAACCCATGTAACCTGTGGCACAAATACAAGGATAGTATGTCAGAAGATATTTTACATCAAAGTCGTGTCAGTTCCAGAAATCACGATATTGAGATGAATGAGGAGATACATAATCGTGCTTTACTCTTGATCGAAGATATGTGTTACCTCATGTGCGGTAATTTATTAATCAGGTTAGGAATGCCAGCGCCAAATCGTGAAATGAATGACGCATTTAATCGAGAATTGGAACGGGAACGTGAATATGATCACCGGGAATTAGATTTAGTAGTTCAAAGGAATGTACCCCTGTTAAATTACCAACAAAAGGAAGTTTATGATACTTTAATGAAGGCAATCGCTGATGAAAATGGTGGTTTATATTTCCTAGATGCCCCTGGTGGAACTGGCAAGACATTCCTTATGTCATTAGTTTTAGCAACTGTTCGGGCGAGATCCAACATAGCGGTTGCAGTTGCTTCTTCTGGAATAGCAGCCACATTGTTAGAAGGATGCCGTACGGCTCATTCAGCATTCAAATTACCGTTAAATCTTCAAACAATTAAAGAACCAACGTGTAATATTGCAAAACACTCAGCAATGGCCAAAGTTTTAGCGGCATCGAAAATCATCATCTGGGACGAATGCACAATGGCGCATAAACGTGCATTAGAAGCACTTAACCGAACATTAAAAGATTTACGCAATGACTCGAGATGTTTTGGAGGAGCAATGATTTTACTGTCTGGCGATTTCCGCCAAATACTGCCAGTAATTCCAAGATCTACGGCTGCCGATGAAATAAACGCTTGCCTCAAATCGTCAAATCTATGGCGCTATGTGAAGAAACTGCAGCTGACAACAAACATGAGAGTTACATTGCTTAATGATACATCTGCTGAAGATTTCTCGGAGCAATTGCTGACTATCGGTAATAGTCAAGTACCTGTCGATGAATCGAGCGGATTAATATCATTTCCAAATAATTTCTGTAATTTTGTCTCATCAAAAGACGAACTTATCAACAATTTATTTCCAAATATTATTTCTAACTACAAAAATAATGAATGGTTGAGTGAGCGAGCAATTTTAGCGGCTAAGAATAAAGATGTAGATGACCTGAACTACATCATTCAAAATAAGATTATTGGAACAATGCATTCATTGAAATCTATTGACTGCGTCACAAATGAAGATGAAGCCACCAACTATCCAATTGAATTTTTAAACTCTTTGGACGTGCCTGGCTTACCACCGCACAATTTACGCCTAAAGGTTGGCTCCGAGGTAATCATGCTTCGAAACATAAACCAACCAAAACTGTGCAACGGTACGCGTTTGGTGGTTAGTAAATTGATGAACAATGTAATTTACGCTACGATAATGATAGGAAAATTCAAAGGTGAGGAAGTTCTCATTCCGAGGATCCCGATGATCCCAACCGATATGCCGTTTGAATTTAAAAGACTTCAATTTCCGATACGTCTTGCATTCGCCATGACCATCAACAAATCACAAGGCCAATCCTTAAAAGTTTGTGGTTTAAATCTAGAACATTCATGTTTTTCACATGGTCAATTATACGTGGCATGTTCACGGGTCGGAAGACCATCGGCGTTGTTTGTTTTTCGCCTGATAATAAAACAAAAAATGTCGTGTATCACAAGGTACTTAGGTGAAGAGCAACCTATGTACCAAAATACAGAAATAATAATGAATGATTAATGTAGTTATTTAATTTTTTTTGTAATTTTTCCAAAAAAAAAAACACAATCTGCTTATTTATTGCCATTAAGCCGGAACAAAGTTCGCCGGGTCAGCTAGTCATTTATATAGTAAGTAATCTCTTACAGACGGCTTGTGCAATAACAAAATTAGAAAAAAAATAAGGTAGTCGGAGGAGGTTGGATGCAGTTTTTCTACCGGTCTTACTGAAAATCTATAACGGAAGCCTATGTTACGTCCTATGGCTGCAATGGTGGTAATGAAACTTTATTACATATTATTTTTTTAGTTACGTATCTTTCTTCCTTTATTCAAATTACGTGACTACTACGTTATAAAAATTATATTTAATTTTAATATATTCGTTATAGTTAAATATTTATGTAAAGTATTACGTGAACAATTTTTGAAATCTAATACGTTCATAACGTCGCAGCCTTCATTTCTTCTTTATCAGTAACGATAAATCGTCAACAGTTACTAGTCGTTGGTAGTAAATAAATCCTTTAGAATCGCTCGGTAACGGCGTCAAGTGGATTTATTGAAACGCAAGCAATCTTTATAATAAGCGCTGCGTGGCATTAGTGTTTTACGATAAAATAAAACATTTTCCCTTTTAAGTCATATTTTCGGCGTTTATATTGTATTAAATAAGTTTTCGGATCTCTTCATTCCTAATTGAATGTTACAGCGAAGCTCCTAGCATAGTTCTCTATATTGCACTCTGGATGACCTTGATTATGTCGTCGGTACAACTAGTGGGGGCCTATACTTCATACCCAAACTTTAGTATCACGTAAGAATCTTTGCACTATAAAAGGAATTTTTATGAGTTTATTAACTGTTTACTAATTTCATAAAGCCTATAAAATGATATAACAAGCTTATCTTTATTTATAGTTTTAATCGTTTTTATTATTTTTATTATATTTACAATTATTACATCACGCACTTGTGAAAAATGATGTGTCAATTTTTCTATTTATTATTGTGTGCGCGAGCGAGTGTGTGTCGGAGTTCGATAAATGAACATCAAAAATTTCTCGTCACTTTTCTGCTATCGGACATCACGATGCGCGGGTTCATGTCATCCACACATGGTTGAAATCTCTTCAACTCACACTAAGCGTTTTAATACAACTATTATAGTGCGAACAACCAAGGTATAGAACAACTTACCGACGTCGTTGTTTCTAACTAACTAGGAAGTTTTTAAGTCAAGAGTAAATAGGTTTCTTCTAGGCAAGCATGTAGCGTCGTAGACCGCGTCATCACTTAACTTCAGGTGTAACAAAGGTATTTGACCTACGAGGCTTTGCCTATAGGCGATAATAATGTATCCAATTACAATAACATTTGTCTATTTGATATCGTTTTTCATTACTTAAAATAAATGTTGACGAATATAATTTTTCGCTTATATTGTAATGTGATTCGTTTAGTACTTTTCGCCAAGTCTAAATTAAATCTAGTGTTACAAATTATATACCGTGAAACGACGAGGTAATTACCCAAAAATACAAAGCAAATGTTATTATTTCGGCTTTTAAATTAATAAAAATTAATAAACAAATGAATTAAACATAAGTATTTTTTATTGTATGCGTGTGTGTTGGTTTTTATAAAATGTCACTCTATTTACATTACATTTCAAGTTTTAATAAGGGACTATTGAAAATTAGAGAGTGCAGACAGGTCTTTGATAAGACTTGTATGTGTGTTTTTAATTAAATTTAAAACAAATAAACTATCTAAAATTGTTAAAACACGTTGTTCAATATATAAACTGTGCACACTTGACTAACCCTATATTGTGTATCAAAAAGATTGATTCTATTACTTTGATAGTTTTTATTATACACAATATACTCCTGAAACCAGTTTCAATTGCTTTTCGTATATTGCACAGAGCACTCAATCGATGAAAGATAACAAGGCGGTTATTCGTGAATTGTATTTGAACGCAGTTGTACAGTGGGCGCAATTAATTGGTAATATATTTGTATTTGTTGGTAGTACGCGACTTTACTCGTGTATGTTGTGTTGTATGCAATTTTGGCAATATGTCGCCACGTTACCACAATAGAATTTGATCAAGCAAATCGTTTTGTTTAAACGATTATACGTTTTTAATGATGATTTTTGTATTAAGCAATAGCTTACTTTAACTTACTTAACTTTAATTTTAGTTTAGTCATATATATATATATATATATATAACTAATTATTGCATTTTTTCAATGAGTATAAGTATTTTTGTATAAAGGATCGTTAGTAAAAGGTATTACTGTTTTAATAGAACGTAAGCAAAAAGATTTAAATTTCAATACTTTTTTCCGGCAAACCTTTATAAAAGATTACTCTGAAATACTGAATACTTGAATTTATTTTTCCTACTGAAATAAACGAAAGAAACAAAGCTTTCACACCTTTAACCAATCAACTTGTATAACGAATTTTTTTATATCATGAAAACCAAACTAAATAATAATGAAATTTCGTACACTGTACCAATTCGTTGTGACCTTTATTCGTGAAATTTTATAAAGTAAGAAAGAAAACATCTAAGTTCATCGATGTGGGTACTTTTCAGATCACGGCGTGTTTGGAATCCTCGTCAATTTAAGTGAATGGATACCTTGCTTCGGAGTTCAATCTGATTCTTGTTTCTATACAGATGGACTTCTGGTATACTTTTCATAACGTACAGAAGCATCGTAAACGTTCATATATGAATAAATAAATATATTATCATATTTTACAAATCATATGTTGTTGTCGAATAAATAAAAAAAAAAAATTCGTCACCAACTAAATAATATAACGGTACGAACTGAATCTCCTTAAGTAACTGCCAAGCCTGATCATTGTGACGAGTTTGAAGTTTGGCTCTGTCGCCGTTTTGTCGCTAAAAACTTGGCAATACTGTATATGATAATGATTAAAAATAGTCTATCAATTTACATTATTCTAGGATATATCATTGAATCGTGGTAGTTTTACATGAAACATGAAACGTACTGATAATTATAGTACAGCGGGCTTTTATAGGCAACCGTTCATTTGTGTTCATAGCTGTGCACTTAGAGTAATAATCCTCGTCATCGTTATTACGTCACAACAATTAGTCGCTTCGAGTATCTCTGTTATTGAGACAAAGTGGAAGCCAGAATTGTGATTGCTGTTTTGTATTGGGACGTTCAACCACAAAGTGGACAGACGACTTTGTTAATGTCTTCAGAAGACGCTTAATGCAGGTCACTTTTAACCGGTCCTATTGGAAATCTGTGGCAGAAGCTAAAGTCCAGGAGTAGACGTCCCACACCTGAAATTATAGTAATGATTACGTCATTGCCTTGGAACCCCTTGGTCACGCCATAACTGGAGAATGTCTTTGTCGACTTCATTTTTTTAAAGTTTCCCAAAATTCTGAGCAAGGTTTTTTTGTGTAGAAGAAACTTTAATAATTTCATAAAATATTATTAGTAATAAAACATTTCGCATTTGACAGTTCAAGCGCTGCAAATTAATATCGTTGATTAACAGCTACGTTGATAAAGCGTTAAACTTATTTATTTCACATTTTTATAATAAATAAAGTCTCCGAAATTACTGTACTCCGAAGTACAGAAATTATAACCGGCTGTTACTGTTATCATCTGGCAGTACAAGATTTGAGAGTATAGCTTGTATATATGTTATTTTAGTTCGAAATTCCAAATTCAAATATATTTTAAACAAAAGCTAACCGATTTTTGGGGAATTATTTATTTATTTGTTTTGGTTAGTTTCAATGTTCTTTTGACATCGTTTGTATCGTTTCATCATCACTTCAGCCGAAACACGTTCACTGCTGGACATTGGCCTCTCCCATACAATTTTTATAAGACCGGCCGGAAATGGACTACATATGTCTTCCGACGACCACATGAAGGTCACGTGTCCACTTTTCGCGAGGAGGTTTTACGCTGCGCTTGCCGTGGTCTCCACTCCTTAACCTTCAGCTCCCAGCGGCCATCATTCTCACGCTCTATGTAACTTGCCCAGAGCCACTAAAAAACGCCAATCTTATTCTTTATTAGAAGAAAATTATAAAAAGTCGTCTATTTATTTCACATATTTTCACCTAATGTTTTAATAGCCAGAGTCAGCAAAATTAAAAGAATATTTCTTTAATATTTAATTTTTGCAAGCGCTCGTCTGTCGCGGGATTAATTAGGAAATTTATTTAAATTTTTGTTTGTGTAAATTATGCCTATTGTATTTAAATAAATAAAGAGAAATGCACTCAAATTTAAATAAGTAAAAAAGAATATACGTTCCTTTAGCTTCGGACGTGGTCGCTGCAGGACACTTGAACTGCAAACTGGTGCTTGTATTTTAATGAGCCGCGATTCTAGCATTTCAATAACTTCTGTTGCTGTGATCTCCATTGAATGAGTGTATTTCAAATTTAATAAAGCTTTGACCAGAAACTTCTTAAAGCTGAAGCCATATACTAATTTTTTATTTATTTATAAATTTTACATTTTTAAATTTTATTTCAAAATTTCTCATTTTTATGAATAAATAATGATATTTTAGTGGAAATCACCGGAATACGCAACGAGGGTCATGTACCCACAAAGTGGAGAAAAAGCCTTGTTAAAGTCGAGGAAAGAAGCTGGATGTACGCCGCTTCTGACAGGTCTTATTGAAATACCACGAGGGAGACCTATGCCCAGCAGTGAATGTTCAATGGCTGATATGGTGATAAAACGAAAGGAAGATGTCAGTGTAAGTTGAAAGGTCGCATAATAAATAAATAATAAATCTCGAAACTTATTGAGAATAAAACCCGACCGTCAGTATTTAATAATAAATCACGTTTTAAACAAGAACAGGCTACGACCATTCTGAGAAGATTTTGCTCTGGCGAAAAAATACTAAGTCTGTTGAAACACGAGTGCCGGATATAAGTTGGAAATCAGAGACGACTTTTGTATTTCCGGTCGTAGTTTTCTCTAAACTGTCATTTTAAAACTCTATTTACAACATAGTTGATTTATAAGAAATTCTGACATCTCTCTATTAAACAAAAGATATACAACTAGCAGGGGTTTTACAGCTAGTAAGTGATACTAATTTCCCATCATATAAAAGTACATAAATAAATAAGTTCTTAATAAATAAACGTGTAGGCTTATGAGGTCATTGCGTATGCACGCGCTTTGTGGTTAAAATATAAATTATTAATTTATTTATTTTATTTATTCATATTATTATTCAATTAGAATTGTTTACAGCGACCATTTGTGTATACGAGAAGTGAGCTAGAAGCTCAATTTGATAACAGTATCTGGTTGAGGTACGGGGATTCCAAAAGCGCCCTGCGAAGATCTCACAACAAACTTAGATAATAATTTTTTTCTGTGCTCACTTTCACAAAATCCTTAAATCGTTCCAAAACTTTATTATATACTTTTCGTTTATTTAACTTTTTAATTTTATTATGTGCCATTATGTGACAATAGAGATATTGCAGTGTATTGTAAAAATCGTACACATTTGCCTACAAAAGCGGTACTAATTTAGTAAGCCCTAGAGAAAGGTCTTACAAATTTATTTAAAACTCAAAACCAACGTAATAATGTTGGCTAAATAGTGACAAATTTCGTTCTTGCGTTATTTCATTTTAAATATTTTATTTTTAAGAAGTTGTTATGTTAGTTAAAACTACTCGATGATTAATAAATTCATTCGCGTCTTCCGCGTAAACTATACGAAAAAAAGTTTAATAAAATAAAAACCGTTTGTAAACTTTTACGTTCCTATTTAATGCACCCTGTTTTAAATTTTATTTAGTACTCTTTCTTGAATATAATCATTAAAAAAGTTGAAAGCGAGGTTTTATTACACAAAGTAATTTCTTACAGACAACTACATATGTATAGTACGGAAACGGAAGAGGGACAAGTAACTGGTAGTCGACGAGTACATTGTACGAGATTTATTTTAAATTTTATAAATATAAGTATGACGGAGTCCTAAATACAAATACAGACATCTATTTACTTAAGTAGTCTATATGAGCAGTGGTTGCCCTACGGTAGGGGATTGAGAGTTACGATCTTATGTCGCGGGTTCTATAGCCGGGATGTAGTCTTATTTATATTTCACACTTTGTAAATTAATTATACCGGATTGCTACTACTCACAAACGAGTTTTCAGAGGATGGGCAGCGGTGTTCTCTGGGTACCATAATGTCTGCACTGCGATCGCCAACCCGCTTTCCAAGCGTGGCGATTGTAGTGTGTACCCCATATATATTTATGGGGTACGACGTTACTCTATAATCCTTCATTTGTTTAAGTATTGTATTATTACG